>NC_142164.1:42546591-43182295 GCF_024610735.1 Ursus americanus | reverse complement strand
GAAAAAGGGCCCTGGTGAAAAATCCATTAAAATGTGGTTGTTATGACCATGACCCATTGTATCAGTGTCATTGTCACTAAGCTAGTGTCTAGCATGGTGCTGGGTGCATCGTTACTCCAGGAAAACAGCATGAGTGCTGGATCTGTCTCTCCCTGTGCAGCTCTTCATGCTGGTGGTCAAGCTCACGTCGGGACCTGAAGGAGGTAGTTTCTGAGGATCTGTGTCCTGATGGTTTCTGAAGCTACTATTTCAGATTCAAGGACAGCGGTCATCAAGAAACCCCAGCACTTTACATCCCTTGTGGCATCTGTGGGATCTGGCATGCGTGACTTTATAGCTGAAACAGAGCATGTTGTATGTGAGCTCCTCTGACACTAGATGAGTTTTGATCTCCTATAGTATTACATGAAAGGAATTACACAGGTTGCATTTGATTTTCACGTGGCTTGTTACATTCAGCCATTGATTGATTGTTCTGAATTATCTTTTATTTTACATGCATATGTGGAACATTATTTATGAATACTTGGGAAATACTTTCTTGAATATTTGGTATATAATATCCACTAGAAGAAAGCTTGTATCTGGGAATCACGTAGATTTTCAGTTCTTTTTTAAATCATGAATTATCTATTTGATATGAACTGAAGTAGAAAAACACAGAATTATCTTCAGATTCAGGATTATAGTAAATATATGATAAGTGAATATAACAAGTTGGAGTTATTAAACTCTCCCAGGAAGTGACAATTGAAATAGTATTTTTTTCCTTTTGTAAAGCAAAATTTTGCACTTTGATGATATGAACCAAAACATAGAAATGAGTTGTGTTTGTTTCCCACATACGTATTTAAAGTAAGAATAGGAAAGTTTCCAGGAAAATAGCAATCACGTGAATATTTTTATTTTGGAAGTCTATGCTATAAGCATTTCATGGAACACATATCTTTAGGTATAATTTATTGCATGTATATGGGCTTATAAATATGCAAATTTTACCCGACATTATGAAGAATGTAGAAATTGGTTCTTTCATACCAGGGTAATGTTAATGGCCTATAGCAGAGAATTTTATTAGTTATGGTAGACTAGATTTTTTAGGATTTTTTCTAAGAGTTTGTTTTTGTGTACATTTGTTTTGTTTTTTAGATTCCATATATTAGTGAAATCTGTGATATTTTTCTTTCTCTGTCGGATTTACTTCACTTAGCATGATACCTTCTAGGTCCATCCATCTTGTTGCAAATGGCAAGATTTCATTCTTTTTTCTGGCTGAGAAATATTCATATATATATATATATATACCACATCATTATCCATCCATCTATCAATGAACAGTTAGGATGTTTCCATACCTTGACTATCATAAATAATGCTGTAATAAAATAGTGGTGCATATATCTTTTTGAATTAGTGTTTTCATAGTATTTGGGTAAATACCCAGTAGAGGAGTTACTGGATCATAACTATTTCCATTTTAAATTTTTTGAGGATCCTTCATACTTTTTTGCATACTGGTTGCGTCAATTTACATTCCCACCAACAGTGCACGAGGGTTCCTTTTTCTCTACATCCTCACCAACACTCATTATTTCTTGTGTGTGTGTGTGTTTTAAATTTGAACCATTCTGACAGGCGTAAGGTGTTATCTCATTTTAGATTTGATTTCCATTTCTCTGGAGATTGGTGACGTTGAGCAGCTTTTCATGTGTCGGTTCCAATCCATATGTCTTCTTTGGAAAAATGTCTATCAGGTCTGCTGCCCATTTTTTCATTGAATTGTTTGCTTTTTGGTGTTGAGTTGTCCAATAATACATTAAATACACCACAACTAAGTGGGATTTATTCCGGGAATGCAAAGGGTGGTTCAGTTTGCAAATCAATCAACCTAATATATCACATTAACAAGAAAAAAGATTAAAAACATACGATCACCTCAACAGATGCAGAAAGTGCATTTGACAAAGCATATTTCCATTCGTGATACAAATTCTCAACAAAGTAGGTTTAGAGGAGACATGCCTCGATGTATTAGAAGCCGCACAGGAAAAACCTACTTCTATTATCATATACAGGATTGAAAAACAGAGCTTTCCTTCTAAGACCAGGAACTAGATAGGATGTCCTCTCTCACCACTTTCGTTCAACATAATAATAGAGGTCCTAGCCACAGCAAACAGATAAGAAAAAGAAAAGCCACCCGAACTGGTAAAGAAGTAAAACTTTCACTATTTGCAGATGACGTGATACTATATATAAAAACCCCTACAGACTCCACCAAAAAATTACTGGAACTGATAAATGAATTCAGTAAAGTTTCAGAATACAAAATAAGTATATAGCTATCTGTTATGTTTCTATACCATTACTTTTTAATATATTTATGTATAAATATGTAATATATTTATAAACTAAAGGAGGGTTTAAGGATGAATGGAACAGAATATATATACTGGGTGGGAAGTAGTATTTATTGGTTTCAGCTATAACCATATCTATGTTTGCACCAGGCCAAGATGTAAAAGACATTTTTGTAAATTCTGGTCTAAAAAAAGCCTGAAAAGGGGCGCCTGGGTGGCACAGCGGTTAAGCGTCTGCCTTCGGCTCAGGGCGTGATCCCGGCGTTCCGGGATCAAGCCCCACATCAGGCTCCTCTGCTATGAGCCTGCTTCTTTCTCTCCCACTCCCCCTGCTTGTGTTCCCTCTCTCGCTGGCTGTCTCTGTCTCTGTCAAATAAATAAATAAAATCTTAAAAAAAAAATCTTAGATTAAAAAAAAAAACCTGAAAAAAATAATCTGAAATTCAGCTAGTACAAGTCTCTGCTACCATTATTATTAACATTATATAGGTATAAAACAAACTATTTTTAAAATTATTCATTGTGTGGGATAAAGATATATCTATTTATTACTCCATATACATACAAGAAATTATATCTAAAGTTCTGCTACATAAAATACCTATAATATAAATTTCTGAAATTCAAAATATTCTTGTGATCATTACTTTCCTACCAGCCTTCAGATAAATATATATGTAAGAAAGAAAGACATTTCTTTTTTTTTATTATAATATTTTTTATTATATTATGTTAGTCAAGAAAGAGAGACATTTCTGTGCTTTGGTTTTCATCGTCATCAAAGGACAAAATTTTGTTTAACAAAAAAAAATACTACTATTTTTATTGTTCCCTTTTGGGATAGTTTTTTGACTCCCAACTTAATATATTTGTTTATTAAATATTTACTATACTCCTAATCTGAAGATAATTCTGTATATTTCTGTACTTTAGTGTATATGAAATGGAGAATGTGATTCACAAGGAATCAGTAATCTACATGATTTCCAAACATAAGTCTTCATCAAGCAGATATTAAGTATTAAATACACAAGAAAGTGTTTCCCAAGTGTTCATAAATAATGTTTCATATATTCATGTCAAATAAAAGAATTTATTTTTTTCAGTATCAACCTCTATTTATTTATTTATTTATTTATTTATTTTTTAATAATATTTATTTTGTTATATTAGTCACCATACAGTACATCCCCAGTTCTTGATGCAATGTTCCATGATTCATTACTTGCATATAAATAAAAGACAATTTAGATCAGCCAATCACTGGCTGAGTATAAGAAGCCAGATAAAAATAAAATGCAACCTGTGTGATTCCACTGATGTAAAAATATAGGAAATCAAAACTCATCAGTTGACAAAGATCAGTGACTGCTTGGAGACAGGGCATGGTGATGGAATGGGCAGCTGGAGACCTAAAATATGATGTGCTGGGAATATAATCATAATGGTAATTAATGATCAAGTAATAGACATGTTTAACACTTGGAAATTTCAGGCTCTTACACAATTTTCATTATAGCATGGATAAAATCATGGTTACCAGGAAAGAATCCATGTTATGATTTCAAATTGCTAGAGACCTGTCTAACTATAATTTCACATCCTCCTGAGAGAACTTGAGATTCATTAATTATTATTTGTATAGTCAGAAAAATATATATATATTTATTTCCAGTGCATGTTAAAGATCAAGTCCTTGTTAGGCTGAATCATTCCTTGCTTTCAGACAAGACAGGACTTCTCTAAGATGGCCTCAAGGGATGGTACAAAACACGTAACTGCTGAAGCAATGACATTCCAAGTGCTAAACCTCTTCTCCCATGATAAGATCAAAGCAACTTCCCTACTCTTAGGCTAGTTTCTGTACCTTGTAGGAGCTATTCCACAGCAAGAAGCTTTTGTTCAGATCTACAAAGTCTCTTGAGCCAGGCATCATATCCCAGTAAGGATGTGCGAAGTGTGGGGTGCACTTGAGAACTGCTGCCCTTGAATCTGGAGAAGAAGCTTCAGCAGCCATCAGGTCACAGACATTCAGAACCTGCCTCCTTCAGGCACCTGATTTGAGCTCGACCACTGGCATGAAAAGCTGCACAGGGAGAGCCAGATCCAGCATTCACCCTGTTTTCCTGGAGTAACTATGTGCCCAGCACCATGCTAGACACTAGCTTAGTGACAATGACACTGATATAATTGCGTCATGGTCATAAAAGCCACATGTTATAATGAGCTTCTCACCAAGGCCTTTTTCTTCTCATTTCATTATCTATACCCTAACAACAAAGTTGAAAAAAAGTAGGAAATGGCCTGAATCCTCTAGGCATTCATGATCCTGCAGTAACTTCAAGGCCATGGGCTTGTTCCTGTGCATCACTGGCTGTTCTCAGTGATCTTGTGAGTGAAGCATTCTTATCTCCGTTGTACACAGGGGGAAGCTGGGGCTCCGAGTCATTACCTGTCTTTTCTCCCTTGCCCCTGCCTTTAGAGGAAAGCTCCAGGACACCCCTGCAGAGCCCGTACTCACAGGCGTCTGGCGGAACCACAATGGCTTTACCTACAAGACAACCAGAGTACTGATCACCAAGTGGGAAAGAGGAGACTTAGTTCATGTTCCATTTGTCTCCACACACCCCGGGGAGGTTTAGCTCCTACCGTAGGCACCCACACCCTCAGCTGAGTCCCAAACATCTGAAGGCGGGACCCTGGTCTCCTCGCCCTAAAAAAATCAGTTTACAAAGCTCTAAGTAGGATATTTTCTCCTTTCTGTCTTCCAATATAATTACATTTGCGTAGTAAAATTTCAGAAAAAAATATTGCAATGGAAACCATGTTTATTTATGAGTAATAGACTTTTAAGTGTTCTAATGATTTTTTTCTCCCCCTGACTTTCCCATTTTTATTGATAGCAAAAGCACTCAGGTTTCCTGGCAAAATACGTGGAAAAAATCCTCAATTGTGGCCATAAGAAAATGAATCAGAGTCAGATATAGAATCTTCCTAAATCAAGGGAATTAGGTGACAAGGTGGTTACAGCATGATGTTCTGAATCTAACGCATGACTTTCCCAATTGGCAGCATCGGGACATCACAGATGTCTAAGGAAGGGCAAGCATGTCTCTAAAATAAACCTTACCTGAGTTGTCTCTACTCCCCAATATTTAGTGAAGATAAGAAAAGTACTTTCAGAACATGCTTCTTTCTCTTCTCTCCAAATTAAAGCCCCATGAACTGAAAAAGGACTGTGGGTTTAACCTCCCAGTTAGCCCAACAGAGAGCCACAGGGGAGGAAAAGGGGAAGGGTGCATAAGATCCTGCAGCACTCAGCCCACAGCTTCCAGAGGGGAGATGCTTCAACAGCAGGATTCAGGGGGAAGTTTAGTCGCAGGCTCCTTTAGCTCAGGGCCCAGCCCAACCAACAGGTGTGGATTAAAACACCTCTGACGTATGTTTTCTGTGCAACTAAAAGAGCAATAGTCATAGGCCTTGGGCTGAAGAAAGCATTTTAGAAACCGGCAAGTCTCAGGGTCACTAGTTATTCCCAGACAGTACTAAGAGATATAGAAGGTTTGGTAAGTCTGTCCTGGCTCGGAGTATTCACTCTGAGAAGACTTTGTTTGAATAATGTCTTGATATACTTGCTCTGTATGTCATTCTGCAGGCACAGAATGGGATCATCAAAGACAGGTTAAATAATGCAAGATCTTGATCTGGACTTTAGAATATACCAAATCCATTGGCAAAACATTGTGCTGTACTGTCTATGGATACTCAGTTGAATTATATGACCAATTTCCCAGTTATTCTGGATAAGTGACAGTTTACATATGTCTGTAAGAAGGGATAGAAGGCAATACCTGGCAGACACACAGTTCAGGGTTTTCCAGGAATAATTGTATCTGGATCACATGTCCCAAGAAAGTGGCAGGGTGCCATTTATGTCCCAAGACGTGACTACAATTTGTCTGTCAAATGCTGTGGACAAGAACAAGTAACAGTTGACTGTAATGTAAACCATCCTATGTTCTCTAAAACATTTGAATTGATAAGTAAAAATCCAGAAAGCTGGCTGATCCCATGAAGTCAAGCTCTCAACCTCCATCCTCCCTCCCCCTTATGACGCCCTGGTCTGAGACTCTCAGAGCTGGCATCCTGTATCCAACCACCAAGTGACATCATATTTATCTCCATTTGTGTTGGCTTTTTTATGAGTAAAAGAGTACATTTTGCAGAGTGAAAAAAATCATGAAATGATTTATTTACTTTTACCAAGTCTGCTTGGAAAATTCATATGTATATTAAAGCAGATCCATTTCCGTTTGACCCAAAACTACATTGTGTTCACTGATTTATCTCTTCCCTCATCACTGTCAGTGCTGTACACTGTGGCCTGAACAGAGGGTCCCTACCAGAGAACAGGGTGTTCACTGTTCATTACCCCAACCTTGTATAGGCTGCCTAGACTTTCTCACACCCTGTCTGCCATCCCCTGTCTATGACACATGTACAGTGGCCTCGACCCTGCTCTGTGTCCCATCTTCTTTCAGTTCCCTACCCCTTGTTCTGCCCCGCACTGCCCTTGGCACACCAGCCATTGACTGCCAAGGAGCCCCACTGCCACCAGGTGTTTTTCATCTGCAGACCCTGGACTATGTGAATTCACAATCTTCTTTTACACCTATCAGTTTTTTTCAGAGAGAATTCGAATCATTCTGTAGAGGCTGAGATCATTGGTTTCGGAAGATTATTGTGATTTTATTTTTTACTCTTTGCAGACACGTCTTAGAAGTTTGATGATGGTAGTACATTGGTGCCACCTTTTAACAAAAGCCTGAACAGCCCCTTGAATACTCACTCACAGGAAGGAAAGAGAGGGGGAGGGGCTGTGACCCAAACCCACCACTCAGTTTTCTGGAAGTCAGGATGGAAAGGGGGAATTCCATGGGTACAGCATATTGACGGGCTTTCTCTGACACTTCATATACATGGATTTATACGTGGTCTTTTGCATATTTGATTTTTTTCACTTGACTTAATGTTTTCGAGTTTCATTCACTTTGTAACATGTATCAATACTTCATTCCTTTTTATTGCTAAATAATGTACCACATTTTTATTCCATTCATTAGTTGGTGATCATTTGAGTTGTTTCCACTTTTGGCTATTACAAATAATGATGCTACATGCATCGTGTCCAAGGTGTTATGTAAACATATGTTTTCATTTGTCCTGGCTGTGTACCTAGGAGCGCAGTTGCTGGGTCCTATGATAACTCTCTGTTGAAGCAGTTGAGGAATTTCCAAACTATTTTCATGACATGACAATGTTGAGAAGTGCAGGTGTACTCTGTTATTTTTCTCCCGATTCAGCTGTGATTATGGGTTTTGAGAAAGAATACCACAGGGTTGAAGTCCCCTTCTCATCACCTCCTAACTGGCAGGACATCAGGACATGATGCCGACATGACATCCCTGCATCCCTAGAGATGTCGACCCTCGTCACAGGGCCGAGATGGTGTTCATTTACGTTCTCCAGTGTACAGTAAGTATTTTGCATTCACCTGCTCTGTGCTTTACAGTTGAGTCACTAGGTGTGCACAATGTGAATGTCAGTGATGATGGCATGGCTGGGTGTCGATATTAAACATCTGCACCTGGCTCAATGTTCAACATTGGCTAAAATGAGTATGTATTGTATTTATGGTAAAAATGGTGTCCCCTTAAATCTCTGCTACTTATGAAATATTTCAGTTAAAAAGCATTGTGAGCTACAATATTAATTTGAGTTGAGAGAAATGTTTACCCTTCCTTCTTCTCTCCTAGAGATAATCACTATCCAGAATGATTATTGTTCTCATGCATTCCTTTATCATTTTGCTCCAAATCAAAGTTTCCCTGAACAAAATATGGTATTGTTTTGTATGTTTGGCTACATAGAGATGCACACACACAGATATACGCCCATGAACACAGTGGTGTGCTCATCCTCCAACTTGATAATTGAACACTTTGCTTACCTACATATATTATATACATCTATATTATGTGTGTATGTAGCATGTGTATATGTATATGGCATACATATATAAAACGTGTATATGTGTAGTATGTATTTGCGCACACACACACACACACACACAGAGGAAAATCTGATCCTTACCCTCAAGGGAGTGTTTTGAGAAGTTCGAAGGGCAACCTCCTTCTGGATCCCAGCACAGCATTTGCTGCATCACCCACAATACCAAGTTTTGCTGCCTTTCCATCCAGAATGCTCTGTGCTTTGTCAGACATGCTTTTTTTAAAGCCGTTCAATTCTTCTATTACCTTTGACTATTCTTTTCCATTTCATTCTTATAGTTTAGCTTTTGAGTCTTTATCATACTTTTTTAATGGAATGTTTAATTCATTTATTTTAATTTATATTGGTACTGGTTTTTGTTTTAATTTTTCTCTGGTTTTATTGAGATATGATTGATATATAACATTGTCTAAGTTTAAGGAGTACAACATAATGATTTGAGATATGTATACATTGGCAAAAACGATTACCACGATAAGTTAATATCCACCACCACACACACTTACCATTTCTATTAATTGTGGAAATAACTTTTAAGATCTACTCTTTTAGCAACTTTCAAATATACATTACATTATTGTTAACTTTAGTCACCATGCCGTACATTACATCTCCAGAACTGATGAATCTGTTAACTGGAAGTTTGTACATTTTGACCACTTCTACCCATTTCTTTTTTCTTTATTGAGGTAATAATTGACATGTAACTTTGTATTAGGTTCAGGTGTATACCATGATGATTCTATGCTTGTATATTTTGCAAAATGATCACCACAATAAGTCTAGTTAATATCTGTCACCATACAGGGGTACAAAATTTATTTTGTGATGAGAATTTTAAGATCCACCATATAGTAACTTTCAAATATGCAGTACGGGATTATTAATTATAGTCATCATGCTGAAAATTACATCCCTGTGACTAATTTATGTTATAACTGGAATTTTTTTATTACTATGTTCAATTAGCCAGCATCTAGTACATCATTAGTATAACTGGAATTTTTTACCTTTTGACCCTCTTCAGCCATTTTGCCCACTCCCCACCCTCATGTAGGTATTTAATGCTTCAAAATACACTCTGACAGTAGCTTTAGCTAGATTCGGATATGCTATGTTTTCATGATCATTATCCTCATCAAATTCGGCAGTTTTAATCTGCATTTCCATATGGGCTCAAGATTTCTTTAACAGCCTCAGATAGAATCACTTTTCATTACTGTTTCAAGTTCTTCTAAAATGTTAGTGTCTTGTCTAAAAGGGATCACAATTCAGTATTTGTAAGACCTGCCCTTGAGATTCTGTTGTTTAGGTCTTTTCTGCAATGACTGAATGTTTTTCCACTTGACCATTTTTTGATTAAAGGAAGTATGTTAGAATCATCCATTATTAGTGTGCTTCTTCATTTTTCCACGCGTACTTACTATAGTTTTTTTTCTATGAATACTTCTGCTGTGTAATTGCATATATAAGTATTAATATCACACAGCTTCCTTGTGATTTTAGTCTTTATCATTAAAACCTGGTTTTTTGTCATTGGAAACCATTGTGGTCACAATTTTACTTTCTCTAATAGCAATATTATAACCTCTCATATCGTGTTATTGGCAATTGCCTGATGTATATTTCCTTGTTTAAAAAATTTAACCTCTGTGCTGTTTCCTGTATTCCACATATGAATGAAACCATATGATAATTGTCTTTCCCTGATTGACTTATTTCACTCAGCATGATACCCTCCAGTTCCCTCCATGTCAATGCAAATGCTAGGTATTCATCCTTTCTGGTGGCTGAGTAATATTCTGTTGTATATATGGACCATATCTTTTTTATCCATTTATCTATTGGTGGATATCTCGGTTCTTTCCACAGTTTGGCTATTGTGGACTTTGTTGCTAAAAACATTGGTGTTCAGGTGCCCCTTAGGAACACACCATTTTTGTCTTTGGGGTAAATACCTAGTTGTGCGGTTGCTGGGTCATAGGGTAACTCTATTTTTAACTTTTTGAGGAACCTCCATACTATTTCCAGAGTGTCTGTACCAGCTTCTGGAGATTATAGGAGAAGGGAGGGAAAACTGGTTAGGAAATCATCACACAGGGAGAAAAGCCATGAGAAGCTCTTAACTATAGGAATCAAACTGAGGAAACAAATTTTTTGTGGGAGGTGGGTTGGGGAATGGGGGAACTGGGTGATGGATATTAAGTAGGGCACATGATGTGATGAGCACTGGGTGTTATGTGCAAGTGATAAATTTTTGAAGAGTACATCTGAGACTAATGATGTACTATATATTGGCTAATTGAATTTAAATTAAGTAATTGAAAAAATTAACCTATGTGAATTCCTTTAAGTTTACCAGTGAAAAAAATACACTTTTGGATTTTTCTACAATAGACAATTTGAAAATGCTTTTATTATATGAGGGGAGTTTTGTGCATTTACATTCACCAATATGATCATTGTCTTTGATCATTTGTGCTCAGTTCTGTCACATTGTTTATAAACTCATGAAATGATACTCTTACATGAGACAATGTTTTTCACTTCCTATCTCTTTTTATTTAGGATTTAGAATGGCTGTTTTGTTCTAGTGGTACTTTTATACTAAGCCCTTACGTACCCTACTTAATATCCTTGATGTGGAATGAAGTCTTACAAATGAACAGGATAATGTCAATGATATGAATAGATAATTCACGTAACTAGCACTATACTCATTAAACTTTAAAAAATATGCCAAAGTATAATATAAAAAGCAATGCAAATTAATGTCCAGGGCTGTCCTGCTGAGTGAGAAAGACAAGTTACTTAAAAATATGTACATACTAATTTGTGGAAAGAATATATGTAAATGAATATATTTTGTAGAACTGCATTCCTGCAGTCCTGGAGTTGTGAATTACCCTTTTTTTAGTTTCTTTTTTTTTAATGTTTTTTATTATATTATGTTAGTCACCATACAGTACATCCCTGGTTTCTGATGTAAAGTTTGATGATTCATTAGTTGCGTATAACACCCACTGCACCATGCAATACGTGCCTTCCTTACTACCCATCACCGGTCTATCCCATTCCCCCACCCCCCTCCCCTCTGAAGTCCTCAGTTTGTTTCTAAGAGTCCATAGTCTCTCATGTTTCATTCCCCCTTCTGATTACCCCCCCCCTTTCTTTATCCCTTTCTTCCCCTACTGATCATCCTAGTTCTTATGTTCCATAGATGAGAGAAATCATATGATAATTGTCTTTCTCTGCTTGACTTATTAGCATTATCTCCTCCAGTGCCGTCCATGTTGCAGCAAATGTTGAGAACTCGTTCTTTCTGATAGCTGAGTAATATTCCATTGTATATATGGACCACAACTTCTTAATCAAGTCATCTGTTGAAGGACATCTCGGTTCCTTCCACGATTTGGCTATTGTGGACAATGCTGCTATGAACATTGGGGTGCATATGGCCCTTCTCTTCACTACATCTGTATCTTTGGGGTAAATACCCAGTTGTACAATGGCTGGGTCATAGGGTAGCTCAATTTTTAACTTTTTAAGGGACTTCCACACTGTTTTCCAGAGTGGCTATACCAACTTGCCTTCCCACCAACAATGTAGGAGGGATCCCCTTTCTCCACATCCTCTCCAGCAATTGTTGTTTCTTGCCTTGTCAATTTTGGCCATTCTAACTGGCGTAAGGTGGTATCTCAGTGTGGTTTTGATTTGAATTTCCCTGATGGCTAATGATCTTGAACATTTTTTCATGTGTCTGTTAGCCATTTGTATGTCATCATTAGAAAAGTGTCTATTCATATCTTCTGCCCATTTTATGATTTGTTTATTTGTTTCTCACGTATTGAGTTTGAGAAGTTCTTTGTAGATCTTGGATACCAGTCTTTTATCTGTAGCATCATTTGCAAATATATTCTCCCATTCCATGGACTGCCTCTTAGTTTTTTTGGCTGTTTCCTTGGCTGTGCAGAGGCTTTTTATCTTGATGAAGTCCCACAAGTTCATTTTATCTTTTGTTTCTCTTGCCTTTGGAGATGTGTCATGAAAAAGGTTGCTTTGGCCAATGTTGTAGAGGTTGCTGCCTATGTTCTCCTCTAGGATTTTGATGGATTCCTGTCTCACATCGAGGTCTTTCATCCATTTGGAGTTTATTTTTGTGTATAGTGTGAGAGAGTGGTCAAGTTTCATTCTTTTGCATGTAGCTGTCCAATTTTCCCAGCACCATTTATTGAAGAGGCTGTCTTTTTCCCACCGGATGTTTTTTCCTGCTTTATCAACGATTAGTTGCCAAAAGAGCCGAGGGTCCATTTCTGGAGTCTCTATTCTGTTCCATTGGTCTATGTGTCTGTTTTTGTGCCAGTACCATGCTGTCTTTGTGATCACAGCTTTGTAGTACAGCTCGAAATCCGGCATTGTGATGCCCCCAGCTTTGTTTTTCCTTTTCAACAGTTCCTTGGCGATTCGGGGCCTTTTCTGGTTCCATACAAATTTAAGGACTATTTGTTCCAGTTCTTTAAAAAATGTCCTCGGTATTTTGATCGGGATAGCATTGAAAGTGTAGATTGCTCTGGGTAGCATGGACATTTTAACTATGTTAATTCTTCCGATCCATGAGCATGGAATATTTTTCCATCTTTTTGTGTCTTCCTCAATGTCTTTCAAGAGTGATTTATAGTTTCTAGAACATAGATCCTTTACGTCTCTTGTTAAGTTAATTCCAAGGTAACGTATGGTTTTTGGTGCTATTGTAAATGGGATGGGTTCCCTAATTTCTCTTTCTTCAGTGTCATTATTCGTGTATAGAAATGCAACTGATTTCTGAGCATTGATTTTGTATCCTGCCACATTACTGAATTGCTCTATAACTTCTAATAGTTTGGGCATGGATTCTTTTCGGTTTTCCATATAGAGTATCACGTCATCTGCGAAGAGAGACATTTTGATTTCTTCTTTGCCGATTTAGATACCTTTTAGCCCTTTTTGTTGTCTGATTGCTGTTGCAAGGACTTCTAGTACTATGTTGAATAATAGTGGCGAGAGTGGGCATCCTTGTCATGTTCCTGATCTTAAGGGAAAGGCTTCCAGCTTTTCCCCATTGAGAATGATATTTGCTGCAGGTTTCTCATAGATGGTTTTTATGAGATTGAGGAATGTACCCTCTATCCCTACACTCTGAAGGGTTTTAATCAGGAAAGGATGCTGTATTTTGTCAAATACTTTTTCTGCATCTATTGAGAGAATCATATGATTTTTGAATTTTTCTTTCTGGATAAAATCTAAGACACTGATAGATTTGCGAATGTTGAACCACACTTGCATCCCAGGGATGAATCCCACTGGGTCATGATGGATAATCCTTTTTATGTACTGTTGGATTCTATTAGTCAAGATCTTGTTGAGGATTTTGGCCTCCATATTCATTAGGGAAATCAGTCTGTAATTCTCCTTTTTGATGGGGTCTTTGCCTGGTTTGGGGATCAAGGTAATATTGGCCTCATAGAATGAGTTTGGTAGCTTTCCTTCTGTTTCCGTTTGTTGAAGTAGCTTTAGAAGAATAGGTATTATTTCTTCTTTGAATGTTTGGTAGAATTCCCTGGGAAAACCATCCGGGCCTGGAGTTTTGTTTTTTGGAGGGTTGTTTATCACTGACTCAATCTCTTCATAATTAATTGGCCTGTTTAAAGAATCAATTTCTTCCTGTTTCAGTCTTGGTAGTTTATAGGTTTCCAGGAAGGCCTCCATCTCTTCCAGATTGCTTAATTTATTGGCATAAAGCTGTTGATAAAAGTTTCTAATAATCCTTCCAATTTCATTGGTGTTGGTCGTGACCTCTCCTTTTTCATTCATAATTTTATTAATTTGGGTCCTTTCTCTATTCTCTTGGATAAGTCTTGCCAGTGGTCTGTCAATTTTATTAATTCTCTCAAAGAACCAGCTTCTAGTTCTGTTGATCTGCTCTACTGTACTCCTGGTTTCTAAGTCATTGATTTCTACTCTAATCTTGGTCAACTGCTTCCTCGTGCGTGGATTAGGCCTGTCCCTCTGTTGCTGTTCCAGCTTCTTGAGGTGAGAATATAAAAACTGCATTTTAGATTTTTCTATTCTTTTGAGTGAGGCTTGGATGGCTATGTATTTCCCCCTTAGGACTCCCTTTGCAGTATCCCATAGGTTTTGGACTGTTGTGTTTTCATTCTTGTTGATCTCCATAAATTGTTTAATTTGATTTTTGATTTCCTGGTTTATCGAGTCATTCCTGAGCAGGATGGTTCTTAGTCTCCAAGTGTGTGAGTTTCTTCCAAATTTTTCCTTGTGGTTGAGTTCCAATTTCAGAGCATCGTGGTCTGAGAATATGCAGGGAATAATTTCAGTCTTTGTATCAGTTGAGACCTGTTTTGTGACCCAGAACATGGTCTATTCTTGAGAATGTTCCATGGGCATTAGAATAGAATGAGTAATCTTCGGTTCTGGGGTGTAGTGTTCTATATATATCTATGAAGTCAAACTCGTCGAGTATGGCATTCAAAGCTCTTGTTTCTTTGCTGATTTCTTGCTTAGGTGATCTGTCTATTGCTGATAGTGGAGTGTTGAAGTCCCCTAGTATTAGTGTATTTTTATCTATATGTCTCTTTATTGTGTTTAAGAGTTGGCTTGAGTATCTTGCTGCTCCCCTGTTGGGGGCATATATATTTATAATTGTCATATCCACTTGTTGGATACATTCTTTAAGAATAATATAGTGCCCTTCTGTGTCTCTAACTATAGTCTTTAGTTTAAAATCCAATCTGTCTAGGGGCGTCTGGGTGGCACAGTGGTTAAGCATCTGCCTTTGGCTCAGGGCGTGATCCTGGCGTTATGGGATCGAGCCCCACATCAGGCTCCTCTGCTATGAGCCTGCTTCTTCCTCTCCCACTCCCCCTGCTTGTGTTCCCTCTCTCGCTGGCTGTCTCTATCTCTGTCGAATAAATAAATAAAATCTTTAAAAAAAAATCCAATCTGTCTGATATGAGAATTGCTACCCCAGCTTTCTTTTGAGGTTCATTGACATGAAAGATGGTATTCCATCCCTTTACTTTCAGTCTGAATGTATCTTAAGGTTCAACATGAGTCTCTTGTAGATGGCAAATGGATGGGTCATGTCTTTTTATCCTATCTGCAACCCTGTGGCACTTTATGGGAGCATTTAGGCCATTTACATTGAGACTGAATTTTGAGAGATATGATTTTAATGATGCCATGTTGCCAGTACAGTCTTTGTTTCTATCGATTGTGACTTTCTGTTCTGTATCACTCTTGGGGCCTTTTTACCTTTATAGAACCCCCCTTAGTATCTCCTGTAGGGCTTGTTTTGTGGTTACGAAATTGCTCAATGAGTGGCGATTCTGGAAGGTCTTTATTTCTCCATCAATTCTGAATGACAGCCTTGCTGGATAAAGGATCCTTGGCTGCATGTTTTTCTCTGAAAGAGCTTTAAAAATGCCCCCCCAACCCTCTCTCTCATTCCAGGTCTGTGTAGACAGGTCTGATGTAATTCTGATACCTTTGCCTTGGTACGTGAGAGATTTCTTTGCCCTGGCCGCTTTCAATACTGTATCCCTGGATCTAATATTTGCGAATTGCACTATGACGTGACGTGGTGTAGGTTTGTCGTGGTTGAGCTTGGGAGGGGTCCTCTCTGCCTCTTTAACATGAATGTTTATTTCCCTTGCTAGATTAGGGAAGTTTTCAGGTACAATTTGTTCAAATATCTCTTCTAGACCTCTGTTTTTCTCCACCCCCTCGGGGATGCTGATGATTCTGACATTGGAACGTTTCATTGCGTCAGTAATCTCCCGTAACCTACATTCCTGAGCGTGGATTTTTTTGAGTCCAGATTCTATTTTAGTTTTCTCTTCTACTAACCCATCCTCCAATTTGCTGATACGTTCTTCTGCCTCATTCACCCTGGCCATCAGAACCTCTAGTTTTGACTGAATTTGGCTCATAGAATTTTTAATTTCTGCCAGATTCGCTCTCATCTGCCCTTAGAGATTCTATATTCTCATTAACATTTTCGTTAATACTTTTTTCAAGTCTACACATCATCTTGAGCATTGTTACTCTGAATTCCATTTCTAATAATTTGGTTATATCCATATCCATTAGTTCTGTGGCAGAGGCCACAGACTCATTGTCTTTTCTTTGCTGGGGGGGATTTCTCCTTCTCGTCATTCTGATGAGGAGAGGTTGCAGTGTTGTCCAGAGCCCAAATTCTTGACCAGGACCCAGGCCATGCACCCCTGTTTTATAGGGATCTTAGAGATGTGGGCTTCTTGATTTTTCAGCCTGCCTTCTGGGGGAGGGGCCTTCTGCGCCAATACTCAGGCAACTCTGTTTGGGTAGAGTCTCCGTGTCCCCTGTGAGGGGGGATGGTGATGGGCACGCTGTGAGCCAGTATTTCCAGGCTTTCGTTCTCTGGTGGCTTTCCCTGGCGGTTTGCTGTGCCTCTTCTGAGAGTCAGAGCAGCAGTGGCCGAATCTCAGCCTCAGTCTCAGAACAGAGGGATCGTGGACCGCTCTCCACTGATGTTCTGGCCACTTTAACTCTTTCTGTTGGTGCTGCTCAACCGTGCAGCGTCCCAGGATGTGCGCCCCACACCCCGTGTCCCAGCCCTCACTTCTAGGGCCGGCGGGTCTCTGTCCTTTGTGTTTCCAACACCGCCAGCCGCCAGCCACCAGCCACCCCTGCACGCTCCCAGAGCTCCCGGTCTCAGTCTGGTTCCAGTGAGCACACTGGAGCTCCGTTTCAGTCTGGTGGCATGCGTTCCCCGGCTCACGTTCTCAGTCTGCTCTCTCGCGGTGCGGTCCACGAGTCCGCCCGCTCCCCCGTGCAGGTGGCTACCGCTTCCCAGTGCCCGAACGCAGCGGCTCCCTCCCCCTTCCGTTTATCTTCCGATATCTGTGCGTGGTTTCACGGTTCCCTGCTTCATACCTCAATACTCAGCGCTGGAGATGTTCATTTGTAGAGATCCAGGTGTATCTTCCTGCATCTCAGGCTGATTCCGTGGATGTTCAGTCTGGTGTGGTACCTATCCAACTCGACTCAGGGGACCGGCTGAAAAAGGGGTCCCCTACTCCTCTGCCATCTTAACTCCCTCCCCTATTTTTCCTGAATTACCCTTTGTGAGCTTGAACTTGCTCATCTTTAAAATGGGCATAATGATATTAAGCTCAGAGAGCTGTTATGAGAAATGAGCAAACATTTAGAAGGCATCTGATACATAATATTTCAGCAAATGTATGTGTGGTCTTTGCCATATTCTTCAAACTCACAAAAGAGATGTCTTGAAAATGAACATCTCACAGAGATCCTTCAGATTGAGCAAAGGGAAAGGAAATGTATGCATATTTATATGGCAGATAAGCTTTGGTGATATTTCTTTATAGGATAAATTGCCTGAAGATAGTGGAAATGAAGAAGCAAGTTGCCATCACTTTGTTTCTTTCTGATCTTTTTAACCTCCCATTTTGACAGTGGAATAGCAACTTTCCTTTCAGTGGCAGAAAGGAGGCAGTATAGAAACATAGAGTTTCAAGATGGGTGTGCTATACAACAGAGTAAAATCAGGAGACTTGGGTCCCAAATACCAGATCATTCCTTACCCATTGTACTATGGGTAGTCACTTCCCATGTGTCGGCCTCAGCCCTAACACAAAAAAAGGTTGTTTTTCTCAATGATTAGATATGGGGACTTTGAAATCTTGATGGAGTTGCTTGTCAACTTGGAAAAATTTACTAACTGGTTTCATGATCTTTAGCAAATGTTTAATCATATGTGAAACCTACCTTACTCAGACTGTTTTCAGAATCAATACCCAAAGCCAGCACAAACTTAGCAAACCTTCTATATCGCTTAATACTATATGGCAAAAATCAATTATTCTGAATCACTTCTGGATTCTCAAATGCCTTTGGGATCAGGAGAGACAGGTTTAAATAATGTGAGTTTTTTATTGGGATTTCAAAATATGTCAAATCCATATAGAAAACTATAGTGCTGTATTGTATATGGCTGTTCTGTTAAAAGAAAAGACCTCATTTCCTGGTTATTCAGGATGACAGGGAATTTATGGTTCTATGTGTAAAGGAAGAGAGGGCAATTGCTGGTAGATATATAGTTAAACATTGCCCAGGAATATTTCCATCTGCTTTAACTTTCCTACAAAAATGTCAAGGTGCCATTTCTGTACCAAATGATGAATGTAATTTGCATTTTGAATGCTGTAATCAAGAACAAACAACTCTGCACTCTACAAATTAAACCATCTTGTTTTCTCTTAAAGGAATAGAATTGACTCCATAAGGGTAGTTGGTTACAGTTTTGAAGGGAACGGACTGGGCTATGCAACCCGTTTGTCCTTCCAATCTCACTAATCAGATAAGTGATTCTCTAGGTAGAGGAAGGATTGTATAGAGAGGTTAGATGTGTTTGGTCATGGATGTGCCTACCTGGAAGAACATATTGGGAATGGAGGACAAGAATTCCCCAGGATAAAACCAATGTATGGTTCAACTGACTAAGTTTCTGCCTACTAACTAATTGACTGTAGTAGTTTAGGCCTGCTTCCCTGAAATAACTCTGAGACTTCTTAAATGACATTTTCTGTGTATGTGTGTATCTAGATGTTTCAGGCACATGATTATATACAGTCTCTTAGTTTTCCTCCACAGATGGCTAACTGCTTAGCATCACCTTGATTTTACATGTTTACCTTCTGAGGGCAGCTCATCTCCAGGAACCCTAAGATATTTCCCTGGGGCTCTTTGTACTGATAATCTCCCCTACTGTGTCTTTAAAGGAAACAAAATTTCTGACTACAGGGACATTCTTTGTTCCATTAACATGGGCAGAGTTTTGTCAATTGCCAGGGTCCTAGTCTAGAGCCTCTATTACTATGTTTTCTCATCTAGTGACCTGTAGAGTTTAGCTGTTTTGCTTTCAGTAAGAGGACAGGGATGGATGAGTGTGGGGAGGCATTTCCCGTGTGAAGTACCAGCCTAAGCATCTCATTGCCATTGATACCTGACATAGAAATTATCAATTTGTTAATTGTGACGACTTTTTATAGAGACACTCATGCCTTATCTGGGATGGCAAGGTCCTGCGTTCAGATGTTTGGGTTGCAGCTGAGGGTGTGGGTCCTTATGGTGGAGGCTGAGCCATCCAGGCATGTGAGGAGACAAAGGGATCCAGATCCAAGTGGCTTCTTTCTTGATTTGGGGCTTGGTGTGCCAGTTATCTCCTAGGTAAATCCACTGGGGTCCTGCACAGCCCCAGTGAGCATGGTTCCTACTCCAGGGGTGTCCTGGAGCTTCTCCTCTAAAGGAAGGGATGTGGGATGGAAGACAGGTAAGGACTCTGAGTCCCAGATTTCCCCTCTGTAAAATGGGGATGATAGTGCTTCACCCATGGGATCACTGAGGAGAGTCAGTGATACGCATGAGTAAGCCATGGCCCTGTGGTTACTGTGGAATCATGAATGTCTGTATGAATTCAGGCCACTTCTTTCTTTTCTACTTTGTTGTTAGGGGATAGACAAGGAAAGGAAAAAAAGGCTCTGTAAGAAGTCCATTATAACATGTGGTTGTTATGATCATAACCCAACTGTATCAGTATCATTGTCACTAACTTAGTGCTTAGCATGGTGCTGGGCACATAGTTACACCAGTAAAACACAGCGATAGCTGATCTGTCTCTCCCTGTGCAGCTCTTCATGCCAGTGGTCAAGCTCAAATCAGGTGCCTGAAGGGGGCAGGTTCTGAGTGTCTGTGTCCTGATGGCTGCTGAAGCTTCTACTCCAGATTCAAGGGCATCCGTCCTCAGGAGACCCCAAAACTTCACATACTGGATGGGATATGAATCCTGACTCAAGTGAGTTCATTGGTGTGAACAAAAGCATGTTGCGGAGTAGCTCCTTTGAGGTTAACGAACTAACCTAATATTCAACGGTATGCTTTGATCTCATCATGAGAGAAGAGGTATAGCAGGTGGAATGCCATTTCATCAGTTATCTGCTTTCTGTGTAGTAGTCCTTGAGGTCCATCTTAGGGATTTTTTTTAAAGCAAGAAATTATCCAGTAGGAGATGGAAGTTGGTCTTTAATATGCATGTGTAATAAAGTAACCTAAATCGTTCTTACCATATAAATAGTAATTGAATTTCCCATGTATCTCATAGTTGGGTGTGGATGTGCAGTTGTTAGATCATTCTAGCAATTGAACATTGTAATGTAGATGCCCAGATGCTCACAGTTTTTTCCATTACATAATAAATTTTTTAAAGAGCCAGAGATTTTCCAAACGTTATTTTGAAATGTCAGGTACTAGAATGTAACATTTTTTAATTGAAGTATAGTTGACAAACAATGTTTCATTAGTTTCAGATTTATAGCATAGTGATTCAACATGTCTATAAGATATGTTATGCTCATTACAAGTATAGCAACCATCTGTCACCATACAATGCAATTACAATACCATTGATTATATTCTCTGTATTTTCTGGAGATTTTCTCTGTTCCTTTCTTTTGTCACTTTTGTTCTTTCTCTTCCAATCAAAGAGTCCCCATTAATATTTCTTGCAAGGCTGGTTTAGTGGTCATGAACTCTTTTAGTTTTTGTTTGCCTGGGAAACTCATTATTTCTCCTATTCTGAATGACAGCCTCACTGGATAGAATGTTCTTGGTGGCATATTTTTCCCATTCAGCATGTTGAATATATCATGCCACTCTCTTCTGGCCTGCCAAGTTTATGTGGACAGATCTACCGTGAACCTGATCTGTCTTCTCTTGTAGGTTAAGGACTTTATTTCCCCCTTGCTGCTTTCAGGATTCTTTCTTTCTCTGTGTATTTTGTGAATTTGACTATGATATGGCTGGCGTTTGTTGAATTTAATGGGAGTTCTCTGTGCTTCTTGGATTTCAATGTCTGTTTCTTTCCCCAGTTTAGAAAAGTTTTCAGTTATAATTTGCTAAATTAAACCTTCTCCCTTTTCTCTCTTTTCTTCTTCTGGGACTCCTATGATACAAATGTTATTATGCTCTAAGGAGTAGTTGAGTTCCCTAAGTCTATATTCGTGACTCAATACCTCTGTTTCCCTTTTCTTTTCAGCTTCATTATTTTCCATAATTTTATCATCTGTATCACTGATTCAATCATCTGCTTTGTCCATCCTCATGGCATCTAGTCGGGTTTGTATATCAGTTATAGCATTTTAAATTTCTGCCTGACTAGTTTTTTTTTTTTTTTATCTCTGCAGTAAGGGATTATCTAGTGTCTTCTATGCTTTTTTCAAGTCCAGCTAGTATCCTTATAATTGTTTTAAATTCTAGTTCAGACATCATACTTATATCTGTGCTGATTAAATCCTTGGCTGTGGGGTGCCTGGGTGGCACAGCAGTTAAGCATCTGCCTTCGGCTCAGGGTGTGATCCCGGCATTATGGGATCGAGCCCCACATCAGGCTCTTCCGCTATGAGCCTGCTTCTTCCTCTCCTACTCCCCCTGCTTGTGTCCCCTCTCTCGCTGGCTGTCTCTATCTCTGTCAAATAAATAAATAAAATCTTAAAAGAAAATCCTTGGCTGTTACTTCCTGTTCTTTCTTTTGGGGTGAATTTCTCTGTCTTGTCATTTTGTCCAGGTCACTGTTTTTGTGTGTGTGTGATTGTTAGGAAAGCCTGTTATATTCCTGCTCCTGAGAGTAATGGCTAAATTAAGAAGAGGTCCAAAAAAACAGAGGGGGTCCTATATGCACTCTGCTGATGTGTTTTGTCTGCTCCTACCCTCCGGTCAGTCTTCTGCAGCGTTTCTCCTTGCCTGCAGTGGGGAGGGGTGTTTAGACCTTGTCCACTATGTGGCAAGTTTTAATTAGGTGTGTTTTGATCTGCTTATTAAAAAGACCTAGATCAAAAGAAGAAGAAGAAGAAGGAGGAGGAGGAGGAGGAGGAGAACCAGAAGCAGCTAGATCCCATTTCTCCTAGAGCTAAAGCTTTTCAGCACTCTATGATAAGTAGAATTGGTGTGGGCAAGGGGTTTGTGCTGGTCTTCTGGAGGAGGGGCCTACTGCACCAATTCTCAGATGGACTTGCCCTAGTGAAAGTGCACCTGCAGAGCATAAGTGGGTGGGGCTTGGTGTAGCAGCTCGGGTATCCATGGTGGGGAGGGGAGTGCTGTGTTGGTCACTGAAGTTGGTCAGTGTTGATGGTCAGGGGGGTGGGGTGGTGGTGGTGGTAGAAATGGCATCACCCCATTCTCTCATCCCCAGAACAGGGAGTTTGTGCCCACCGCTCTTCAGGAAGCCCTTACAGAAGAGCAAACAATCACTCCTCTTGTGTCCCTGGCTTCTGTCAGATCCTCAGCTCCCCGCTTTCACAGTGTTTGTGTCCAAGCTCTCTGCCTGCCAGGCTGCACAGTACTCCTGTGTTTTATCTCAGGCATGCAGCTGAGTTTCAAACTTCAAATTTCAGGGACCCATGTATCTGGTCCTGTGCTGATCCTCTGGGTGGGGGTCTCACTGCGTTTTTGCTGTTTGCTGGCTTGTCCCAGAAAAGTGGTCCTACGGCACACAGTAGTTCAGAATTTATGGTAAAGTGCAGCAAAAAGCTGGCATCAAGGTTTGCTGCCCTCAGCTGGTGTCTTTGTTCCTATGCTAGGGAACAGGGCAGCATGTTGGTGCCGCCAGTTCTTTTGTCCCAGGAGAGGCCATGCCACCAACCCCAGATGCACTCCAAAAAGGGGAACTGTTTCTCCCTGTGGGACCCAGAGGATTTTCAGACTATGCTGCCCAATCCTGGGTCTCTGCCCTCCTTCCCCACAGGAGCACCGCTAAGCCCATCAGGCATGACCCCATGATGGTGTGGACACCTAAAACGTCAGCCTTTGCAATCCATTGCTTATAATAACGTCTCTCCTTTCCCCAGTCAGTGGTTTTGGGGAAGTTTTTCTTGTCCAATCCCCTGCCTTCTCTCTCTCTGTCTGTCTCTCTCTCTCTTTCTCCTCTCTCTGTGATCAAGGCTACCTTCCCTTTGCAGCACCTGCAGTTCTTTTCTCCTCTTAATCAACCCTGCATAGCTCCTACCTTCCACAAGGTGGTCATTTTTCTACCTACAGATGTGAATTTTTGTCCTCTCAGTCCTCAGCTCCATTTCTTGGGTGTTCAGAATGATTTGATATTCATCTAGCTGTGTTCAAGGTGTGAGACAAGCTTAAGGTCCTCCTACTACTCTGCCATCTTAACTCCTTCCCCCAGAACAACTTTTTTAATTTTGAGGAAACCTAGTTTTTCAATTTGTTCATTTATGATTTTGATTTTCCCTCTGATATCATATCTAGGAAATTTTCAGCTAACCTAGGATCACAAGATTTTTTTTTCTGTTTTTCATCTAGATGTTTTATACATTTAGCATTTATAATTAAGTCTGTGATTCATTTTGAGTTGACTTTTGTATATGGTGTAAAACATGGATCACAGTTGATGTTTGTATGGAGGCCCATTTGTCCCGGCACCATTTGCTGAAAAGACTTTTTTCTCCATTGAATTGCCTTCATGGTTTTGTCAAAAGTCAGTTGTCCATATATGTGTGAGTCTATTTTTGGACTCTTCATGTTGTTCCTTTGATAGACATTTCTACCTTCATCCCAATACTACACTGTCTTGTTTACTGTGGATTTATAACGAGTCTTGAAATAGGGTACTGCTTAGCTTCCAACTTTATTCTTCTTTTTCAAGTTATTTTAATAGTGTAGGCTCTTTGCATTTTCACATGACTTACAATAAGACTTAGAAGTAGCCATGTAAGGGCGCCTGGGTGGCTCAGTCATTAAGCGTCTGCCTTTGGCTCAGGGCATGATCCCGGCGTTCTGGGATTGAGCCCCACATCAGACTCCTCCACTGGGAGCCTGCTTCTTCCTCTCCCACTCCCCCTGCTTGTGTTCCCTGTCTCGCTGGCTGTCTCTCTCTCTCTCTGTCAAGTAAATAAATAAAATCTTAAAAAAAAAAAAAGAAGTAGCCATGTAGAAGCAACACAACTTGGTAAACTGGCAATAAGCAGGTAAGCAAATCAATAGGACAATTTCATATGGGAATAGGTGCTTTACAGAAAATAAATGAAACCGTTGAGTAGGAAACGATGGGAACAGGGATTATTATAGATGGGGTTGTCAGTCAAGCTCTTTCTCAGAAAGTGACATTTGAGCTGAGTTTTGAACAAGAGGAAACCAGGCCTGGGCTAACCCTTTGGTTTGCAATGTGCATGCCACAAGTTGTTCCCGGAACAGATGACAAGCTCAAGTGACTGGAGCCTGGCACATAGCATGCAGATCATAAAAGATAAGGTAGAAGGGCAGACAGGAGCCACATCATTTGCACTGTCTAAGGGATTGGAGTCATTCTAGGGGTGGAGAGTTACAGTATGGGAGTGACATGACCTGATTCATTTACTCTTAAGGTGACTCTCCTACTGTGAGGAGAATGGACTGGACAGGGACAAGATGGCTGTGGGAATAACTTGTAGGTGAGTCTTGCAGACGTCCAGAGGAGGGACGACAGTGGATTGTTCCAGTGCTGCAGCAGTGTGCAGTGGGAGGAGCTGGCTCTGGATAGGGTGTGTTGTAGGTAGGAGAGGCAGGACCTAAAGTGGCTGTGGTGGGGGTATGTGAGGATAAGGCAGGATCCTAGATGAGCTCTTGGCTTTTTCTTTGACTACATGCAGAAATGGTGGTGCTGTTTCCTGAGATTTGTTGTTCCACGTACTTTGAGTCATCTTCATAATTAGTTAGGTATCCAACAATGATTATAGTGCAGGTTACTGATTTAAAACATGCATCAGTTGAAGAACAGGATTCAGTTGTAAGAATATTAACTTTATTTATTTATTTTAAGATTTTATTTATTAATTTATTTGAGAGAGTGAGCGAGCAGGGGGAGGGGCAGAGGGAGAGAGAGAATCCTGAAGCAGACTCCCCGATGAGTGTGGAGGCCAAAATGGGGCTCATCCCCGCACCCTGAGCTCATGACCTGAGCCGAAATCAAGAGTTGACCACTTAACTGACTGAGCCACTCAGGTGCACTAAGAATATTAACTTTTATTAAAGACACATGAAAACCTTTTGTAAAACTATCAACAGTGTAAGAATCTGAACTTGCATATATTTTTAAAAACTTCTAACATTTATTGAGCTGTTACTGTGTTCCTTGCACTATTCTAAGCATGTTCACATGTTAACTCAGTCAGTTCTCAAAACAACAACCCATGAGGGAGGGTTGATTTTTTCCCCCATTTTATAGAAGAGAAAACTGACGCACAGAGAAGTGCTTTCACTCTTCCAGCGTTCAGAGACAGCCAGCTGTTCCAGTGCCTCTGCAGTAGAATTTTAAAATGATGTGATTCCTGATCATTTATCCTTGTAAAAACCAAAACATAGAAAAGTGAAGTCACTGACGCTAAGCCAAGTCAGCAAACAGGTCCTTAACACGAACTTAATTACATTTTCAGCCTCCCCAAGAAATGTAGTCTTAACTAGACAGTCAGAAATTTTCTGATCACTGCCAGTAAGGTAATTTGTCCCTGGGGAACTAGACACATTTATTGCTACTGGTTTGGTCATTGTTTCTTATCCTTTTCTGTGCATGGAGCCTGTAAGTATATATCACATTTTTATGAGCATATACATCATCTTTTTCCATCCTGGGCTTATCCTCTGTCATCTTTTTTTTAATAGATTTTATTTATTTTTTTGAGAGAGAGAGAGAATGAGCAAGGGCCTGGGTGGGAGGGGCAGAGGGGGAGGGAGAAGCAGACTCCCCATTGAGCGCAAAGCCCAGATGTAGGGCTTGATCCCAGGATCCTGAGATCATGACCTGAGTAGAAGTCAGATGCTTAACTGACTGAGCCACCCAAGTGCCCCTTATCCTCTGTCATCTGATAGATGATCACTGGCAGGGTTTTTTTTAACTTCCCAGCTTTAAAAAATATAACCAGTTGTAATATGTGTATTAGTTTTCTTCCCTGTTCATAGGTAAAAGGTAACATACATTACACCAGTGTTGTGCAAGACATTGCAGCAGAAATGAAATTGTCCTGTTTCTGTGATGTCCAACATTGTAGCCACTAACTACCTGTGGGTGTTGAGGACCTAAAATATGGCTATGGCCACTGAGGAACTAATTTTTTAATTCATTTAAATTTAAGTAGCCCTGTGTGGCTATGGCTACCATATTAGCAACAACTCTACACATTTTTTTAATTTATTTATTGGACAGAGATAGAGACAGCGAGTGAGAGAGGGAACACAAGCAGGGGGAGTGGGAGAGAAAGAAGCAGGCTCATAGCAGAAGAGCCTGATATGGGGCTCGATCCTATAACGCCGGGATCACGCCCTGAGCCGAAGGCAGACGCTTAACCGCTGTGCCACCCAGGTGCCCCATCTCTACACATTTTTATGCACCTTTCATTTTTCACTTAAAGTATCCTGGAGATACTCCATAGCAGTACAGAGAAGGAGTCCTCATTGCATTTCTAGCTGCATAGTACATTGGGGTGTACATGTGCCATAGCTTCTTTATCCAGCCCCCTATTGGTGGACATCTGAGTTGTTTACAGTCTTCTGCTGTTACAATTTTTTCTGTAAGGGATGACCTTGTACTTATGCATTTTTATCTTTTGCATTGTTTCGTTAAGACAGATTATTAGAAAAAGACTACTGGTTCCAAGAGGAAATACATATAT
Source organism: Ursus americanus (assembly GCF_024610735.1). NCBI lineage: Eukaryota > Metazoa > Chordata > Mammalia > Carnivora > Ursidae > Ursus > Ursus americanus. Next base: position 43,155,099 of record NC_142164.1, on the reverse strand, counting down.
AATTTTACTAGATAGCGTTAAAGCCCATCCCGAGGGTTTGTACCATTTTATATTTCATTCAGTGATGCATGGGAATACCTATTCCTCACAGATTATCTAATTGGTGAGAGAAGGTAGTGAACTTTTTTTCTTCGTATGCCTGATTATGAGTTAGGTTAAACAATTTTTACATATTTAAGCACCTTTTATTTTGGTGAAATTCCTGTTTGTATCTATTGCCCCTTTTTCTTTCTGGTTGTGTTTTTGGTAGTGTTTTTGCCTTCACTTTTTCATGACTATATATTAAGGATATAACCTTTGTTTGTAATGCTGGTTGTAAATATTTTTTCTAATTTTTGATAGTTCATTTTACCTTGCTGTGGCTTTTGTTTTTGGTGTATAATTTTTTAAATGTTTAATTAAAACTTTTTGAGTATAGTTGACACACAATGTTACATTAGTTTCAGGTCTACAGCATAATAATTTGACAAGTGTATACTTTATGCTATGCTTACCACATGTGTAGGTACCATCAGTCACCATACAGCACTATTATAATGCCATTCACTGTATTTCCTATGCTGTAACTTTCATCTCTGTGACTTATTCATTTCATAACTGGGAGCCTGTATCTCTCACTCCCCTTCACCCATTTTGCCCACCCTCCCACCCTCCTTGACTCTGGCAACCATCAGTTTGTTTTCTGTATTCATAGGTCTAATTCTGTTTTTTGTTTATTTATTGTTTTATATTTAGATTACACGTATGAGTGAAGTCATACGGTATTTATCTTTCTCAGTCTGACTTGTCTCACTTAGCATAATACCCTCTAGTTCCATCCATTTTTTCATAAATGACAGATCTCATCCTTTGTTATGGCTAAGTATTATTCGTATATATATATGTGTGTGTGTGTGCATTCATATATATATATGCTATATATATATGTATCACATCTTTTATCCATTTGTGTATTGATGGACACTTAAGTTACTTCCATATCTTGGCTATTGTAAATAATGCTGCAGTAAGGACAGAGGTACATGTATCTTTTTGAATTAGTGTTTTGTTTTCTTTGGGTAAATACCCAATAGTTGAATTATTGGATCATATAATAGTACTGTTTTAATTTTTTGAGGAACTTCCATACTGTTTTCTACAATGGCTATAACAATTTACATTACCAACAACAGTGCATGAGAGTTCCTTTTATTCCACATCCTCCCCAACACTTGTTATTTCTTGTCTTTTTGATTTTAGTCATTCTGACAGATGTGAAATGCTGTCTCATTGTAGTTTTTATTTGCATTTACCTGATAATTAGTGACGTTCAGCATCTTTTTATGTATCTTTTGGCCATGTTTATCTTTGAGAAAAAAATGTCTACTCTGCTTTTCTTCACATTTCTTTCTTAATTAGATTCTTTGGTGTTTTTGGTGTTGAGTTGCATAAGTTCTTTGTTTATTTTGGATAGTAAACCCTTATTGGAAATAATCATTTGAAAATATCTTCTCCCATTCAGTAGGTTGCCTTATTGTTTTGTTGATGGTTTCTTCACTGTGCAAATGCTTATTATTTTGATGTAGTCCCAATAGTTAATTATCGCTTTTGTTTCCCTTGACTTAGGAGACGTGTCCAGAAAAATGTTACTATGGCTGATGTCAGAGAAATTATTGCTTATGTTCTCTTCTGGAAAATTTATGGTTTCAGGTCTCACATCTGAATTCGTTTCAGTTCTCACATCTAATCCTTAATCCATTTTGAGTTTATTTTTGTGTATGTTGTTACAAAGTGGTTCAGTTTCATTCTTTTGCATGTAGCTGTCCAGTTCTTCTAGCATGATGTATTGAAGAGACTGTCTTTTTTCCGCGTTGTATTGTCTTGACTCCTTTGTCATCTGTTAATTGACCGTGTAAGCATGGGTTTATTTCTGGGTTTTCTATTCTGTTCCATTAATCTATGTGTCTGTTTTTGTGCCAGTACTGTACTCTTTTGATTACTACAGTTTTGTAATATATACTGAAATCTGGGATTGTAATACCTCCAGCTATGTTCTTGTTTCTCAAAATTGCTTTGGATATTTGAGGACTTCTCTGGGTCCATGCAAATTTTAGGATTATTTGTTCTAGTTCTGTAAAACATGCTGTTGGTATTTCAATAGGGATTGCCTTGAATCTGTAGATTGCTTTAGGTAGTATGGACATTTTGACAGTATTAATTCTTCCAATACATGTGCATGGAATATCTTTCCATTTGATTTGTCTTCAACTTCTTTCACCAATGTTTTGTAGTTTTCAGAGTATAGGTCTTTTATTTCCTTGGTTAAGTTTATTCTTACATGTTTTATTCTTTTTGGTGCAATTATAAATGGAATTGTTTTCTTCACTTCTCTTTCTGCTACTTCATTATTAGTGTATAGAAATGCTACTGATTTCTGGGTATTAACTGTGTATCCTGTAGCTTTACTGAATTTATTACTTCTAGAGGATTTTTGGTGGAGTCTTTGGGGTTTTCTGTGTATAGTATTATGTCTTTTGCAAATAGTGACAGTTTAACTTCTTCCTTACCAATGTAGAGAACTCATTTTTTTTTGTCTGATTGCTGTGGCTAGGACTTACAGTATTATGTTGAATAAAAGTGGCAAGAGTGGACATTCTCGTCTTGTTCCTGATTTTAGGCAAAAAGCTCTGTTTATTATACCATTGAGTATAATATTACCTGTCTGTTTTTCATATGGCCTATATTGTGTTGAGGTGTATTCACTCTAACCCCACTTTGTTGAGAGTTTTTATCATGAATGAATGTTGAATTTTGTCAATCCCTTTTTCTTCGTCTATTGAGATGATCATATGATTTTATCTTTTGTTTGCCGTCTGTATGTCTTCTTTGGAAAAATGTCTATTCAGGTCCTCTGCCCATTTTTAAATAATATTTTTTGAAGTGAATCGTATGAGTTGTTTATCTATTTTGGATATTAACCCCTTACCAGTTATCATTACTTTTTTGTTTGATGTGACTTCTGATCTTTTTTACCTTCCTGTTTGACATTGGAATAGTACCCTCCCACTGATCCCCAGTAAGGAGACAGCAGAGAATAACAGATTTTAAAGATGGGTCTACTGTAGAACATACTGAAAACAAACTGAAAATATATTGTGAAGGCCATTCGATACAATACAATATGAATGCACATAATAATAAAAATGACAGTTGAACTTTTAATGATCTGTTCTGATATATTAATATAACAATGATTATTATTTATTATTTCCTTCCTTTTGCCTAATACTAACATAAGTGCTAAACCTATACTTACTCATTATTCTTCACCACAATTTATGAGGAGCAGCTGTTGTTGACCAACTTTCAACATCAGGGAACTGAGGCACAGGGTGGTCAGGGATAGCAGTTTCAAGGCTTAGATTTGAACACAGACTGTATGGCTCCTGAGTAAATATATGTAACTAGTATATACTACTTCAGCTCACAACATAACATACAGCACATTGTTAATCACAGCAAAGCAACAAATCCAAGAAAGAAAGAAACAAAATGAATGTACTTGATTTGTTTCATGGGCTGTTATAATAAATACCACAAACCAATGGCTTAAAACAACAGAAATTGAGTTTCTCACAGTTCTGGATGGTACAAGTCTAAAACCAAGGTGTAGTACCATGCACATTTAGATACTAGGGAGAATCCTCCTTGCCTTTTCCTGGCCTTTGGTGGTGACCATCAATTTCTGATATTTCTTGCTTGCAGCAACATCACTCTCCAAGTTTCTGCCTCTGTCATCACATGGTCTCCATGACTGTCCCAGTCTTCAAAGGCATTTTCAACTTCGTATAATGCCACGTGTCATATGGATCAAAACCTGCCTTAATGACCTCATCTTAACCTGATTACATCTGCAAAGACCTTATTTCCAAATAAGGTCCCATTCATAGGTAACTAGACTTAGAAACTCAACATAGTTTTCTGGGATAATAGAACTGAAAACAGGTACCTTGATTTTTCCCAGTTGACTAGAAAGAAAATATTACTTCAAAAGCAAAGAGAATGGATTAAAGAAAACTAAAAGGAGGGTAGTGCCTACTTCTCCTCTGAGTCATCCCACTATACCCACAGACACAATGAAAGGCAATGCAGCAAATGTCCTGCCAATGATTGTTATTGGTGAATGGATCAATATGACATTTTCAGGTTTGTTACAAACAAGGTCCCATTTCCATTGACCCTACCTTTTAAGCCTATGTTACAACAAGAAATTGAACTGTTCACATTAGATGTATCCTGTGTGAATTCTGCATCCTCAAACTTCTTCAATGTCTTTGTGCTTCAGAACATTTAATCTGATTCTGGGCCAAGATAAAGCTCTGACTAATCATGAATGATGCAAGAGCAGATAACTGGAGGCTTCATGGCCATGCCCACAGACATAAGAACACCTTCAAGACAGAATGGGAACCTTTGGAGTTGACAGATCACCAATGGGCACCAGATGATGTTGAAGAGTAGCTCATGGTGAAAGATTTCTACTTTGAAAACATGTTAAAAAAATATTACATGCCTCTATTTTTTGAAGACCAAGGAGAGATGTTGGAAACTCAGAGTCATGCTTAACTTTGTACATTTTCTGTGAGCTGAAGCCTCTCAGAATAAAAAGGAGGATGCATGAGCTGGCAGGTGTGCAGGAAGGATCATTCTACTTTGAGCCGGGATCCTGCTGATGTTTGAAAACTAAAGGAAACATGAGAACTGGTGCTGGGTGACTCACCTGGAGATAGCTATTTTTGAAATGTTTTAAATTTTCCTTCTGGTGAATCTAGTAATGAAAATCAGAGAAAAGGGAAAAAGTGAAGCTAGTGATAATACACCAAGTTTAGCAAAACTTCAGTCTGTAGAAAAACATTGTCAATTATACCTAATTATTATGTGCTGCCAGTTTCACTTCTAACCACCATACACTCTTGATTTCCTGAAATCCAAACACCCTGCATTTTGCCCTTAATTTTTTGTTAGTGTTTGTATACTTTTTTTACACAAATAATGCATTTTCATTACTGTAAATGTAGCAACTGTGGATGAGCAAAGTGAAGCTTCTTGTGTTGATCATTTGGAGCCTACAGAGAAAATATGTCAAAACTTTATTCAAATAAACTTTTCAGAGAGAATGCCTAGAGTCAACAAACCCTTAGCCTTAACAAACCCTCTATATTGCTTAATAATGTTCAGCTAAAATCAGTGATGCTGAGATATGCCAGATTTTCAAGTGCCTTTGGAATCATGAAATACAGGTTAAATAATGCGAGCTCTTGGGTCACCTGGGTGGCTCAGTCAGTTAAGCGTCTGCCCTTGGCTCAGGTCACAATCCCAGGCTCTTGGGATCCAGACCCGCATTGGGCTTCTTGCTCAGCAGGGATACTGCTTCTACCTCTCCGCTTACTGCTCCCCCTGCTTGTGCTCTCTCTTTCTCTAATAAATAAATAAAATCTTTTAAAAAAATAAATAATGTGAGGTCTTAATCTGGAGTTCAGAATATATCAAATTCATTGACAAATCAGTGTTGCTGTACTGTATATGGTTACTCAGTTGAAGATATGACCCGCTTTCTAAGTTACTCTGTATAAGAGATGGTTAACATATCTACGTGGGAAAGGGAAGAAGGCAATTGCTGGCAAACACACAATTAGCAGTTTGTCAAGGATAATTCTATCTGGATCAACTGTCCCAAGGAAGAGGCAAGCTGCCATTTCTGTACCAAAATGTGAATGAAATTTGCATGTTGGATGCTGTAATCAAGAAGAAGCAGCTCTTGACTTAACAAATTAAACCACCCAGTTATTTCTTTAAACATTTTTGATTGATTATGTGTGTGTATTTCTATGTCTCTTCCAGCTCTACCACCTCTAGTACATGCTTACAGTCACAGCTTACTCTCAGTTCAGACCAGAGCTGGACTTCCAATCTCCAGTTTAGATATCCCGGAAAATTTTTTAAAAATATATATTAGAAAAATGATAGATACAGATGGGATGTTCCATGCTATTGAAAATGCAGAAAGCAGGCTGATCCCATGAAGTCATACTCCCTACCTCCAACTTCCCTCCCTTTAGTGGAGGCCCCTGGTCTGAGACTCTCAGAGCTGCCATCCAGGATCTCACCACCAGGTAACATCACATTTATCTCCATTTTTGTAGTTCCTTTTAAATGGAAAGGAGTACATTTTGCAAAGAGTATAAAAATATCATGAAATGGTTTGTTTACTATTTTACAAATTTGGCTTGGAAAAATTATATTAAAGCAGAACCATTTGCTGTTGACCACAAACTGCATTGCACTCATTGATTTCTCTCTTCACTGTCCTTCAGTGTCCCCTCACTGTCAGCTGTTGTGCAGTATGGACACAAGATCCCCATCAGAGAACAGGGCATTCACCCTTCATTACCTCACCCCTGTACAAGCTGCACACGTCTTCACCCACCCGATGTCTTTTCATCCCCTGTCCATGACACAGGACACACCATTCTTTGATGTCCCAGCCTCTTTTAGTCACCTACCCCTATTCTGCCCCGCATCACTGTTGAAATACTTGCCACAGTTGGCCAAGGGTTACCACCACACCAGGTGTTTTGGTGTATCTAGGCCCTGGAGTATATGCTTTCATAATTTTCTTATACCTACTAGTTTTTCATACAGAATTAGAATAATTATCTATAGGTTCAACCACAGGGTTTGGGAGAGATTATTGTTATTTTTTGTTTGTACTCTTTGCAGACCCGTCTTAGGAAAAGAACTTTGAAAATGGTGGTCCTTTGGTGCCACCTTGTGACAAAAGCCTGAACTGCAGCTTGAACATCTCCAGGAAAGTGGAAGGGAAGAGATGTGATGGCTTATTGATGGGCGCTCTCCGTATGCTTTATATAAATGGAATTATAGAATATGTCATTTGCACATTTGGCTTCTTTCACTTGGGCTAACGTTTTCAAAGTTCATCCATATTGTATCATGTATTAGTATTCTATTCCTTTTTGTTTTCAAATAATACACTGCATTTTATTTATTCATGCGTTAATAGGTAAACATTTGGGTTGTTTCCATTTTGGCATTATGAATAATGATGCTATGTACATTATTATACTAATATTTATGTAGACATATGTTTTCACTTTTCCTGGCTTTGTACCTAGGAGTGGAATTGCTGAGTCATATAGTAACTCTCTGTTGAACTGTTCGAGGAACTGCCAAACTCTTTTCATGACCCTGACAGTGTTGAGAAGTGTAGGCATAGGCTGTTATTTTTCTCCCGATTAGTATGTGGTTATGGGTTTTGAGAAAGCAAGCCACAGAGTTGAAGTGCCCTTCTCATCACCTCATATTTAGAGGAGGTGATACACACGTGACATCACTGGGTCACTGAAGATGCTGGCCCTCATCACAGGGTTAGGGTGGCGTTTGTCTAGTTTCTCCAGTGTACAGTGACTATTTTCCATTCACTCACTCTGTTCTTTAGAAGTGAGTCACTAGGTCTGCCCTGTCCTCAGCTATGAGAATCAGAAGGAAAGTTCACCTCATGGAAGCAAGGTATTTACATGTATTATTTTGAATTTTTAAAAGACAGTTTATATCTTGTGACCAATTTTTTTATTAATTGAAACATTATATATATATTAATATGTATTCATGTATACTTATTTTGTAGGTTTTTAAAAATATATATACATCACAAAATGAAGTCTAACATTATTCTATGGTGCAGAAAATGAATTTTGACTGAACACTCAGGAAACTGCAAAAGAGTTCTCTAACTCCACCATTATAGATCACCACCATTGTATTGTCTAAATATGGTGTAGTAGACAGTGCTTTCAGACAATATATTTAACCACGGCAAAGTTTGAAAAATATTATAATTTTACATGATTTTATTGCATATGTGGTTTCTTGAGGAAGAAATAAGAAACAGGTTTTTGAAGAAGAAATAAAAAACAGAGGTTCAGACAGAGGTTATTGAAATAATGATAACAAATTATTGCTAACACACAAGAAACATAACTGAAAAATCCTTTTCAATAATAGAAAATGTGTCCTTCTTTTGAAAGTCCATTGTCTAAAGCATAGCCTTCCAGTTATCTGACCCTGGCCCTATGGAAGGTATTTTACAACTCTTAAGTTTTAGGTAACTGATCTCACTGCAATACATTTCTAGTCTTAGCCAAGCAATTGCATTGGATTTCCTTTCCCCTTGGAATAATATTTGTTTGTCTCCATTTGAACAATCACTTCAACATTCCTGATCTGTACATGTGACAAAGGGGTGGTGTTGAATTGTCAAGTGTAATTTCTGCAGAAGCATGGGGGACCACCAACCTGTTAGCTAATGTGTGAAGACTGAGTTGGAGGGAAGTTCCCGGAAGGTGTGAATTGAGTATGGAGAATTGTTCTTAGAATTTTGATGCAAAGGCAAAAAACATATGTAAAGAAAAAAGTCACTAGAGATGTGAAGGGCCCATGACGTTAAAGCATACTTTAAAATAATCAATTATGGGGCGCCTGGGTAGCGCAGTCGTTAAAGCGTCTGCCTTCGGCTCAGGGCGTGATCCTGGCATTCTGGGATCGAGTCCCACATCGGGCTCCTCTGCTGGGAGCCTGCTTCTTCCTCTCCCACTCCCCCTGCTGTGTTCCCTCTCTCGCTGGCTGTCTCTCTGTCACATAAATAAATAAAATCTTTAAAAAAAATAAAATAAAATAAAATAAAATAATCAATTATAAGACATTGGAGCAGGTAAATCTTAATGGGAAGGAGCCATCTCTTCTTAGATTTAACATCTGAATTTACCATACCACCCTATCCACACTTTATGCGCTTCTTTCCTTTCTGGAGAAGGCTAAATCTTAACCAATGAACTGGTTTGGTCTTAATAGCTGTTAACTGGATAAATGGATGAATTGATGGACAGATGAATGCAGGAAGTGCGAAACGTGCCGGAAATTCACAGATTTTTATGCCTTAGGGCAAAGCTCTATTTTTGGTGACTATGATGACTCTTTAATAGAGACAGATGTGTCCTAGCGATGTCCAGAGCATGTCCCACCTTCGGATGCCTGGAACTGGGTTGGGAGAGTACATCCTTGCAGTGGGGGCAGATCTGTCCTGGGTTGTGGGAAGACAACAGAATCCAGATCCAAGTAGCCTCTTTCCCAAGAGGCTTTGGGGCTCAGTGCCCTGGGCTGTCTCTTATGTAAAGCCATTGAGGTCCCGGCGGTGGGGGCTGAACTGCACTGGGGTGTGGGGAGACAAAGGAATCCAGATCCAAGTTGTCTGTTTCCTGCTTTGGGGCTTGGTGCCCCCTGTTGCCTCCTAAGTAAAGCCTGACCACAATGAGTGTGAGTCCTGCTCCAGGGGTGTCCTGGAGCTGCTTTCCTTTAAAGGCAGAGGTGTAGGAGGGAAGACAGGTAAGGACTCTGAGCCCCAGCTTCCCCATCTGTACAATGGGGATGAGAATGCCTCACCCACAGGATTGCTGAGAAAAGTCAGTGATCCACAGGAGCAAGCCCCTGGCTCTGTGGTTACTGCAGGGTTATGAATGCCTGTATGAATTCAGGCTACTTCTTATTCCTTTTCAATTTTGTTGTTAGGGGATAGACTAGGAAAGGAGAAGAAAAAGTCCCTGGTGAGAAGTCCATTGAAACATGTTGTTATGACCACGACCCAGTTGTATCAGTGTCATTGTCAGTAACCTAGTGCCTAGCATGGTACGGGGCACATGGTTACACCAGTAAAGCATAATGATTTCTGGATCTGTCTCTTCCTGTGCAGCTCTTCATACCAGTGGCCCAGCTCATACCAGGTGCCTGAAGGAAGCAGGTTGTGAAGATCTGTGTCCTGATGGCTGCTGAAGCTTCTACTTCAGATTCAAGGACAACAGTCCTCAGGAGACCCCACCCCCTCACATCCCTGGTGGCGTATGATACCTGGCACATGTGAGTTCACAGACCTGAACAAAAGTATGTTGTGCAATAGCTTTTGTGAGGTTCAAAGGTTATCCTAAAAGTAGAGAAGCTACTTTGACCACATCATGGGAGAAGAGGTTTAGCAGGTGAAATTTCCATTAGCAGCTACATGCTGTGTAGTGGCCCTTGAGGCCCATCTAAGAGAAGTTCTCTTTTGTCTGAAAGCAATGAATGAACCAGTTTGACAAACACTTGATTTTTAACATGTACTTGTGATAAATATACATTTATTTTTCTGACCATATAAGTAATAATAAATGAGTTCTATGTTCCCTAAGAAGAATGTGAAAATATGCCATTAGTTAGAAGGGTTCTTAGCAATTTAAGATTGTAACATGGATTCTTTCCTGGGAACCATGGTTTAACGATTTTACAATGAAATTTTTTTAAGCACCTAAAATTTTTGACTGTTAGTTTGTAATGGTGCCAACACTTTGGAAAACAGTTTGTCAGTTTCTTACATTAATCCTACACCCACCATATGATACTGCTGTTGCACTCCAAATGTATTTATCCAAGAAAATGAAAATATATATCCAACAAAGATTATACACAAATGTTTATAGCACCTTTATCTACAAAAGCCCCAAATTGAAAAAAAGCAACAATATCCGTGACCAGTTGAATGGATAGAACTAATTGTGGTATATCCACATTAGTGGATTAGTGGAACATTAGTGGAACATTAGTCAACAATTAAAAGGAAGGAAATACTGATCAATATCAATCTAGAAATAATGAGGTAGAAGGAAAGAAGAAAAAAAATACATTGTATGATTCCAGTCACATAAAATTGTAGGAAAATAAAACTAATCCATAGTGACAGAAGATCAGTGGTTGCTTGGGAATGGAGATGGGTGATGTGGAGAGAGGCTGAAGAGAGGTAGATAGGGGCATTACAAAGGTCTACAAAGAAGCTTTTTGAGGTTGATAGATATGTTCTTTATCTTGACTGTAGGATTGGATTCACAGGTGTATATGTATATAAAAACTGATTGGAGCATATGATTTAGCTATTTACAGTGTATTATATGCCAAACATGCTTCATTGAAGTATCTGATATATATTTATATATTTATAATTCTCTGATGCAATTAAATGAATTTGGTGAAATATTCCACAATTATGTTCTCACAGCATTAACAGACCCACAATATATCTTATAAAATTGGCCCCACTACATATAACCAAGTAGAAACCATCATTTGCAAAGAAATTTATCCAAGTACTTATAGAAAGTTGATGTTCATTTCTATTTGAAGTACAAAAATAAAAATATTATATATTAGGACAATAATTATAATAATATTTAAGAGTAACTGGTTATTTTATGGAAAGATGCTGAGTATCATTATTGTTTTTATTTGAGCTGGGATCCCCTTTTATGTTTGGAACTAGAGGAAATATGAGGATTGTGCTGAGTGACTTACCCAGAAATACTTATTTTTGAAATGTTTTAAATTTTCCTTCTGGTGATTCCAGTAATGAAAATCAGAGAAAGAAGGAAAACTGAAGCCTCTGATAATATACAAAGCTTAGCAAAAAATCAGTCTGTGCAAGAGGCATTGTCAATTATTCCTCAATATTATGTGTAGTCAGCCTGACTTCTAATTACAGTAAACATTTATTTTTTTGAGATCCAACCACCTCGCATTTTACCTTTAACCTTTTGTTATTGTTTTTAAACTCCCTTTACACAAATAATGCATTTTCATTACCAAAAATGTAGCAGCTATGTATGAGCAAAGTGAAATTCCCTGTGTTGCTTATTTTGAGCCTACAAAATGATATTGAGCAAATGTGTCAAAGCTTTATTCAGATTAACTCTTTTTAGAGTGAATATCCAGAGCCAGGACAGACTTAGCATCCTTCCTTATTTCCTAATACTGTCCAATGGAAATCAGTGACCCTGAGACACAGCCGGGTTCTCAAGTGCCCTTGGAATCATCAAAAACAGGTTTAATGTGAGGCTTTGATCTGGAGTTCAGAATATATCAAAACCATTAACAAATCAGTGGTGCTTTAATGTATCTGGCTATTCAGTTGAAGAAAGACCTAATTTCCTAGTTATTCTGGATCAGAGAGAATTTACATATCTATGGAAGAAGGGAGAGAGGGCAATTGTTGGCAGACACATAGTTAAGGGTTACCCAGGAATATTTCCATGTGGATTAACTTCCCAAGGGAGTGGCAGGGTGTCATTTCTGTACCAAGATGTGAATGTAATTTCCCTGTTGAATGCTGTAATCAAGAACAGCTCCTGACTGTACAAATTAAACCATCCCTTTTTCTTATAAAAATATTGAAATATGGGTGTGTTTATGTGCTTCTAGGTTCTCTCCAGCTCTATCACCTACAGTACACCCTCATAGTTGTAGCTCACTCCCAATTCAGACCAGAGCTGACTTCCAGTCTCAAGTGTAGATAGCCAGATCATGTGGCTTTTTTATATCCTAGAAAATTGATGGTTGTAGAGGGATTGTTTGAGTTATGTGAAAATTCAGAAAGCTGACTGATCCCATGAAGTCAAGCTCTGAACCTTTATCCTCCCACCCCCTTTCAGAGCCCCCTGGTGGAGACTATAGAACTGCCAACCTGGATCTAACCACCAGCTGACATCACATTTATCTCAATTGTTGTGGTTCTGGTTAAATGAAAAAGAGTACCTTTTGCAAAGAGAAAAAAAAAATAATCACGAAATGGTTTGTTTACTATGACCAAATCTGCTTGGAAAATTTCTGTGTATATTAAATGTAATCCATTTTATCTCTTTCCTCATCACTGTCAATTGATGTGCAGTGTGTACTGTATAGAAGGTCCCTACTAGAGAACAAGGTGTTCATTTTCCATTACCCCAACCTTGTACATGCTGCTCAGACTTTCTCCCACTCTTTGTCTGTCATTCCCTGTCCATGGCACAGGGCACAACTGCCCAGATCCCACTCTGACACCCCATCCTCTCAGTCACCTACCCTCTTCTTGCCCTGCACTGCACTTCGCGTACCTGACACTGACTGCCAAGTCAGGCCACTGCCACCAAGGTGTTTCATCTTCCGCAGGCCCCGAAGTGTTTTTATCTTCTTCCTTTACACCTATCAGTTTTTTTCATACTGAATTAGAATCATTGTGTATACATTAAATACCTGTTTTGTTTGGGTTTTTTTTTTTGAGATTATTGTTATTCTTTTAAATCTTTGCACACTTGGAAGTTTCAGGATGGTGGTATGTTGGTGCCACCTTGTGACAAAAGCCTGAACTGTAGCGTAAATACTATTGAGCAGGAAAGAGGGCTGTGACTCTCAATAACCATACAGAGTTTTCTGAAAGTCAGAATGGAAAAGGAAACTCCTTGGATATAGCATATTGATGGGCTCTCTCTGGACACTTTATACAAATGGAATCAGACAATATGTGTTCTTTTGCATGTTTGGCTTCTTTTGCTTAGCTTAACGTTTCCAAGGTTCATTCAGGTTGTAGTATGTATCAGCACTCCTATCTTTTTTTTTTTTTTAAAAAAAAGGTTTTTAAAGTTTAATTCCAGTATAGTTAGCATACAGTGTTATAATAGTTTCAGGTGTACAATATAGTGATTCAACAATTCTATACATTACGCAGTGCTTATCATAAGTGTGCTTATCACCTATTACACCATTTCCCCCATCCACCTCCCCTCCCAACCATCTGTTTGTTCTCTATAGTCAAGTCTATTTATCAGTACTTCATATATTTTTATTGCCAAAATATATATCGGATTTTAATTATGCATTCATTAATTGGTGGACATTTGGGGTTTTCCACTTTGGGCTATAATGAATGATGCTGCATACACCCTTGTCCAAGTTTTACTGTAAACATATGTTGTCATTTCTCCTGACTGTGTACCTAGGAGTGGAATTACTGGGTCCTATGGTAACCCTCTGTTGAAGCATTTCAAGTACTGCAAGACTGAGAACAAACGAATGGTTACCAGAAGGGAGGGGGAAATTGGTGAAATAGGTCATGGTGATTAAGGAGAGCACTTGTTGTGATGAGCACAGTGTGATGTATGGAATTGTTGAATCACTATATTGTACACCTGAAACTAATATCACACTGTATGTTAACGAACAGGAATAAAAATAAAAACTTTAAAAAAAAGAACTGCCAGAATGTTTTCATGACCCTGACATTCTTGAGGAGTGCAGACGTAGTTTGTCATTTTTCTCCTGATTAGACTGTGGTTATGAGTTTTGAGAAAGAACATCACAGACTTAATGTGCTCTTCTTGTCACATCATGTCTGTGAAGACATGATCCCCACATAAATCACTGGGTCACTAAGGATGGTGACCATCATCATAGGGTTATGGTGGAGTTTGCCTAGTTTCTCCAGTGTATAGTAACTATCTTCCATCACCTACCCTACACTTTATAAGTTCAATCACTAAGTCTACATTGCCCTCATAGGTGAGAGGTGGAATTAAAGTCACCTCATGGAGGCAGGTTATCTACATGTATTATTTGGTATAATTTGATAAAAACAGTTTGTCTCTTCTCACCTATTTTTATTAATCCAAGCATAATTTATGTCAGTATTTACTCATGTATACTGATTTTGTAGGTTATTTTTAATACACATATTTCAAAAGAAGTTTAACATGATGATTTTGATGGCACAGAAAAATAATCTAATACTTGAAACACTACTAAAGAGTTCCCTACATCCACCATTTTATATCACCAGCATTGTATTGTCTAAGTGTGGTATATTAGACAATGCGTGTACACAATATATTTAACCATGGCAGAATTTGGAACCACATTTTAATTTCATATGATTTTATTACATATTTGGTTTTCTTGAGAAAGAAATAAAAAAACAGCTCAGAGGTTATTGGAATGATTATATCAAATTATTGGTAAATGCAGAAAACATATTTGAAAAATCCTTTTCAATGAAGAAAAAGTATAAGGTATGTCATAGAAATTGTGTCTTTTGTTTGAAAGTCATTGTCTGAAGGACAGCCTTCCAGTTTTCTGACCCTGACTATATGGAAGTTATGTTACAATTCTTTTAAGTAACTGATGGCACCAAAATACAATCCTTGTCTTACCCAAGCAATTGAATTCTTTCCTAGGAAAAGAAAATCCTTTCCTTTTGGGGAAATACTTGTTTGCCTCCATTTGGACAATCACTTCAACATTTGTGATGTGTGCATATGACACGGAAATTGTTGTTGAGTTGGCAAGTGTAATTTCAAGTGGAAACATGAAGGAAAACGGCCTCATTAGATGAGGGATGAAGACTGAGTTGGAGGGGAGGTGCAGGGGGTTGTGAACTGAATATCAAGAAATCTTACAATATTGATGCAAAGACAAGCATATATGTAAAGGGGAGAGTCACTAAAGATGTGGAGAGGGGCCCAGGGCATTAAAGCATATTTTTAAATAATCAATTATAAAAGACTTGGGCAGACTGAAATCTTAATGGGAAGAAGACATCTCTTCTTAGATTTAACAAGTGAATTTACCACACTAACCTTTCGGCGCTTTACTTCCTTGTTTGCATTCTGAAGAAGCCTAAAACTTATCCAAAGGGATAACATAACAACTTTGGTCTTAATGCCTACTAATTGGATGGATGGACGGATGGATGGATGGATGCAGAAGGTGTCAAACATGTGCTGGTAAGTCACGGATTTTTATGTTTCAGGACAGAGTTTTTAGTGCAGCCGATGAACCTGCAGTGCAGGTGGCTAAGAGGATGCAGCTTCTCAGAACTCTGCAACTGATGTTTGCAAGATGAGAGGCATTTCCTGTGTGGAGGACCCACCTGAACATCTCAGTTGCTATAGAAACCTGACATAATTGATAGGAATGTGACATTAATAGAGACATAGTAGCCTGGCATGAACAGCAGGTCCCACCTTCAGGTGTTTGGGACTGAGCTGTGGTTCTGGGTCCATGCAGTGGGAGGGGAGGTGATCCGTCCTGGGGTGTGAGAGAAAGGGAACCCAGATTCAAGTCATCTCTTTCCCTCTTTGAGACTTGGTGCTTAAGCTGTCTCCTAGATAAGGCCATTAGGGTTTTTCCAGGCCACAGTGTGTGTGGGTCCTGTTCCAGGGGTGTCCTGGAGTTGCTTTCCTTTAAAGGCTGGGGCGTGGGAGGGAAGACAGGTAAAGACTGAGCCCCAGCTTCCCCCTCTGTACAATGGGGTTGAGAATGCTTCACCCACAGGACCACTGAACAATCAGTGATACACATGAGCAAACCCATGGCCCTGTGGTTGGTTACTGTGTGATCATGGATGCCTATATGAATTCAAGCCATGTCTTATTCCTTTTCAACTTCATTGTTAAGGGAGAAACAAGTCAAAGAAGTAGGGAAAAGCTGTGAGAAGTCCACTATAACATGTGCTTCTTATGACCGTGGCCTAAATATATTAACGTCATTGTCAGTAACCTAGTGCCTGGCATGGTGGTTGCACATAGTTACACCAGTAAAGCATAATGATTTCTGGATTTGTCTCTTCCTGTGCAGCTGTTCATACCAGTGGCCCAGCTCATACCAGGTGCCTGAAGGAGGCAGGTTCTGAGGATCTGAGTCCTGATGGCTGCTGAAGCTTCTACTTCAGATTCAAGGGCAGCAGTCCTCAGGAGACCCCAACACCTCACAATTTATGTGTTTCATTTTCTCTTCTTTCTTAGGATATCAATTCTACTTTTTATTTTTCTTTTTAGTGGCTGCCCTTGGGTTTGCAATATACATTTACTAACCCAAGTCCACTTTCAGATAATACTATACTGCTTCACAGGGAGAGCAAGTACCCTACAATAACAAAGTTAGCCTAATTCTTTCCTCCATCCCTTATTTCATTGATGTTATTCATTTCACTTCACGTATACATAAGAATATATCAGCATATATATTTATATATAAGCATATGGAATTGAATATATTGTTGCTGTTTTAACTTTGAACAAACTATTATCTGTTAGATCAATTAAAAACAAGAAAAAGAATGTTTTATTTTACCTTCATTTATAACTTCCTTAAGGATTTTCCTTTCTTCATGTAGATCAGAGTATCTGACCTACGTAATTTTTTTCTCTCAAAGAACTTCTATTATTTCTTGCAAGGCAGGTTAACTGGCAACACAGTTCCTCAATTTTTGTTTTTCTGAGAAAGTTTCTCTGTCTCTTGTGAAGGATCATTTGCAGATACAGATTTTGATGTTGAGGCAATTTTTTGCTCTCAATACTAAATATTTCACTCTTGCTTGCATGGTTTCTGAAAAGTCAGATATAATTCTTATCTTTGCTCCTCTATAGGAAGGGTGTTTTTTGCCTCTGGCTTCTTCCAAGATTTTTTCCTCTGCACTTGGCTCAATGTTAAACATTTACTAAAATGAATATGGATTATTTTTATGATTAAAAACTCTATCTCCTAAAACCTCTGCTACTTATGAAATCTTTCAGTTAAAAGGCATTGTAAGCTATAAAATTAATCAAGGCTTAGGGAAATGTTTATACTTTCTTCTTTCTCCCCTTAGGATAATCACTATCCGGAATTACATGCGTATCATTCCCCTGTATTTCTTTCTCACTTTACTCCAAGTGAGAGATTTTCTAAACAAAATATAGTGTTCTTTTTTATGATTTCATTACGTAAAGATGCACACACACATACATATAAACAAAGTAGGTGCCCCCATTCTCTGGCTTGCTAATTAAACACTGTGTGTACATACATACATTTTATATATATATATATATATACATATATATATATGTGTGTGTGTGTCTTATAGATAATATATGCATATAATTTATTTATGTATATAGTGTGCATATGTGCTTATATGTATAGTGTGTATTTATGCACACACACAGAAAACATGATCCTTACTCTCAAGAAAATGTTGTGAGACGTTCAAAGGGACATGTCTGTCAAGCTCCTGACACACTATTGGATGCATCACCCACAATGTTAGTTTTTGCTTCCTTTCCATCCCAATTGCTCTGAGCTTTAACAAGGATGTGTTTCTTAACCCATTTATTTCTGCTTTTACCTTTAACTATCTTTTATTCTCATTTTATAATTTAGGTTGTTATTCTTTATCGTGCTTTTTGAATTGAGTGTTTAATTCATTTATTTTTATTGATAAAGGTATTTATTGTTTCATTTTTTTCAAACTTCATTAAGGTATAATTGAAATATAACACTGGTTTTAAGGAGTACAACATAATGATTGGTTATATGTATATATTGCAAAATAATTGTTATAATAAATTTAGTTAATATCCACCAACTCACATAGTTACAATTTTTATTTCTTGTGATAAGAACTTTTAAGTTCTACTCTTTAAGCAGCTTTTCAAGATACACTACAGTATGGTTAACTATAGTTACTATACTGTACTTTGCATCTCCAGAACTGACTTATTTTATAACTGGAAGTTGTACATTTTGACCACCTCCATCTTTTCTTTATTGAGGTATAATTGACACATCATTCTACATAAATTTCAGATGTACACCATGATGATTCAATATTTGTATTTTGCAAAATGATCACCACAATAAATCTAGTTAACAGCCATCAGCATACATAGGTAAAAATTATTTTTTTGTGTGATGAGAACTTTTATGATCCACTCTCTTAGTAACTTTTAAATATTCAGTACAGGATTATTAATTATAGTCACCATACTGAACATCATATTCCCGTGACTCATTTATTTTATAACTGGAGGTTTGGACCCCCTTTACCCATTTTGCCCACTCCCCACCCCTCATATAGGTATTTAATGCTTCAAAATATCCTCTGACGATTGTTTTAGCTAGATACTGATATGTTATTTTTTCATTACCATTATCCTGATCAAATTCAGCAATTTTAATCTATATTTTCATTGGGGCCTAAGGTTTGTTTAACACTCTAAAATAGAATCAATTTTCATGAATGTTCTATGCTTTCCCAGAAAGTAAGTATTGTCTAAAAGGCTTCATAATTCAGTGTCTCTATGTATAGATCTGCCTTTGGGATTATGTTCTTTATATCTTCTCTACAATGACTAAATATTTTTCCAGTTGATCATTTTGGATTAAAGGAAATTTGTTAGAATCAACTATTATTACGGTGTTTCTTCTGTTACCACTTGCACCTATTGTAGTTTTTTCTCTGTGAATATTTTGATGTATTATTTGGTATATATGTATTAAAATCTCACATCTGGGATGCCTGGGTGGCTCAGTTGGTTAAGCATCTGCCTTTGGCTCAGGTCATGATCCCAAGGTCCTGGCATCGAGTCCCACATCAGGCTCCTTGCTCAGCGGGGAGCCTGCTTCTCCCTCTCCCTCTGCCTGCTGCTCCCCCTGCTTGTGCTTGCTCTCTCTCTCTCTCTGACAAATAAATAAATAAATAAATAAATAAATAAATAAATAAATAAAATCTTTTTAAAAAATAAAATAAAATCTCACATCTTTGAGAATTTTAGCTGTTAGCATTAGAAACTGCTTTTCTGTCTTTTACCCATTTTGATCTCAACTCTACTCCCCAATATCAAGATTATAACCCCTTTCCTGTTATTGACAATTGTCTGATATATATTTCCTTATTTTAAAAATTTTAACCTCTGAATTCCTTTTGTGTTAGATATTGTTCTGGATAAAGCATAGTTTTGGATTTTTCTTCAATATGCAATTTGAAAACACTTTTCTTTGGGGAGTTAAGCACATTTACATTTACTGATATAATCAATATCTTTGGTCGTTTATGTTCTGTTGTGTCACATTGTTCATAAACTCATAGAAATGATATATTCTTACACCAGACTGAGTGCTTGATTTGTTTTCTTTTTTTTATTTAGTATTTAGAATGGTTGCTGTTTTGTTCTGGTGGTACTCTTATACTAAATCATTAACAACCCTACTTAATATCATTGATAGGGAATAAAGTCTTAAATGGTCAATAATGTGAACAGATTATTCACATAGTAAGCAATATACATACTCATTAACCTTAAAAAAAGTGCCCAATTACAATACATAAAGGAATGCAAATTAATTTGTTGAGCTATGAGGCTGAGTGAAAAAGATGTTTCTTTTTTTTTTTTTAAGATTTTATTTATTTATTTGACAGAGGTAGAGACAGCCAGCGACAGAGGGAACACAAGCAGGGGGAGTGGGAGAGGAAGAAGCAGGCTCATAGCGGAAGAGCCTGATGTGGGGTTCGATCCCATAATGCCGGGATCACGCCCTGAGCCGAAGGCAGACGCCCAACCGCTGTACCACCCAGGTGCCCCGAAAAAGATGTTTCTTAAGAGTATGTATAATGTAATAATTTGGGCAAAGAATATATGTAAATGAAAATATTTTGTTGGGGAGCCTGGGTGGCACAGCGGTTAAGTGTCTGCCTTCGGCTCAGGGCGTGATCCTGCCGTTATGGGATCGAGCCCCACATCAGGCTCCTCCGCTATGAGCCTGCTTCTTCCTCTCCCACTCCCCTTGCTTGTGTTCCCTCTCTCTCTGGCTGTCTCTCTCTCTCTGTCAAATAAATAAATAAAATCTTTAAAAGAAAAAAAAATAAAATATTTTGTTATATATTTATATATAAAATTTGTAGAACTGCATTCCAGCTTTTAAAGATGTGTGTTACACTGGAGTAGTGAGTTACCCTTTGTGAGCTTGAACTTGCTTATCTGTAAAATGGGCATATTGATATTTACTTCAGAGAGCTGTTATGAGAAATGAGCAAATCTTTAGAAAGAATCCGTTACATAATATTTCAGCAAATATGTGAATGGTCGTGGTTGTGTTCCTCCACTCACAAAAGAGGTGTCTTGAAAATGAACATCTCAGAGATCATTTAGATTGAACAGAGGGAAAAGAAATATATACATATTTATATGAGGGATAAGCTTTGGTGATATTTATTTGTAAGATGAATTACCTGAGGATGGTGGAAATGAAAAGGAAATCATCATCTCTATTTTTTCAGTGTTCCTTCTGATCTTTTTACCTTCCATTTGACAGTGGAATAGCACGTTCCTTTCAGTGGCAGAAAGGAGGCAGTACAGAGTAACAGAGTACTAAGATGTGTCTGCTGTACAATAGACTGAAATCAGGAGAAAAATTCCAAATGCAGTACATTCTTTGTTCCATCAATCTGCATACAGTTCTACCTATTGCCCAGGTTCAAGTCTAGATCTTCTAATTAATATGCTTTCTCATGTCGTGGTCTTAAGACTAAGATATTTAGTTTTCAGTGAAAGGCCCCTGAGTGGGTGAGTGTAGGAGGCATTTCCACTTGGAGGATTAACAGGCTCCTAGATGTTGCCATAGAAACCGGACTTCGACTTGGTGGGCCTGACCAATTTTATAGAGCCAGAGGTACCCTGGTGAGGAGAGCAGGTCCAGCCTTCAGGTGTTTGTAACTCAGCTGAGGGTGTGGTTCCATGTAGTGGAAGTGGAGCCTCCTTTCGGTATGGGGAGACAAGAAGGATCCCAGATCCAAGTCCCCTCTTTCTGGGTTTGGAGCTCTGTGCCTTGGCTATCTCAGTAAAGACACTGGGGTCCCAACTGGTCCCAGTGAGTGTGACTCCAGGACATCTCCGAGCTGCTGTCCTCTAAAGGCATGGGCCACAGGTGGTATGACAGGTAAGACTCCGAGCCCCTGCTTGCCCCTCTGCAAAATAAGAATGGGAATGCTTCACCCACAGGATCACTGAGAATAGTGACTGATACACAAGAGCAAGCCCATGGCCCTATAGTTTCTGCGGTATCATGAATGCCTGTATAAATTCCACTTCTTATTCTTTTTCAGCTTTGTTGTTAGGAGATAGACAAGGAAATGGGGAGAAAAAGTCTCTGGTGAGAAGCCCATTATAACGCATAGTTGTTATGATCACTACCCGGTTGTAATAGTGTCACCTAGCATGGTGCAGGGCTCATAGTTACTCCAGTAAAGTATAGTGATAGTTGTATCTGTCTCTCCCTGTGCTGCTCTTCATGCTGGTGGTCGAGTTGATATCGGGTACCTTAAGGAGGCGGGTTCTGAGGATCTGTGTCCTGATGGCTGCTGAAACTTCTACTCCAGATTCAAGGGCAGCAGTCTTCAGGAGACCCCATCACTTCCCATCCCTGCTGGTGTATGACTCGTGGCTCAGGTGAGTTCATGAACCTAAATAAACAAAAGCACATTGTGGAATAGCTCCTGTGAGCTTCACAAACTAACCTTAAAGTAGAGAAGCTGCTTGATCTCATCATGGGAGAAGAGGTTTAACAAGTGGAATGTCATTCCATCAACAACTACGTAGTAGCTCTTGAGCACCATCTTAGAGATGCGTTTTTTTTTCTCAACAGAAATAAATTGTCCAGTTGGAGAAAGAAGTTGGACTTTAATATGCATTTGCAATAAATAAACTTAAATTGCTCTCACCATATAAATAATAATTAACAATTACCATGTATCTCATAGATGCATATGGAAATGTGCAGTTGTTAGATAGGCCTCGCAATTGGACATTGTAATGTAGATTCTTCCCTGAGTTTTTTCCGTTACATAATGAAATTTTCTAAAGAGCTAGAAATTTTCCAACTGTTAGCTTCAACTGCCAATGACTAGAATTTAATATATTAAAAGTATTTATTACCTGAGAGTTTGCCCTAATATAGTGATACTTAGCCTCTTTCCACAAAAAAACCAGTTACTATTGAAAATCATTATGATTATTTTCCTAATTTACAATATTTTTATTTCTATACTTCAGAAGTAAATGAACATCAACCTTCTGTAAATATTTGGGTAAATTTCATTGCAAATGATGATTTCTATTTTGATTATATGTGGTGTGGACCAGTTTGTTAAGATATAGTATGAGTTCGTTAATAGTATAAG
Organism: Ursus americanus; assembly: GCF_024610735.1. Lineage (NCBI taxonomy): Eukaryota > Metazoa > Chordata > Mammalia > Carnivora > Ursidae > Ursus > Ursus americanus. The sequence goes on along the minus strand of NC_142164.1, from coordinate 43,132,223 downwards.
AACATAATCATGGGAATCTTCCACCTGATTTATTTAAACGTATCAGAGAATTAAGAATATATTAATATATGTGAAATACTTCACTGAGGTATGGTTGATATAAAATACACTGTACATATTTCAGGTATATGCTGTAACAAGTTTTGATATATGTGAATCCAACATTATAGTTAAGATAATGAACATATCTATCACCTCAAAATGCTTTTTTGTGTCCAGTTGTAACAGTCCCATCTACCCCCCTCCAGTTTTCCTCTTCATGTCACTTGACCCTGTTCCCAGGCAACTACTGATCTTCTGTCATTATGGATAAGTTTATTTTTCTATAATTTAATGTTCACGGAATGCTACAATGTGTTTTCTTTTATATCAGTCTTCTTCCCTTCAACCTAATTATTTCTAGATTTATCTGTTTGTTGCATAAAGGAATATTTCCTTCTTTTTTATTGTTGAATACTATTCCACTATATGGCTATATCATAATTTGTTCTAGCCATTCACCTGGTTATAGATATTTGTTTCTGTTTTTTTTTTCCATTTCAAGGCTCTTATAGATAATGTAGTTATGAACATAACTTTGCTTGGACATAGGTCTTTTTTTTTTGGTAAGTACATTTGGAGTGCAACAGCAAGATCATATGGTAGGTGTAGGATTAACATTACAAGAAACTGGCAATCTGATCCAAAAAACAAATAATCCAATTAAAAATGTGCAGAAGACATGAGCATGTGCAGAAGACTTGAACAGACATTTCTCCTAAGAAGACATCCAGATGGCCAATAGACACATGAAAAGATGTTCAACATCACTTATCATGCACGTCAAACTGCAATGAGATATCACATCTCACCTGTCAGAATGGCTAAAATCAAAAACAAGAAACAACAAGTGTTGGTGAGGTTGTGGAGAAAAAGGAACCCTTTTGCACTGCTGGTGGGAACGCAAACTGGTGCAGCCACTTTGGAAAATGGTATGGAGGTTCCTCAAAACATAAAAATAGAACTACCATACGATCCAGTAATCACACTACTGGATATTTACCCCGAAAATACAAAAACACTAATTAAAAGGGATACATGCACCTCTCTGTTTATAGCAGCATTATTTACAATAGCCAAATTATGGAAGCAGCCCAAGCGTTCATTGATAGTTGAATGGATGAAGATGTGGTATATATACAATGCAATATTATTCAGCCAAAGAAAAAAATAATGAAATCTTGCCGTTTTCAGCAACATGGATGGAGCTAGAGAGTATAATGCTAAGTGAAATAAGTCAAAGAAAGACAAATTCCATGATTACATTCATATGTGGAATTTAAGAAACAAAACAAATGAGCAACGGGAAAAAAAAGAGAGAGACAAACCAAGAAATAGACTCTTTTTTTTTTTTAATTATGTTATGTTAGTCACCATACCGTACTAGACTCTTAACTATAGAGGACAAACTGCTGGCTACCAGAAGGGAGGTGGGTGTAGGGGAAGGGTGATTAAAGAGTACACTTGTTGTGATGAGCACTGGGTGATGTATAAAATTGTTGAATGACTATATTGTATACCTGAAACTAATATAATACTGTATGTTAATTATTTTGGAATTAAAAGGAAAAAAGGGAAAAAAGAAACTGTTACTCTCTTTTCCAAATGTTGGCATCATTTTTCATTGCCACCAGCATCCTGCCAGGACTTGGTATGGTCAGTCTGTTTATTTTATCCATTCTCAGAGGGATATAGTGAGTTTACATTTCCCTAATGACTAGTGATGTTCAGCTTCTTTCTACGTCATAATGTGACACTTGTGTGTCTTTTTTGGTGAAGTATATTTTCAAATATGTTACCTACTTATTTATTGGAGCATCTGTATCTTCTCATTTACCTTAGTGATATTTTTTATTCTGGATACAAGTCCTGTATCATATGCATATGATTTGCATACATTTTCTTTTTTCCTGAAAATTTTATTTTATTTAAATTCAATTAATTAACATATACTGTATATTAGTTTCAGAAGTAGAGTTCAGTGATTCATCATTTGCATATATCACCCAGTGCCCATTATGTCACATGCCCTCCTTAATGCCCATCATCCAGTTACCCCATGCCCCTACCCACCTCCCCTTTAGCAACCCTGTTTGTTTCCTATAGTTAAGAGTCTTATGGTTTGTCTCACTCTCTGATTTCATCTTATTTTATTTTAGCTTCCCTTCCCCTATGATACTCTGTTTTCTTTCTTAAATTCCACATATGATTGAAATCATTTGCTAATTGTCCTTCTCTGACTTATTTCACTGAGTGTGATACCCTCTAGTTCCATCCATGTCATTGTAAATGGTAAGATTTCAATTTTTTGATGGGTGAGCAATATTACATTGTATGTATATACCACATCTTCTTTATCCATTCATCTGTTGATGGACACCCAGGCTCTTTCTATATTTTGGCTATTGTGGACATTGCTGCTATAAACATTGGGGTGGCATAGATTTTCTTCCAGGCAGTGGCTTGTCTTTTAACTCTCTCAACATTAAATGTGGAAGAACCTGTCTTTAAGCTTAAGGAATTCTAGTTTTTCAGTTTATTCATTTATGATTTTGATTTTGGTGTTGATGTCATATCTAAGAAATATTCATCTGACATAGGGCCAGAGGATTTTATCCTCTATTTTCTTCAAATGGTTTTATAATTTTAGCTTTTATATTTATGTCTGTGATAAATTTTTAGTTGACTTTTGTTTATGGTGCAATACATAGATCATAGTTGATGTTTGTGCATATGGAGACCCACTTATCTCAGAACCATTTGTTGAAATTATTATCCTTTCTGAGAAGGGAGGCAAGATGGCAGAAGAGTAGGGGACCTCGTTTCATCTGGTCCCTTGAATTTAGCTCGATAACTATCAAATCATTTTGAACACCCATGAATTCAACCTGAGATGTAAGAAAAGAATTGTCAGGACTCTACAAGTAGAAAAGCAACCACTTTTTTGCAAGGTAGGAGGTGTGGAGAAGTGAATGTGAGGGGATATATCAGAAGATAAATGGCAGGGTGGAGGGAGCCTCTGTAAGCCAGCCACCAGAAAGTGATATAGCCCCGGAGCTCAAAATCAGAACCCTTAGAAATCTGCTTCAGTGAGAGACATCCCTGTCTGAAAGGAGCTCAGGTGGTGAAATGGGGCAGAATTCTATGTGGGACAGTGTGGTCTCAGGATCCCTGGAGTCCCAGAAAGAACAGGGGTGCCCGAGCCCATGGAGTTCCCACGCATTGGAATGGTGAAACTGGTTATGGTCTGTGAGCCCGGGAGTGACTGGCTCTCAGCTTGGTTCACCATAAACCACCAGCCATGGCCTGATGGGGTTGCCACTTTCAGTGCAGGGGCCCTGTAAAGGAAAGGAACCGGGCTACTCTCCAACTTCTCCCGGGAGGGGCAGAGTGGGTGCACACACAAACAGGCCACCGCTCACTGTGCTGGAGCCCTGCAAAGTGCAGAAAGTCCAGACCCTCCACCTTCCCCCAGAAAGATCAGTGTGGGTGTGCACTGAAGGAGCCTGCAGAGTTTGGTACACACGAAAGTGCAGACCACTTATTGCTGAGGGTTTACTGAAGAGAGGGGACCGCGATCTTATGGTTCTGCGGCTGGAGATTGGGTGCAGCCATTTTTATTTTGTCCTCTAAAGAGGCTCAGAAAGCCTTCAGGGAACAAAAGCCACACAGAGCAACCAGAAAGAGTTTGCACTGAGCCCTGGCCCCCTGGCAAGGGGCCATGCAACTCCACCCAGGCAAAGACACCAGAGAATCAGTGCAGCAGGCCCCTCCCCCAGAAGAACAGCTGGAAGAACAGGTGAACAGCAAGTTTACATATGTCACAGGACTGCAAAACACCAGCGCTAGGGGAAAATAGTATATAGAATTCGAGGTTTTTTTCCTCATGATTCGTTTATCTTTCAGTTCAAAATTTCCATTTTTTCCCTTTTCAACTAGTTTATTTTATCAACTCTTTCTTTTTAAGACTTCTTTAACTTTCATTTTTTTGCATTTATATTTTATAGATATATTCTTCATTTTTGGCTTCCTTTCACTCTATTCAATCTTATTTTTGTATATATATGTAAGTTTTGCTTTCTTTACAATTTTGGGATTTAGTGTCTTCTAACACACAGACCAAAATACACTCAGGACCAAGTGGATCACCCTGTTTTGTCCAACCTGTGAGATTATATTATCCCCCTCCTTTTTTTTTCTTTTTTGGTTTTTGACTTCTTTGGGTTTGTCTAGTGTGTATTTTGCTTGCGTATTTTGTTCACTCGTTCATCTATTCTCCTCTGGGCAAAATGACTAGAAGGATGAATTCACAACAAAAGAAAGAACCAGAGGTAATACTCTCTGCCACAGATCTAATCCATATGGTTATAAGTAAAATGTCAGAGCTGGAATTCAGAACAACATTATAAAGTTACTGGTTGGACTTGAAAAAAACATAAAAGACACTAGAGAATCTCTCAGTGCAGAAATGAGATCTACTCAGGCTGAAATTAAAATGATTTAACTGAGATGCAGTCTAAATTGGATGCTCTAACAGCTAGGGTAAATGAGATAGAAGAAGAGTAAGTGACACAGAAGACAAGTTGATGAAAAGGAAGGAAACTGAAGAAAAGAGAGAAAAACTACTAATGGACCGTGAGGGGAGGCTCTGAGAAATCGGTAATACCATAAAATGAAACAATATTAGAATTAGTGGGATGCCCGAGGAAGAAGAAAGAGAGAGAGGGACAGAAGGTATATTTGAGCAAATCATAGCTGAGAACTTCCCTAACCTGGGGAAGAAATAGGCATTCAAGTCCAAGAGGTAGAGAGGACCCCTCCCCAAATCAATAACAATAGATCAACACCCCAACAAAAAATAGTGAAGCTTGCAAATTTCAGAGACAAAGAGAAAATCCTGAAAGCAGCTCAGGTTGAGAGATTGTAACCTGCATGGGTAGGAACATTAGACTCTCAGCAGACCTATCCACAGAGACCCAGCAGGCTAGAAAGGGCTGCCATGATATATTCAGGGTAGTAAATGAGAAAAACATGCAGCCAAGAATATCCAGCAAGGCTGTAATTCAGAATGGAAGGAGAGATAAAGAGTTTCCAGGACAGACACTGAAAGAATATGTGACCACTAAGCCAGTCCCTCAAGAAATATTAAGGGGGATCCTGTAAGTGAAGGGAGAGCCCAAGAGTAACATAGATCAGAAAGGAACAGAGACAATCTACAGGAACAGTGACTTTACAGGTAATACAATGGCACTAAATTCATATCTTTCAACAGTTACTCTGAATGTAAATGGGCTAAATGCTCCAATCAAAAGACATAGGGTATCAGATTGAATAAAAAAAGAAAGACCCATCCATATGCTGTCTACAAGAGACTCATTTTAGACCTAAAGACACCTCCAGACTGAAAGTGTGGGGCTGGAGAACCATTTATCATGCCAATGGATATCAAAAGAAAGCTGGGGTAGCAATCCTCATATCAGACAAATTGAATTTTAAACCAAACACTGTAGCAAGGGATGAAGAGGGACAGTATATCATACTTAAAGTGTCTACCCACCAATCAGATCTAACAATTATAAATATTTATGCTCCTAGTTAGTTTGGGAGCAGCCAGTTATAACAAGCAATTAATAACCAAATTAAAGAAACACCTTTTTAATAATACAATAATAGTAGGGAACTTCAACACCCCACTCACAACAATGGGCAGGTAATCTAAGCAGAAGATCAACAAAGAAACAAGGGCTTTGAATGACACATTGGACCAGATGGACTTTGCAGATCTATACAGAACATTCCATCCTAAAACAACAGAATACCATTCTTCTCAAGTGCTCATGGAACTTTCTCTAGAGTAGATCACATTTAAGCCCACAAAACAAGCCTTAACAAATTTAAAAAGGTCAAAGTCATACCATGCATCTTTTTTGACCATAGTGCTATGAAACTAGAAGTCAACCACAAGAAAAAAATCTGGAAAGACCGCAAATACATGAAAGTTAAAGAATATGCTACTAAACAAAGAATGGGTCAACCAGGAAATAAAAGAGGAAGTAAAAATATACATAGAAATGAATGAAAATGAAAACACAACAGTCTAAAACCTTTGGGATGCAGCACAAGTGGTTCTAAGAGGGAAGTTTACAGCAATACAGGCCTACCTCAAGAAGCAAGAAATATCTCAAATAAACAACCAGACCTTATCACTAAGGAAGCTAGAAAAAGAACAACAAACAAAAACTAAAACCAGCAGAAGGAAGGAAATAATAAAGACAAGAGCAGAAATAAATGATACAGAAACTAAAAAAACAATAGAGCAATGAAACCAGAAACTGGTTCTTTGAAAAGATTGAAAAAATTGATAAACATCTAGCCAGACTTATCAAAAAGAGAGAGAGAGAGAGAGAAAGGGGGTGACTGAGTAGCTCAGTCAGTTTAGCATCCAACTCTTGATTTTGGCTTAGGTTATGATTTCAGTGTTATGAGATTGAGCCCTACATTGGGCTCTTTGCTGAGCAGGGAGCCTGCTTAAGATTCTCCCTCCCTTTGCCCCGCCCCCACCCTGTTTCACTCTCTCTAAAAAGAAAAGGAGAGAAAGAAAAGAAAAAAGAGAAGAGACTTAAATAAAATCACATATGAGAGAGGAGAAATAACCACCAACACCACAGAAATACAGTTCTAAGAGAATATTATGAAAAAGTATATGCCAAAAATTGGAGAACCTGGAAGAAATGGATAAATTCCTAGAAACATATAAGCTTCATATAAACTACCACAGCCATGTTTGACACCTCCTGCATCCATCCCCCCATCTGTTCATCCACTCATCCGGTTAACGTGCATTAAAACCGAACTCTACAGCATCCCTTTGGTTAAGTTTTACACTTCTCCAGGATGAAAACAAGGAAGTAAAGTGCAGAAAGGGTGGGATAAGTAAATTCAGGAGTTAAATCTAAGAAGAGATGGCTCCTACCCATTAAGATTTCAACCTGATCAAGTCTCTTACAAGTGATGATTGAAGAATATGCTCTAATACCCTGGACCCCTGTCTGCATCTCTAATTACTGCTCTCTTTGCATATATTCTCACCTTTGCACCAAAATTCTAAGAATTTTTGATAAGCAATTGGAATCTCCCGATTCTCCCCTCCAACTCAATCTGCGTCCATTATCTAACAGGGATGCGTTCGCCCATGCTCCTACAGAGATTACACTTGACAATTCCACACCACCTCTTTGTCACATGCACAGATCAGGAATGTTGAAATGATTGTTCCAATGGAAACACAAAAGTATTTCCCCACGAGAAAGGGATGTCCTTTTCCAATAATAGAACCCAATTTCTTGTGTATAGACAAGGATTCTATTGCAGTGCAATTTGTTACGCAAATGCTAGAGATTTATTTATTTATTTATTGTTTTTTTTGTTTTTTTTTTAAGATTTTATTTATTTATGTGACAGAGAGACAGCCAGCGAGAGAGGGAACACAGCAGGGGGAGTGGGAGAGGAAGAAGCAGGCTCCCAGCGGAGGAGCCTGATGCGGGACTCGATCCCGGAACGCCAGGATCACGCCCTGAGCCGAAGGCAGACGCTTTAACGACTGCGCTACCCAGGCGCCCCTATTTTTTTTTTTAATATTTATTTTTTTATAATAATATATTTTTATTATATTATGTTAGTCACCATACAGTACATCCCTGGTTTTTGATGTAAAGTTCGATGATTCATTAGTTGCGTATAACACCCAGCGTAGAGATTTAAATATTTGCTACAGAGTCAGGGTAAAGTAACCAGAGGGTTGCGCTTTAGACAATGAGTTTTCAAATGAAGCCCACGTATTCTCCAGCATAGCTCTTATTTTGCTTCATTGAAAAGGATTATGCAGGGGCGCCTGGGTGGCTCAGTTGGTTAAGCGTCTGTCTGCCTCGGGCTCAGGTCATGACCCCAGGGTCCTGGGATGGAGCCCCACATCAGGCTTCCTGCTCAGCGGGGAGCCTGCTTCTCCCACTCTCTCCTGTTCTCTCACTCAAATAAAATCTTAAAAAAAGAAAAGGATTACACAAATGTTTGTCCATGTTAGCAATAACATTATGCTCATTTCAGTAACCTCTGTGTTATCAGTGTTTTATTTCTTTTTTTATGAAACCAAGTATGGAATAGAATTGTCTCAATACATAATGTTGTTCCAAATTCCACACAGTTAAATACGTTGTCTAAATGCATTCTCTAATATACCATATTTAGACCATAGATGGTGGTGATACATAATGGCAGAGATAGAGAACTCTTTCATAGTTTCCTGCCTGTTGAGTCAAAATTAATTTTGTCTTCACCATAGAAATGATGATGCTAAAGCTTCTTGGATGGATTCATTTTTTTTAAAATGAGAAAATAAGTAAATATGAATCCATATTGCTATAAATAAATGTCTTAATTAATAAAAATGGGTCACGAGTGGCAAACGGTCTTTATCAAATTAATTTAAAATAATATATATAAATACTCTGCCTCCATGAGGTGAACTTTAATCTGCCTCCCACCTCTGAAGGAAGAATTAGCGGCTTCCATCTAAAGCACAGAGTAGGTGAATGGAAAATCGTTATGTACACTGGAGATAGTAGACAAACACCACCCTAACCCTGTGACGAGGGTCAGCATCCTTATTGACCCAATGATACCAGATGGGTCTTATGTCCTCCTTAATATGAGGTGATGAGAAGGAGACTTCAACTGTGGTATTCTTTCTCAAAGCCCATAACCAGAGTCTAGTCAGGAGAAGAATAACTCCTGAAGACTGTCAGGGTCATGAAAACCGTCTGGCAGTTCCTCGAACAGTTCATCAGAGAGTTTCTATATGACTCAGCAACTCCACTCCCGGGCTTCATGGACAAATGACAGCCAGGACAAATGACAACACACGTCTACACAAAAACTAGTATACAAATGCACAAAGATAGAATCATTATTCATGATAGCCCAAAGTGGAAACAACCCAGATGTCAACCATTTAATGAATGGATAAAAAGTGAGGCATATGATTTGGTCATAAAAAAAATGAAGTACTGATACACGCTACAACATGGATGAACCTTGAAAACATTACGCCGGTGACAGAAGTCAAACACGCAAGAGACCATATATTGTGTAATTCTATTTATATGAACTATCCAGAAAGAGGCCATCAATATAGCTGTGTCCAAGGAATTCCCTCCTTTCTATCCTGACTTCCAGAAAGATCTTCTAGTGGGGTCGGGTCACGGCCCCGCTTTCCACTTTTCAGGCTCCACAACGGTTCATGCTGTAGTTCAGACTTTTGTCACAAGGTGGCACCAACGTACCGCCGTCGTGAAACTTTCCTAGATGTCCACAAGGAGTAAAAGAATAAACATAACCTTTAAAACCCAGGTTTCGAAGCTATATAGAAGGTTCTAATTCTGTCTGAAGAAACTGATAGGGGCAAAAGAAGACTGTAGAAAAATACACTCCTGGGCCTGCAGAGGATGAAAGCTTCGGTGGCAGCGGCATGCCTGGGCAGTGTGTGGCAGGTGTGTGAAGGGCTGTGCAGATCAGAACAGGGGGTAGGTGCCTGAGAGAGGAGGGAGCCGCAGAGCGGGGTCTGCACAGCTGTGTCCTGTGTCATGGACGGGGGCTGACAGACAAGGGGTGGGAGGAGGTCTGGGCAGCCTGCACAAGGGTGCGAGAAAGGATGATGAATGCCCTGTTCTCTGATAGGGTCCCTTTGGAGAGGCCACACTGAACATCAGCTGACAGTGATGAGGAAAGAGGTAAATCGATGAACGTGATGTAGCTTAGGTTCAACAGCATATGGAATTACTTTAATGGAGTATATGGAATTACTTTAATGGAGTATATGGAATTACTTCAATGGAGTATATGGAATTTCTTTAACGTAGATATGAATTTTCCAAGCAGAATCGGTGTCGTGGTAAACAAACCACTTCGTGGTATTTTTTACCCTTTGTAAAATGTACTTGTCACGAGCACGCTATGAAGACACACACACGAGTTGTGCCTTTCCACAATGTCAGCTTTATGCAATCTTATAAAGCAAAGTTAAATCACAATTCTAAAGCAGCGGGTTCCAGATTCCAAACTCAGTGACATTTCACCGTGTGATTAAACTTGGCTTCTTACATAGCACACAGAGCAGAACATAAGACAAACCACACAACAAACAAGGTAACACAAGGGTGCAGGAAGTTAGCGAACCAAACGCGAAGTCAGTCTGTGGGCGTGCAGTTGAGATGAGGTCTTGGTCCAGTCCAGGCACAAACTGCTTCTGATGTTCAAGCAGCGAAGGATCTCGGTTCTGTTCAGAGATCAGTCAGGCAGAGCCTTCGGCGGCAGTTGCCTTTTTTAAGCGGTCAGACAGAGGGATCGGGTCTGAAGAGTCTGAGAGTTTGCTGCAAAAACCCTCCCCTTTTTAAAGGGATTGAATCAGTTTTGGGTCTCTGCAGACCTCCTCTGCTTCTGCTGGTTATCAGTTCCGGGGCGTCACGTAAATGTGTGTATATTTCCTTCCCCTTCTGCTCAGTCTGAAGGATCTCTATGAGATGCTCATGTTCAAGCTGTTTGTTTTGTGAGTGGAGGAACACGATGAAACCATGCATATGTGGCGGAATCAGACACAAAGCATCAGAGACATGGATCATATCAGTAAAATAAACATGCTCGAATCACCCAGTAAAAGCAAGCATTTTCAAACTGCCAATTGTAGGAAAATCCAAAGCTATACAATTTTCCAGAGGTAAACATTAAACAAAGGAATTCAGGGGTGCCTGGGTGTCTCGCTCAGTTAAGCGTTCGAGTCTTGATCTTGGTTCAGGTCGCGATCTCAAGGTTGTGAGATCCAGCCCAGTGTCAGCCTCCATGCTGGGCCTGCAGCCTGATTAAGATTCTCTCTCTCCCTCTCTCTCTGCCCCCCCTATTTTCAAAACAAACAAACAAAATAAAGGAATTCAGATAGGTTAAACATTTTTAAGTAAGAAATAAATATATCAGGCAATTGCCAATAACAAGGAAAAGGGAGTTATATCTAATTATTAGAGAGAGTACAATTGAGATAAAAATGGATTTTAAAAAAGGCAGTTTCTAATGCTAAATTTCACCAGGAAGATGTGCCATATGAATACTTACATAACCAATCGCACGGCTAAAGTATTCACAGCACAAAAACTACAGTAGTCACCGGGGGGGGGAGGGGAGAAGAAACACACTAATAATAGATGATTCTAACACACTTTCCTTAATCCAAAAATGGTCAAGTGGAGAAATAGTCATTGGAGAGAAGACCTAAACAACGTAATCCGAATGGCAGATCTTAGAGATACTGAGCTGTGGTCCCTATCAGACAAATCACTTCATTTTCAGAGAACATGGGACATTAATGAATACCAGTTCTATCCAAGGCTATTAAACAAATCTTGGATCCAAGTGGAAATATGATTAAAATTGCCAAATTTGATAAGGATAATGATAATGAAAACACAACATAACCGAATCTAGCTAAAGCAGCGGCCAGAAGACATTTTGAAGCATTAAATATCTATATGAGGAGTGGGGGGTGGGCAAAATGGCTGAAGGGGGTCAGAAATCACAAACATCTGGTTATAAAATAAATAAGTCATGGGAGGTGATGTTTAGCATGGGGAACACATTTTATAATACTGTATTGCGTATTTGAAAATTACTCAGAGAGTGAATCTTAAAATTCTCATCACAAAATAAATTTTGTACCTAAGTATGGCGACAGATGTTAACCAGACTTATTACACTGATCATTTGGCAAAATATACAAATACAAAATCATTATGGTGCACTGGAAACTAATATAGGGTTATTTGTCAATTATACCTCAGTAAAGAAAAAGGAAATGGTAGGTGTGGTCAAATTGTACAAACCTCCATTAAAAAAAATCAGTTATGCAGTTGTCATGTATAGCATGGTGATTATAGTTAACAATAGTGTATTATACATTTGAAAGTTGCTAAGAGAGTCGATCTTAAAAGTTCTTATCACGGGGAGGCCTGGGTGGCTCAGTTGGCTCAGCATCTGACTTTTGATTTTGGCTCAGGTCATGATCTCAGGGTTGTGGGAGGGAGCCCTGTGTGGGGCTCCATGCTCAGTGGGGAGTCCGCTGGTCCCCCCTCACATCTCCTCTCCCCACTTGCACACTCTCTCTTTCTCTAAAATAAATAAATAAATAAAATCTTTTTAAAAAAGTTCTTACCACAAGAAACAAAAATAATCCCTATGCAAGGTGATGGTATCAACTAAAGTTATGGTAGTAATCATTTTGCGATATATACATATATCAAATCATTATGTTGTAGTTTTTAAATTTACACAATGTTATATGTCAATTTTATCTTAATAAAATGAGAGAGGAGAAAATAAAGTGAAGAAACCTATATAAATAGAAATGAAAACCAATGAATTAACATTCAATTAAAAAGCATGATAAAGAATCACAACCTAAACTGTAAGAATGAGATGGAAAGAATAGTTAAAGGGAAAGCAGAAGTGAATGAATCAAGAAACAACACCCCTGTTGAGGCTCAGAGCAGTTGGGATGGAAAGGCAGCAAAACTTGGCATTGTGGCTGATGCACCCAACACTGTGCTGGGGTCTCGAGCGAGGTTTCCCCTTGAACTCCTCACAACACTCCCTTGAGGATAAGAATCACATTTTTATCTCTGTGTGTGTGTGTGTGTGTGCATTATAATACACATATATTGCACATACATGAATATATGTATGCACACACAATGTGAAATTAGAAAGGAGAAGGATGAGCACGCTGTGTGTGTGTGTGTGGGTGTGTGTGTGTGTGTGTGTAGGGAAAACATACACAGCGATACCATATTTCCTGTGAGGAGGCTCTCATTTGGAGCAACAGGATGAAAGAATGCAGGCGAATGATAATCATCTCATTTGGGTAATGATAATCTCTAGGCAGATAGAAAGAAGGAAGGGTAGAAATTTTTCTTAATTTGGATTAATTTTATAGCTCACAATGCTTTTTAACCGAAATATTTCATAAGTAGCAGAGCTTTTAAGGGATATGCATCTGGAAATAGGTTGAAAGAAAAAAGACTAGCAACAAAGAATACACATGAGTGTACGAGTGCGTTCACATAAAATTATAGAATAAGAAAACATATCCATAGTGGCAGAAGATCGGTGGTTGCCTAGCAATGGGATAAGGTGACATGGAGAGGGGGGCTGGAGAGAGGTAGATGGGCCGTTACAAAGGGGCATGACGACGCTTTTTGACGTGATGGATGTGTTCCTTATCTTGACCATAGCACTGGATTCACAAGTGTATACAGATATAAAAACATACTACAGCTTATACTTTAAATATGTACAGGGTATTGTATGTCAACCATACCTCAATGAAGTATTTGATTTATATTTACATATTCATAATTCTCTGATGCAATTTAATCAGGTGAAAAATTTCCATGATTATATTCTTATAGTGTTAACGGACTCACACTATGTCTTAACAAATTTGTCCATACTACATATAATCAAAATAGAAACAAACATTTGCAATGGAAGTTACCTAAATATTTAGAAAAGGTTAATGTCCATTTCCTTCTGAAGTGCAGAAATACAAATATTATTTATTAGAATCTAATTATAATGAGATTTAAAAGTAGCTCTTATATAGTATGTAAACTCCAGTGCAATAAGTATTATTTAAAATATTAAATTCTAGTCCCTGAAATCTTAAACTACCTCATGGGAATTTTCTGGCTCTTTAAAGAATTTCTTTATATAATGGGGGGAACCATGGGCACCAGGGAAGAATCTACCTTACAAAGTGAAATTGCGAGGAAGATGTCACAACCTCACATTCCCACACCCATCTAGGAGATACATGGGAATTGCTGAGTTTTATTTATACAGTGAGAACAATATACGTTATTTCTAATGCATATTAAAGACCATATAGACATATCTGTGGTCTGTTGCATTTTTTACTCCTTTCACTAAACTTAATATTCTCAAGATTCATCCATTTTATTTATATATTTATTTACTTATTTTTTTAATTTTACACGTTACAGGCAGTACTTGAGAGTGGAGTTTGATGATGGTGGTACTGTGGAGCCTCCTTGTGGCAAAAGTTTGAACTGCTATTTGAACACTAAGGAACAGGAAAATGGGAGGGTGTTCTGTGACACAAACCCAGCAGACAGAATTTTCTGGAGGTCAGAACGGAAAGTGGGGAATTCCTTGACTAAACCATATCGGTGGGCCCTCTCTGGATTCTACATATAAATGGAATCATTTTTATACACAAATACAGGCACATCTGTGTTCTTTTGCATTTTTGACTCTTTTCCCTTAGCGTAATATTTTCAGGGTGCATCCATTTAATTAATTAATTAGTTGATTGATTTTTTAACTTGTTTACTTATTTATTTAGTTACTTATTTATTTTACACCTTGCAGACAATACTTGAGAGTGGAGTTTGATGATGGTGGTACTGTGGAACCGCCTTGTGGCAAAAGCCTGAACTGCTGCTTGAACGCTAAAGGACAGGAAAATGGGAGGGATGGTCTGTGACACAAAACCACCAGACAGAACTTTCTGGAGGTCAGCATGGAAAGTGGGGAATTCCTTGACTAACCATATCGGTGGGCTCTCTCTGGACACTGCATATAAATGGAATCATTTCTATAGACAAATACAGACATATTTGTGTTCTTTTCCAATTTTGACTCCTTTCACTTAGCTTAATATTTTCAAGTCTCATCCATTTTATTTATTTATTTATTTATTTATTTATTTACTTATTTTTATTAATTTTACACCTCGCAAGTAATACTTGAGAGTGGAATTTGATGATGGTGGCACTGTGGAGTCCCCTTGTGGCAAAAACCTGAATTGCTGCTTGAACACTAAGGAACAGGAAAACGGGAATGATGGTCTGTGAGACAAACCCACCAGACAGAACTTTCTGGGGGTCAGAAATGGAAAGTGGGGAATTTCTTGACTAAACCATATCGGTGGACGCTCTCTGGACTCTACATATAAAGAATCATACAATATGTGGTCTTTTGCATTTTTGACTCATTTCAGTTAGCTTAATATTTTGAAGGTTAATCCATTTTATTTATTTATTTATTTATTTATTTATTTATTTATTTATTTATTTATTTATTTATACATACTTATTTAGTTACTTAGTTAACTATTTATTTTACACCTTGCAAACAGTACTTGAGTGGAGTTTGATGATGGTGGTACTGTGGAGCCGCCTTGTGGCAAAAGACTGAACTGCTGCTTGAACACTAAGACACAGGAAAACGGGAGGGATGGTCTGTGACACAAACCCAGCAGACAGAACTTTCTGGAGGTCAGCATGGAAAGTGGGGAATTCCTTGACTAAACCATATCGGTGGGCTCTCTCTGGACACTGCATATAACCGGAAGCATGCAATATGTGGTCCTTTTTCATTTTTGACTCCCTTCACTTAGCTTAATGTTTTCAAAGTTTATCCATGTTGTGGCAGATATCAGTTCCTCATTCCTTTTTATTGCCAAATAATAGACCACATTTCATTTTTCCATTTATTAGTTGGTGGACATCTGGGCTGTTTCCACTTTTGGCTATTATGAATAATGATGCTATGTACAATTGTGTACATGTTTCTTTGTAGACGTATGTTGTCATTTCTCCTGGCTGTGTACGTAGGCGTAGACTTGCTGGGTCACGTGCTCTCTGTTGAAGCGTTTGAGGAGCTACCAGCCTGCGTTCATTACCCTGACAGTGCTGAGGAATTCAGGCATTGCCTGTTTTTTTTTCTCTTGATTAGACTGTGGTTATGGGTTTTGAGAAAAAAGTAAACCCACAGAGTTGAGGTGCTCTTCTCACCTGGTATCTGGGAGGTCAAGGTACCCATGTGACATTCCTGGCTCGGTCAGTGGAGATATTGACCTTCGTCACGGGGTTAAAGTGGTTGCCTAGATTCGCCAGTGTCCAGTAACTCTTTCCCATTCACCCAGTCTGTTTTTTTTGAAGTGAATCACCAAGTCTTCCCTGTGCTTAGATGTGTGGGCGGCGGAATTAAGGGTGATCTCATAGAGGAGTCATGGTACGTAGATATATTATTTGGAGTTACTTGATAAGGACATTTTGATCTCTTACCCATTTTATTAATTTAAACATCTATTTTTACATTTATATTTGTGTATTTGGAATCATTTGCTGTTCTGTAGATTTTTTTTTTCATGGAAACTGCCACAAGACGATCTAGCATCATGGTTTTTGTGGTGCAGAAAAAGAATTTTAACTGAACACCCAGAAAAGAGTTTTCTATCCCCACCATTATATATCACCATCATTGTATTGTCAAACTATGGTGTGTTAGAAAATGCCTGTAGATAATCTATTTAATCATGTAAGAGTTTGGAACAATGTTATCATTTTACATGATCTTATTCCATACTTGGTAGTCTTTTGAGAACGAAGAAAAAAAATAGGTAACACAAGTGTTATTGAAGTAACCATAAAAAATTATTGCTAACATGAACAAAACATATTTATAAAATCCTTTTCACTGAAGCAAAAATATGAAATATGTTGGAGAATGTGTGTGCTTCATTTCAAAGCCCATCGTCTAAAGCACAGCCTTCCAGTTGGGAGACTCTGACTCTGTGGAAGGTATTTTACAACTCTAGCTTTTTGTGTAAGTCATCTCCCTGAAATACAATCCTTATCTATTCTCAAGCATTGAATCCTCTTCTGGGGGAAGGGAATTCTGTGTGTGTGTGTGTCTGTGTGCGTGTGTGTAAATACTTGTCTTCATTTGAATCATCATTTCAATATTTCTGATCTGTAGTGACAAAAAAATTGGTCGTTGAGCTGGCAAGTGTAATTTCCACTGAAGCAGGGGAACGTGGTCTCCTTTGGTGAAGGGGGAACACTGAGTGGGAGGGAAGGCGCAGGGAGATGTGAATTGAATATCCAGAATTCTTCTTAGTGTTTTTGTGCAGAAGTGAGAATGTTTGTAAAGAGGACAATCACTAAAGATGTAGAGAGAAACCCGGGGCTTTGCACCATATTTTTAAATTACCAATTATAAGAAACTTGAGCAGATGGAAATCTTCACGGGCAAGAGCCATCTCTGCTTAGATTTAACATCCGAATTTACCACATCACCCTATCCACACGTTATGTCTTTCTTTCTATTTTGGAGAAGCCCAAAACTTAACCAAAGCTATGGTGTAGAGTTTGGTTGTAATGCCTGTTAACTGGATGGATGGATGGATGGATGGATGGATGGATGGATGGATGGATCGATGCAGGAGGTTTCAAACATGCCCCAGAAAGTCTTGGATTTGTATGTTCCAGGGCAGAGCTGTCCATGCATCTGTCTAAAGCCGTGGTGTTTTATAGATGAGCAAGTTCACGCTCAGAAAGGGTAACTCCATATTCCAGTGTCACACACATCTTTGGAGGCAAGAACACAGTTCTACAAAATACATTCGTTTACATATATTCTTTCCCAAAATTATTACATTATACGTATTTTAACTTGTCTTCACTCTGCATGGTCGCCCAGAATACTAACATGCATTTCTTTCTGTATTGTAACTTGGCATGTGTTTTAAAGTTTAATGCGTATGTATGTAGCTCATTCTGTGACTTATCTGTTCATAACAATTGACCATTTCTCTCTTAATAAGTTAGACTTCATTCTGTATCAAGGATATTAAGTAGGGTACTTAAGGATTTCGTGTAAAAGTACCACTAGAACAAAACAGCAACCATTCTAAATACTAAATGGAAAGAGACAGGAAATGAAACACACTGTCTAATGTAAAACAGCTCATGAATGTATAAACAATGCGACCTAACTGAACTCTAATGATCAAAGACAATGATCTGTGCTGGTCTTTCCTATTGTAGGAAAATCCAAAACTTTGCTTTTTCCAGAGATATACTTAACATAAAGGAATTCAATTAGGTTAGAAAATTTAAAATAAGATAATATCTATCAGGCAATTGCCAATAAAAATGAGGGGTTATAATCTTGCTAGTAGAGTAGAAGTGAAATCAAAATGGATTTAAATAAACAAAAAAGCATAGTTTCTAATGTTAACAGCTAAAATTCACAAGGAAGATGTGAGATATGAATACTTACATAGCTAATCACACAGCAAAAGGATTCATAGACCAAAAACCTACATTAGATGCAAAAGGAAAAAGGAAGAAACACACTAATAATAGATGATTTTAACACATTTCCCTTAATCCAAAGTGGAGAAATAATGATTGTAAAGAAGACCTGAACAACATAATCCCCATCACAGATCTTAGAGATAGAGATACCGAATGGTGATCCCTATTAGACAAGACACTTATCTTTCACCAGGGCATGGAATCTTCACATAAATTGATTCCATCAGAGGCTGTTAAACAAATCTTGAGCCCAAATGGAAATACAGATGAAAATTGCTGAATTTCATGGGGATAATGATAATGAAAACACAACATATCAGAATCTAGCTAGAGTGGATGTCAAAGGATATACTGAACCATGAAACACCCACACGAGGGGAGGGAAATGGACACAGTGAATGAAGGGGGACAAAAGGTATAAACTTGCAGCTATAAAATAAGTCACGGGGATGGAACGTTGGGCATGGTTACTATAAGTAATCATAGTGCTGCATATTTGGGTTTTTTTTAGGTTTTATCTATTTCCTTATTTGGCCTTGTGGCATTACAGATTTCTTTTTATTAAGGTTTTGTTTTAATTCCAGTATAGTTAACATGCAGTATTACGTTAGTTTCAGGTGTACGACGCCGTGATTCAGCAATTCTGGACATCACTGTGTGCTTAAATACTGCTGCATATTTGGAAGTTAGGAAGAGTGAAACTTAAAATTTTCATCACAAAAAATAATTTCGTAGCTATATATGGACAGACGTTAACTAGACTTATTGCAGTAATTATTTTGCAAAATATACAGATGTAGAATTATTATGCTGTACCCTTGAAACTAATATAATGTCAATTATACCTCAATAAAGTAAAGAGAAATGAGTAGAGGTGGTTGAAAGCTACAGACTTCCAGTTATGGTGATTATAGTTAACAATGGCATGTTGTGTATTCGAAAGTTGCTAAGAGAGTAGATCTTAAAAGGTTTTCTCACAAGAAACAAAAATCATTAACTATGTGAGGCGAGGGATATTAACTAAAGTTATTATAGTAAGCTTTTGGCAATATATACATATATCAAATCATTACGTTGTACTCCTTAAACTTATACAATGTTATATGTCAATTATGTCTTATTAAAACCAGAGAACAACTAAAGCACAAAATGTATAGAAATAGAAATAAAAATAAATGAGTACAAGAAATCATGATAAAGAATCACGACCTCAAGCAGAGCGAGATGGAAAGAAGAAAGGTAAAAGCAGAAATGAATGGGTTGAGAAATAATATCGCTGTTAAGGCTCAGAGCAGTTGGGACGGAAAGGCAGCAAAACTTGACGTTGCGGCTGATGCAGCAAATACTGTGCTGGGATCTGGAGGAATTCCGGTTTCCCCTTGAACTCACAACACTGCCCTGAGGGTAAAAATCAGGTTTTCCTGTGTATGTGTGTGTTTGTGTGTGTGCACATGTGCACTGCAATATACCGTATGTGTGTATATATATATGAAGGAATATGAATGAGGATACTATACACACACACACTCTATACACATATGCGTTACTCACACACATACGCATACGTGTATGCACACGCAATGTTAAATCAGCAAGTTGGAGGATGACTACACTGCTGTGTTTGTCTGTAGGTCTGTACATGTGTGTCTTTGTGTAGCGAAAAAATGCAAAACAATACTATATTTTGTTTAGGGAAGCTCTCATTTGGATAGAAGGATAAAGGAATATGTGGGAATGATAATCATGTCATTCTGGACAGTGATTATTTGTAGAGGAAAAAGAAAAAAGTGTAAAGATTTTCATTAACCTGGATTAATTTCATAGCTCACCATGCTTTTTAACTAAAAATATTTCGTAAGTAGTCGATTTTTTAAGGGATAGTTTTTATCATAAATACTACCCATACCCATTTTAACAGATGTTTAACATCAAGCCAAGTGTAGATGTTTAATATCAACATCCGGCCATCCCATTCTCACTGACATTCACATGGTGTACGCTTAGTGGCTCGTTTCTAAAGTATAAGGGAAGTGAATGCAGAACAGTTACTGTACTGGAAAGACTAGAAAAAACATCACCTTCCCTCTGTGATGAGGGTCAGCAGCTCCAGGGATCCCGTGATGTCACATGGGTATCACATCCTCATAAATGTGATGTGACAAGGGCAATTCAACTCTGTGTTGTTGTTTTTTTCTCAAAACCCAGAAGCATGGTCTAATCAGGAGAAAATTAACAGCCTATGCCTGCACTCCTCAACACTGTCAGGGTCATAAGAATGGTCTGGCAGCTCGTCAAACACTTCAACAAAGAGTTACCATGTGACGAGAAAACCCACTGCTAGGTACACAGCCAGGAGAAATGGCTACATAAAACCTAGTACACAAACACGCGTTGTATGGTTGTTCGTGACAGCCAACAGTGAAAACACCCTCAGTGTTTACCATTCAATGAATGGGAAAAATCCGGAATATTATTTGGCCATAAAAAGGAATGAAGTACTGATACACGCTACCTACAACATGCATAAACCTTGAAAATGTTAAGTGAAAGAAGCAGAATATGCAAAAAGCCACACGTGCATGATTCTACTTATATGCAATGTCCAGAGATGGCCCATCCATATGCTGTAGCTAGGAATTCTCTGCCTTCCACTGTGACTTTCAGGAAGCTCTGTCTGATGGGTTAGGGTCACAGCCCATCCCATTTTCCTTCCCTGGTAAGTTCAAGCAGCAGTTCAGGGTTTTGTCAAAAAAAAAAAAAAAAAAAAACTGGCACCAAAGTACCACCGCCATTCAACTCTCCTAAGAAGGGTCCGCAGGGAGTAAAAACAGCATTCTACCAAAAACTCAGGATTTAAATCTCTATAGAATGATTCCAATTGCGTCTGGAAACCTGGTAGGTGTCAATAAAGACTGTGAAACCACATACCCTGGGGGCCTACAAAAAAAAAAAAAAACAAACACCTGCTGCCCCTGGTGCAAAAGACAGTGAAGGGCGGAGGGGGGGGTAGGTGACCCAATGTCACATCTAGGTCCGGGCGGCTGCGTCCTGTGTCATGGACAGGGGATGACAGGCAGGGGGTGAGAAGGTTTGGGCAACCTTCACAAGGTTAAGGTAATGGATGGGGAACACCCTGTTCTCTGGCAGGGACCCTCTGTACAGTCCACACTGGACAGCAGCTGAAATCACTGAACACCATTTCGTTTCTGGTCAACAGCACATGGATTTGCTTTAATATACATAAGAGTGTTCTAAGCAGAATTGTTAAAATAGTCAACAAACCATATCATATTTTTTATGTATTTTGCAACATGTACCCCTTTTCATTAAAAAACATCCGAGAAGCGTCCTTCTGGCTGTCGGACCTCGCGGCGCCGCCCGAGCCCGACGCCTGGGCTCTCGCTCCCCGGCCGAGGGACCCGGGCTCTCGCTTCCCGGCGGAGGGACCCTTGGCAGCGGAGGAGGCGGCGCTGAGATTCCGTGCAAGAGGTGGCGGCGGCGGCAGCGGCGGCAGCGGCGGCGGCATATGAAGGGACCGCCGCCGGGTGCTGCCGTGGCCGCTGCGGCAGGCTCAGGAGCCAAGTAGGCGCCGGCCGTCAGTCCGTCCTGCCGGACCTGCGCTCCCGAACTCCCCATCTTCTTCCGCGGACCCGCGATCACCGAGGCGGCCTCCCGCCCTCTCGTCCCTTCCCCGACCCTCCCCTGACCCGTCCCCGCCCCGGGGGTCCCGCCACCCGCCTGCCTTGATGGCTCTGAAGAGAATCCACAAGGAATTGGATGACCTGGCACGGGACCCCCCAGCAAAGTGTTCAGCAGGCACTGTTGGAGATACATTCCGTTGGCAAGCTGCAATAATGGGGTCAAATGACAGTCCCTATCAGGATGCAGTATTTTTCTTGACAATTCATTTCCCAACAGATTAGCCCTTCAAGCCACCTCAGGTTGCATTTACAACAAGAATTTATCATCCAAATATTAACAGTAATGGCAGCATTTGTCTTGATATTCGCTGGTCACAATGGTCTTCAGCACTATTTCCAAAGTACTTTTGTCCATCTGTTCTCTGTCGTGAGATCCCAATCCCGATGATGCTTTAGTGCCTGAGATTGCTCCGATCTACAAAATAGAGAAAAGTACAACAGACTAGCCCGGGAATGGACTCAGAAGTATGCGATGTAATTAAAGAAACTTACCTCCACAGATAAAGATAGGGGAACTGTGAGAGAGAAAGTCCTTTTGATTTTCATTTGCCTGCTTTCTACGAGCCCACGCCTCATCTTCTCCTGTGCACATGTTTACCTGCTACAGCAGTGCTGCGTGTTGTACAAACTTGGAACGACAAACTAGAAATACTGTACTTCTGTACCAACATTGCCTCCTAGCATAGAAGTGTGTGTGCGTGACAAGCCAGTTCTCTCCAGGCGTAGCCTAGGTGTGAGACTGAAAGTTTTCTTTATTGACTTACATTTGGATAATGGCAAGGTGAGGGGTGGTGGGTATGTTGTGTGCTCTGGTGGGGAAGAAAAGCACCACTGACCTGTAGGACATTGTTTTTAAGTGGGATCCTTTGAAACTCAGAACTGTTATGAAAGGCAAGGCGAAGACACGAAGTTGTTTCTGTATTCATTTTATTCCGAAGGACCTACCTCTTAGGCGAAAGTTATGACCAACCAGATTAAACTCTACCCACATCCTGTATTTTAAGGTCTAAATTTAACTGGTCAACATTTAAATGGATTGGAGCTATTAGTACATAAAGTGTGATGGCCTTTGGTCTCACACCTTTTGCATCTCCCCACCTTTCAACCTTTGTCCTTTCAGCTCCTTTCTCTCTTCCACGTTCTTTGGCTTGTATGTGGTTTCTCAGTTCATACATAGCTAATCGCTCTTATTTTTCTTGTGTTTTTAACTGCTTAGGTCTATCTGGATGTAAGGGTGAAAATGCATTTGATGGAAATGCTTGTGTATACTTAAAGACCCAATTGCTCCTCTGGAGCTTGTACGTTCAAGAATGATGAATCTGTGTAATAAACTGATTACTATAGTCATTACATATTTTTTAAAAAATCCAAAAAAAAGGAACATCAAAAATGACGATAAATGGGATGCCGCCTAGTGGTCATATCCAGGATGGCAGCTCTGAGCGTCCCAGACCAGGGGAGGGAGGATGCAGGTTGAGAGCTTGACTTCAGAGCATCAGCTAGCTTTCTGGAATCACTTACCCAGAAATATCCCTCTGGAGCCATCACTTTTCCAGGATACAACAAATCATTTTCTTGGATATCTAAACCTTGAGACTGGAGGTGCCGGTCCTGTCTGAACGGAGAGAGTTAATCTGCAACTGTGAGCATGTGTCCAAACGGTAGAGCTAGAGGGAACATAGAAACACACGCACACACCAGAGTCAACTTGATTTTTTTTATTTTTTTAAAGATTTATTTATTTGAGAGAGAGAGAATGAGCACTGGGGGAGGGGCAGAAGGAGAGAATCTTCAAGCAGACTCCCCACTGCGTGTTGAGCCTGATGCAGGGCTTGATCTCAAGACCCATGAGATCATGACCTGAGCTGAATCCAAGAGCCGGAAGCTTAGCCGGTTGCTTAACCAACTGAGCCACCGAGGCACATCTCAAATTTTTTAAAAGAGAAAACAGGATGGTCTAATTTGTAGAGTCGAGTGTTGTTTGCTCTTGATTACAGCATTCAATAGGCAAATTACATTCACATCTTGAAACAGAAATGGCAGCCTGCCACTTACTTGGGACAGTTGATCCACATGGAATTATTTCTGGAAACCCTTTACCTAAGTGTCTGCCAGCAACTGCCCCCTCTACCCTCTTACGTAGATACGGAAACTATCTCTTACCTAGAACACCTGGGAACTGAGGTGTTTTCTTCAACTGAGTATCTATATATAGTGCAACATCATTGATTTGTCAATGAACTTTGATATATTCTCAGATCAAGACCTTGCATCATTTAACCTGTCTTTCACGATCCCAAAGGCATGGTAAGCCAAAAGGATGGTTGACTAAGTCTGTCCTGGCTCTGGGTATTTACTCTGAAAAGTGTTTATTTGAAGAAGGTTTTGACACATTTCCTCTGTGTCATTCGGTAACTCGAACAACATAGAGCTTCACTTTGCTCCTCCATACTTGCTACATACAGAGTGATGAAAATGAACGATTCATGTAAAGAAAGTTATAAAAACATCAACAAAAAAATTAAAGGTAAAATGCAGAGTGTTTGGATCCCAAGAAAACAAGAGTTTCCAGTGGTTAGAAGTCAGGTTGATTGCACATAACAGGTATCACTGACAATGGTTTTTCCAGAAACTTCATTTTTTCAAAAGGATTGTATTTTTAAGTAATCTCTACACCCAATGTGGAGCTCTAAATCACAAGCCCAAGATCAAGAGTCACATGTCCACCAACAGAGCCAGCCAGATGCCCCTTCACAGACAAGTTTTGCTAAGTTTTGTATATTATCATTAGCTTCACTTTTCTCCATTTCTCTGATTTACTCCTGGAGTGACTAGTCTTCAGCCATAAGCTCTTCTATAACATCATAGAATGGCTACTGGTGATTTTTCAGCTGGGAAGCTTCCCACTCTGTCTGAAGGCAGATGAATAAAATGGATGAAGCTTGAAAATACTAAGCTAAGTGAAAGGAGTCTAAAAAGGAAAAGGTCACAAATACGTCTATATTTGCCTATAAAAATGATTCCATTTATATGTAGTGTCCAGAGAGAGACCACCGATATGGTTAGTCCAGGAGTTCCCCACTTTCCATTCTGACCTTCAGAAAGTTCTGTCTGCTGGGTTTGTGTCAGAGACCATCCCTTCCATTTTCCTGTTCTTTAATGTTCAAGCTGCAGTTCAGGCTTTTGCCACAAGGCGGCTCCACAGTACCATCTTCATCAAAGTCCATGCTCAAGTATTATCTGCAAGGTGTACAATTAATAAAAATAAGTAAATAAATAAGTAATTAAGAAAATAAATAAATAAATAAATAAATAAATAAATAAATAAATAAATAAATAAATAAAAAGTGGATGAGCCTTGAAAATATTAAGCTAAGTGAAAGGAGTCAAAAATGCAAAAGACCACACGTTGTATGATTTCATTTATATTCAGTGTTCAGAGGGAGCCCACCGATATGGTTTAGCCCCAGAATTCCCCACTTTCCATGCTGACCTTCCGAGAGTTCTGTCTGCTGGTTTTGTGTCACAAACCATGCCTCCCATTTTCCTGTTCCTTAGTGTTCAAGCAGCAGTTCGGGATTTTGCCACAAGGCGGCTCCACAGTACCACCATCATCAAACTCCCTCTCAGGTATTGTCTGCAAGGTGTAAAATTAATAAATGAATAAGCAGGTAAGTAAATAAATAAGTATGTATGTAAATAAATTTACAAAACGGATAAATCTTGAAACTGTTAAGCTAAGTGACAGGAGTCTAAAAAGGAAAAGGTCACAAATACGTCTATATTTGTCTATAAAAATGATTCCATGTATATGTAGTGTCCACAGAGAGCCCACCAATATGGTTAGTCCAGGAATTCCCTACTTTCCATCCTGACCTCCAGAAAGTTCTGTCTGCTGGGTTTATGTCAGAGACCATCCCTCCCATTTTACTGTTCCTTGGTGTTCAAGCAGCAGTTCCGGCTCTTGCCACAGGGCAGCACCAAAGTACGGCCATCGTCAAACTCCGCTCTCAAGTATTGTCTGCAAGGTGTAAAATTAACAAGTATGTAAGTAAATAAATTAATAATAAATAAACAAATAAAACGGAAGAGCCTTGAAAATATTAAGCTAAGCGAAAAGAGTCAAAAATGCAAAAGACCACAAATATGTCTATATTTGTCTATAAAAATGATTCCATTTATGTGTAGTGTCCAGAGAGAGCCCACGCATATGGTTTAGTCCAAGAATTCTGCACTTTTCATCCTGACCTCCAGAAAGTTCTGTCTCGTGTGTTTTTCTCAGAGACCATCCCTCCCATTTTCCTGTTCCTTAGTTTCCAAGCAGCAGTTCAGGCTGTTGCCACAAGGCGGCACCAAAGTACCATCTTCTCAAACTCCACCCTCAAGTACTGTCTGCACCTGTAAAATTAATAAACATAAGTAAATAAAAAAATAAGTAATGAAGTAAATAACAAAATAGATAAAATGGATGAGCCTTTAAAATATTAAGCTAAATGAAAGGAGTCAAAAAAGGAAAAGGACACAAATATGTCTATATTTGCCTATAAAAATGATTCCACTTATATGTAGTGTCCAGAGAGACCCACCGATATGGTTTAAGTCAAGGAATTCCCCACTTTCTATGCTGACCTCCAGAAAGTTCTGTCAGCTGGGTTTGTGTCCCAGACCATCCCTCCCATTTCCCTGTTTCTTAGTGTTCAAGCTGCAGTTCAGGCTTTTGCCACAAGGCGGCTCCAAATTACCATCATCATCAAACTCCGCTCTTAAGTACTGTCTGCAAGGTGTAAAATTATTAAATAACTAAGTAAATGAATTAGTAAGTAGATAAATAAATAGAATGGTTGATCCTTGAAAATATTAAGCTAAGTGAAAGGAGTCAAAAATACAAAAGACACAAATTGGTCTATATTTGTCTGTAAAAATGATTCCACTTATATGCAGTGTCCAGAGAGAGCTCACTGATATGGTTTACTCAAGGAATTCCCCAGTTTCCATGCTGACCTCCAGAAAGTCCTGTCTGGCGGGTTTGTATCACAGACCCTCCCTCCCATTTTGGGTTCCTTAGTGTTCAAGCAGCAGTTCAGGTTGTTGCCACCAGGTGGCTCCAAAGTACCACCATCCTCAAACTCCACCCTGGAGTATGGTCTACGACGTGTAAAATTAATTGATTGATTGATTGATTTAAAAAAATAAATCTCCCTTAAAAACCAAGATTTGAACGTATACACAATATTATAATTCTGTCTCAAAAACTGTTAGGTGTAAATAAAAGACCGTGGAAACATATATCCCAGGGTCTGCTGATGATCAAACAACCAGTGTCAGTTGCACGCTTTGGCGGCCGAGGTAAGTGTGTGAAGGACCGTGCAGGTCAGAAGAGGGGGCAGGTGCCTGAGACAGGTTAGGCCATCAGAGCGGGGTCTGGGTAGCCGTGTCCTGTGTCATGGACAGGGGATGACAGACGGGGTGGGAGAAGGTCTGGACAGCAGGTACAGGGGTGGGGTAATGCAGGACGAACGCCCTGTTCTCTGGCAACGACCCAGTGTACAGTCCACACTGCACGTCAGCTGACGGTGATGAGGGGAGAGAGAAAACGAATATGAAATTTAGGCTCAAGAGCAAATGGAACTGCTTTAACATACTCAGGAATTTCTGAGCAGAATTGGTATCACCGGAAACAAACTGTTTCATGATTTTTTAACTCTTTGTGACATGTACTTCTTTCAGTGAAAAGAGAACAACAAAAATGCAGAGAAATGTCATGCTACCTGGTGGTCAGATCCAGGATGGCAGCTCAAAGAGTCCCAGACCAGGGGGCTCCAGAAGGAGAAAGGAAGATGGAGGTTAGGAGCTTGACCTCATGCGATCAAGCCCCAATATCTGGATTTTCACATAACTGGAACAATTCCTCTGTATCCATCACTTTTCTAGAACATAAAGAAACACATTTTGGGGGATGCTGAAACTTGAGATTGGAAGTCCAACTCTGGCCTGAACTGAGAGTATAAATGAAATGTGAGCGTGTATGGGGGTGGTAGAGCTGGCGGGGACAGAGGAATACCCACCACACAGAGTCAATTCAAACAAAAACTAAAGAGAAAACGGGTTGGTTTAAGTTGTAGAGTCAAGAGTTGTGTGTTCTCTATTACAGCGTTCAGTAGAAAATTACATACACGTGTTGGTATAGAAATGGCCGCCTGCCTCTTTTTTGGTACAGTTGATCCAGATGGAGTTGTTTCCGGGCCACCCTTACCTATGTGTCTGCCAGCAACTGTCCTCACTACCTTCTTACATACATACGTAAACTCTCGCTCATGCAGAATGACTGGGAACTGAGATCTTTTCCTCAACTCCATATCCATATGCCGTACAAACCATTGATTTTTCAGGAAGTTTGGATTATTCCGAATACCAGATCAGAAACTTGCATTAACTAACCTGTCTTTAGTGATCCCAAAGGCGCTTTAGAATCCAGCAGGGTCTCAGGGTCACTGATTTTTGCCGGGCAGTAATAAGAGATACAGCATGTTTACTAAGTCTGCTCTGGCTCCGTGTATTTACTCGGAAAACAGTTTACTTGAATGAAGCTTTGACACGTTTGCTCTGTCTGTCATTCCCTATGCTCAAAACAAACAACACAGGGAGCTTCCCTTTGTTCATGCACAGTTGCTACATGTTCAGAAACAAAAACACATTATTTGTACAAAGAAACTATTATAAGAAAAACTAACAAAAAATGAAAGGTAAAATGCAAGAACTTTGTATCCCATAAAATCAAGAGTTTACTGTGGATAGAAGTCAGACTAAGTGAACATAATAAGGAGGCATAATGACAATGCTTTTCCCATGCACCAAAATTTTGCTAAGTTTTGAACGTTGTCACTAGCTTCAGGTCTTTTTCCCTTTCATGATTTTCACTACTGGAATTACCAGTCTGTAGCCACGAGCTCCTCTTCCACATCACTAGTGCCTACTGGGTGATCTGACAGCTCCGAAGCATCCCACTCTGTCTTGCAATCATTACTGGTGTCTGCAGGCATAGCCTTGGCAGTTCCAGTTGCGTACAACCACCCAGTGCTCATCTCAACACGTGCCCCCCTTAATCCCCATCACCCAGCTACCCACCCCCACCCCCTCCCTTCTCTAACCCTCGGTTTGGTTCCCAGAGTCCAGAGTCTCTCATGGGTTGACTCCCTCTCTGATTTGGAAGGGCCCTTGTTACGATGCCTTTCGTCATGTCTGTGAGCATAATGGAATGAGTCAGAGGAAAATAGGCACTACCTTCCTTTCACTTGTTTTTAAAAATCCATCCTCTGACTTGTTGATGTAATATTTTCTGCCTAGTTGCATGGGAAACATCGCTGTGCCTGTTATTTGGAAATTGCCTATTTGCTGATGTATCAGGTTATGATGAGGTTTTAGGGTGGGCCCTAATCCTATACGACATATGGCGTTATAAGAAGTGAAAATGTCTTTGAAGATAGGGACACTAAGGGAGAACGTGTGACAACAGAGGCAGAGACTGGAGTGACATTGCTTTAAGCAAGGAACATCAAGGATTGATGGTTGCCACCAGAGGCTAGGAAGAGGCAAGGAGAATTCTCCATGGTGTCCCAATGTGCAAGGCACTAGTGACATCTTGATTTCAGTCTTTTATCATCCAGAACGGTGAGAAACTCAATCCTTGTTGTTTTGAGGCACTAATTTGTATAGTTGACTACAGCAGTCAATGGAAACAACGACAGAACCTTAGTTTTGTTTCTTTTCTGGTTGGATTGGTTGCTTTGCTAAGATAAACCATAAGGCTGTATTTTATGATGTGGGGAACAGTAGCATATACTGGTCAGATATATTCACCCAGAAGCCACCCAGCCTGTGTTCACGGCTAAGCCTTGAAACTTACTAGCCCTGCCCTCATTGCTCCTCAGTTCCGTGATGTTGAAAGTCAGGCAACAGTAGCTTCCCCTCATAGGTTGTGGTGAGGATTAATGAGTGAGTATAGGTTTCTCACGTAACAGTATCGCACAAAGGGAAGGTAACAATAAATATTAATCATGTGATCATTACTATCATGTCAGAATGGACCTTTAACGTTTTGAGAGCCATTTTTATTATTTTGTGTATTCATATTGTGTGGTGTCGAGTGACCTTCATAATATAATATTTATCATCAAAAGCAGTTTAAAAAGCTACAAATTGGAGGCTCCTGGGTGGCTTAGTCAGGGAAGTGTCAGACTCTTGGTTTTGACTCAGGTCATGATCTCAGGGTCGTAAGATGGAATCGTGAGATTCAAGAGAACCTGCTTAAGATTCTCTCTCTCTCCCTCTGCCCCTCCCACCCCACTCATACTCACTCTCTTTTGCGCAAAAAAAAAAAGAAAAGCGGTAAGTGGGGTATTATTTCATTTCTGTCCTTATAGTTACATTTGCACAGTGAAATTTCTTTTTTTTTAATTTTATTTATTTATTCGACAGAGAGAGAGAGAGCACAAGCTGGGGGAGCGGCAGGGAGAGGGAGAAGCAGGCTCTGGCTGAGCAGAGAGCCCAACGTGGGGCTCGATCCCAGGACCCTGGGAGCATGACCTGAGCCCAAGGCAGATGCTTAACAGACTGAGCAGCCCAGGCACCCCTAGAGGATGATATTTTAGCATCAAAATAAAAGATGAAACAGGGCACCTGGTCGGCTCAGTCAGTTGAACGTCGGACCCTTGATTTCAGCTCAGGTCATGATCTCAAGGTCATGATTTCGGGGTCTTGGGATGGAGCCCTGCATTGGGCTCTGTGATCAGTGGGGAGTCTGCTTCTCTCCCTCTCCCTTTGCCCCTCCCCCAGCTCACGCTCTCTCTCTCTCTCTAAAATAAATAAATAAACCTTAAAAAATAAAATGTAAAAAGTGAAAAAAGACAGAAATCACATCAAATGGAAAGCAATATCTGCTAAAGGGTTAAGATCCAAAATATAGAAGCAACTCATGCAGCTCAATAACAAAAACAAACGAAACAACCCAGTGTTTAAAGGGCAGTAGGTCTGAATAGAAATTTCTACAAAGAAAAGATACAGATGGCCAAAACTGCGTGACAAGATGCTCAACATCATAGCCATCAGGAAAATGCAACACAAAGCCACAGTGTGGTATCACCTCATGCATGTTAGAATGGGGATTATGAAAAAGAAGATATAAAGAGTGTTGGTGAAGATGTGGTGAAAAAACCCCTCATACACTGTTGGTGGTAAGTGGGTACAGCTACAATGGAAAACAATATGAGGGTTCTTCAAAAACTTAAAAAGAGAGCTACCACATTTTCTGGCAATGCTGGTTCTGGATTTCTCTGATGAAAACAAAAACACTAACTTGAAAATATATATGAACCCCACGTTTATTACAGATTGATTTACAATAGCCAAGACGTGGAAACATTGATGGGTGAATGGATACAGAAAATGTGAAATATAATACACACACACACACACACACACACACACACACACAGAGGCACAACTGACTATTACTGAGCCATAAAAAGAATGAAATGTTGCCATTTGTAACAACAAAGATGGATTTTAAGGGCATTATGCTGAATGGAATAAATCCCACAGAGGAAAAAAAAATACCACAGATCCTTACTTACATGTGGAATTGAAAAAAACAAGCAAACAAAAACAAACAGAAAAACCAAGAGGAGAGATACTTAGAATAGATTGGTGGCCGCCTGAGGTGGTGGCTGAGCGGTGGGCAAAATGGGGAAATGGGTCAAAACATACAAACTCTAGTTATAAAATAAATAAGTCACGGGGATATAATGTACAACACGGTGACTATAGTTAATAATACTGTGCTGCAAATGTGAAAGTTGCTCAGCGAGGAAATCTTGAGAGTCCTCATCACACCCACACAATCTGTAACTATGTAAGGTGATGCATGTTAACTAGACTTACTGTGATGATCGTTTCAGGATATACAGGTCAATATCATATTATGATGTTCCACACACACAAGTAAAAAGTAATCATAATTTGCTTCCTCTTCCTCACTGTCATGAGGTGACTCATCTACAAAGAAATGGCACCAAAGCTAATCCAGCATATAAATACATGTCCACTTCCATTTCTTCTGTGTCAAAGCCCAATCATCCCTACGAGATGTTCATAGCTAAGTCCTCTCTTTTGTTGGGGCGTGTGGAGAACACAGGAGTGACTATACATATATTTGTTGAAATTTTACAACATTACAAGTATGGAAGTGTTGAATCACTATATTGCACACCTGAAACTAAGTTTACCTGGTATATCAACTAATTGGAATTTCAATAAAAACTTAAGATAATCCACAGATTCCAAAACAAAATGTTGAAGAAAAAATAAGTTTATGTAAAGAATAAAAACTAAAAAATTAAACAAATACAACCCAGAAATGAAAAAAAAGAAGTCAGATACTTGTTATTGCTTTGCTCATTTCTCTTCACAGCACTCTGTGCGGTAAGGATCAACCCGCCTACTTTACAGATCGCCCCCTACAAGGTCACGCGTATCTATGTAGAGGCATCATTTTCATTTTCTGCAGGTTATTTTTTCCCAATGAAAAGACGTGATTTTAAACGCAGCAACAAAAACTTTTCTTCAAACCAGATCACGAAACAATAACTATAGGGTGATCCCAATACTCTTTGAAAACTTCATGTGTATCAAAGGAACGAAGGAACATACACAAAGTTTCACATCCTGCTTACACCTACATCTACACGTCACAGTTATTAAATGTGAATTAGAGGTCTCCTGTGTGCCAGGCACTGTCAGTCCCATTCCACACCCACATCCATGTCTTCCTTCTCTCTATATCTAGACCGGACAGCTGGAAAGGTCCACAGGCAGCCAGATGGATGGTAGTATCCGCCAATTGGGGTGGTGAGGTTTGACCTCAAACAGACTCCATTCCAAGCTGGTTAAGGCAGGGCTTAACCATGAGTCCTGCAAACCCAGCAGCTAAATGGGAAATAATGCAGTTGAGAGTGGCTAGACTGTACCTTGGGAAAGTGAGGCAACTTGTATCCCATACTTTTACCCTCCTGAATAAGACTCAGAGGCTATACCTTCCTCTGAGGAGACCTCACTACCAGATACAGAGTGAAGGACAAGGTTATATTGTGTGGTGTCAGTCTGCTTGTCTCAGGGGTGGGAAATAGAAGGTTTACTTTTTAGTCCATGGTCAGGTTGTATGGTAAATTTGGGGAAATATTTTGTGTTTGTTTTATGCCTCGGGTGTTGATGTTCCCATTTAGTCCTGAGAGGGGTCCATGTGAGATGACATGGAGTTACTGCTTCATGTAAGACCACATCTCCCTGTTGTGGGGGCCTGGACTCAGATCCATAGGGGAAAGAGGAGACACGAGGGTCTCAGAGACAAGCACGAAACCAGGACCCTGACTTCAACATCAAATTCTCCTGACTTAGTAACATGGTTTCCACAGATTTCTCACAAGAAAGTCACCTCCCCAACTATTCCTCTTAGAACAGACACCCCAGTATGATCCATCTCTCTCTCTCCTCTCTCTCCCTCTCTCCTCTCTCTCTCTCTCATCACTTTCCTGTTCACAGAACTAGGCCCAGCAAAATTCCTTTATAACCTAGTGGCGCAGTAAACTTTTCCAACTATGACTAACAACCCTGAAGCGATTAGGGAAAAGGGTGATGTACTTGATTTCATTTAAAAATTGCATGACAAAAGCAAAAGCATAAGCAATCTAAATTGAAAAATTACACTTTTGAAAAACATTTATAACTTATGTCACAGAAGGTTTGATCCCCTAATATATAGGGAGTCATGAAAAAGTAAAGGCAAAAATACCCCCAAGGAATACAAGAAGAGAAATAGAGGCAATAGATATAAAACAAGGGTTTGACAAAAAAAAAATTCATTACCTCTTCTTAACAATATGAGAACAATATGATAGTCTCTAAGGAAATCAGCATTCCCATGCATTATGGGAGGTAATGTAAAATGGTACAAACCCTGTAGATGGAATTTGTGCTATCTAGTAAAATTATATGCAAATTTCCTCTTGGAACCAGTAAGCTTTCTTATAAAAAATATATCCTAAAACAAAAACAAAAACAAAACAACAGAAAAGACAAAAAGGCATAAATACAGGGCGATTCCTGTATTTAGAGAAATTTCTAACAGCAAAACCTAAAAAGAAGACGGATGTCCCCCAATAGGGGGCTGGATGAATAAGATACGACACACCGACCTCCTAGCATGATACGCAGCTAGAAAAGTAATGAGGGCTCCCTTTCTGGACTGCTGTGGATTGATCTCCAGCTTATATTTGGTGAAAAAAGCAACGTGATAAAAACGTGTAGAGATGCTGCTGTTCAATATGGTAGACAAGCCACACAGTAACCATATTTTAGGGGCTCAACATACACGGGTATAATATTTTTTTAAAAAGGACAAAAGTGATCACCTATATGGTGACAGAAGAGCAGCCCAAGATGGAAGGAGATGATGTATATTCTCCTAACGATTATAATACATTTTCACAGGCTCCATGTCCAGAAAACCGCAAGAAACAATGACCAACCCAGTAGAAATGACCAACTCCAGTTTCCCTGTGACGCCCTACCTTACTGGTGCCGACCAGAAAATTCCTGACTGACAAGTTAAGACAACATTTCTGGAGGAGGTTGAAAATGTAATTATGTGAGGTATTAAGGCCCAGTTTGGTGACTTGGCCCAGCATAACCGACTGCATTTTGGCCCTGTGGTTTTCTTTTTGACACCACTGAAGGAGATAGAGCCCTGGCCTAATGTCACCCACCATGGGCCAACACAGCTCAGCAAATGTCTTGTTCTTCTTCCTCCAAAGGGTACTGTTTACTTGTGGGAGCTCTGTAGACAGACAAGGCCTAAAGCCTAGTTCTCCACTTGGAAACGGTGTGAGTTTGCTTAACTTTTCTTTCCCCTTACACTAACTCAATGGCCTAAACTGTAAAATTGCACTTATGCAGTACTGACTACAGAAGAAAACTGTTTAAAACAAAAACGTATGCTTGTGTTTTGATTTTTACAAGGATGAATGGTGAGGAATTGCGTCATTTTTAAAATGCTACTGCAGAGACATTGGGATAGCTGGCTCTCTCTGAGCCCTTTAAGAGTGAAAGAACTTCTCTGTGCCTCAGTTCCTTCTGTAAAATAGGGAAAGTAACTGGACCCTTTTCTTGGGTTGCAGTTTTGAGAACCGATTGGATGAATACACAAACACGCTTAAAACACAGCAGGGCACACCGTACTGGCTCAATAAATGTCAGATGTTTTTCTGTTGTTATGAATTTTCTTCAACTACATGGAGTATCCATTATTATTATTTTTTTAATTTTTAATTTTTATTTTTTTGATGTAAAGTTCAATGATTCATTAGTTGCGTATAACACCCAGTGCACCGTGCAATACATGCCCTCCTTACTACCCATCACCGGTCTATCCCATTCCCCCACCCCCCTCCCCTCTGAAGCCCTCAGTTTGTTTCTCAGAGTCCATAGTCTCTCATGCTTCATTCCCCCTTCTGATTACCCCCTTCTTTATCCCTTTCTTCCCCTACCGATCTTCCTAGTTCTTATGTTCCATAGATGAGAGAAATCATATGATAAATGTCTTTCTCTGCTTGACTTATTTCACTTAGCATTATCTCCTCCAGTGCCGTACATGTTGCAGCAAATGTTGAGAACTCGTTCTTTCTGATAGCTGAGTAATATTCCATTGTATATATCGACCACAGATTCTTTTTTTTTTAAAGATTTTATTTATTTATTCGACAGAGATAGAGACAGCCAGCGAGAGAGGGAACACAAGCAGGGGGAGTGGGAGAGGAAGAAGCAGGCTCATAGCAGAAGAGCCTGATGTGGGGCTCGATCCCAGATCGCCGGGATCACGCCCTGAGCCGAAGGCAGACGCTCAACCGCTGTGCCACCCAGGCGCCCCTAGACCACAGATTCTTAATCCAGTCATCTGTTGAAGGGCATCTCAGCTCCTTCCACGATTTAGCTATTGTGGACAATGCTGCTATGAACATTGGGGTGCATATGGCCCTTCTCTTCACTATGTCTGTATCTTTGGGGTAAATACCCAGTAGTGCAATGGCTGGAAACCACAGTCTGTAAGAAAGAGCACAGAAACTGGAAAAAAAAAAAGGATGTCAATATATTAATTTTTGTGTCAGGAGGACACAAATATTCAGACTATTAACACATTGGTACTGTAACTACAGAAGAGGCTGGGAAATAATTATTCTGGGAGTTTGTGTATTCAGCTAAAAACTGAGTTCTGTTACTCCAGGAGGGGAAACCTGTAGCTTAGTAAAGAATTACCAATTCAACTGTAAAAAAAATAAATGCAAGGTCAGGTTCTTTTAGTTTTGATAGTTTTATAAAATGTTTTCATGTGTTTTTTAAATTTACTTATTTTAGAGAGAGAGAGCATGCTGGGGGAGGGTAGGGGCAGAGGGAGAGAGAAATGCAAGCAGATTCTGTGCTGAGTGTGGAGCCCAACACGGGGCTCGATCCCACGACCCTGAGATCAGACCTGAGCCAAAACCAAAACCTCAGCACTCAACCAACAGCACCACCCAGGTGTCCCAATTTTCATGTGTCTTTAATAAGGCTTAACAATTTTACAACTGAATCCTATTCATCATCTGAGGCATATTTCAAATCACTAACTTCCACTATAATCACTGACAGATACCTAACTAGTTATGAGAATATCTCGGCAGCACTTGGAACAACCAGTCTTGGGAAAGACCACCAGCATCTCTGCACTTGAGTAAACAACATCCAAGGGCTCATCCTGGATTCAGCCTCGTGCCAACAAACCCCTGGCCACAGCCACTGCTGGACCTGCATGTCCTATCTCCAGCAGGCTTATTCCAAGGCCACCCTTGCCCCCCGCACCCTGCTGCTGTACTGAGACAACCCACCCTCATCCCTCCCTTGACTTCTGGAAGATTCTCCCAATGCTTATCCCCACAGCCATCTTATCTCTGTCCAGTCCGGTCTCCACACAGCGGCCAGAGTCACCTCCTAGCACATGAATCTGATCACGTCACTCTCGTACTGTAACCCTCCACCTTCAGAAGGACCCCATTCCCTTACATGGCCCAAATGGTGTGGCTCCTGCCTGTCCTGCAATATCATGCCCTACCATCTGATTTTGTCTTACCGGGCTCTGGCCACTTCAGCTTGTTGTCTGTTCCTGGAATAACTGGTACCATGCACATCACAAGCCAAAAGGCCAGCCCAGGCCTGGTTTTCTCTAGGTCATCAGAACTCAGCTCAAGTGTCACTTCATGAGAAAGAGTGTCACGGGCAACCCCATTTATAAAAATCCCAGGCCCCATCATTTCCCACTCAACGGATTGATTTACTTTCTGTAAAGCACTCATTCCCATATACACTGTCCCGCTTACGGGCTGGCTCACCTGCTTACTGCCAGTTTTCCCAGCTAGAAACAAAGCACCAGGGACGATACCTTGTCTTGTGCGCTGTGTTGTGGCTCCAGCAACTAGTTCAGCGGCTGTTATGGGTTGAACTGAATCACCCCCAAAAAGATGTCTTGAAGTCTTAGCCTAGTACCACAGAAAGTAACCTGGCTGGAAGTATGGTTAAGGCAGATGTAATTAGTTAAGACGAGGTCATCCTGGAGTAGGGTCGGTCCCTAAACCAATGTGACTAGTGTCCTTATAAGAAGACAGCCACGTGAAGACAGAACACATGTTTTCATGAACGTTCAAAACATGAACGTAACGCAATGTGACGAGTGCAGACGTTGCAATCACACAGCTGTAAGCCAGAAATGCAGAGATTGCCAGCAAACTACCAGGAGCTACGGAAAAGCAGGGATAGATACCCTGAAAGGATTCTGAGGGAGCACAGCCCTAGCAATACCTGGATTTCGGGCTTTCAGCCTCCGGAAATGTGAGATGATAAATTTCTATTGTTTAAGCCACGTAGTTCATGGTACTTTGTTATAGGACCTTAGGAAGCTACTGCAGCCCTTTCCCATACCAAGCACTGAGTAAGTATGACTGAAGAGAAAGAATTGTTCCCTTTTGGCTCCTCTGGGAGCAGACACAGGTAGTGAAAACTGAGTTACAGGAGAAACCGACACCACTAGAAGACATGAGAGGATTCAAAGTTTTAAGAATAGCTTGTTACAAGTTCACAGCAGTGCTTTTCAAACTTGCATGAACACCAAAACACGAAGGAGAAATTATTCCAACTGTAGACACAGCCAACCTGATTTCTCAGTGTGGGATACGGCAGACCCAGGGTGGCCCATGTAGCCGCTATTTCGATGTGCACTTCCTGCTAATTATGATGAGGTAGCCCAGGAACCACGCTTGTAAAACTCGTGACCTAAACATTGGGCGTGCATTTGTGTATCATTAGTGTAATGTCTACCGTGCAGAATTCTGTGATATATGGGATGTGTCTGTTAGTATAATTATCCAATGGACACGGGCTCTTCCCTCCCAACTATGACCACAGATTGCATTCCCACACGGATTCACAATTAAATTCCACAATATCCCCGTGTTGTTGCAGAATTGTGTATTGTTATCCTGTTGTAAAAAAAAGACACTGGAAAAAACTTGCAGTGACGTAACAAAAGTGTCCCAGTGAAGGGACCCTGATATCCTCACTCTCGCTCCAAGAAACTGTCTAGCACATTGTGCTGGACATCGTACTTGATTTTTCTCTATCAGCTCCAATTCCTGGGGCTCAGAGTCCACACCCTTCTCTGCTGTTTCACTAGAAGTCAGAGTCAGGGGGTCAGCCAGCACATGGGATAGAGAGGAAAGGGATAGCCAGAGCGCATGAAACACAGGGGAAGACGAGCACGTGCTTGCCTGTCCCACTAAGGTCACTGGAGGCTGGGCAGTGACGCTGTGCTCTTCCCCAGCTCCATCACACAGCCCCCTCCCGCACACAGCAGTGACACCGCAGCTCTCACATCACAGAAATGTGGGATCATGCCTGCATGTTGCTCCATGTCCAGGTATTCTCTCTAGCAGTCATGGTAGAATGTTCACATCCAAGGCAGCCCGTTGACGATGAAGGAGCCAAAGCTGGAATGGGCAAATAACCTGTTGAGGGCTTTCTGTATGCCACATCGTGTAGATTGCTGTTTTCAGGCTTCTCCTCTTTAAATCCTCAAAGCATTGCTCTGAAGTTTGCAACAGTACTTTCTTGCTACAGATTGGGGGATACTCAGGCTCAAAGAGCAAAGTACATGCATAGAGAATTCATGGGAGGTAATAAACAGACACAAATGCCAATCCGAAGGCGCTAACGCTGGCTAATTCTGGGACAATTTGAGCACCAAAATACATAAACATAATGTCAGATGCTAAATCTTTGAGCAAAACAGGAATCCAAGCATCACACCAATAAGATAAATACTGAAGGGAAAAAATAAGTAAATGACCCGGGAGAAGCGAAAAGCTCTATTCAATATTTGAATGTCAGGTTTTAAATCTAGAAGGAATGACAGCATTATAAAGGCAACACGTAACAATTATCAGAATAATGAGTGAGTCAGGCAAGAATCATAAATGGATTTTCAGTTTGTACCAAGTTTCACAGCAGTCACGGAGTCACCATGGTAATCATGCTGGCTCAGGAAAGCTGAGAGAAAACAAACTGCAACCATCCTGCCTTGTCTCCTAACATGTGCGTGGAACTGAGGACAGACAGAACCCACAGTAATTCACCTCACACATTCCTCACAAGAAATACTCCTCACAGCTTCACCAACACAGACACACACACACAGGGACACAGACACACACACGCACACACACATGCACACTCATGCATGCTCTCTTGCTCTTTTTCTTACCACCAAAAAACTCTGGAATCCATCCTGGTGCATTTGTTTAAGGAAAAATCCATAACTCCATTCTAATCACACAAAGTGGAAAGCTACTCAACTATTTCATACTAGTGAATAATTTTCTAAGGACGACCTGTAGAATTTTCTGTAGGTCATTTTACTCCCTAGATTCAGTACGTTGCTAATCATATCTAAAAGCTACTATGAAAGTCTTGGCAAATGAATCTGGTGATCAACAATTTCAGGTGTCAACTTGGTGAGGCCACGGTGGCCACATATTCGACCAAATACTTTTCTGGACGTTTCTGTGAGTGTTTTCGAATGAAACTTACACTGAAATGGGTCAACTTTGAGGAAAGCAGTTAGCTCTCTTTGTGGGTGGGCCTCATCTCATCAGGTGAAGTTCTCCCTAGAAAGGAAGGATTATCTTCCTTGAGCCAAAGGGAATTTTTCAAGTGGAGTGCCTTCGACTTCATGACAACATCTGCACCTTTTGGTTCTCTGGCAGACAGTTTTCAGAGTCCAACTGAAACTCTTTCCCGAGTCTTCAAACTGCCAGCCCCCCCCATCAGATACTGCCAACCCTCCACAATCCTGAGTCAATTTTTTAAAATTAATCTCTATCTATATGCCAACATCTTCTTCATTCTCTTTCTCTGGAGAACACTGACTAATACAGGTATTAAGCAGCAAGCGTCTTTACTATACTAGACTAACTTGTGTTTTCAAATAAAAAGATTCCCCAACAACATTTGGCTCCCGACAGTTCAGTGAAAATATGATACCTGAAAACTGTAACAAAAATTACCACCATTGACAACAGCATAAAGAGTATGAATGACACAGAGGTAAACTATGCACAGATGTGCAAGGCCTGTATTCTGAATACCGCAAAACATCACTGAAGGAAATAAGGCCTAAATAAATGGCAGAACCTACTGTCTTCAGAGGTCAGAAGACTTAGTATTGTTACGTAGACTATTCTTCCCAAATCCATCTATACATTCAACCTCATCCCAGTAAAAATTTTAGCATATATATATATATATATATATATATATACACACACACATTTTAAAAGAATATGACAAGCTTATTGTAAAAGTCACCTGAAAATGCAAAGGGCCTACACTATTAAAATAACTTTGAAAAAGAAGAATAAAGTTGGAGGATAAACACTGCCTTATTTCCAAACTAAATATAAATTTACAGTAACCAAGACAGGGTGGGATGGGGATGAAGGTAGAAATGTATATCAGAAGAACGACATGAAGAATCCAGAAATGGACCCACACATATACGGACAACTGATTTTTGACAAAGCTACAAAGGCAGTTCAATGCAGAAAGTACAGTCTTTTCAACAAATGGTGCTGGGGCAAGGAGGTCTCCATATGCACAAACATCAACTGGGATCCACGTATCACACCGTATTTAAAAATTCAGCTAAATATGAATTACGGACCTAAATAGAAAAGCTAAAACTATACTTCTAAAAGAAAACACCGGAAAAAATCCTTATGACCCTAGCTTACCTGAATATTTTGTAGATCTGCAAAATCAAACCATAAATGATAAATCGAAAACTCAATTTCCTCAAAATTTAAAAATAACAACAACAAAACAACATTTTGTTCTTCCATAGACTTGTTGAGGGAATTAAAAGACAAGCCACTGACTTGGAGAAAATGTTTCTAAATCATATATCTGATAAAGGACTTGTACCCAGAATTTAAAAATCTCACAAAGGTCAATTAAAAGAAAACCAACACTCCAACAAATAAATGGGCAGTGTATTTGAAAAGATAGTCCACTAAAGAAGATATACAAATGTGAAACACACAAGAAAAGATACTGAACATGATCAGTCATTAAATGTAATACCACTGTATCCCTGAGAACAGCTAAAATAAAAAGATTGTCCATACCAAGTCATGGCAAGGTGTAGAGGATGGAAGTCTCATACGCTGTTGGTGGCAATGAATAATGGTGTGACCGCTGAGGAAAACGGTCAGTTTCTAACAAAGTTAATTTTATAACTCCTCTCAGTAAATACACTTAAGTATTAGAGAAAGAAAGCATAGGTCCAAGCAAAAACTTACACCTAAGTGTTCATAGCATCTGAATTTACAAGCGCCCCAAATTAGAAACAACCCAAACAGCCATTACCAGGCAAATGAAAGACCAGTGACACATCCACATGTTGGAATATTAGTCAATGATTTAAAAAAAAAAAGAAGGAAATATTCATACAGGCAACAAATGGGTAAATCTAGAGATAATTAGGTTGAAGGAAAGAATAC
The DNA here is from genome assembly GCF_024610735.1 of Ursus americanus. Classification (NCBI taxonomy): domain Eukaryota; kingdom Metazoa; phylum Chordata; class Mammalia; order Carnivora; family Ursidae; genus Ursus; species Ursus americanus. The sequence goes on along the minus strand of NC_142164.1, from coordinate 43,090,070 downwards.
TGACAAAAAAGGAATACACATTGTAGGCTTCCACTCACCTAAAATTATAGAAGAAAACGTCTCCATAGTGAGAGATCAGTGGTTGCCTGAGAATGAGGTCGGGTGATGTGGAGAGGGAGGCTGGCGTGAGGGGGCTGAGGCCATTAGGCAGGGGCACAAAGAGGCTTTTCAGGGGATGGATATGTTCATCATCTTGACTGTAGTACTGGATTGATGGGAGCACACACATACCAAAGCCTTTAGAGCATATCCTTTAAATAGGTAGTGTATTGTATATCGACTGTACCTCATGAAGTATTTGACATTTATATATTCATAATTGTCTGGTGTATTCGTATGATTATGTTTTTATAGCATGACCAGACACACGCCATATCTAATCAACTGGTTCACACTACATAGAACCAAAGTAGAAATCGTCATTTCCAATTAAATGGATTCAAATATTTAGAGAAAGTTGATTTTCCTTTCCTTCTGAAGTACAGAAATAAAAATGTTATATTTAAGAAAATAATCCTAATGATATTTAAGAGAACTGGTTATTTTGTGGAAAGAGGCTGAGTATCATTATAATTGAGCAAACCCTGGGGTATTCAATTTTTTTTGAAATATTCAATTTTCAGGGGAGTGGGAGGTACAGGCTTCCGGGTGTGGACTGACTGAGACATAGGGACGAAAAGTGCAGCATGATGAATATAGTCAATGGTGTGGTAATAGCATTGTGTGTTGACAGATGTCAGCTACACTTGTGGTGAGCACAGCACAACAGACAGAGTTTTCCAAACACTATGCTGTACACCTGAAACTAATGTAACTTTGTGTGTCAACTCTACTTCATTGAAAACAAGATATTAAATTCTAGTCATTTCAAACTATCATTTGGAGGGGTTCTGGACCCTTAAAGTTTTTTATTATGTTGTGGAAAGAATCGTGGGCACCAGGGAAGAATTTACCTTGTAATATCAAATTGTTAGGAAGGTCTAACAACCGCACATTTCCACACCCACCTAGGAGATACATGGGAATCGCTGATTATTATCTCTACAGTGAGAACAATTTAAGTTTATTTATGCAAATGGCTATTAAAGACCTACTACGTGGTCGAACTGGACAGTTTATTACATTCCAGCAATCAAAGGCACCGCGAAAATGGGCCTTGAGGGCTACTGCACAGCATGTAGCTGCTGATGGAATGAAATTCCACCTGCCAAACCTCTTCTCCCATGACAAGATCAGAGCAGCTTTTTAAATTTTAGACTAGTTGATGAACCTGGAAGGAGTTATTCCACATCAACATCACGCTTTTGTTCAGATCTATGCACTCACTAGAGCTGGGACTCATATCCAGCCAGGGATGTGAGGTGCTGGAGGCTCCTCAGGACGGTTGCCCTTGAATCTGGAGTCAAAGTTTCAGGAGCCAGCAAGACACAGGTCCTCAGAACCTGCCTCTTTCAGGTACTTGATATGAGCCGGGCCACTAACATGAAGAGCTGCATAAGGACAGACGGATCCAGAAGGCACTCTCCTTTTCTGGTGTAGCTATATGCCCAGCAACCATGCTGGGCACTAAATTAGTGACAGCGACACAGATACAATTGGTCACGATCATAACAATCACAAGTTATAACGGACTTCTCACCTGATGCTTTTCTTCTCCTTGCCTCATGTATCTTCAAACAACAAAGTTGAAAAGGAGTAAGAAGTGGCCTGAATTCATGCAGACATTCACAACCCCACCTTAACCACTGGACCGTGGGCTTGCTCTGTGTATCTCTGACTGTTCTCAGCGATCCAGTGATTCTCATCTCCTATTGTACAGGGGGGCTAACTAGGGCTCAGAAGAGGCCACTACCTGTCTTCCCTCCCGGGCCCTGCCTTTAGACAAAAGCAGCTCCAGGACACTCCCGGAGGAGAATCCACACTCACCAGGGCAGGGCAGGACCCCGATGGCTTTACCTACAAGACTGCCTGGACACCAAGCCCCACAGCTGGAAAGAGGCAACTTGGATCTGGATGCCTTTGTCTCCCCACACCCCAGGGAGATTTGGCCGAGCCCTGGGGACCCACACCCTCAGCTGAGACCCAAACACCTGAAGGCTGGACCCTGCAATCCTCTCCAAGCACGTCTGTCTCCACAAAAAGTCAGCACAACTGCAAGGCTGACTTCTGGTTTCTATGGCAACGTGAAGCACAGGCTGCCTCTCCACACAAGAAATGCCTCCAGGTTAAGTCTGCATGGCCTGGTCTTTCCCTAAAAGCAAAACACCTTAGCTCTTCAGGCCAGCACGTTAGAGAGCATAGTAATTATAATCTCTAGACTGAGACCCATGCAATTAAGGGAACTCTGCCGATGTTGATGGCACAAAGAGTATCTCTGTCCTCAGGAGTTTCGACTAAGGGAAAGCAGGCAGCAACCTCTTTGATCTAGGCTGCAGCCACTTTTTCTTCTTTTTTAAAAGATTTTATTTATCTATTTAAGAGAGAGAGTGAGAGAGCGAGCACATGAGCACGGGAGGTACAGAGGGAGAAGCAGCCTCCCCTCTGAGCAAGGAGATAAATGCAGGGCTTGATTCCAGGACTCCGGGATTATGACCCAAGTGGAAGGCAGCTGCTTAACCAAGTGAGCCCCTTGGATGCACCTTGCAGCAACTTCTTACTAGGCATGTCTCCAGAGGCTTGGGAAACAAAGGCAAAAATGAACTATTGGGATTTCATCAAGATAAAAAGCTTCTGCACAGCAAAGGAAACAATCAACAGAACTAAAAGGCCACGGAGGGAATGGGAGAAGATATTTGCAAATGACATATCGGGTAAAGGGTTAGTATCCAAAATGTATAACACCCCAAAATCAAATAATCCACATAAGAAATGGGCGGAAGACATGCATAGACACTTTCCCAACGAAAACATCCAGATGGCTAACAGACATATGAAAAGATGTTCAACGTCACTCATCATCAGGGAAATAGAAATCAAAACCGTAATGAGATACCACTTCACATCTGTCAGAATGGCTAAAATCAACAACTCAGGAAACAACAGACATTGGTGAGGATGCAGAGAAAGGGGGAACACTTTTGCCCTGTTGGTGGGAATGCAAACTGGCGTAGCCACTGTGGAAAACAGTTTGGAGATTCTTCAGAAAGTTAAAGTAGAACTACCCTATGACCCAGCAATTGCGCTACTAGATATTTATCCAAAGGATACAAAAATGCTGATTCTAGGGGACACATGCACCCCAGTGTTTATGGCAGCACTGTCAACAATACCCAAATTATGGCAAGAACCCAAATGTCCATCAACTGATGAATGGATAAAGAAGATGTGGTGTATATATATATACACACATACAAACATACACAATGCAACAACATGGATGGAACTAGAGTATATTATCGTAAGCGAAATAAGTCAGTCAGAGAAAGACAAATATATGATTTCACTCACATGTGGAATTTAAGAAACAAAACAGATGCACATAGGGGAAGGGAAGGAAGAATAAAATGAGATAAAAGCAGAGAAGGAGGCAAACTATAAGAGACTTTTAAATGCCAGGGCACCTGGGTGGCTCAGTCTGTTAAGTGTCTGACTCTTGGTTTCGGCTCAGGTCATGATCTCAGGGTCCCGGGATCGAGCCCTGCCTTGGGTCTGTGCTCAGTGCAGAGTCTGCTGGAGATTCTCTCTTCTTCTGCCTCTGTTCCTCCCCCTGCTCTCTCTTTCTCTCTCTCACTCTCACCCTCAAATAAATAAATAAAATATTTTTTAAAAAGAGACTCTTAATTAAGAGAACAAACTGAGGGTTGCTGGAATGAAGGTGGGGGGGATGGGCTAAATCAGTAATGGGCATTAAGGAGGGTACTTGTTGGGATGAGCACTGGGTGTTATATGTAAGTGATGAATCACTAAATTACTCCTGAAACCATGACTATAGTATATAGTTGTAGTATATAACTTGTGTATATATATATATATACACACACACACACACACACACACATATATGTGTATATATATAAAATAAGGGAATATACATATATTCCCTTATTTTAAAATTTTTAACAGATATACATATATGTGTGTGTATATATGTATATGTATATATAATAAGGTAATAATAAATTTATATATATAAATAAATATATATATAATGAAATTTTTTTAAAGCTTTTATTTATTTATTCGACAGAGAGAGAGACAGCCAGTGAGAGAGGGAACACAAGCAGGGGGAGTGGGAGAGGAAGAAGCAGGCTCATAGCGGAAGAGCCTGACGTGGGGCTCGATCCCAGAACTCCGGGATCACGCCCTGAGCCGAAGGCAGACGCTTAACTGCTGTGCCACCCAGGCGCCCCATATAATGAAATTTTTAACAACTCTGAATTCCTTTGTGTTAGGTATAGCTCTGGAAAAAGGATAGTTTTGGATTTCCTTCAATAGGCCATTTGAAAATGCTTTACTTTTACTAAGGGAATTCAGTGTACTTACATTAACTGATATGATCAATGTGTTTGATCATTTGTGCTCAGTTTTGTCACATAGTTAATAAGCTCTTAGAAATTATATATTTTTACATGAGACTGTGTGTTTCATTTGTTCTCTCTTTTTACTTAGTATTTAGGATGGTTGTTGTTTTGTTCCAGTGGTACTTTTGTACTAAACCATTGAGTACCCTACTTAATATCCTGGATATGGAATGAAGTCTAACTAATGAATAGAGAAATGGTCAAATGATATGAGGAGATAATTCACATAATAAGCAATATACATGCTCATTAAACCTAAAAAAACAGATCCCCAGTTACAATACATAAAGGAATGAAAATTAATATCTGGGCTACCATGCCAAGTTAAAAAGACAAGTTGCTGAAAAATCAGTAAAATGGAATAGTAGGGGCTAAAATATATGTAATGAACATATTTTGTAGAACCGCATTCCTGCCTCTAAAGATGTGTGTGACAGTGGAGTTGTGAATTACCCTTTGTGAGCTTGAACTTGCTCATCTTTAAAATGGGCATAATGATATTAAGCTTAGAGAGCTGTTATGAGAAATGAGCAAAGCTTTAGAAAGCATCTGATACATATTATTTCAGCAAATATGTATGATCTTTACTGTGTTCTTCTACTCACAAAAGACATGTGTTGAAAATAATGAACATCTCATAGAGATTTTTTGGATTGAGCAGAAGGAAAGAAAATGCATACATATTTACATGATGGGTAAGCTTAGGTGATATTTCTTTATAGGGCAAATTACCTGAAGATGGTGGAAATGATGACATGAAACCGCCTTTTTATTGTTTTCAACGTTTCTGAGCTTTTTACCTTCCATGTTAACAGTGGAATGGCACCTTCCTTTGAGCTTCAGAAAGGAGACAGTACAGAGTAACAGAGTATCAAGATGGGTCTGTTGTACAACAGACGGAAATCAAGAGGTCTGAGTCCCAAATACCACATTGGTTCCTCCTATAGTATCATGGGTGGTCACTTGCCCTGTGACATTTGTAGTGTATGTATCTAGATCATTCAGTCACGTGATTATAAAAAGTTTCTTAGTTTTCTAGCACAGATGGCTAACTGCTCAGCATGGCCATGATTTTGGCGGTGACCCTACAAGGACCAGCTCATCTCCAAGAACCCTAGGATATCACCCTGTGGATCTGTGCCCTGATAATAGGCTCCCTAGTGTCTCTTAATCAAAATTCCTTTTTAAAATTTAAATTCAAGTTATATACTATACTGTAGTTATATACTATATATAGATACACAATACTATATACAAGTTATACAATATATATACTGTAGTCATGGACTTGCCAATAACAAGAAAGAAGGGGTTATAATCTTGGTATTTGAGAATTCAGAATTGAGATTAAAATGAGTGTAAAACGACAAAAAAGTCGTTTCTAATGATAACAGCTAAATATCACAAGGAAGATGTGCAATATTTATACTCATATGCACAATACACAGCAAAATATGTGTAGAGCAAAAGAGCAAAAGACTACAGTAGGTACAAGGGGAAACAAAAAGAAACACACTAATAATAGATGATTCTAACACACTTCTCTTTTTTTTTGTTTTTTTTTAAAGATTTTATTTATTTATTTATTTATTTATTTATTTATTTATTTATTTATTTGACAGAGAGAGAGAAAGCCAGCGAGAGAGAGGGAACACAAGCAGGGGGAGTGGGAAAGGAAGAAGCAGGCTCCCAGCAGAGCAGGGAGCCCAATGCGGGGCTCGATCCCAGAACCCTGGGATCACGCCCTGAGCTGAAGGCAGACGCTTAACGACTGAGCCACCCAGGCGCCCCTCTAACACACTTCCCTTAATGCAAAAATGGTCAAGTGGAGAAATATTTTGTCATTGTAGAGAAGAAATAAACATAATCCCAAGGGCAGATGTTATAGACAGAGATACTAAATGGAGATCCCTGTTAGACAAGACACTTTTCAGAAGAGCATGGAATATTCATGAGAATTGATTCTATTTGAGATCGTTAAACAAATCTTGGGCCCAAGTGGAAATACATATTGAAACTGCCAAATCTTGGGAGAATGATGATAATGAAAACACGACGTATCAGAATCAAGCTAAAGCAACTGTCAGAGGATTTTTGAAGTATTAAATACCAACATGACGAGTGCTGAGTGGGGAAAACGGGTGAAGGAGTCAAAAGGTACAAACTTCCAGTTATAAAATAAAGAAGTCATGGGAATGTAATGTTCAGCATGGTGACTATCGTTTGAGAGTTATTGATACTCTTTTACATATCTGAAAGTCACTAAGACAGTACATCTTAGAAGTTCTTCTCACAGAAATTAAACTTGTAACTATGTGGAGTGATGGCTATTAGCTAAACTTATTGTAGAAATCATATGGCTATATATACATATATCAAATCCACTATGTTGTACTCCTTGAACTTATACAATGTTGTATGTCAATTATACCTTGATCAAACTAAAGACAAATTAAATAATAAATACCTATATCAATAAAAATGAAAATAAATGATTAAACATTTAGTTCAGAAAGCATGATAAAGACCCACAATGTAAACTATAAGAATGAGATGGGAAAATAGTTAAAATGAAGGATGAGATAAATGGGTTAAGAAACAACATCCGTGTTAAAGCTCAGAGCAGTTGAGATGGAAAGGCAGCAAAAGTTGGCATTGTGGCTGATGCAGCAAATACTGCCCTGGGACGTGGAGGGAGGTTTCCTCTTGCCTTCCTCACAATGCTTCCTTGAGGGTAAAGATCAAGTGTGTGTGTGTGTGTGTGTGTGTGTGTGTGTGTGTGCACGTGCTTGCACATATTACACATATACACATTATATACACATGCATAAACATTATATATATGCACATTATATATATGAATGTATGTATGGACACACAATGCTAAATTAGCAAGTTGGAGGATGAGGACACCTGTTGTGTTTATGTGTATATGTGTTTGCATGTCTTTGTGTAATGAAAACATACAAAACAATACTATATTTTATTTAAAAGGAATAAGAGGGTATTTCTTCAAACTGCTTCCTGAAACACACGGAAAATCACTTCCTCAGAAGATGGCTTGGTGAGTACGTAATCAGAACAGGGTTATTATTCATTTTGAGAAATGTTCTCAAAAAGTGTCCTGAAGGTTTTTCCTCTGATTGATACAGGGATAGCCTCGCAAGGCAGCCACTTTTCTTGAGTACACATAGACAAATCTCCTCCGTCAAACAGAGAAAACATATGCACTGCAGTCCTTGATGTTTCTGACTGTCCCTATGCAGCACTGCTCATTGGAAAGCTTTGCTCAGTTCTGGGGTTCATTAGTAGGAAGCCCACCTGCTTGTGGCAAATCTAAGCCCCATTCTCCAACATCACCTTTATAAGAAATAGAGTCAATGCATTCTCCTTCTTTTGTCCTACTTTTTAGTTGGCCTAGAGCCCAGATGTGGAGGAGAGTGGTTTTTTTTTTGGGCGGGGGACTCTTAAAGGTCAAAACATTTTGGAGCAAGACCATAGGAAGAGTGTGGGAGCCAGCAAGACATAGAAAAGTGGAGAGGAGCTGTGAACATATTTTTAGACCTACCTCTGAAGGCAGAGGAAAACATGTGCTTCATCAGGGCAGCTTGCTAAAAGAGTTTTGAAGAGAGGGGCCTGTGCAACCCATTTGTCCCTCCAACCTCACTGATCAGATAAGTGATTCTCTAGGTAGAGAAGCAAGTGTGTAGAGCAATTAGATGTGTTTGGTTGTGCATTTCCCAAACCTGGAAGAAAATATTGGGAATGGAGGGGAAGAATTCTCTAGGAAAAACAATCACATGGTTTAATTGGCTAGATTTCTGCTTACTGACTATAATAGTTTAGGCCTACCTCACCGATATAACTCTGAGACTTCTTAAGTGATAATTTTCTGTGTATGTATCTAGATGATTTAATCACACGATTATAGGCAGTTTCTTAGTTTTCTGCCACAGGTCGCTAGCTGGTTAACATCGCCTTGATTATCCATGTTGATCCTCCATGGGATGGCTCATCTCCCAGAACCCTATGATACTTCCTTGGGGCTCTGTGTACTGGTAATAGTCCCCTACTGTCTCCTTAAGACAAACAAGATTCCTGAGAACAGAGAAATTCTTTGTTCCATCAACCAAGGCTGAATTTTTCCCATTGCCTGGGGTCCCAGTCTAGTGCCTCCAATTACTGTGCTTTTTCATGTGTGCCTAAAGAACTAAGGTGTTTTCTTTTCAGGGAAATAGGCGGTGGTGGATGAGTGTGTGGAGGCTTCTCTGGTGTGGGGGATCAGCCTAGGCTCCCGGTTGCCATAGAATCCTGATGTCTCTTATGAAAAACAGCATGGTACCAGCACAAAAACAGACACACAGAACAAGAGAACAGAATAGAGAGCCCAGAAGTGGACCCTCCACTCTATGGCCGACTAATCTTCAACAAAGCAGGGAAGAATATCCAATAGAAAAAAGGCTCCTCAATAAATGGTGTCGGGAAAATTGGACAGTCACATGCAGAGGAACGAATCTGGACCATTCTCTTACACCATACACAAAGATAAACTCGAAATGGTGGAAAGACCTCAATGTGAGACAGGAATCCATCAAGATCCTAGAGGAGAACACAGGCAGTAACCTCTTTGACCTCGGCCACAGCAACTTCTTGCAAGACACATCCTAAAGGCAAGGGAAACAAAAGAGAAAATGAACTGTTGAGACTTCATCAAGATAAAAAGCATTTGCACGGCAAAGGATACAGTCAACAAAACTAAAAGGCAACCTACAGAATGGGAGAAGGTATTTGCAAATGACATAACAGATAAAGGGCTGGTATGCAAGATCTATAAAGAACTTATCAAACTCGACACCCAAAAAACAAGTAGTCTAGTCAAGAAATGTGCAGAAGACATTATCAGACACTTCTCCAAAGAAGACATACATATGGCTAACAGACACATGAAAAAATGCTCCACGTCACTCGCCACCAGGGAAATACAAATCAAAAGCACAACGAGATACCACCTTATGCCAGTTAGAATGGCCAAAATTAACAAGACAGGAAACAACAAATGTTGGTGAGGTTGTGGAAAGAGGGGGACCCTCTTACACTGTTGGTGGGAATGCAAGTTGATACAGCCACTCTGGAAAACAGTACAGAGGCTCCTCAAGACATTAAAAATAGAGCTACACTATGACCCAGCAATTGCACTACTGGGTATTTACCCCAAAGATACAGAGGTAGTGAAAAGAAAGAGTCCATGCACCCCCAATGTTCATAACAGCAATGTCCACAATAGCCAAACTTTGGAAGGAGCCGACATGTCCTTCAACAGATGAATGGATAAAGAAGGTGTGGTTCATATAGACAATGGAATATTACTCAGCCATCAGAAGGTGAATACCTACCATTTACATCAATGCGGATGGAACTAAAGGGTATTATGTTAAGTGAAATAAGTCAATCAGGGAAAGACAATTATCATATGGTTTCACTCATATGTGGAACATAAGCAATAGCGTGGAGGACCATAGGCAAAGGGAGGGAAAACTGAAGGGGAAGAAATCAGAGAGGGAGACAAACCGTGAGAGACTCTTGACGCCGGGAAACAAACTGAGGGTTGCAGAAAGGGAGGTGTGTGGGGGGATGGGGTAACTAGGTGATGGGCATTAAGGAGGACACATGATGTGATAAGCACTGGGTGTTATACACAACTAATGAATCATTGAACACTACACCAAACACTAATGATGTAGTGTACGTTGGCTAATTGAATTTTTTAAAAAAAGAAAAAGGAGGAGGGGAGGAATACTGACGTCAAGATGGCGGTTGTGAGGACATTTAATAGAGATGCACTTGCCATGGTGGGGATTGCAGGGGCGCAGTTCAGTTGTCTGGATCTTAGCTGAGGGCATGGGTACCATGGTGCGGGGAGACGAAGGGATCCAGATCTGAGTTGCCTCTTTTCCACTTTGGGGCTCAATACCCAGTCTCATAGGTAAGGCCATTGGGGTCCTGCCTGTCCACAGTGAATGTGCGGCCTGCTCCGGGAGTCTCCTGGAACTACTTTTTTCTAAAAGCAGTGGCACTGGATGTAAGACAGGTCACAACTCTGTGCCCTGGCTTCCCCCTCTGCAAAATGGGGATGAGAATGCTTCACCTAGGGGATGGATCACTGAGAACAGTCAGTGATATACAGGAGCAAGCCCGTGGCCCTGTGGTTACTGCGGGATCATGAAATCCTGTATGCATTCAGGTCACTTCTATTACATTTCCCTAATGACTAATGATGTTCGGCATCTCTTCATGTGACTATTTGATATTTGTATATCTCTTTTGGTGTAGTATCTTTTCAAATTGTTTCCCACTCATTTATTGGAGTGTCTGTTTCCTTCTTATTGTTCTGAGATTTTTTTTTATCCTGGATACAAGTCCTTTATCAGATATATGATTTGCAAATATTTTCTCCCAGTCAGTGGCTTGTCTTTTAATTTTATCAACCATCATAGGGAAGGGAAGGAAATCTGAAGCGGGAGAAATCAGGGAGGGAGATGAACCTTGAGAAACAATGGACCCCAGGAAACAAACGGAGGGTTTCAGAGGGGAGGGGAGTGGGGTGATGCTATAACAGGGTGATTCATTTTTATTTGACTTTTGGGTATGGTGCAATACAAGTTGATATTTGTGTATATGGAGACCCACTTGTCACAGGACCCTTTGTCGAAAAGGCTGTTTTTTTTCTTTATCGAATTGCCCTTGCAGCTTTGTCAAAATTCAGTTGTCTATACGTGTTTGGGTCTACTTGTGGACTCTTCATGTCCTTCCTTTGATATATATTTCTACTTTCATCCCAAAGCCACATTGTCTTGATTACTGTGAATTCGTAATTAGTTATGAGGTAAAATCGAGCTTATCTTCCAACTTTATTCTATTTCAAATTTTTTTCATAGTGTAGGCCCTTCCCATTTTTACATGCATTTTCACATGACTTTAGAATAAGACTGAATTTCTTTTTAAGTATATATGCTAGGATTTTTATTGGTATTTCATTTCATCTATAGATCAGTCTGGGAGAATAGAAATTTTAACAATACTGAGTTTTCTGAACCCTGAAGAAGATGTGTCTCTCCATTTATTGCGGACTTGTTCAATTTCTCTCAGCAATGTTTTGCAGTGTTCAGTGTATAGACCTTGTACATCTGTAGACATGGATATGTTACATAGATTACTTGTATGTAGGTATGTATGTATTTTTAAATTTTATTTAAATTCCAGGTAACGTACGGTGTAATATTCATTTCACGTGTACAATACAGTGATTCAACACTTCCATACATCACCCAGTGTTCATCACAAGTGCATTCCTTAATCCCCATCACCGATTTCACCCGTTCCCCTACCCACCTCCCCTCTGGTAATCACCAGGGTGTTCTCCATAGTTAAGAGTCTGTTTCTTGGTTTGCCTCTCTCTCTTTTTTTCCTCTGTATTCATTTGCTTTGTTTCTTAAATTCCCCATGTGAGTGAAATCGTGTGGTATTTGTCTTTCTCTGACTAACCGATATTGCTTAGCATAATACTCTCTAGCTCCATCCATGTCATTGCAAATGGCAAGATTTCATTCTTTCTTCTGGCTGAGTAATATTCCATTATACATACACCACATCTTCTTTATCCATTCATCAGTCAATGGGCAATGGGGTTGTTTCCATAATTTGGCTTCTATCCATAAAGCTTCTATAAACATTAATGTGCATGTATCCCTTTGAATTAGTATTTCTGCATTCTTTGGGTAAATTCCCAGTAGTGCAATTGCTGGATTGTAGGGTTAGCTCTATTTTTAACATTTGGAGAATCTCCATACCGTTTTCCAGAGTCTCTGCACCAGCTTCCATTCCCATCAGCAGTGCAGGAAAGTTACCCTTTCTCCACATCTTTGCCAACATCTGTTTTTTCTTGTTTATTGACTTTAGCCCTTCTGACAGTGTGAGGTGATATCTCATTGTAGTTTTTAAAAATTATTATTTAAATTCAATTAGCCAACATATAGTAAGTACATCATTAGTTTCAGATGTAGAGTTCAGTTATTCATCACCTGCGTATAACACCCAGTGCTCATCACATCCCCCGCCCTCCTTAACGCCCATCACCCAATTACCCCATCTCCCCACCCACCTCCCCTCCAGCAACTCTCAGTTTGTTTCCTATCTTTAAGATTGTAGTTTTGATTTGTATTTTCCTGATGATGAGTGATGTTGAGCATCTTTTCATGTGTCTATAGTCATCCGTATTAGCATTTAGCTGTGATTGGCAATGTACTGAATATAGGGATTGATATGGGCCTCACAAAATTCTGAAGGCAGAAAAGCAGTCACTAGTACGAAATAGGGTGGATTCTTGGGTGGTAAGAAAAAGAGGGAGAGAGCATGTAAGAGTGTGTGTGAGTGTGTGTGTGTGTGTGTGTGTGTGTGTGTGTTGGTGAAGATGTGAAGAATATTTCTTGTGAGGAACATGTGAGGTGAATTACTCTGTGTTACATCAGTCCTCCTCATTTCCGAGCACATGTTAGGAGACAAGGCAGGATGGTTGCTATTTGTTTTCTCTCAGCTTTCCTGGGCAGCATGGTTACCATGGTGACTCGGTGACTGCTGTAAGATTTGGTGCAGAATGAAAATCCATTTATGATTCTTGCCTGAATCACTCAACTCTGATAGCTTTTAAGTGTCCCTTTTATAATTTTGTCACTTTTTCAAGACTTATAAATTGTCATTCAAATGTCAGTCAGTGGTTGTCCCTTCTCCCCTATCAATTATGTACTTATTCATGTGTTTATTTCATGGGTCTAACTCATGGATTCCTACTTTAATCAAAAGATTACCATGTGACATAGTAATTATATATATTTTGATGCCCACATGGTCACACAGCTTTGCTTCCTTCATTCCATCAATGAAATAAATGCCTCTGACATGAACATGCTAGCATGACTACTAGAGAGAATACTTGGATATGGAACAGCAAGCAGGGATGAACCCACATTTCCATAATGTGAGAGTGTGGGAATGTCACTGCTGTGTGCAAGAGGGGCTGTGGAATGCCGCTGGGGGAGAAGCACAGTGTCATTGTATGGATTCTAGTGCCTGAGCAGGGACATGCGATCACATGCTGATCCCTTTCCCCTGCATTTCATGTGCTTTCCCCTCTCACTTTCCTCTCTACTCCACATGCTGTCTGATCCCCTAACTCTCCTTCTAGTGGAATGTCAGAGAGAATGTGGACTCTGAGTCCCTAAAACAGGAGCTGATAGAGAAGAACCAAGAATGATGTCCGGTGTCGTATACAACTTCCTGGAACAAGAGTGAAGAGATCGGGATCCCACCATCGGGACATTTCAGGTAAGTCACTACTCTTTTTGCAGTGTCTTCTGTACAACAGGATAACAATACACAATTTTCCAACCACCCAGGAATATTGTGGATTTTAAGTGTGATTCCTGTGGGAAAGCAATCTGTGGTCATGGGTGGGAAGGAAGGACCAGTGTCCTTTTGAGTGAATATAAGAACAGAGACTCCACACATACCACAGTACTCTGCGCGGTAGGCGTTACGTTAATGGAACACAAACATCAAGATGCTGAATTTACGATTTTTCCAAGTTGAACCCTTCAGTGTCTTATTTTGGTGTCAATTTCTCCGGCAGCACAGCCTTAAATATCTGTGATTATTCCCAGGGCATCAAAGAGGGAACGATTCTTTCTCTTCAGTCATACTTACTCAGTGTTTGATATGGGAGGTACTGTGGTACTTTCCTAAGGTTCACATGACTAAGAACCACAAATTGTGGATTAAACAGGAGAAGTTTGTTGTCTCACAGTCCTAGAAGCTAGAAGCCTGAAATCAAGGTGTCGCCAGGGCCATGCTCCCTCAGAATCTTTTTGGTGTGTCTATCCCACTTCTTCCCAGCTTCCGGTGGTTTGCTGGCCGTTTGTGCATTTCTTGGCTTGCATCTGTGTGACCGCAGCCCTTGCCTTCATCGTCACAGGGTGTTTTCCTCTTCTGTCTTCACATGCCTGTCTTCTTATGAGGACACCAGACAGATGGGTTTAGGGACACGTCCTACTCCAATAGGACCTCATCATAACTAATTACATCTGGAGCGACCATAGTTCCAAAGAAGGTTACGTTTGAGGTGCTGAGAGTTCAGACTTCCATGTCTTGTTTGGCATGATGCAATTCAACCTGTATCAGCCCCTGAACTAGTTGCTGGGGCTGCAACACAGTGAGCAAGACAAGGCAGTGTCCCTGGGGCTTTGTTTCTAGCTTGGGAAAACTGTCTATAGGCTAAGCAAATCAATAACAGGACAATTGTATGTGGATATGAATGTTTTATTCTTTTTTATTTTTGTTTATTTTTTGAATTTCTGGATATGAGTGCTTTAACGATAATAAATGAATCCATTGAGTAGGAAATGATGGGGACGGGGATTATCGATGAGGTTGTCAGTCCAGCACTTTTTCAGGAAGGGACAATTTGAGCTGAGTCCTGACGGCCAAGAGGAGACCAAGCCTGGGCTGCCTTTTTGTTTGTGTTGTGTGTGGCACCAGTCATTCCAGACGCAGATGACAAGTTCTAGTGGAGGGAACAAGATGACAGTGTGCAGACAGTGGAAGGTGAGGTTCAAGGGCAGACAGGAGCCGCGTCATTTGGATCATGGAAGGAGACTGCAGTTGGTTTTGTTTGTTTACTGCATGGAAGTGCCATGATCTGATTCACATGCTCAGAGGTGACTCTAGCTGTTGTGTGGAAAATGGACTGAGCAGGTACATGATGACTGTGGGGGTGACCATTAGATGCATCTTGTGGAAATCCAGGAGAACAACCGACATGGATTGGCCCAGCATTGGAGCAGCCTGCAAGGGACACAGCTGGCTCAGCATAGGGTTTGTTGGAGGTCGGATATGTGGGACCTGCAGTAGCTGTGGGTGGGGATGTGTGACCATGAGGCAGGATCCTTGATGAGCCCTCAGCATTTTATTCAGCCACATGCAGAAATGGTGGTGCTGTTTTCTATGATGGGTTCTTCAAAGAACTTTTGAGTCATTCTCATGATTACTAGGTATCCGACAATGGTTATAGTGAAAATTGCTGATTTAAAACATGCATCAGTTGATGACTAGGATTCAGTTGTAAGACTATTAAGCTCTATTAAAGGCACACGAAAACCTTTTGTAGAACTATCAAAAGTGTAAGAATATAAACTTGCATATATTTACAAAAACTTCTAGCATTTATTGAGCTGTTACTGTGTGGCCTTGCACTGTGCCCAGTGTGTTTATATATGAACTCAATGAATTTTCAAATGATAACCCCTGAGACAGGGCTGATTGTTTTCCCTATTTTTGCATGAGGAATACTGAGGCACAGAGAAGTTTTTTCACTCTTTAAGGGTTCAGAGAGAGCCTGCTCTTCCAAACTGCAGTACAATTTTGAAAATGATGTGATTCCTGATCAATCATCCTTGTAATCACCAAAAGATGGGGGTATATAGAATATTTTTTTGAAGTATAGTGAACATACGATGTTATATTAGTTTTTGGTTTACAACATATTGTCAACAATTCTATACATTACTTGATACTTACCAAGATAAGTGTAGTGACCATTTGTCACCAAACATTATTACAGGATTATTAACTATATCTCAGATGCTCTATTTTTCTCTCCATTATTTATTTATTTTATACCTTAAAGTTGATGCAAGATGTAAATCGGATTGCTTTCTTAATTTTTCTTTCTGCTACTTCATTTTTAGTGTATAGAGATGCAATAGATTTCTGTGTATTAATTTTGTATCCTTCAAATGAATGAATTCACCTATCAGTTTGAATAGTTTTTTGATGGAGTCTTTTGGGACTTCTATACATAGTATCGTGCTGTCTGCGAATAGTGACAGTCTTACTTCTTCCTTACCAATTTGTATTACTTTTATTTCTTTTTCTTGTCTTAATGCCATGGCTAGGACTTCCAGTAGTATGTTGAATAAAAGCGGTGAGAGTAGACATCCTTGTCTTGATGCTGATCTTAGAGGAAAGGCTTTCAGTGTTTTATCATTGAGTATAACATTAGAAACTTTTCCAGCTAGGACCAAAACTCCAGAAGCAATGAGGGAAAGAGTGATATATTGAACATTTTAAAAAAATATGTGGCAAAAACAAAAAAACTTAAACTGAAAAAGTAGAAATTGTACTATTTTAGGCCTGCTTCCCTGAAACAACTCTGAGGCTTCTTAAATGACATTTTTATGTATCTAGATCATTTAGTCACATGCTTATAAACAGTCTTTAGTTTTCTGCCACAGATGGCTGACAGCTTAGCAGGATCTTGATTTTACACGTTCACCCTCTCTAAGAGATAGCTCCTCTCTAAGAACCCAAGATACCTCTCTGGGGCTCTGTGTAGAGATTATGATTCCCTATTGTCTGTTTAAAGTAAGCCAAGTTCCTGATGACAGGGACATTCTTTGTTCCATCAACCTGGACTGATTTCCACCCATTTCCCTAGTCTCAGTCTATAGGGTTTAACTACAGTGCTTTCTTATGTGGTAGCCTGAAGAGCAAAGGTGTTTGGCTTTTGGCAAAAGGCCAGGGGTTGGATGGCTGTGAGGAGTCATTTCTGGTATGGGGAACTGCCTGAGTATGGCACTTGCCACAGAAACTTGACATCAGGGTTCTCCAGAGGAACAGAACCAATGGGATGTTGATATATTGAGGGGCATTTATTATAGTAAATTGACTTCTGAGACTGTGGGAGCCTAGCAGAATCTGATGAAGAAGCCCGTGAGCAGGCTGACGACTCAGAAAAGAGTTACAGTTGGAGACTGAAGGCAGTTTGCTAGGGAACCAGGAGTTACTGATACTGTAGATGAATTCAGAGGCAGTCTCTTGGGAGAAGGAGTCTGCAAAGAGCAGCCTATATTACTGGCATCTCGAAAGACATCAGAATGTTAGCTGTCTGTTCAAGCTTTGCCTTCTTCATTCTGTCAACGTGCTGCCTCTGACATGAACACCACAGCATGGCTACCAGACAGAACACTGGGACATGAAGCAGCAAGCAGGCATGAGCACACATTTCCATGATGTGAGAGCTTCAGTGTCACTGCTGTGCGCAGGAGGGGGCTGTGGGATGGAGCTGGGGAAGGTGCAGAGCCTCACTGCACAGCTTCCAGTGACCTGAGTGGGGACAGGCAAGCACATGCTTACCGCTTTCCCCTGCCTTTCATGTTCTCCCTTCCTCTCCCTTTCCTCTCTATTCCATCTGCTATCTGGCACCCTGGATCTCCCTTCTAGTGGACCATGAGAGAAGCACGTGGACTCTGAGCCCCAGAAACAGGAACTGAAAGAGAAGAACCAGGTGTGATGTTCACTCTGCTAGATAATTTGCTGGCTCAAGAGTAGAGATCAGGGTCACATCATTGGGACACTTTAGTTAAGTCACTACCCTTCCTCCAGTGTCTTCATTACAACACGATAACAACACCCAATGCTCGAACTATCCAGGAATATCGTGGACTTTAAGTGTGATCCCATGAAAGGAAGGAATTTATGGTGGAAGGTAGGAGGGAAGGACCAGAGCCCTTTTGAGTAATGAAATTAACAGAGATTCCCCACATACCACAGAACACTACATGGTAGGCATTAAATTAATGGTACACAAAAGTCAGATGTGGAGGTTAGGAGTTCACTAAGTGTGGTCCATGGACCACCTCATCAAAATCAGTAGGAGGTGCTTGTTGAAACAGTGGGTACATGAGCCCATCCTAGGTCCGCTGTATCCAAAACCGGGAAGTGGGGCACGAGCTCTCTACATTTGTGTAATTTCTCCTGGTTTTCGTGGTATTCATCCAAGGTAGAGAGTCACTGCTGTGTGTGTGCAACAAGGTGTTCTTAAAATTTCTCATGTTTTAATTTCTTATTTTGTAACTCCTCTTTAAGTGTCTATGCCTTTTTCCAGTGGATCAAAAAGGGAATAATTCTTTCTCTTCAGCCATTCTTATTCAGTGATTGATACGGGAGGCACTGCAGTGGTTTCCTAAGGCTCCTATGACTAAGTACCCAAACCTGGGTGGTTTAAAGCATAGAAGTTGATTATCTCCCGGTTCTGGAAGCTAGAAGCCGGAAATCAAGGTGTTTCCAGGGCCATGCTCCCTCAGAATCCTTTTGGTGTCTTTATCCATCCTTCTTCTTAGCTTCTGCTGGTTTGCTAACAATGTGTGCATTTCTTGGCTTGTAGCTGTAGGACTTCTGTCTCTATCTTCATAGTCACCCGGTGTTGCCCGGGCTCTATCTTCATGTGGCTGTACTCTTAAAAGGACGCCAGTCACATTGGTTTAGGGACACACTCTACTCCAGTGTGACCTCCTCTTAACTAATTACTTCTGCAAACAACCATAGCTCCAAATAAGGTTACATTGAGGTACTGGGGGTTAAGACTTTAATGTATCTTTTTCAGATTATGCAATTAGATCCGTAATAGCCACTGAACTGGTCACTGTGGATGCAACACAGTGAACAAAGGAAGACATTGTCCTTGCTGCTTTGTTTCAGCTTGGGAAAACAGGCAATAAGCAGGTAAACAAATCAAAAAGGAGAATTCTATGTGGGAATGAGTGCCTTAAAACAATAAACAGATGCATTGAGTAGGAAATGATGGGGACAGGGATGATTACAGATGGGTTTGTCAGTCAGATTCTCTCAGGAATTGCCTTTTGAGTTGAGTCCTGAACAAGAAGAGGAAACCAGACCTGGGTTGGCTTTTTGGTTTGCTACGTGAATGGCATCAGTCATTCCAGAAGCACACGATGACCTCAAGTGGCTGGAATCTCGCAAAGAAAGTGCAGACAGTAGGAGGTGAGATCAAAGGTCAGACCTGAACCACATCGTTTGCATGTAAGGAGTTGGAGTCATTATGGTCATTATGACGGTGGAGGTTTAGAGTGTAGGGGTGACATAATCGGATTCATGTGCTTACAAGGTGACGTTCTCTTCTAAGCTCAGTATCATATAATTGCAAATTTGCAAAGGAGGCAACTGAGTGACCCTGAGGGGGAGCAAAAGTGTCAAACTCACACCATTTTTAAGTGGAGAACTGGGGTATAGACCTAGTCTGTCTAGGCTGTGCAGATGCTGGATTTCCAGGACTCAGAGTCAAGCTTTGACTAAAAATGTTTGGAATGGAGTCCATTTGAGGTCAAACCTCACTGCCCCATGTGTTGGGTACTAATATCCATCTCGCTGCCTGTGGCCATTTCCAGTTGTCCCGTCTACTTATCAAGGGAAGGAAGATGTGGATTCAGATGTGGAACTGGAGTGACACTGCCTGGCACCCAATAGACATCTAATTCACATTTAATAAGTAAATGAATGTGGATGGAGGCATAAGTAGGGAATGAAATTATGTGTATGTCATTCGTTTTATACACGTATTAGTTTTTCAAAGAGCATTGGGATCACACAACAGACACTGTTTCATAATTAAGTTGGAAGAAAAATCTTTGTTCTGTGTCTAAAATTGTCTTTCCACCGTTTGTTTCTGTGTCTAACATTATGTCTTTTTTTTTCTGGGAAAAAAATAACCTGTAGAAAATGAAAAAGATGCCTCTGTGTAGATGTGTGTGACCCTGTCTTTGGTCATCTGTAAAATGGGCAGGTTGATACTTACCTCACAGAGATGTTGTGAGGAGAAATGAGCAAGCCAATTGAAAGGACCCAACATGTAACAGTGTAAAGTTTCTGCAAAGACATGTATGGTCTCGCCTGTGTTCTACCCCCAATAATAGAGATGATTTCACCATGAAGAACTCCTAGACACCATTGGGCTTTAATGCAGCAGGAAAGGACATGTATACATGATTATGTGCTGGGGTAGGTGTGGTGCCATTTCTTTGTAGATGAATTACTTGATTATGGTGAGGAAGGGGAAGCACATCATCCTTTTATTACTTATGGTTTTTTGCGTGTATGTGTACAACATAATGTGATCTTTTTATACATATTGTGAAATGATCAGCAGAATAATTCTAGTTAATATCCATCAGTTGAAATGCTTACATTTTTTGTGTGTGATGAGTACTTTAAAGATCCATTCTCTTAGCAACTTTCAAATATGCAATACAGTACTGTTAACCAGAGTTGCCATGCTGTGTATTACATGACCATGCTTATGAATTTAGAGGAATTTATATATTTTCATTTGCTTTATAGGAAGTTTCTGCCTTTTGACCCCCTTTACCAATTTGTCCCGCCCCCCACCCCTGCTTCAGGCAACCAGAAATGTGTTCTCTATATCCATGAGCTTGTTTTCTTTCTTTGTTGGTTTGTAGTGGTTTTTGTTTTGTTTTGTTTTGTTTTTAGATTCCACATGTAAATGAGATCATATGGTAATATTTTTCCCCTATCTGACTTAATAATTTAGTGTAATGCTTTTATTCCATCCATGTTATCACAAATGGCAAAGTTGTTCTTTTTTATGACTGAATAGTATTCCATTGTGTGGGTGTGTATAAAATTATATATGTGGCATTATATGTATGCCACATTATCTTATTCTAATCACCCATCAATGGACACAGGTTCTTTCCATACCTGGTTGTTGTAAATACTGCTGCAGCGTTCATGGGTGTGCATATATCTTTTCCATTTAGTGTTTTCATTTTCACCAATTAGCCAGACATGGGATCGTTAGGTCATATGTTAGCTCTAATTTTAATTTTTTTGAGGGCTCCCCATAATGTTTTCCATACTTTTTGGAACAATTTACATTCCCATTAACAGTACACTAGTGTCCATTTTTCTTGATGTCCTCACCAACATTTGTTATCTTGCTTTTATGATAATTCCCAATGTAACATGTGTGAGGTGATATGTGTGAGGTGACTGGGATTTTGGTTTGTAGTTCCATGATGCTTAATCGTATTGATGCATATTTTCACATTCTAGGAGAGACTGTGTATTTATTGCAAGTACATGTTAAAGAACAAGTCCTCGTCAAGTGGAACCATTCATTGCTTTCAGGCAATGGCAGATTTCTCTAAGATGGGGCTCAAGGGCTATTACACTAAGCTTGTAGCTGCTGACAGAATGAACTTCCACCTGTGAAACCTCTTCTCCCATCATGAAATCAAAGTAGCTTCTCTACATTCAGGCTAGTTTGTGAGCCTTACTGGAGCTATTATATTACATGATATTCTTCATACCAGTGAACCCACCTGATCCAGGGTTCATATCCCACCAGGGTTGTGAAGTTGGGCTCTCCTGAGAACTGCTGCTGTTGAGTCTGGAGTAGAAGCATCAGCAGCCATCAGGACTCAGATCCTCAGAACCTGTGTCCTTCAGACACATGAAGGAGGGTCAGCCACCAACATGAGCTCAGCCACCAGCATGAAAAGCTGCACAGGGAGAGACAGATCCAGCACTCACTATGCTTTCCGGGAGTAACTACACACTTGGCCCCATGCCAGGCACTAGTTTAGTGACATGCCACTGATGCAATTGGGTCCTGATCATAACCACCACATGTTACAATAGACTTCTCACCAGGACCTTTTTCTTTTCCTTTCCTCCTTTACCCTCTAATGACAAAACTGAAGAGGAGTAAGAAGTGACCTGGATTCATGTCGGCATTCATGATCCCACAGTAGCCACAGGGCCATGGGCTTGCTCCTGTGTGTCATTGCCTGTTCTCAGCGATTCTGTGGGTGAAGCATTCTCATCCCCATTTGGCAGACGAGAAAGCTGGGGCTCAGAGTCCTTACCCATCTCTCCTCCTGCACCCCTCCCGCATTTAAAGGAAAGCAGCTCTAGGACACCCTTGAAACAGGACCCACACTCACTGGAGTTGGCAGGAACCCACGACTATCTTTCAGACATCCAGGGCACTGAGCCCCAAAGGGGGCAGGAGGAGACTTGGTTCTGAGTCCCTTTGTTTCCCCACTTCCCAGGACAGATCAGCACCCTCCTCCAGGATCCATACCCTCAGTTGAGTCTCAAGCACTTGAAGTACTTGCTCTTCTTACCAAGCAGTGATTGTGTCTATTACAATGTCATCATGATCCTCACAATGACCTCAGGTCTCCTTGGTGACCCTTAGGTCAGTTCCGCACACCCACAATGCCTTCCATCTTGAAGCCATCAGTTCCAGAGTCCTGAGAAACTGCATCCTCTTTGCCACTGAGCACCATGGTTCATCAGCTTCCTGAAGAGCTCTGCTTTGAGACATAAAATTCTGTGACTTCCCAGCACATCTTAGACACTTCCTACATCCATCCTTCTATCCATTCACCCATTTATCTAATTTACAGGCATTAAGACCAAACTCTACCATTTGGTTATGTTTAGGGCTTCTCCAGAGTGGAAGCAAGGATGCCCAGACTGGATAGGGTAGTGTTGTCAATTTAGACATTAAATCTAAGAAAAGATGACTCCTTCCCATTAGGATTTCAACCTGATGCAGTCTCTTAGAATTAATGATTTTAAAATTTGCTTGAATCCCTGGGACCCTGTCTACATCTCTAGTTATAGTCCCCTTTACATATATTCTCATCTTTGCACCAAAATTCTAAGAAAGATTTTCAATACTCTATTCATATTTCCCTGCACCTGCCCTCCAACTCAGTCTTCATCCCTCATGTAACCAGGCCATGGTCTCCCTTGCTTCCATAGGAATTACCCTGGCCAAGTCAACTATCATCTGTCTCGCATGTAGAGATCAAGAATGTTGAAAAGACTGTGCAAATGAAGACAAAGTATTTTCCCACAGGGAGAGGATCTGCTTCCTCCAGGACAGACTACAATTGCTTGAGTAAAACAGGGATTGTATTTCAATGCAGTCAGTTACCTAAAAGTTAGAGTTGTAAAATACTTTCCATAGAGTCAGGGTCAGGTAACTGTGTGTCCACCAGCAATTGCCCTCTCTCCCTTTTTACATAGATATGTGAACTCTCTTATCCACAGTAACTGGGAAATGAGGTCTTTTCTTCACCTGAGTATCCAGATACAGTGCAGCATTCATTGATTTACCAATGGATTTGATATATTCTGAACCCCAGATCAAGACTTCACATTATTTAACCTACCCTTGATGATCCAAAAGACACTTCAGAGTTCAGCAGGGTCTCAAGGTCACTGGTTTTTGATGGACAATATTAAGTGATATAGAGGGTTGGCTAAGCTGTCCTGGCTCTGAAAGTGTTTCCTTGAATATGGTTTTCACACACTTGCTCTGTATGTCATTCTGTAGGCATAAAACAAACAACACGGGGAACTTCTCTTTGCCGATCCACAGCTGCTACATTTTTGGCAGTGAAAATGTATGATTTGTGTAAAAGAGTTACAAAAACACTAACAAAAGATTAAAGGTAAAATGCAGCACATTTGGATCTCAAGAAAACATGGATTTACTGAGGTAGAAATCAGGATGACCGCTCATAGAATGATGTGTAATTGACAATGCTTTTTGAACAGACTACGTTTTTGCAAAGTTTTGTGTATTATCATTAGCCTCGGTTTTCCCTCTTTCTCTGATTTTCATTACTAGAATCAATAATTGGAAAATCCAAAACATATCGATAATAACTATTTCTAGGTAAGTCACCCAGTATACACTTCTCATATCTCTTCTAGTTTCAGACACAAAGGGAATCTCATCTCAGAGAAGAACAATCCTTGCTGCACACCCACCAGCTCATGCATTAGCCTTTTTATGCTGAGAGGCTCCAGCTCTCATGAAAGTTACAAGGTTAAGTGATCCTCTGATTTTTGACATAGCTAGTTCCTTGTGGGTCTTCAAAAAATATAGGTCTGCAATTCCTTCTTAAATCTGCCTTCCCAGTGGAGGTCTTTGGCCATGAGCACCTCCTTGACTTCATCGAGTGTCACTGGTGATCTGTGATTTCCAGAGCTTCCCACTCTCTCTTGAAAGCTTTGTTGGTGTCTGCAGGCATGGCCATTGGTGACTGCAGTCATCTGCTCCTGCATCATTCCTGATGGGCCTGTGGCAATATCTTGGACCCAATCAGAGTAATTGCTCTAAAGCCCAAAGACACAGGGGAGGTACCAGGATGGAAACCTGATTCAGGACACACCTGAGTAGCTGGATTCTTTGTTGTAGCCTAGGTTTAAAATAAATGGTCAGTGGAAACAGGACCTTGTTTGTGACAGAGCCTCAAAATGTCACATGGAACCATTCACCAATAATCATAGCAAGGACATTTGTTATATTGCCTTTCATCATGTCCGTGAGTATAGTGGGATGAGTCAGAGGAGTAGGCACTATTTTCCTTTCAGTTTGTTTTTTGAATCTATTCTTACGTTGTTGAAGTAATGTTTTCTCTTGTTACCTAGGGATAAAGTCATTGTACCTGTTATTTTGTTGTATTATTGAGAATGGGAACTCATTGGGAAATAGGATCTTTACAGATGTAATCAGGTTAAGCAAGATGAGGTTATTAGGGAGGGCCCTCACCCAATATGATTTATGGCATTCTAAGAAGGTCAAAATGCCATTGAAGACAGGGACGTGCAGGGAGAACCTGTGATGACAGAGACAGAGACAGGAGTGATGTTGCTGCAAGCAAGGAACATCAGGGTTTGATGGTCAGCTCCAGGGGCCAGGAAGTGCCAAGGAGGATTCTCCCTAGTGTCTTAATATGCAAAGCCCTACTGACACCTTGATTTCAGACTTGTATCATCCAAAACTCAATTTCCGTTGTCCTAAGCCACTAGTTCATTGTATATTAAAACAGCAGTCCGTGGAAACTAATACACTATCTTAGTTTTGTTTCTTTCCTTGGTGTATTTGTTGGTTTGCTTTGATGAAAAATAAGGCTATTTTTCACTCTTATGTGGAATATAAGAAACAGTGCAGAGAGGATCATAGGGGAAGGGAGGGAAAACTGCATAGGAAGAAATCAGAGAAGGAGACCAACCATGAGAGACTGTGGACTCCAGGAAACAAACTGAGGGTACTGGA
Source organism: Ursus americanus (assembly GCF_024610735.1). Classification (NCBI taxonomy): domain Eukaryota; kingdom Metazoa; phylum Chordata; class Mammalia; order Carnivora; family Ursidae; genus Ursus; species Ursus americanus. Next base: position 43,064,543 of record NC_142164.1, on the reverse strand, counting down.
GGGGAAGGGAGGTGGATGGGGTAACTGGGTGATGGACATTAAGGAGGGGAGGTGATGTGATGAGCACTGGGTGTTATATGCAACTAATGAATAACTGAGCTCTACATCTGAAGTTAATGATGTACTAGATGTTGGCTAATTGGATGTAAATTTAAAAAATAAGGCTATATCTTATGATACGGGCAGCAGTACCATATACTGGTCACACGTTTTCACTCAGGAAGCTGTGTGGCTCCTGTGTTCAAACCTTAAGCCTTAAAACTTGCTAGCCCTACACTTGCTGTGCTTCGGTTCCCTGATAGTTAATGTCAGGCAACAATCATTACTCCTCTTAAGTTGTGGTGAGGATTAATGAGTAAGTGCAGGTTTAACACTTAGCAGTATTGGGTAAAAGGAAGGCAACAATAGCTATTAATCATTGTTATCATTAATATCATTGAACTTTTGACAGCTATTTTTATTATTATATGGATTCATATTGTGGGTCATGTATTAACCTTCACAATATGGTGTTTTTCATAAAAAAGCAGTTTACAAAGCTGTAGGTAAAATATCTAATTTGTATTTTCGTATATAGTTACACTTGCATAGTAAAATTTCTGAAAAAATATATATTGAAATGGAAACAGTGATTATTCATGAAGAATAGACATTTAAGGGCTTCCAGTGATTGTTTCCTTCCCTGTATTTTTCATTTTGATTCACAAAAAAAGTAGTTGGGTTTAGAATTTTTAAAAATAATGAGAAAAAAGTCCCCACCCGTTTCCATAGATTAGTGCATCAATGTCAGATGCACAATATCCCTAAAGCAGGGGAATTCAGTAATAAGGTGGTCACAGCATTAATTTTGGAATCTACCATACGATAGTCCCAATTGGGTGACATCAAGACATTACAGAGGCCTAGGGGAAGGAGGAGCACCTCACTCAAAAAACCTTACATCCTTCAGTCCTATAATATCTCCACTACCCAGGGTTTAGTGAAGGCCATGAGAGGAAAGTCGTTTCACAGCATGCTTCTTTCTGTTCTCTCCAAATAAAGGCCCTTGAACTGCAAGCAGGCTCATGGGTTTAACCTCCCAGTTAGCCAAGCAGGGAACCCATAGGGGAGGTAAAGGGTGAGGCTGCATGAGATGGCCCAGCACTCAGCCCACAGCTTCTAGAGGGGAGATGTTTCAACAGCGGGATCCAGGGGGAAGTTTAGTCACAGGCCCCTTCAGCCCAGGGCCCGGCCCAACCAACACACATGGATTGAAACAACTTTGAAGTATCTTCTTTGTGCAACTAAAACACTGAAAGGGAAGAAAAATATACACGTGCCCACCACTTGTCATACAAATTAACTCAAGTTCAAAATGGGACGCATCCCTGAGTAACTGTGTGAATGAAGGCCAGAATACTAGGCCTAGACAAAGGAAGACATTTCATGTTCAAGAGACACTGGGGCACTGTTTTGGGCTAGCTGGAGCCTGGGAGCTCTAAAACTGAACACAGCTGATAAAAAAGGGGGGGATTGAACACAGTATCTGCTGGTTCTATTAGTGCTCCCTACAGCATGGACAGTGAGAAAATGGGTGTGTCCCTTTTAAAATCTCTGAAAGAGAACACACATGGCAAGGAAGCATAGATGGCAGGCCACCCTGTTGAGATGTGAATGTGGATTTGCTCTGTTTATGTTTCTTCCTCCTTCTCCATAACATAGCCATCTGTGGCATCATAGCTATCTATGGATAAAACAAGTAACGAAACCATACTACGTTTCACTTAAAGAGAAACTATACAGAAAGATCTCGAGTATAAAACCGCAATTCTTGATAGTCATCACCTCCAGGATTTCATAGAAGTATACAATGTGAGGGTCACCTATCTATGTAATGTTTTATTTATGAATATCGGTATATACCAATCATATATAATTTCTGTATAACCATCTCATGTCTATAGTATTTCCTATCAATTTCAGTGTTGTAAGCTTTAATTGTAATTTTGAAAATGGTACATACTAATTTAGAGAAAGTTGAAAATTTGGTCAAAGCCAGGTACGAATAAATAATTAGTCTGCAACCTACCACTTATGACTATTTTTTACATATCATGTTTGTGCATTTCCTCCCTGGATTAGCTTTCTAGGGCTTTCATGACAAAGTGCCATAGACTGAGTGGCTTAAACAAGGGAAATTTATTTTCTCATGGTTCTGTAGAGTAGAAGTCCAAGGTCAAAGTGTCAGCGGGTGGTTTCTTCTGAGGCCTCTCTCCTTGGCTTGTAGATGGACAGCTTCTCATTGTATTCCACACATGGTCTTTCTTAGGTCTGTCTTTTCTGAATTTTATTCTCCTTTTATAAAGATACCAGGCATGTTGGTTTAGGACTCACTCAAATGTTTTCTTTTACTTGAATTTCTCTCTAAAGACCCTGTCTCCAAAAACAGTCCCATTGTGAAGTACTGGGGTGAGGATTTCAATATATGGATTTTATGGAGATACATTTCAGTCCATAACACTCCCATCATATTCTCCATGTGTGTACATGTAATACACATATATTACATGTGGGTCTCATATATGTGGAAATTCAACACTTGCTAATGATCGTTAAACCAGTAATTAAATGTACCCAAGTGTTGTCCCTACTCTAACCATTGGGATAGGCGATCTTTTCCCATGTAAGGGCTGAGGCTGGCACAGGAGATGTCACTACCCATGATCCTGTAGGGAAGGACCAAACTTAGGCTCCAGATCAAGTCTCCTGTTTTTAGTTTGTTGTACATAGCAGGCCCATCTTTACAGTGTTATTCTGTACTGTCTTTCTTGGGGGGATCAATGAGAGACTGATATTCCACTGTCAAAATGGAGGGTAAATAAGATCAGAAATCACATCAGATAAAAAGCAATATCTGATAAAGGGTTAATATCCATCATACATAAAAAACTCATGTAACTCAATTTTAAAAATCTGATTTAAAAATAGGCAGTAGATGGGGTGCCTGTGTGGCTCAGCCGTTAAGCGTCTGCCTTCGGCTCAGGTCATGATCCTAGGGTCCTGGGATCAAGCCCTGCATCGGGCTCCCTGCTCAGCGGGAAGCCTGCTTCTCCCTCTCACACTGCCCTGGCTTGTGTTCCCTCTCTTGCTGTCTCTCTCTGTCCAATAAATAATAAATAAAATCTTTAAAAAAATTAAAATAGGCAGTAGATTTGAATAGATAATTTTCCAAGGAAGACACACACATGGCAATCAATACATGAAAAGGTACTCAACATCACTAATCATCTGGGAAATGCAAAACAAAACCACAAAGAGATACCATTTTCCACGTGTTAGAACAACTATCATCAAAAAGTCAAGAGATAACAAGTGTTGGAGAATGTGGACAAAAGGGAATCCTTGTGTCTTGGTAGGGATGGAAATTGGTGCAGCCACTGTGGAAAACATTATGGCGTTTCCTCAAAAACACATAAGTAGAGCTACTGTATGGTCCAGTAATTCCATGTCTGGGTATTTATCTGATGAAAACAAAAACACTAACTTGAAAAGATATATGCATCCCTATGTCAATTACAGCATTATTAACTGTACACAAGATATAGAAACAACGTAAGTGTCCATCTGTGGGACAATGGGGAAATTTTCAATATTATTCAGTCATAAAAAATGAAATACTTCCATCTTGGACAAATGAATGGGCCTTGAGAGCATTATGATAAATGAAATAAATCAGACAGAAAAAGACAAACATTGCATGATATCACTTAGAAGTGGTATCTAGGGGCGCCTGGGTGGCACAGCGGTTAAGCGTCTGCCTTTGGCTCAGGGCGTGATCCCGGCGTTATGGGATCGAGCCCCACATCAGGCTCCTCTGCTATGAGCCTGCTTCTTCCTCTCCCACTCCCCCTGCTTGTGTTCCCTCTCTCGCTGGCTGTCTCTATCTCTGTCGAATAAATAAATAAAATCTTTAAAAAAAAAAAAAGAAGTGGTATCTAAACAAACCAACCAATGAGCTCATGGGTATAGAGAACACAGTGGTGGTCTCATGAGGCAGGGCTGAGAGACGGGCAAAATGTGTGAATAGCGTCAGAAGGTTCAATGTTCTCATAAAATAAATAAGTCATGGGGATGTCATGTACAGCGTGGTGGCTGTAGTTAATAACATAGTGTATATTTGAACGTTGCTAACAGAGTGAATCTTAAAAGTCCTCATCATAAGAAAGAAAATATATTTAAAGATGAACTATTTAGTTGAACTTGAACATTTAAATAGATGAAAGAAAATCTGTTTGAAGATAAAATTATTTAAGATGATGGGGATTAGCTAGCCTTATTGTGGTGATCATCTTTTGGTACAGATATAAATATCAAATTATTATGTTGTACACACACACACACATACACACACAGAAATACACAAAGAGAAATGAAGGGATGATTGCCTTCCTCTTCCTTACCATAATCAGGTAATTCATCTACACTGAAATGGCACCAAATCTAATCCAGCATATAAATAAATGCATTTTCTTTTCTGCTGTGTCAAATCCCGTTGATCACTATGAGTGTTTCCTGGTTAAGTCATCTCTGTTGTTGGGGAGGGAACACAGGAGAGACCTGCATATAGGTGTTTACATTTTGCCTATTATGTGCCAGATACTTTCCATTGGTTTGTTCATTTCTCCTCCCAACGGCTCTGTGAGGTATCAACCTGTCCGTTTTACAGAAGGCCCATCACGGGGTCATACACATCTATGTAGGGGCATTTTTTCCATTTTCTATATGTTACTTTTTTCCCAATGAAAACACATAACTTTCAGAAACAGAAATAAAAAGTTGTCTTCATGCCGATTATGAAACAATAAGTTTTATGATCCCAAAGCTCTTGGAAAAATTCACATGTGAATAAAAGGACGAAAAGAACATATACATAATTTTGTATTACATTTATGCCTACATCTGCATCTTATGTTTATTAAATGTAAATGAAATGTCTACGGTGTGCCAGGCACTGTTAGTCCAATTCTACATCTGCACCCACATCTTCCCTATCTTTGTATCTAGATGTGGATAACTGAAAATATCCACAGGCAGCAAAATGGATGTTAGTGCCCACTCAATGGAGTGGTGAGGTATAACCTCAAATAGACTATGTTCTAAGCAAGTTTTGACCAAACTTGACCCTGAATCCTGGAAACCCAGTATCTAAACAGGAAGTAATTTGGTTGAAAGGGGAGGTTGTGCCTTGAGAAGCTGACACAATTTGTAACCCAGACTTCCATTGTCTAGAACAGCACTCGGAGGCTAGTACTTTCTCCTGAGACTTCACTCCCAGACAGAGTGAAGGACGAGGTAACACGCGTGTGCTTTCAGTCTTGGTTCTCTCATGGGTGCCAATTAGAGGTTTTATTTTCCCTTTGGTCTCTGATCAGGTTGTGTGGTAGATTTTAGCAATGAGCTTGTGTCTGCCTTATCCGTAGGATGGTGGTCCTACCATTGAGTCCCCTTAGGGGTCCATCCGAGGTGACACGGACTTTCTGCTTCATTTCAGATCTTGTCTTCCTGTGGTGGGGGCCTGGACACACATCCACAGCCCTCAGTTTGTTTCCCAGAGTCCACAGTCTCTCATGGTTCATTCCCCCTTCTGTCTACCCCCCCCCATTATTCTTCCCTTTATTCTATATTTTAAATAATGCTTATTGCACTAGAGTTTACATACTGTAAGCAGCTACTTTTAAATCTCATTACAATTATATTCTAATACATAATATTTGTATTTCTGCACTTCAGAAGGAAATGGACATTAACCTTTTCTAAATATTTAGGTAACTTCCATTGCAAATGTTTGTTTCTATTTTGATTATATGTAGTATGGACAAATTTGTTAAGACATAGTGTGAGTCCGTTAACACTATAAGAATATAATCATGGAAATCTTTCACCTGATTAAATTACATCAGAGAATTATGAATATGTAAATATAAATCAAATACTTCATTGAGGTATGGTTGACATACCCTGTATGTATTTAAAGTATAAGCTGTAGTATTGTTTTTATATCTGTATACACTTGTGGATCCGATGCTATGGTCAAGATAAGGAACACATCCATCACGTCAAAAAGCTTCGTCATGCCCCTTTGTAACGGCCCATCTACCTCTCTCCAGCCCCCCTCTCCATGTCACCTTATCCCATTGCTAGGCAACCACCGATCTTCTGCCACTATGGATATGTTTTCTTATTCTATAATTTTATGTGAACGCACTCGTACACTCATGTGTATTCTTTGTTGCTAGTCTTTTTTCTTTCAACCTATTTCCAGATGCATATCCCTTAAAAGCTCTGCTACTTATGAAATATTTCGGTTAAAAAGCATTGTGAGCTATAAAATTAATCCAAATTAAGAAAAATTTCTACCCTTCCTTCTTTCTATCTGCCTAGAGATTATCATTACCCAAATGAGATGATTATCATTCGCCTGCATTCTTTCATCCTGTTGCTCCAAATGAGAGCCTCCTCACAGGAAATATGGTATCGCTGTGTATGTTTTCCCTACACACACACACACACACACACACACACACACACACACAGCGTGCTCATCCTTCTCCTTTCTAATTTCACATTGTGTGTGCATACATATATTCATGTATGTGCAATATATGTGTATTATAATGCACACACACACACACACACACACACACACAGAGATAAAAATGTGATTCTTATCCTCAAGGGAGTGTTGTGAGGAGTTCAAGGGGAAACCTCGCTCGAGACCCCAGCACAGTGTTGGGTGCATCAGCCACAATGCCAAGTTTTGCTGCCTTTCCATCCCAACTGCTCTGAGCCTCAACAGGGGTGTTGTTTCTTGATTCATTCACTTCTGCTTTCCCTTTAACTATTCTTTCCATCTCATTCTTACAGTTTAGGTTGTGATTCTTTATCATGCTTTTTAATTGAATGTTAATTCATTGGTTTTCATTTCTATTTATATAGGTTTCTTCACTTTATTTTCTCCTCTCTCATTTTATTAAGATAAAATTGACATATAACATTGTGTAAATTTAAAAACTACAACATAATGATTTGATATATGTATATATCGCAAAATGATTACTACCATAACTTTAGTTGATACCATCACCTGGCATAGGGATTATTTTTGTTTCTTGTGGTAAGAACTTTTTTAAAAAGATTTTATTTATTTATTTATTTTAGAGAAAGAGAGAGTGTGCAAGTGGGGAGAGGAGATGTGAGGGGGGACCAGCGGACTCCCCACTGAGCATGGAGCCCCACACAGGGCATCCTCCCACAACCCTGAGATCATGACCTGAGCCAAAATCAAAAGTCAGATGCTGAGCCAACTGAGCCACCCAGGCCTCCCCGTGATAAGAACTTTTAAGATCGACTCTCTTAGCAACTTTCAAATGTATAATACACTATTGTTAACTATAATCACCATGCTATACATGACAACTGCATAACTGATTTTTTTTAATGGAGGTTTGTACAATTTGACCACACCTACCATTTCCTTTTTCTTTACTGAGGTATAATTGACAAATAACCCTATATTAGTTTCCAGTGCACCATAATGATTTTGTATTTGTATATTTTGCCAAATGATCAGTGTAATAAGTCTGGTTAACATCTGTCGCCATACTTAGGTACAAAATTTATTTTGTGATGAGAATTTTAAGATTCACTCTCTGAGTAATTTTCAAATACGCAATACAGTATTATAAAATGTGTTCCCCATGCTAAACATCACCTCCCATGACTTATTTATTTTATAACCAGATGTTTGTGATTTCTGACCCCCTTCAGCCATTTTGCCCACCCCCCACTCCTCATATAGATATTTAATGCTTCAAAATGTCTTCTGGCCGCTGCTTTAGCTAGATTCGGTTATGTTGTGTTTTCATTATCATTATCCTTATCAAATTTGGCAATTTTAATCATATTTCCACTTGGATCCAAGATTTGTTTAATAGCCTTGGATAGAACTGGTATTCATTAATGTCCCATGTTCTCTGAAAATGAAGTGATTTGTCTGATAGGGACCACAGCTCAGTATCTCTAAGATCTGCCATTCGGATTACGTTGTTTAGGTCTTCTCTCCAATGACTATTTCTCCACTTGACCATTTTTGGATTAAGAAAAGTGTGTTAGAATCATCTATTATTAGTGTGTTTCTTCTCCCCTCCCCCCCCCCCCGGTGACTACTGTAGTTTTTGTGCTGTGAATACTTTAGCCGTGCGATTGGTTATGTAAGTATTCATATGGCACATCTTCCTGGTGAAATTTAGCATTAGAAACTGCCTTTTTTAAAATCCATTTTTATCTCAATTGTACTCTCTCTAATAATTAGATATAACTCCCTTTTCCTTGTTATTGGCAATTGCCTGATATATTTATTTCTTACTTAAAAATGTTTAACCTATCTGAATTCCTTTATTTTGTTTGTTTGTTTTGAAAATAGGGGGGGCAGAGAGAGAGGGAGAGAGAGAATCTTAATCAGGCTGCAGGCCCAGCATGGAGGCTGACACTGGGCTGGATCTCACAACCTTGAGATCACGACCTGAACCAAGATCAAGACTCGAACGCTTAACTGAGCGAGACACCCAGGCACCCCTGAATTCCTTTGTTTAATGTTTACCTCTGGAAAATGTATAGCTTTGGATTTTCCTACAATTGGCAGTTTGAAAATGCTTGCTTTTACTGGGTGATTCGAGCATGTTTATTTTACTGATATGATCCATGTCTCTGATGCTTTGTGTCTGATTCCGCCACATATGCATGGTTTCATCGTGTTCCTCCACTCACAAAACAAACAGCTTGAACATGAGCATCTCATAGAGATCCTTCAGACTGAGCAGAAGGGGAAGGAAATATACACACATTTACGTGACGCCCCGGAACTGATAACCAGCAGAAGCAGAGGAGGTCTGCAGAGACCCAAAACTGATTCAATCCCTTTAAAAAGGGGAGGGTTTTTGCAGCAAACTCTCAGACTCTTCAGACCCGATCCCTCTGTCTGACCGCTTAAAAAAGGCAACTGCCGCCGAAGGCTCTGCCTGACTGATCTCTGAACAGAACCGAGATCCTTCGCTGCTTGAACATCAGAAGCAGTTTGTGCCTGGACTGGACCAAGACCTCATCTCAACTGCACGCCCACAGACTGACTTCGCGTTTGGTTCGCTAACTTCCTGCACCCTTGTGTTACCTTGTTTGTTGTGTGGTTTGTCTTATGTTCTGCTCTGTGTGCTATGTAAGAAGCCAAGTTTAATCACACGGTGAAATGTCACTGAGTTTGGAATCTGGAACCCGCTGCTTTAGAATTGTGATTTAACTTTGCTTTATAAGATTGCATAAAGCTGACATTGTAGAAAGGCACAACTCGTGTGTGTGTCTTCATAGCGTGCTCGTGACAAGTACATTTTACAAAGGGTAAAAAATACCACGAAGTGGTTTGTTTACCACGACACCGATTCTGCTTGGAAAATTCATATCTACGTTAAAGAAATTCCATATACTCCATTGAAGTAATTCCATATACTCCATTAAAGTAATTCCATATACTCCATTAAAGTAATTCCATATGCTGTTGAACCTAAGCTACATCACGTTCATCGATTTACCTCTTTCCTCATCACTGTCAGCTGATGTTCAGTGTGGCCTCTCCAAAGGGACCCTATCAGAGAACAGGGCATTCATCATCCTTTCTCGCACCCTTGTGCAGGCTGCCCAGACCTCCTCCCACCCCTTGTCTGTCAGCCCCCGTCCATGACACAGGACACAGCTGTGCAGACCCCGCTCTGCGGCTCCCTCCTCTCTCAGGCACCTACCCCCTGTTCTGATCTGCACAGCCCTTCACACACCTGCCACACACTGCCCAGGCATGCCGCTGCCACCGAAGCTTTCATCCTCTGCAGGCCCAGGAGTGTATTTTTCTACAGTCTTCTATTACCCCTATCAGTTTCTTCAGGCAGAATTAGAACCTTCTATATAGCTTCGAAACCTGGGTTTTAAAGGTTATGTTTATTCTTTTACTCCTTGTGGACATCTAGGAAAGTTTCACGACGGCGGTACGTTGGTGCCACCTTGTGACAAAAGTCTGAACTACAGCATGAACCGTTGTGGAGCCTGAAAAGTGGAAAGCGGGGCCGTGACCCGACCCCACTAGAAGATCTTTCTGGAAGTCAGGATAGAAAGGAGGGAATTCCTTGGACACAGCTATATTGATGGCCTCTTTCTGGATAGTTCATATAAATAGAATTACACAATATATGGTCTCTTGCGTGTTTGACTTCTGTCACCGGCGTAATGTTTTCAAGGTTCATCCATGTTGTAGCGTGTATCAGTACTTCATTTTTTTTATGACCAAATCATATGCCTCACTTTTTATCCATTCATTAAATGGTTGACATCTGGGTTGTTTCCACTTTGGGCTATCATGAATAATGATTCTATCTTTGTGCATTTGTATACTAGTTTTTGTGTAGACGTGTGTTGTCATTTGTCCTGGCTGTCATTTGTCCATGAAGCCCGGGAGTGGAGTTGCTGAGTCATATAGAAACTCTCTGATGAACTGTTCGAGGAACTGCCAGACGGTTTTCATGACCCTGACAGTCTTCAGGAGTTATTCTTCTCCTGACTAGACTCTGGTTATGGGCTTTGAGAAAGAATACCACAGTTGAAGTCTCCTTCTCATCACCTCATATTAAGGAGGACATAAGACCCATCTGGTATCATTGGGTCAATAAGGATGCTGACCCTCGTCACAGGGTTAGGGTGGTGTTTGTCTACTATCTCCAGTGTACATAACGATTTTCCATTCACCTACTCTGTGCTTTAGATGGAAGCCGCTAATTCTTCCTTCAGAGGTGGGAGGCAGATTAAAGTTCACCTCATGGAGGCAGAGTATTTATATATATTATTTTAAATTAATTTGATAAAGACCGTTTGCCACTCGTGACCCATTTTTATTAATTAAGACATTTATTTATAGCAATATGGATTCATATTTACTTATTTTCTCATTTTAAAAAAAATGAATCCATCCAAGAAGCTTTAGCATCATCATTTCTATGGTGAAGACAAAATTAATTTTGACTCAACAGGCAGGAAACTATGAAAGAGTTCTCTATCTCTGCCATTATGTATCACCACCATCTATGGTCTAAATATGGTATATTAGAGAATGCATTTAGACAACGTATTTAACTGTGTGGAATTTGGAACAACATTATGTATTGAGACAATTCTATTCCATACTTGGTTTCATAAAAAAAGAAATAAAACACTGATAACACAGAGGTTACTGAAATGAGCATAATGTTATTGCTAACATGGACAAACATTTGTGTAATCCTTTTCTTTTTTTTAAGATTTTATTTGAGTGAGAGAACAGGAGAGAGTGGGAGAAGCAGGCTCCCCGCTGAGCAGGAAGCCTGATGTGGGGCTCCATCCCAGGACCCTGGGGTCATGACCTGAGCCCGAGGCAGACAGACGCTTAACCAACTGAGCCACCCAGGCGCCCCTGCATAATCCTTTTCAATGAAGCAAAATAAGAGCTATGCTGGAGAATATGTGGGCTTCATTTGAAAACTCATTGTCTAAAGCGCAACCCTCTGGTTACTTTACCCTGACTCTGTAGCAAATATTTAAATCTCTACGCTGGGTGTTATACGCAACTAATGAATCATCGAACTTTACATCAAAAACCAGGGATGTACTGTATGGTGACTAACATAATATAATAAAAATATATTATTATAAAAAAATAAATATTTAAAAAAAAAATAGGGGCGCCTGGGTAGCGCAGTCGTTAAAGCGTCTGCCTTCGGCTCAGGGCGTGATCCTGGCGTTCCGGAATCGAGTCCCGCATCAGGCTCCTCCGCTGGGAGCCTGCTTCTTCCTCTCCCACTCCCCCTGCTGTGTTCCCTCTCTCGCTGGCTGTCTCTCTGTCACATAAATAAATAAAATCTTTAAAAAAAAAACAAAAAAAACCAAAAACAAAACAAAATCTCTAGCATTTGCGTAACAAATTGCACTGCAATAGAATCCTTGTCTATACACAAGAAATTGGGTTCTATTATTGGAAAAGGACATCCCTTTCTCGTGGGGAAATACTTTTGTGTTTCCATTGGAACAATCATTTCAACATTCCTGATCTGTGCATGTGACAAAGAGATGGTGTGGAATTGTCAAGTGCAATCTCTGTAGGAGCATGGGCGAACGCATCCCCGTTAGAAAATGGACGCAGATTGAGTTGGAGGGGAGAATCGGGAGATTCCAATTGCTTATCAAAAATTCTTAGAATTTTGGTGCAAAGGTGAGAATATATGCAAAGAGAGCAGTAATTAGAGATGCAGACAGGGGTCCAGGGTATTAGAGCATATTCTTCAATCATCACTTGTAAGAGACTTGATCAGGTTGAAATCTTAATGGGTAGGAGCCACCTCTTCTTAGATTTAACTCCTGAATTTACTTATCCCACCCTTTCTGCACTTTACTTCCTTGTTTTCATCCTGGAGAAGTGTAAAACTTAACCAAAGGGATGCTGTAGAGTTCGGTTTTAATGCACGTTAACCAGATGAATGAATGAACAGATGGGGGGATGGATGCAGGAGGTGTCAAACGTGGCTGTGGAGTCATGGATTTTTATGTCCCAAGGCAGAGGTCTTCATGCACCTGACTGACCCTTGGTCTTGGGTAGCTGAGAGGATGCAGCTTCTCAAAAATTATCAACTGATGGCTGCAAGATGGGAGGCATTTCTGGTGTGGGGAACTGGCCTGAGCATTGTGGTTGCCATAGAAACCTGACATCACTGTGGCAGCCATGTGGACATTTTAATAGAGACAGTCTTGACCTGACAAGGTCCTGCCTTCAAGTGTTTGAGAAACAGCTGAGGGTGTTGGTCTCAGCAATGAAGGCTGAATGGTCTTGGGGTGTGTGGAAGCAAAGAGAAACCAGATCTAAGTTGCCCTTTCCCGTTTTGGGACTGGGTGCCCAGGATATGTCATAGGTAAAAACTTTGGGGTCCTGCCCAGTTCCAGTAAGTGTGGGAACTACCAGAGGGGTGACCTGGACCTGCTTTCCTCTTAAGTCAGAGGCCTGGGAGGAAAGACAAGGAAAGACTCTGAGTCCCAACTTCCTCTTCTGTCCGGTGTGAATGAGAATGCTTCCCCCACAGGACTGCTGAGAACACTCCGTGATACATAGGAGCAAGCCCATGGCCCTGTGGCTACTGTGAGATCATGAATGCCTGTGTGAATTCAGGACACTTCTTGCTCATCTTCAACTTTGTTGTTAGGGGATAGACTAAGAAAGGAGGAGAAAAAGTCCCTGGTGAAAACTCAATGATAACATGTGGTTGTTAGGATCAGGACCCAGTTGTAATCAATGGTATTGTCACTAACCTATGACCTAGCATGGTGGGAGCCCATATTTACTAAAGTAAATCATAGTGATTGCTGAATCTGTCTCTCTTGGTGCAGGTCTTTATGCCAGTGACTGAACTCATATCAGGTGCCAGAAAGAGACAGGTTCTGAGAATTTTCGTCCTGATGGCTGCTGAAGCTTCTACCCCAGATTTAAGGGCAGCAGTCCTCAGGAAGCCCCAACACCTCACATCCCTGGTGGAGCACGATGCCTGGCACAGTTTAGTTCGTAGATTCAACAAAAGCACATTGTGCAATAGCTCTTGTGAGGTTCACACACTAACCTGAAAGTAGAGAAGCTGCTTTAATCTCATCATGGAGAAGAGGTTTAGCTGGTAGAATTTCATTCCACCAGCAGCTAAATGCTGTGTGATAGACTTTGACGCCCATTTCAGAGAAGTTCTCTTTTGTCTAAAAGCAATGAATGGTTCCACTTGACAAGGACTTGATCTTTAACATTCACTTGCAATAAATAAACATATTTTTCTGACTATAGAAATAATTAATAAACTCTTATGTTCTCCCAGATGGATGTGAAAACATGAAGTTAGTTAGAAGGGTTCCTAGACATTTCTCCAAAGAAGACAGGCAAATGGCTAATAGACAGATGAAAAAATGCCCAGCATCACTCAGCGTCAGGGAGATACAAATCAAAACCACAACGAGATACCACCTCACACCAGTCAGAATGGCTACAATTAACAACTCAGGAAACGACAGATGTTGGCGAGGATGTGGAAAATGGGGAACCCTCTTACACTGTTGGTGGGAATGCAAACTGGTGCAGCCACTTTGGAAAACAATGTGAAGGTCCCTCAAAAAGTTAAATATAGAGCTACCCTATGACCCAGCAATTGCACTACTAGATAATTTATCCAAAGGATAAAAATATAGTGATTTGAAGGGCCACATGCACCCCAATGTTTATAGTAGCAATGTCCACGACAGCCGAAATATGGAAAGAGCCCAGATATCCATCGATAGATGAATGGATAAAGAAGTTGTGGTGTGTGTGTGTGTGTGTGTGTGTGTGTGTGTGTATAACTCAGCCATCAAAAGGAATATTACTCAGCCATCAAAAAAATGAAATCTTGCCATTTGCAACGATGTGGATGGAACTAGAAGGTTCGCTAAGCGAAATAAGTCAGTCAGAAAAAGGCAAATACCACATGATTTCACTCATATGTGAAATTTAAGAAACAAAACACATGAACATAAGGAAGGGAAAGAAAAATAAAATAAGATGAAAATTGAGAGGGAGGCAAACCATAAGACACACTGAACTCTAGGAAACAAACTGAGGGTTGCTGGAGGGGAGGTGGGTGGGGGATGGGATAACTGTGTGATGGGCGTTAAGGAGAGCACTTGATGTAATGAGCACTGGGTGTTGTATGCAGCTAATGAATCGCTAAATTCTACCTCTGGAACTAATAATACAGTATATCTTAACCAAATGGAATTTAAATAATTTTTTTAAAAAAAAGAACATCCCCCTAATACTTCTTGTGAGGCATGCTGACTGGCAACAAAGTCTTATTAATAAATAGAGAAATGGTAAATGAGAACAGACTACTCACATAGCAAACAATATACACACTTATTAAACTTTAAAAATATGCCATGTTACAATACATAAAGGAATGTAATTTAAATTACCGGGCTATGAAACTCAGTGAAACA
Organism: Ursus americanus; assembly: GCF_024610735.1. NCBI lineage: Eukaryota > Metazoa > Chordata > Mammalia > Carnivora > Ursidae > Ursus > Ursus americanus. The sequence goes on along the minus strand of NC_142164.1, from coordinate 43,049,438 downwards.
GATAAGTTGCTTAAAAGTATATATAATGTAGGTGGGAGAGGAAGACAGCAGCAGAGTAAGAGAACCCGGGGTTCATGTGTCCCATGAACACAACTAGATAACAAACAAAACACCCTGAATGCCCCCACAAATTGACCTGGAGACTGACAGAACAAACTCCACAACTAAAGAGGGAGGAGTCCACATCGCAGGAGGTAGAGGAAGTGTGGAGACGCGATTTACCAGAGAAAAGGATCATGGAAGAACTCAAGAGTTCAAGCTGGTTTGATACATGTATGTATTACAAAATGACTACTACGGTAACTTTCGTTAATATCCATCACCTCACTCAGTTGCAATTCTTATTTCTTCTGAAAAAAACATTTAACACTTAACATCTACTCCCTTGGTAAATTTCACATATACAGTACAGCATTCTCAACTACAGTAACTATGCCGTATATTACATTTCCAGAACTGATTTATCTTGTAACTAGAAGTTTTTTTTTTTTTACCTTTTAACCACATTCACTTTTTTGTGAGGTATAACTGACCTATAGTATTATAAGATTTCAGGCATGCACCATAATGATTCAATATTTGTATTTTGCAGAACGATCACCTCACTAAATCTAGTTAACATCCATTACCCTACATCGGTAAAGATAAATACCCAGAAATGGAATTGCCGGGTCATATTGTAGCTCAATTTTTATTTTTTTTAGAGACTTATTTATGTATTTATTTATTTTAGAATGAGAGAGAGCAGGGGAGGGGCAGAGGGAGAGGAGAGAATCCCAATCAGACTCCCCACTGAGCACGGAGCCTGATATGGGGCTCCATCTCCCAACTCATGAGATCCTAACCTGAGCCGAAACCAAGAGTCGGACACTAACCGACTGAGACACCCAGGCGCTCCTCTACTTTTAATTTCTTGAGTATCCTCCATAATGTTTTCCATAGCGGTTGCACCAATTTACATCTCACTAACAGTACACAGTCTCTCTTTTCTCCATATTCTCCAGCATTTGTTATCTCTTGTCTTTATGATAATAGACATTCTAACATGTGGGAAGTGATATCTCATTTCGTTTTTAATTTCAACGTTATAAAGGCTATATATGGAAGTTCCACAGCTAACATCATGCTACATGTTGAATACTAAAAGCTTTTTCTCTAAGATCAGAAACAACACAAGGATGTTCACTCTCACCACTGTTATTTAACAATAGTACTGGAAGTCCTAGCCACAGCAATCAGACAACAAAAAGAAATAAAAGGCATCCAAATTAGTAAGGAAGAAATAAAACTTTCACTACTTATAAATTACATGATGCTACATATAGAAAACCCAAGGACTCCACCAAAAAAACTGCTAGAACTGATCAATGAATTCCGTAAAGGTTGCAGGATACAAAATCAATATATATAAATCCATTGCATTTCTATATACTACTAATGAAGTAGCAGAAAGAGAAATTAAGAAAACAATCCCATTTACAACTGCATAAAAATAATATAAGAACTAGGAATAAACTTAACCAAGGAGGTGAAAAACCTGTACTGTGAAAACTATAAAACAAAGAAATTGAAGACAACACAAAGGGCTCATGGGCTGGAAGAACAAATATTATGAAAATATTCATAGTACCCAAAGAAACCTACAGATTTAATACAATCCCTATCAAAATACCAAGAGTATTTTTCACAGAACTAGAACACCCAGTTTTCTATTCAAAGAAAATTTGAGATGACTCTGTGTGCGTGCGTGCGTGCGTGCGTGTGTGTGTGTGTGTGTGTGTGTGTGTTTCTATGTTCCCTCCAGCTCTACCACCACCAATACATACTCACAGTTACAGTTTAAACAGTTCCAGAGCTGGACCTTCAATCTCAGGTTTAGATATCCCAGAAAATGTGTTTTATTTATGTCCTAAAGAAGTAATGGATACAAAGGTATTCTTTCAGGTAAGGGAAAATCCAGAAAGCTGGCTGATCCCATAAAGTCAAGTTCCCAGCCTCCATCCTCCCTCCCCCTTATGCAGCCCCCCGCTCTGAGATTCTCAGAGCTGCCATCCTGGATCTTGCCACCTGGTAACATCACATTTATTTCCATTTTTCTTGTTTTTTTTTAATAATATATTTTGGAACAAGTAAAAAAAATGAAGCAATTTATTTACTATTTTACCAATTCTACTTAGAAAATTCCCTGGTTTATTAAAGCAGACCCATTTGCTATTGACCCCAAACTACACCCTGTTCATTGATTTATCTCTTACCTCATCACTGTCAGCTGACGTGCCAGAGACCAGGATGTTCACCTCCATTACCCCACCCTTGTACAGCCTGCCCTGTCCCAGTCCCAGTCCGTCATCCCCTGTCCATGACACAAGACACAGCTGCTCAGACCCAGCCTGACAACCCATTCTCTCAGTCACCTACCCCCTGTTCTGCTATACATTGCCCATCTGTCCTCGACTGCCACCTGGTATTTTTTGTCTGCAGGCCACGGAATATGTGGTTTCACAGTCTTCATTTACACCTAACAGGTTTTTTTTTCAGACAGAGTTAGAATCATTCTGCATAGGTTCAAATCCTGGGTTTTGGGGAGATTATTGATGTGTCTTTGCTCCTAGCAGACACATCTTAGGAAGTTTTCTGATGGTGGTGTTTTGGTGCCACCTTGTGACAGAAGTCTGAACTGCAGGTTCAATATCACAAGGCAGAAAAGTGGGAAGGAGCAACTGTGACCCCACTCCCCCAGACAGAGACTTCTGGAAGTCAGGATGGAACGGGGGATTCCTTGGGTACAGCATATTGATGGGCTGTCTCTGGACACTTTATTTAAATGGAATCTTACAATATATGGTTTTGAGTATATTCAGCTTCTTTCACTTGTCTTAATGTTTTCAAGTCTCATCCACATTATAGTGTGTATCGGCACTTCATTCCTTTTTATTGTCATATAATATACCATTATTTCATCCATTCATCAATGGTGAACACTTGGATTGTTTCCTTTTTTGCTAATATAAGTAATGATGGTATATACCTCCTACCTAAGTTTGATGATAGTGGTACATTGGTGTCACCTTCTGACAAAAGTGTAAAATGCAGCTTAGACATGGTGGAGCAGGAAATTGTGAGTGAGGGCATGTGACCTAAATCCACCAGACAGAGCTGTCTGGAAGTCAGGATGGAAAGGGGGGAATCCTTTGGGCCCAGCTATGTTGATGGTCTTTCCCTGCAAATGTTGTATGAGTAGAGTCATACAATATGCGGTCTTTTCATGTGGTAATTTTTTCAAGGTACATTGATATTGTAGCATATTTCAGCACTTCATCCCTTTTTATTGCTAAATATTATGCCTCATTTCTTAACTCATGCATTAATTGGTTGACATTTGGATTGTTTTCACTTTTGGCTATTACGAGTAATGATGCTACATATATTCGTGTCCAAGTTTTATGTAGACATAAGTTGTCTTTGTCCTGCCTGTGAACCTAGGAGTGGAATTGCAGGGTCCCATGGTCGCTCTCTATTGAAGCGCTTGGAGAACTGCCAGAGTGTTTTTACGACCCTGAGAGTGTTGAGGACTGCAAGCATAATCTGTTATTTTTCTCCTGATTACACTGTTATGGGTTTTGCAGAAGAAAACCAGAGTTGAAATACCCTTCTCATCACTTCATATTCAGGAAGACATAATACCCACTTGATAGCACTGTGTCACTAGAGGTGCTGGCCCTCCTCTCAGGGTTAAGGATGTGTCTTTGCTCCTAGCAGACACTTCTTAGGAACAGTTTTCTGATGGTGGTGCTTTGGTGCCACCTTGTGACAGAAGCCTGAACTGCAGGTTCAATATCACAAGGCAGAAAAGTGGGAAGGAGCGACTGTGACCCTTCTAGTTTCTCTAGTGCGCAGTAACTATTTTCCATTCATCTACTCAAGAAATGAGTCACTAAGTGTACCCTGTCCTCAAGGGTGAGAGGCAGGATTAATATTCACCACATGGAGAAAATGTATCTACAATATTATTTGGAATTATTTGATAAAGACAGGTTGTCTTCTGTGATCCATTTTTTATTAATTGATATGTTTATATATATCAGTTTGGATTCAGATATACCTTTTTTTGATAGATTCCAAAAGAAAGTCTAGCATGATCTCTATGGTACAGAAAACAATTTTGACTGAACGCTTGGTAACAGCAAGTGTTCCCCAACTCTAACATATGTCATCACCGTCGTATGGTCTAAATATGGCATAAAGGCAATGCTTTTAGACAATATATGTAACAATGGCAGAGTTCGGAACAACATTATAATTTTACATAATTTTATTCCACACCTAGTTTTCTTTAAAAAGAAATGAAAATAAGTTCTGAAAGAGGTTATGAAAGTGACCAGAAAATATTATTGCTAATATGCACAAAACATATTTGCAAAATTCTTTTTAATGAAGGAAAAGTAGAGATATGTTGGAGAAAATGTGCATTTCATTTGAAAGACCATTGTCTAAAGCGTAACCTTCCTGTTATGTGACTCTGACTCTATGAAAAGTATTCACAATTGTAGCCTGTACATAATTGATCCCATTGCATTAAAATCCTTATCAACTCTAGGCAACTTATGCTGTCGGGAAGGACAAAAACTCTTCCTCTGGGTGAAATGCATGTTTGTCTTCATTTGAAAAATCATTTAAATCTTCCTGATCTATACATGTGACAAAGATTGGGTTGTAGAATTGGCAAGTGTAATTTCTGTGGACGCGTGGGGGAACAGCACCCCATTAGATGAGGGATGAGGACCAAGCTGGATGGCAAGTGCAGGGAATGTGAATTTAGTATCCAGAATTTTCCAAAGAATATTTTTGCATGTATATGTAAAAAGGCTAGTAACTAGAGATGTGGAGAGGGGTCCAGGGCATTAAACCACATTTATAAGTTATCACTTATAGGAGACATGAGTCAGCAGGCTGAAATTTTAATGGGAATGACCATCTCTTATTAGATTTAACGTCTGAATTTACCACACTACCCTTTTCACACCTTACTTCTTTGTTTCCGTTCTAGAGAAGCCCAAAACTTAACCGAAGGGATGATGTAGAGTTTGATCTTAATGCCTGTTAAATGGATGAGTGGATGGATGGATGAATGTCAATCAAACATATGCTGGAAAGCCACAGATGATCACATCCCAGGTCAGAGGTCTTCATCCAGCTGACTGAACCCGTGGTGTTGGGTGGCTGAAAGGACGCAGCTTCCCAGGACTCTGCAACTGATGGCTGCAAGAAGAGAGGCAGTGTCATTGTGAAGGACCGGCTTGAGCAACTCTGTTGCCAGGGAAATGTGACTTCATTGTGAAGACCCTGATGACATTTGAATAGAGACAAAAGTGGCCTGGAAAGAAGAGCAGGTCCCACTTTCAAGTATTTGGGACTCAGCTGATAGAGTGAGTCCCACAGTGGGGGCTGAACCACCCTGAAGTGTGAGGGTACAAAGGGATCTCAGATCAAAGTTGCCTCTTTCCCATTTCGGGAAGCCATGCTCTGGCTTTTTTCTAGATAAAGCCATTGGGGTCCTGCCCCACCCCAGGGAGTGTGGATCCTGCTCCAGGGACGTCCTGGAGCTGCTCTCCTCTGAAGGCAGGGGTGTAGGAGGGAAGACGAGTAAATACTCTGAGTCCCAGCTTCCCCCTCTGTAAAATGGGGATTAGAATGCTTCACCCACAGGATCGCTGAAAACACTCAGTGATACACAGGAGCAAGCCCACGGACTTGTGGTTACTGCCCACAGGCAGTCATGAACGCCTGTATGAAATCAGGCCACTTTTTTTTTTTTTCAGCTTTGTTCTTAGGGGATAGATGAGGAAAGATGAAAAAGTCCCTGTTGTGAAGCCCATTAAAACAGATTGTTGTTATGACCACAAAACAATTATATGAATGCCATTATCTGTAACCTGGTGCCTAGCATGTTGCCCAGCACATAATTACTCCATAAATCATAGTCATATCTGGATCTGTCTCTCCCTGTGCAGCTCTTCATGCCTGTGGCCAGCCTCCTATCAGGTGGTTGAAGGAGTCAGATTCTGAGGACCTGTGTCTTGATGGCTGCTGAGACTTTTACTCCAGATCTGAAGGCAACAGTCCTCAAGAGTTCCTCACAGTTCACGTCCCTGTGAGATATGATGCCTGGCTCATGTGAGGTCCTAGATCTGAACAAAAGCACGTTGTGAAATAGGTCCTTGAGGTTCACAGACTAGCTTAAAAGTAGAGAAGCTGATTTCACTCATATGTGGAATTTTTTAAAAGATGCTGTTTACTTATTTGACAGAGAGAGAGAGAGCACAAACAGGGGGAGCAGCAGGCAGAGGGAGAAGCAGCCTCCCCGGCTGAGTAGGGAGCCCAACATGGGACTCGATCCCAGGACCCTGGGATTATGACCTGATGAGCCCTGAGCCGAAGGCAGACACTTAGCTGACTGAGCCACCCAGGCACCCTCATATGTGGAATTTAAGAAACAAAACAGACGAGCATAGGGAAAGAGAAGGAAAAACAAAATAAGACAAAAACAGAGAGTGAGGTAAATTATAAGAGACTCAGCTATAGGAAACTGAGGGTTGCTGCAGGGGGAGGTAGGTGGGGGGATGGGGTAACTTGGTGATGGGCATTAAGTAGAGCACTTGAAGTAAAGAGCACTGGGTATTCAATGCAGCTGGTGAATCACCGAATTCTACCTCTGAAACTAATAATCCAGTATATGTTAATTTAAAATGTTAATTAAAATTTAAATTTTAACAAATGTCAATTATAAGAATTTGGAATTTTATAAAATAATAACTTCCTATGTGTTTGCCCTATTATCATGATACCCAGCAATCTCCCCGATACTTAACCAAGTATACTTAAAGAACATTATGATTATATCCTCACGACGTCACATTTTTAGTTCTGTGCTCACCCACCACCTACTCCCTCATCATATCCTATCCCCAGACAACCAGTGATCTTTTTCTCAATAAGTTAGTTTTGATTTCCTATAATTCTATGTAACAGTAATCATACGGTCACGTTTTATTGTCTTCGGGCTTGTTACAGTAAGCTATTTATTTATTTATTCACTCTCGTTTATCTTTTATTTGACATGAATATATGAAACATTATTTGTGAACACTTGGGAAACACTTTCTTGAATATTTAACACATACTGTCTTCCAGAAGAAGACTCATGTTTGGGAATCATTTAGATGACCAGTTCTTTTGTGAATCACCAAATTGTTCATTTCATGTACACTGATGTAGAAAAACATACAGAATTGTGTTCAGATTTAGCATTATAGCAAATATTTCAAAATTGAAAATAACATGTTAGAGATAATAATTCTCCCAAAAAGGACAATAAAAACAGTATTTTCCTCTGCTTTAAAGCAAAATTTTGTGCTTTGACCATCTTAAATAATACAACATGGAAATGGCCTGTTTTTGTTTCCTACATACATATTTAGGCACAAGAATAGGAAGGTTAGTTGGAAAATGATAATCATGAATATTTTTAATATCAGAATTGTATACTATAGGTATTTACTTAACATATAACTTTAAATATAATATCTTGCATGTACATGGGCTGATAAATAATGAAGAATTTTATACATTGTTTTATATGTGTTAGAGTATTATAGTATTACGTATAGGATACTATTGATTTATTTGTTCATTTCTCCCCACAATAGTTGTGTAAAGTAAATATCAACCCGCCCATTTTACAGATGACCCACTACACGGTCATGCATATCCACATGATGTAGATGAAAATGATGTCTGTTATTTTCATTTTTTACAGGTTATATTTTCCTATTAAAAGGCAGAGTTTTAAGATACACACAGAAAGTTTTCCTCAAGCCAAATTACGAAACAACCATAGTGTGATCCCAATGCTCTTTCTGTCTTTGTTTTCAGACAATGTTTTTATTATTATGTTCAATTAGCCAGCATATAATAAGTACATCATTAGTTTTTGATGTTGTGTTCAACGATTTGTAAGCTACGTATAACACCCAGTGCTTCAGGGAAATTTTTTATTCAAATCCTAGTTTGTTAACATGTCATATTAGATTGGTTTCAGGAGTAGAATTAGTGATTCGTCACTTACGTAAAACACCCAGTGCTCATCGTAACAACTGCCCTCCTTAACACCCATCACCAAATTAGCCCATCCCCACCCACCTCCTTCCATCAACCTTCAGTTTGCTCTCTGCCGTTAAGAGTACCTTACGGTTTGCCTCCCCCTCCCTCCTTTACTTTTTTCCCTTCTCACACGTTCATCTGTTTTGTTTCCCAAATTCCACATGTGTGTGAAATCATACGGTGTATTTCTTTCTCTGACTGACTTATTTTGCTTAGCGTAATACACTCTAGCTCCATCCACGTCACTGCAAATGGCAAGATTTCATTCGTTTTGATGGCTGAGTAATATTCCCGTGTGTGTGTGTGTGTGTGTGTGTGTGTGTGTGTGTGTGTGTGTACTACCTCTTCTTTTTTCATCTGTCAGTGCACATTTGGGCTCTTTCCATAGCATGGCTATTGTTGATAATATGTAGACCGCTTTGTGTAGTATACCCAGTCATGTGCTCCACTGACTGAGCCAGCCAGACCCCCTAATGTTTCATAATTTTATGTGTACATATTGTGTACATCTTTTTAATTGTGGCAAAATACTTGTAAAATTTACTGTTTTAACCATTGTCAAGTGTGCAATTCAGGGGCATTAAGTCCATTCATGTTGTTGTGCAACCAACTACCTGGTTCTAGAACTATCCATCATCCCCCAAAGAATACTGCACACTCATTAAGGAGCCCCTCCCCATTCCCCTCTCCCCACTGTGTGCATGTCTTTTAAACTTACCAGAAACAGGATAAAAGCAAACAAAAAGCCTCTGGAATCCAAAGGCAATCAGACTGAGCCTCTTGAGATGGAGAAACCTCATGGTCATTACCATCGTCAACATCATCATAAAAAACAGGTGACTGTTTCATGTGCTTTGAGCATTCTGTGCAACAGGCACTTGACAACTACTGCCTCATTCAGCCCTCCTAAGCCTAAGAAGTGTACACTGTAATAATAGTGTAACTATTCTGCCCCCCTTTTTCAGATGAGAAAACGCATGGATTGACTAAGCAGTGGCACCCCCAGTCGCAGGGACAGCTGGTTTCCCTGGCAGGTCCCCGTCACCCACTGGTGGACAGTGCCCTTCTCTGCAGGAAAGGAGCATTTAAGGGCACAGAGCCTGCTCAGCATGCTGTTGGAGTTTGTGCAAGAATCACGGTGGCTGTATTTCCTGGGCCATCTCCCCTCCCCGCGCCACCTGCGCCTCTCACCACCACCCGCCCCGGGACTGCAGCAGAGCGGGCTGTGGGCCACTGCATAGGGCCAGTCTTTTACCACACAGTGGGGAGGCCCTCATTGATGTGGCCCACGCAGCCTGTTTGTTGATCAGCGTTTTCCCTCTCCGGCAAAATGGCAAGAGCAACTTCTGGCATGTTTCCACGCGTGGCTCACAGAGCGACTCTGAGGAGGGGCAGATGGGAGTGGAATGCCCTGCCAGATGAAGAAGGTGTCGTCACAAAATGAGATGGATTGAATCAATCAATTCGCATCAACCGCTGACTTCAGTGGATTTGGGGGGTTTTCTTATTGCTGACTTTTTTCTTGGTTTCTTAAAGCGAGTTTTCCTCCCAATTTAGTTCCATTTATTTCAATCAATCCAGCCCGGGTTAGCAAACAGCCCAGAGTGTGGGTCTGGACCCAGTGCACGGCTTGGGAGCTGGGTGAGAGGAGTCTGCTCCTCGGCCCCGCAGGTAGCTCTGTCAGGGCTAATCTGAGGGTTTGGGGTAGAGCACTACTCCTTCCCTGCCCTGCGTCCCTCCCACCTAATCACTCCCACGTCCCCCTCTGTATCCTCTATTCTCCAGGCTCTGTGCCCAACCTGCAGGTCTCCTGTAAGTGCCAAGGATGTTCTGGCCCTGGAATTCCCACCCAGGCAACATCAGCGCAGGGTAGGGCTGGCAAGGCATCCCCATCCCTACCCACCTGCCCTGATCTCCAGGCACCCCTAACCACCTTCAAATTCCCCAAAATGTCTCTCATTGTCACGAGCGTCCTCATTTGATCAAAGCAAAAATATCTGGTATGAACACCAGTGTTACACCTGCTCAGTCCCTGTCGGGAAACTCAGAGGCTGGGACCCATGTCCATCTCCAAAGAGCCTCTGTGTTTCGAAAAATCCAGAACCAGAGGGATGGTTGGAGAGCCCGCTGAGCCCGTGGCCCACGAAGGTCCAGCCTGTTTTCCCAGAGCTTCAGGCCAGCAGTTCCCCTGGCCCTTCCTTGTCCTCTGTCGGGGTACAGAATCTCCGGAGTAATGGAGTTCTCCCCCATGCCTCATTGTGCGGAAAGGAAGCAGCTCCCATTTGGACCCGCTCCTGCTGTGGTCCGGCCACCCTCCAGGCGTGAGCCAGACAAGGACAGGCCTGGATGGGGCCTGCCTTGCACTTCTGGGATGAAGAGTGGCTTCCCAGCCTCTTCTACTTTATCATGTCACCAACCCTGCTCCCCCACCCGCTCTGGGGGCAAGGGATGAGGAGGGAGGGAGGCACCTGGGGCCTTGCTGATGACACCCAAGGGCAAGCTCCTGGGTTGGGAAATATGGAACTGATTCTCAGCCTCAGTGTTAGCAAACACTGCTCTCCACCGCTTGGCAGGATAATCAATTACTGCGACTTTTGCCTGGATGATAAGGTTCCTACAGGGACACAGCTTATGAGGCCAGGGCTGCTGACTTCCCTGAGTGTGCTTGTGGGAAGACCCTTCCGTGAAGTCCAAACAGAGTGAGATGCATTTACCAAGCTCAGAGGGTCTTCACCCTGTCCTCCCCTGTCACAGTGGTCCTCACACAAAGTCTGTGGAGCCACGAGACAGTGGTGACTCTGCCGGGGGGCCCTGGTGGGCATGGAATGATGCAGAGTGGGGCTGCTCTCCACCTGCGGGGCGGGGGGGGGGACTTCCACTGTCCAGCATGGCCGCCTCAAACACTTGACTGAAAACCCCACGTGCAGAGCCTGGCACGGGGCTGCGCCACAGGGGAGGCAGTGCGTGTTTGCTGCATGAATGAATAAACCAGCCAGAAAGCATTTGCCTCCAGGGACCTGAACTGCACTACTGTTTTAAAGAAGGGATTGGGTCCTTCTAGAGTGATCTTTGCTCTACACAATCCCTGTGGTGGATGAGAGTCACCCACCCATGGAGATCCTTTCCCCCGTCTCCCTGCCTGCTTGGCTCTGTTGTGCCTACCGGGTCCAAGCGCACTGCCTAACCCACAGCCTCGGTCTAGTCCCCTCCATGCCGACCCTGCACGGGCTTTCCTCTGTAAATCTCCTCCTCAAGAGCACTTGTTCCTTTGTCTATTCAGCTCCATCCAGATGACACAGGTGACCCCTGTGACCCTGCTTCCTTCTGTTCATAAAGCGTTTTGTCCTTCAGAAATTAAACTGCTGCCCCCTTCTATTGCCCTTATACTGACAAGAGCACATGTCCATTAGTAAGACCAGTTTTTAGCGTGGATCATGACAAACAATTTGCCGGAAAACCTCCAGTAAGGCTATAGCACAGAGCCTTCCCTCTCATGATGGCCCTTCGTTTGCCACCACCGTGGCATCCTGGACTACCCACTTCCCGCCCGGTTGGACGCTGAGTCAGTCCTAGACGGGCAGGAGTGGAAACGTATAGAGAAAGCAGAACACGTACTTGGGGTGGGTTTGACTCCTGTTTGCTGAAATGCTTCTCTCGTCACCATCTTGGTTCTTATTTATTGAGCAGCTATGATGTGCCAGAAAATGAGGCTTTGTTAGAAACCCCACACCAGTCCCAGGAGGTAGGCATTATGGTGCCTGATGTCCAGGTGAGAGAAGGGGCCCTCACATGTTCATCCTGGCCTGAGTCTCCCGCACCTCTGCGGTAGGGTGTTTGGACAACCCAGCCTGTGCACCTTCTTAGCTCCATGGGCAAGAATGAACGAGTCAGCCACAGCAGATGCTGTTGCTCTAAGGCTAAGAGAAGGTGGCCTGCCCTTGCAGTGGTGTCCGGGATGGAAATGCTTGCAGACGCCGAAGGGGGAAGCATGCTGCCTGAGACAACAGACGCATTTTTGCAGGAGGAGGCTTGGATGTCTGAAGCAGTGAAAGGGAATCTTCCTGCAAAGACACCGGGGTCTTCATCTGCTTGGCTGCTGTAACAAAATTTGCCCCAACCTGGGTGGGTGGAACAGTGCCAGAGGCAGGGAGGTCCAAGGTCAGGGTGCTGGCAGATCCGGGGTCCCAGCAAGAGCCTGCTTTCGGTCTTCCTGCTGTCCTCACACGGGGGGGGGGGGGGGCGCACAGAGCAAGCTCTCCTGTGTCCTTTTACAAAGACCTTAATCCCATCATGAGGCCCCACCCTCACGACCTCAGCTAACCCTGGTCGCCTCCCAAAGACCCCCCAACACCATCATAGTGGGGGTTAGGATGTCAGCCTGGGCATTTGGGGGTCACACTTGTTCAGTCCAGGGCACTCAGAGTGCCAATGCCCACACTTTGCTTTGCTCCTTCTGCATTTGCCCAGGCGTGCGGTGACACGCTGGCTCTCAGGGACAGTCCGGGTAGATTTCCTTAGGTGATGAACACATTGCCGCAGTGCAGCCACCAGCGCCAGGAAGGGCCTTGGGGGCCCCCTGCTCACCCAGGTGGTGCCCCTGCCCTTTGGAGGAGGGGCAGGGCTGCGCTGGGGGACTCCGCGTGGCTCTACAAGTCCTGCCTGCCCGCTGGGACTCCTGTCATCTCACCTGGGATTTTATTAAATGGCCAGTTTTGTGCTCCAAGGGGAATTGGAGGTGAAGGGCACAATTTTATAAATTTTTATCATAAATAAGAAGTTAACTGTGGGTGGCTTAAACATGACTTTCCATGATGGAGATCATGATGGCAGAGCCACTTCAGTTTAAAGGGTTTTTTTTCTTTTCCCTCTGAAAGAAATTCACCTTTGAAGAGGAGAGAGGTGGGGAGGGGAGGGACAGGGGTTGGGGGGGGAGGAGAGGGCCCTGGCTCATGTCTCAGAGACCTCTTTACTCTGGGCTTGGAGCAGCCCAGATCCCTCTCCCAGGAAGCCCTGGGGCTGAGGCCCTACCTGCCAGAGTCCCTCCTGCTAGATCCCCTCAGGCCACTCCAGTGGGGGCAGGGCACATCCCAGGATTTACTCACCTCCTACCGAAGGGACACACCCGGGCCCTGTCCTAGCAGCACTGCTGACACTGGAGCAGTGCACACGGCAAAGTCGGGTAAAGCCTACCTGGCTGAGTGAGTCTGCCGGCCCCGGGACACAAGTGGCTCAGGATCTGTGCAAACCCTCCTATCTGTTCCCTTGGCCCTGTTTTTCTCTGACCTTCTGTGGCCAATTGGTTCTCCTGGCTGTGCTGAGCTTTGTCATGTCCTGATGAATGTCAGGCCCAGCCCAGCGGCCCCTGTGCTGCCTGGGCCTGGAGCCGGGAGAGGCCCTGTACACTGTCATCACTCATGCTACATAAGAGGCTCTGTCTGGGGGCTGGGATCTGTGGGCACCTTGCCCTCAGTGGGAGGGGTCGTGGGGAAGATCCTTCTGTGGGTTCGCTGAACTCAGCACAGACCTGGGAAGGGAAGTGAGCTCACTGGTCACAGGACAGGTGGCCGTCCTCAGCCGAGGGGCATTGACAGCATCCAAGGTGTCCACAGGCACTACTGTGTATCACCCTCCTGCCCCCGGGTCGGCCTGGTATGGAAACTGAGGCCCAGAGGTCCTCAAGGTCAACATCGTCCAAAGACCCTGCTATGGCCATGGAAATTCCCAGGCTCCCCCGGTTATGGAGGGGAAGCAGGTGGGTGGGCCTTCAGCCCTTCCCCGAAGAGCTTTCAGTAGGCACCGCTGTTGACCCGTCCAGTGTTGGGTTGTTTCGACACGTCTGCAGAACCCCACGGGGCCCAAAGCACGCGGACGAGATGCCAGCTATACTGGGTGGAACAGGAGCACCCTCAGGAATGAACGTCCCCCTGGAACCTGAGAATGTGACCTTATCGGGAAATAGGGTCTTTGCGAATGTAGTTGTTTAAAGGTCAAGATGAGGTCTCCCTAGATTAAGGGGGGGCCCTAAGTCCATTGAGTGTGCCTCCAAGAACCAGGGAGAAGACACCAGGCAGGGCACAGGTGCGGGAAGCCGGGAAGTGGCCTCAAGCCAAGCAACGCCGGGGCCACCTGGAGCTGGAAGAGGCAGGAAGGATTCTCCCCTAGGGCCTCCAGAGGGAGGCTGCTGACCCCCAGGCCTGTGAGAGAATAAACTTCCTGGGTTTTAAGCCCCCAGTGTGTGTTGATTTGTCATGGCAGCCCCGGGATGCTCCTCTTACAGCCTTCTCCACATGCCTTAGAGCAGCCATGGCAATTGTCCAGCTGCCTAGCCACACTTCTCTCCCCCTGGGTGACCCTCTGTGACATTATTCCCGACATGTCAACCCCTGGGACATGGGTTTCATGTCCTTCCCCAGAGATGTCCTTTCCAATGCTCTTCTCCGTCGAGCTGGGCGTCCATGCTGGTGTCACACGACTGGACACTGAGAAATACCTTTCAGAGTGAAGGACCCCAGGAGAACCGATATTCCCCTGGGGAAATTTTGAATCCACTTTTTTATTTGTTTTGTGTTTTTTGGTTTTTGTTTGTTTGAATTTTTTCCTGTGGTAAAATATACATAACAAAATTTATAACTTTAACCATTTTTAAGTGCACAGTTCAGTGGCATTAAGTACATTCTCATTTGTTGTATATCCATCCATCCATCTCCAGAATCCCAAACTGAAACTCTGTCCCCATGAAACACTAACTCCCTCTTCCACTCCCCCAGCCCCTGGAAACCACTGTTCTACCCTCTGTCTCTGTGAATCTGACAACCCCAGAGACTTCTGTAAGTGGAGTCACATAGTATTTGTCTCTTTGTGGCTGACTGATTCCATGTAATGTGAGGTTTTTGAGGCCGGGCCATGTTGTAGCAGGTGTCAGAATGTCCCGTCTTTTTATGGCTGAATAATATTCCACTGTATGGATGGACCACATTTTTTTTTTTGCTTTTTTTAATGATTTTTTATTATATTATGTTAGTCACCATACAGTACATCCCCGGTTTCCGATGTAAGGCTCGATGATTCATTAGTTGTGTATAACACCCAGTGCACCATGCAATACGTGCCCTCCTTACTACCCATCACCGGTCTATCCCATTCCCCCACCCCCCTCCCCTCTGAAGTCCTCAGTTTGTTTCTCATAGTCCATAGTCTCTCATGTTTCATTCCCCCTTCTGATTACCCCCCCTTTCTTTATCCCTTTCTTCCCCTACCGATCATCCTAGTTCTTATGTTCCATAGATGAGAGAAATCATATGATAGTTGTCTTTCTCTGCTTGACTTATTTCACTTAGCATTATCTCCTCCAGTGCTGTCCATGTTGTAGCAAATGTTGATAACTCGTTCTTTCTGATAGCTGAGTAATATTCCATTGTATATATGGACCACAACTTCTTAATCCAGTCATCTGTTGAAGGGCATCTCGGCTCCTTCCACGATTTAGCTATTGTGGACATTGCTGCTATGAACATTGGGGTGCATATGGCCCTTCTCTTCACTACGTCTGTATCTTTGGGGTAAATACCCAGTAGTGCAATGGCTGGATCATAGGGTAGCTCAATTTTTAACTTTTTAAGGGACCTCCACACTGTTTTCCAGAGTGGCTGTACCAACTTGCATTCCCACCAACAATGTAGGAGGGATCCCCTTTCTCCACATCCTCTCCAACAATTGTTGTTTCTTGCCTTGTCTATTTTTGCCATTCTAACTGGCGTAAGGTGGTATCTCAGTGTGGTTTTGATTTGAATTTCCTTGATGGCTAATGATTTTGAACATTTTTTCATGTGTCTGTTAGCCATTTGTATGTCTTCATTGGAAAAGTGTCTGTTCATATCTTCTGCCCATTTTTTGATTTGTTCATTTGTTTCTCGTGTATTGAGTTTGAGAAGTTCTTTGTAGATCTTGGATACCAGTCCTTTATCTGTAGTGTCATTTGCAAATATATTCTCCCATTCCGTGGGCTGCCTCTTAGTTTTTCTGACTGTTTCCTTGGCTGTGCAGAAACTTTTAATCTTGATGAAGTCCCATAAATTCATTTTATCTTTTGTTTCTCTTGCCTTTGGGGATGTGTCATGAAAAAGGTTGCTTTGGCCGATGTCATAGAGGTTGTTGCCTATGTTCTCCTCTAGAATTTTGATGGATTCCTGTCTCACATCGAGGTCTTTCATCCATTTGGAGTTTATTTTTGTGTATGGTGTGAGAGAGTGGTCAAGTTTCATTCTCTTGCATGTAGCTGTCCAATTTTCCTAGCACCATTTATTGAAGAGACTGTCTTTTTCCCACCGGATGTTTTTTCCTGCTTTATCAAATATTAGTTGCCCAAAGAGCCGAGGGTCCATTTCTGGGCTCTCTATTCTGTTCCATTGGTCTATGTGTCTGTTTTTGTGCCAGTACCATGCTGTCTTTGTGATCACAGCTTTGTAGTACAGCTCGAAATCTGGCATTGTGATGCCCCCAGCTTTGTTTTTCCTTTTCAACAGTTCCTTGGAGATTCGGGGTCTTTTCTGTTTCCATACAAATTTAAGGACTGTTTGTTCCAGTTCTTTGAAAAATGTCCTTGGTATTTTGATCGGGATAGCATTGAAAGTGTAGATTGCTCTGGGTAGCATGGACATTTTAACTATGTTAATTCTTCCGATCCATGAGCATGGAATATCTTTCCATCTTTTTATGTCTTCCTCAATGTCTTTCAAGAGTGATTTATAGTTTCTAGAATATAGGTCCTTTACGTCTCTGGTTAAGTTAATTCCAAGGTAACGTATGGTTTTTGGTGCTATTGTAAATGGGATGGATTCCCTAATTTCTCTTTCTTCGGTCTCGTTATTCGTGTATAGAAATGCAACTGATTTCTGAGCATTTATTTTGTATCCTGCCACGTTACTGAATTGCTCTATAACTTCTAATAGTTTGGGAGTGGCTTCTTTTGGGTTTTCCATATAGAGTATCATGTCATCTGCAAAGAGAGACATTTTGACTTCTTCTTTGCCAATTTGAATACCTTTGATCCCTTTTTGTCGTCTGATTGCTGTTGCAAGGACTTCTAGTACTATGTTGAATAATAGTGGCGAGAGTGGGCATCCTTGTCGAGTTCCTGATCTTAAGGGAAAGGCTTCCAGCTTTTCCCCATTGAGAATAATATTTGCAGTAGGCTTTTCATAGATGGCTTTTATGAGATTGAGAAATGTACCTTCTATTCCTACACTCTGAAGGGTTTTAATCAGGAAAGGATGCTGTATTTTGTCAAATGCTTTTTCGGCATCGATTGAGAGGATCATATGGTTCCTGAGTCTTTTCTTGTTGATATGATGTATCACGCTGATTGATTTGCGAATATTGAACCACGCTTGCATCCCAGGTATGAATCCCACTTGATCGTGATGGATAATCCTTTTAATGTACTGTTGGATTCTATTAGCAAGTATCTTGTTGAGGATTTTGGCGTCCATATTCATTAGGGAAATCGGTCTGTAATTCGGATGGACCACATTTTGTTCATCCGTTCATCTGCCAATGAACACTTGGGTTTTAAGCCACGTTTGAAGATGAGAATCATATAATTGGCCATGTTTCCTGTTTGGCTGCCTGCGAGTTCAGAAAACCACAGCAAAAACTGTGGCCCAACCTCACTAATTGAATTTCAAAGCCCCATAGCTATATTTTTCTGTTCTTTCCTGTTCTCTGATCTTGACTTCTATCTATGGACACATTCCCATTTGATTTCATGTTGTTATGGAAATGGATACAAAACCATCTGTAGAACACAGTGGGGATAAAAGCTGCAGGCAATCATGGTCTGATGTTCTCCCCATCATTCTTGATGTCACACTGGGCCATGCACCTCCTGAAGAGCTCACCCAGCCTCACAGCTGCCCCGTCTCCAAGTTCATTTACCCGTTCAACACTACCTACTGAGTCCAGGTGGGAGGGACATGGCGATGCACGAGACCGGTGCCATGCCGCCCCTGGAGAACGCTCAGACTGTGGGTCTCGCACACCTTCGACTGCATGGTTTCCTGGCTACATTGGCATGCTGCTGTCTGATTAGACTGAGGACTCTGTTCTTCTTTCTAATGCAAACCATAGCAGTAGCAGAGGCCCCGTCGGAGCTGCTCCCCATGGAGCTGGGAACTGCACGCCCTGTTCTCTTCAACACTCAGCTGAAGTGGAGTTCAGCGATGGCCATGTCTGCGCTGCCGTCCAGTCTCCACGTGGCTACTCTGCCTTGGCTACTGCCCCTTCTGTTTCTTTAAAAGCTGGCTCTTGAGTACAGACAGTCCACCTGGGCTAGGTTCAAAGCCATAGTTGGGATATGTCTCCTACGCCAGTCAGTTCTCAAGACCCATTGAACATCCCGTGCAGGTGACCTTGAGAAACCTGAAGATGCACGGCCTCTCCACGGAAAGAGGCAGGTCTACACTGAGAACGTGGCCCCTCAGCAGAAGTGCTGGGTGGGACGCGTGGGGTTGGAGGTGCCCCTTTGGGTCTGTGAGCAGCGTCAGTGGAGGATGGGGAGGGTGGCGGAGATGGGCCAGGGAGCTGAGACAATGCTCAGGGCAGACAGCGCCATTCACCTCGCACACAGCTGTATTCTGGCTTCCTAGAGGAGGCATGTTTTCTTTCTCTTTCTTTCTTTCTTTCTTTCTTTCTTTCTTTCTTTCTTTCTGGTAATAATTTTTTATTATGTTATGTTAGTCACCATACAGTATATCCTTAGATTTTGATGTAATGTTCCATGATTCATTATTTGCGTATAACTACCAGTGCACCATGCAATATGTGCCCTCCTTAATACCCATCACCGGCCTATCCCAGTCCCCCACCCCCCTCCCCTCTGAAGCCCTCAGTTTGTTTCCCAGAGTCCACAGTCTCTCATGCTTCATTCCCCCTTCTGTTTACCCCCCTTCGTTCTTCGCTTTCTTCTCCTACTGATCTTCCTAGTTCTTATGTTCCATAGATGAGAGAAACCATATGACAAGTGTCTTTCTCTGCTTGACTCATTTCACTTAGCATAATCTCCTCCAGTCCCGTCCATGTTGCTGCAAATGTTGGGTAATCATTCTTTCTGATGGCTGAGTAATATTCCATTGTATATATGAACCACATCTTCTTAATCCAGTCATCTGTTGAAGGGCATCTCGGCTCCTTCCACAATTTAGCTATTGTGGACAATGCTGCTATGAACATTGGAGTGCATATGGCCCTTCTCTTCACTACATCTGTATCTTTGGGGTAAATTTAGACATGCCCCTTCTCCTGTGGGAGATGGGCAAAATCTCATTTCCTGAGCAAATCCCCTAAGAAACCAACCTGTGTGTTCCTCTAAGATTTTCAGAAATCTGTGTCCATCAGCCTACTTACAAAATGAAAGTAGATAATGGGCTGAGAGTGCTGGGAGTTGGGGGTTAGGAAAGCTGTCTGCAGAGTCTGTGGATGCCCCCCAGGCCAGGGAGCCATCTGGGACCGCTTTGAGAAGCTCAGTCTGCCGCCTGTGCCTCCCCTACTGGCTTCTGTAGAGTGCGCTGACCTCTGTGAGTCCGGCCTCAATGCTGCATCACAAACCCAACCCTATCAGACACTTCAGCAGCCACCTGCAGGCTCAAGAAGGTCCAGATCCTTAACCTGGTGGCTGGCTGCTCACACCGTGTGCCAACGTGACTTGTAGCCCCACGTCCCCCCAGCTCCCCTATCACGGGTTTACCCTCGGGCCAAGTAGAGCTTCTTGTGGTTCCCTGATAAACTCATTCATGCTTCTAGATCTTTCCTTTCCTTCCTGGAAAAGACCTACCCCTTTCTCTCCACCGACAAACTCATTCAACCGAATTATCAGGTGGCCTTTGTCAGCCCTGTCCTTTCAGCAGGACGTGGGACTGTTGACTGGACCCTCACTCCTCCCTGAGCAGCCCCTGTCCTGCGTGGGACACCCACACCCACTCCCCTTTCTGCCGCTCCAGCTCTTCCTAACCAGCCCATCCCCTTAGCAGCTCCAGCCTCCTCCAAGGGGTGATGGAATATCCTGGCCTTTCTCTTCCTACCCTGTGCCATGCCCCCACCACACTCCATCCGTGCTGTGGCTGTGCCAGTGCCTGCATGCTAGGGAGGCCTGATCTGGCACCTTCAGCCAAAGTCCCCAAGGGTCAGGCCGGCTCAAAGTGCACCTTTACTTGAGTGTCTCCCAGACTCCTCCAGCCTGACACGCCCAAGGCTCAGGGTTCTCCCAGAAATCTGGTCCTGTGTCAGTGGTTCCCATTTCAGTACATAGAGCCCTCACCCATCCGAGTGGGCAAGCCCTCATGCCCCATCACCCAGCCTGTCACCGACTCTGTCCGTTTGACCACTAGAGCGCGTCTGCAGTTCATCTACTTCTCTCCACCTTGGGCCATGCTCCACCTCCCCAGCTCAGGCACACACTTCTCACTTGGACCAAGTCCCAGGGGATCTCCGGCATCCACTCAGGCTCCCACCAGTCTGCTCTCCATTTAACAGCCAGGGAGACATTTCCATGATGTAAATCTGATCATGCTCCCTCCTTCCCATTAACACACTTCTGTTGCTTCTTGGAGATGCTCCGCCTGGCATACCGGGTCCCACGGGGTCTGGCCCTGCCCACACCTGCAGCTGCTCCTGTCTCCCTTCCCATGTGGGCCCCAGCCACAGAGACTTTGCACCTGCCCTTCCATCTGCCCACAGCCCTGTCTTGCTGCAGGCCCTTCTCTTCCAGGCAGTGGTCTGTCCTCTGACCTCAGGCTAACCCCCATGGGACTACGAGGATTTCTTCTACTTTCAAAGAACCATGGACCCCAACCCTTTGGGCCTCTGTGCTTCTCTCTTCGCCTTCTCCCTAGTTAGAGCCTCTTCGCTCCACTCCTTAATCCCAGGGTGTTGTCTTATCTTAGGCAACGTAAGATGAGAACACACAGACAGCTGCACAAAGCTATAATTCAGATCCTATGGCCCCGCAGACTGAAGACACGCCCCAGGTTCACACGCATTTTGGGGGAGGCTGTGCTTGAAATAGAGGTAGGGAGAGCCCCTGTGGTCAGAGAACAATGCTCCCCCCCAACCCCTCAGATGTCCACATCCTACCCCCTGGGACCTGTGACTATGTCAGGTTACGCGGGAAAGGAGGATTATGGTAGTCGATGGAGTTAAGTTTGCTTATCAGTCGACCTTAAAATAGGAGGGTTATGTTCCATAACTGAGTGAAACCATATGATAATTGTCTTTCTCTGCTTGACTTATTTCGCTTAGATCGGTAGGAGAAGAAAGGGAAGAAGAAAGGGGCGGTAAACAGAAGGGGGAATGAAGCATGAGAGACTATGGAGTCTGGGAAACAAACCGAGGGCTTCAGAGGGGAGGGAGTGGGGGAATGGGATAGGCCGGTGATGGGTAGTAAGGAGGGCACGTATTGCATGGTGCACTGGGTGTTATATGTAAGTAATGAATCATGGAACTTTACATCAAAAACTTGGGATGTACTGTATGGTGACTAACATAATAAAAAAATAATATAAAAACATTTAAAAAATAATAAAATAGGAGGGTTATCTTGTGTTATCCAGGTGGGCCCAATGGAATCACAGGGTCCTTAAATGTGGAAGAGGGAGGCAGGTTCAGAGTGAGGAGATTCAGTGTGAGAAAGACCCGGCCGCTGCCAGCTTTGCAGGAGGAGGAGGGGCCCCAAGCCCAGGGATGTGGAGCCTCCAGAAGCCAGAGAAGGCCAGGAAGCTGATTCTCCCCAGAGCCTCCAGAAGGAGCCCCACTGACACCTTGGCTTGAGCGCAGTGAGACCTGCTCAGACTTCTGACCTCCCGAACCATGAGGTAACACATCTGTGTTGCTGTAAGTCACCACATTTATTGCAGCAGCAACCAGAAACTAATACGTTCTTCTTAGGGCAAAGGCCGCAGAAGCACATGATTCTGGCTCTTTTTGACATTTCCAGCCAATCTCTCTGTCGTTCTATCTGTCTGTCTGTCGTCCCTCTCCCTTCCGGCCTTTACAAGCTTTAACATTTACAGAGAATGAGACACGCATCCAACCTCCCCAGCTGACCAACCTGGCACGACACAAGAGGAATAGATTCACCAAGGGGAACTGAAGGTCTCCAAACCTCACAGCCCCCAAGCCCCCTTCTCAGGGCTCCTCCCTCACAGAAGAGAGGAGGGTTTTCTAAATCCCGTTCCTGGGGCACTGGCCTGTGTGAGCCCACCCCGAGCTTTCTCCCACGTCTGTGGTGCTCTCTTGGAGCCTAGAGCTCTGCAAAGTTGCTCTTGGAGCAACTGCTTCTCTGGACGGAGCCCCAGGTTGCTGACCTCACTATGGGGGTGCAGTTTGGGAAAGGGAGCAAGGAAACCTGACAACAGAAGCCTGGGGCAGCCCAAGTAGCAACTGGCGGCTGACAGATGCCTCAGAGGAGGACATCCCGTCTCCTCCTGACCACTTCCTGGCACCTCCCAAAGAAGGGTTACAACCAGTGGGGACACGTCCCCCTCCCTCCCCTAAGTACCCCTCTCCCCCTCCCCCACCCCAGACAAAGCGGGCGCAGGGGGTGGTGGGACACAGATTAATTCAACTTTTAATTACATTCACTTAACAAGATTATCAAGCTGAGGTTAAAAAAAGAAGTCGGCCTCCCAGATTAAAAAAAAAAAAGCCCTCTCTATATCCAGTATACACAGAACCAGAGATGAATATTTATTTATGGACCATTAAAGATTTAATGTTTAATTTATAGCCACTTTCCCTGGTGGAGTATCCAGGCACAATGCCAACATTTTTAACTAAATGAAAAAAAAATTATCACAAAGAAAGATACGTATTTGAAAAGCCACATTTGATCCAGTTAGCAACGGCCCTGGTTTGCTGCTCTGGGATTTCAGATCACAGGCTGGGCAGTTTGTGTCCAGCTGGTGAGGCAGCTGTTGGAGCCCAGCAGCAGGGCCGAGCACAGGATAAATGGACGAGGAGGCCACTTGTGGATCCCCTGGAATTCCCAAACCCAAGCTCTTTCCTTTCTCCCCACAGCCCGCGGAGCACAGGCTCAGAGAGGAGCCATCTGCAGAGCGGGTGTCAGGACTTTTGAGTCATCAATGGCTAAAGGAAGTGGCCCAGATGCCTGGGCTGGGGCATGCAGCTATGCAAGGAGGACCAGTTTACTGTCGGGTCCCTAACACCCAGGCCAATAGGCTCCTAGGTGTCCTTCAGTGAGGCTGTAGTTCACAAGGGTGTGACATTCCAGAAGGGGCTCGGGTGTCCTGATGTCAGGGAGCAGGGACCCTGAGGTCTGGAGAAGGCCAGCTGCTGCCCAGGACGGATGCTTCCTGGTTCACAACCCTGCCCGTTGGTGGCCGGCAGGTAAGGAGGGTCACTTGCTCCCAGGTGGGCCATCTGCCAAAGCAGCCTCCACCCAAAGGAGGCCCCGCCCAGCCAGGGGCCGGACACTGACGACACCACGATGGCACTTGGGCATGCCAGCACCTGTGCTGCTACTGTGGTTTGAGGAAGTAACCTCACAGGGGTGCAGTCCCTGCTTCCCCATCCTTCACCCTGGAGTGCTGTCCCCAGCAGCTGTACTCAGGGGCAAGGCCATGTTAATTTGAACCAAGGATGAAGACAACAGGCAGCCGGAAGCCAAGGCCAGCATAAGCCAGCAGCTTTCACGGGGTTCTTTGTCTTCCCCTGGCAGTCGCATCTCCTGGGGACGACTCTGCGAGACACTGAGTCTGCACCAGGTCAGGCAGGGGCCACAGCAGTTCAGCAGCCAGCGCTTGCCTTGGCCTGCAGGCCTGCGAGTTTCCATCCTGGGGGCACCAATGCTCAGGGGCAGTGTCCCTGCATTTCTCCCTCCCCCGTCCTGTTCCTCCCCAGAGAACCCAGGATGCCAAGACCCCCCTACACATCCCGGGGACAGTGGTGTCCTGGGGCTGGCACCGAGGCCCAACCAAGCCTGAGACTTTCATCCTCTGCTTTGGTCCAGGGCGCCTGCTCCTTCTGCTTCTGGAGCCAAGGATGAGCTCAGCTGCCCTCCAGCTGTTGCCCCGGGGTCTTCCAACCTGGGGGGCCGAGGCCCTGCCACCCTGCAAACTCTTGGTCACAGTCTCTTAGGAATTTAGGAAGCTACCTTCCAACGCATGAACTTCCATGGTCCAGGAGAAGAGGATTTGCTGATGGACCAGCAATGGGGGGTCCATTTTAATCAGCCCCACCCCTCCAAGGGATGCCCCCCTCCCCTTCCTCAACCTTCATTAGCTATTGAGGTCAGAGACATATTAGATCTGCTCTTCCCTGCAGGGAGGCAGGCACACTTGTCTCTGGAGCTTCTCATTCCCATAAACCTACCCTTCATTTCTCATGTGAATCCACTTTAATTACAAAGCTAAATCATGAGAAGCAAATATTAAAATTAAAAAAAAAATCCCTACACAAACCAAGTTTGCTTGTGCCGGTCACTGGCTCTGAGAGTCAAGACACAGACCCAGGATGATACCACACCATTCACTAAAAGCATGAGTGTCACTGAATCAATAATTCATTTACTTTAATGAAATAAGTCCTTTGAAAACTAATTGCAAACTTAATCCATTTACTCCGACCCGTTATAGCCCTTTATGTAAATTGCAGAACCATCCCTGTGGGAAGGAGAAAGTCTTTAGGTGGAAGACACCTTGTCTTCTCCCCCTCCTTCCTCTGGGGGGAGGGACGGAGAAATGTGGGAACCAGTGGGATCCGACCCTCCATCTGCCCAGCGCCACACCTCCAGACTGAGGGGTGATTTGCCTCCTTCCACTGTGAGAGGGGAATCATCTGGAAACCAAAACACAGAAACACCAGATGCTGGGAAGTGACTGTCCTGGGGCCTCCGGAGAAGCTGATGGTCTACTGCAAGCCCTCAGCCCTTGGGTGCTCCACGCAGCTTCTCTCCGGAGCCCCGAGCCTGAGGAACAGTGCCCAATTCCAGAGAAACCCAGGCAGGATGTCGTTTTCAGTGCATGCTTAGCAAGTGAAATCCTGGAGGTCCGCAGTGTGGCCGCCCCAACCTGCAAACCCGGGACTGGAAAGACACTCCAGCTAGCGGGGCTGTGGAATCAGGCCTTGCGGACTGCACGGAGCTACATGGGCCACAAGCAGAGCCCTCTGGTTTAGCACCAACGGCGGGGGGCGGGGGGGCGGGGCTGAAGAGCCAGAGAACCCAGGGGGTCAGTGAGAGAGACTACTCTCCCTGGCTTTTGTTTTGGGCAAAGAAAAGCAAGGAGGGCACACTTCTCAGCTGCTTACATTGAAGAGTTCCGAATCCTATTTTTTCTCTGTTTCTTTTTCTCATCTTACTGAAATAGATTCCAGTTCCCAAATGTAAGTCCAAGACTGCTTCTTGATGTTTTCAGGGAGAACCCATATCATTTAGAGATTACATGGAAGAACCTACGTTTGCTCTGCGGCTTGGCGCTGGGCGGTCTCACGTTCAGAGTGGACCCAGTGCGGGCGGAGGTGAAGCACAGGGAGGGGCCTGCACTGGCACTCCCTCAGTGAGGGAGACCCCGAAACTGCACCCCTGAGCCTCACACCCCACTCATCCCTCCTGCACTGAGGCAAGAGCAGAAGGTAGACTCTCCCTCACTCAAAATCACCGGGTAGGTAGCTAAGGACCGCCGCCAGCACGGCTGCCATTCTGACGCCATGTTCACTGGGCATCAAGAATGTGCTAGGCCAGCCCTGGCTCCCTGGGGTCACTGTGGGAATGGGCATAATTTCCCTAAGCTGAAATGACGCCCGGAGCCTCAGGGGCAGATCCAGGACAGGTTAAAAAGAGCTACAGGTTCTGGGCACCAAGAGGGAATGGGTGGGGCTCCAAGTGCTTCTCAGTTGCACCAAGTAGCAGATGGGCAAACCCTTGGAGGGGTGAGGGTGTGGTACCCCAGAGCTGTGGGATATGACACCGTGGCTTCCCAGCGGACTCCCGCCTGCTCCTCCTGCACTGCTGGTTGCACAGAAGGCAACCTGATTACCTTGAACTTGAGCAGACTATCTCAGCCTACCTTGGAGGCAGGGGAGCTGCTGCATGCCATGTTCAAAGACACCGTCCCAGCAGAGGTATCCCCAAAGACCCAGGTTCCCAGCTCTGCACTCGAGGGGGGGCTGCTCTTTCTGCGGCCACAGCCGGCTTTGCAGTTCTACCTCCAAGATTAGCTTAAAACCAGAAATGTCAAAACTCTCTTTCCCTTGTAAATTCTGCACATCAGGTTGAAGTGAGTATGGGAGCGGAGAAAGCAGGGCAGCCGTGTATGCCAAATGCTATTTTTCAGTGGTTGCACTTTCCTCTCCCCTGAGACACCGACCTGATACCCAGAATGAGCTGAAGACAGGACCTGACATCTTCAGTCTCTACCCCGGGGGCTGTGCTCTCCTGGGGTTGAGGACAGTGCGGGATGGGGTGGGCACAGCGCTCTTCCTGAGCGGAGTCCACCGGGAAGGACTGGCTACTATGTGGTGAGAGGATGTTCTGCGTACCCAGATCCCTGCGAGGACACCTGTCAGCACACAGGCATATGGGAAAGGTATCAGCAGGAGACGGCTGTCACCTAGAAAAAGCCTCTCCTATTTTTCTGAGAAGCAGACAGGTTGCAAATGAAGTATCATCTGGGGGGGCAATTCATGGAGGAAGGGGAGGGGCAGAACTTTTAGGGGACAGGGAGAGAGGCTGCTTTGCAACTGGGGGGAATGCTCAGCTGCCACGGAAGGGGCTGAAAGCCGGTAGAGCAGGGACATGCTAGACGTTTCCCTGTGCTGGACTGGTGATCCTGTGCTCCCCAGGAGCCAAGGAGAGGCCAAGACCCAGGTGCAGCAGTGAACCTGATGATGCTCTAACCACACAGGTCCGAAGTGCCCCCCTGGAAACGTGATCCCAATGCCAGACAATCTGTGCACTCTGGCAACAGGGCATTGATTAAGAACCCAGCTCCGATGGCTCCACACACATCAGTCTGGGTCTTCCAGGACCCTTCTGGCAACCTGTCAACTCTGCAGGTGCAGCAGCCCCAAGCTGGGGCCACAGGTCAACAGGGTAGGTGGCCTGAGTGGCCACAGGCTTTGGGAGGGGAGAGCAAACCTTCCAAAGGGAGTAGCTCTGGGGCTGACTCACAAGGGCTTTGGTTGATAGCTGTCAGCTCTCCAAGGAGCTCATTAGCAGGAGGAAGGCCACCAGCAGCCCAAGTAGCTGCGGGGGGTGGTGAGGGAAGCCAGTGGGATTACCCAGACCGCAGCCCTTCGGCTGAATTGTGAGTGTCAGAGGCTGGGAAATGAGCAAGCAGGTGAGACAGACCCATCGCCCATCCTGCCCCGGCCGGTGCCCTGAGGGTGGGGGTGGGGGCACATTCAGAATGCCAACCTGGGCCTGAGAGCAGGGCACCCACTGGGTCTGCTCTCTGGATGGAGCTCCAGAGCAAGAACCGGAAAAGGAGGGCTTGAATCAAGGCTCTGCCACATCGAGCTGCAAGGCCCTGAGCAAACACCCCAGCCTCCCTGCACCCAGTTTGCCCACCTGCACATAGGGGCCCATAGCAGCCCCCTGGACTCCGTGCCGAACTGAGGGCTTTTCCTAGTCAGCTCCCGAGTCACCCTCTGGGAGCCCCTAAGAGTCGGCTCCCGAGTCACCCTCCGGGGTCTGAGCATCATCCCCATTTTACAGAGGAGGAAACTGAGTACGAGGTGGGCGATGGGCGCCTGGACTCTGAGCCCTTCCTGTCATCATCTCCCAGGAGACCTGGAGGAGGTGGAGCCCTCTGCGTGGCAGACACTATGGGAACCCCGGGAACCCCTCCCGCTGTGTCTCACAGATGTTTGCAGGACCCTCTTCCCCCCCGCCCTCGCCAAGGCCCCCCCAATCCACCCGCCACCTTGTTTAATCAACAGACAAGGATGTGCAGGGGTGAGAGTCAGGGTGTGAACCCCCTTTGTCCAGCCTGAATGCCCCTCACTCCTCCCCACCCACTGCCCAGAGTCAGTCCTTGGTGGGGGGGTCATGTTCTTTTACTGAAGCTTAGCTTCTTAAGTGGGGCCCTCCCCACAAAGTGGGCCCAATATGCCTGGTGTCCCACACCCCCCATAATAGATCTAGTTCAGGCTGAGGCCTCAGCTCTCACATGCCCTGTACCCCTTGTAGAACCCCTGCATGGGGCCCTGCCCTTCCCTCAGCACCTCAGAGCTAGGACCCCTGGGAGGGAAGAATGTGGGCCCATGGTGGGTGCCAAACAGAGTCAGAGGTGCCCAGAGGCTGCTTCTAAAAGCGAGAGGTCAACTGGTGGCCAGGTCTGAGACCCTGACTCCAAAAGGACCACAGTCTGCCAAGGCCAAAGCTAGCACCCCAAGGGCCAGTCCTCCGCCCAGAGAGGTTTGGTCACATCGGGCCTATGGTGGAGGATGTAGTGAAGCTGGAGCCAGCTTTCTGTCACCTGGGCCTGCGGGGTGTCCAATCCCCTGACCACCGGGAAGAAGCGAAATGGCCAGCGGGGTGGCCAAGTAGAGAAAACCAGGGTGTGAGAGAGATTTTCAGTCGGCATCATAGATTCACGCTCAGAATCAACCTCAGAGTTCTTCCCCAGCTCTAAAGCCCCACCTGCGCTGGTCTGTTCAACCCCAGACCTCACCACCCTCCTGCTCTTTCCAGAGGCAGCACTGGCCTTCTTGCTGGCTGTGGAGCTCTCCAGGCACACTCTACCCCAGGGCCTTTGTACTTGCTCCAGCTTAGCCCCATGTGCAGACGAGGGGGGACATAGCCCCTGGTCTTGGCTCCCTGCTGCAGGGGTGTATGAGCCCTTGTACATTTCTCTCTGAATTCCACCTAGACTGTTCTCTGAAGGAAAATCAGTGGGAAGATCTCAATAAATCACACGGGGCGTGGGGGGGGCGAATTGATTAGGGTCCTAAATTAGGTTAGTGCCACTGTCTGCTCAGAGGGCAGGACCCCTTAATCATAGTTTCTTTCTGGAGAGGTGGCCCACAGGCAGAGTGGAAAGACCTGTGGGCTTATAGGGAGGGCTATGGAGATCAGCCCCCGGGCGGCCTTAGAGCTGCATGTGTCTGTTCAGGCCCACGCTCCTCACCCGGTGCTGAAAGGTATCCCTGCGTGAGGCATGAGGGGCCAGGCCATGACTGCTTTAATAGAATCACTCTTCTCCTTCCCACTCGATGGAAACCAACTCATTTGCCTTCGGCCATGAGCATAGGGGTAGCCCCGACAGGGAGATGTGCCTTCTAGACCCTTGGCCATGAAGCACCTGCTCTGGTAGCCTTCTCCTCCCTTCGTTTCAGGTAGTCTGGCTGCGAAAGGAACACAAGAGCTGGATGGATGAACTCAACAGTTAAGGCTGGTATAGGTAAGCATCGACCACCACCCCCAAGAATTGGCCCTCGCCCGTTCAAGATGGCTGCCACTTGGCTAAGTGGGCTCGGGGCCTTCTGCTCAGGTAGCGTAACACATCCAGGGCTAATGAGGCATTCCAGAAACCCCAGTGCTCTGAGAAGGGCAAGGTACAATACCTCCCTCTCTGACCCAGTGGGCGCTGGGCTTGTCCCCTGGCTGTGGAAGGCTTATGGTTCTGGACACGTTCAGGCCAGAGTGACAACTGCAGCAAAGGTGAACGTTTTCAGGATTTCTTCTCCATACCTTTCCCCTAGCACAGCATCTTAGAAGGTGGCGAGTACTTTAAAGGAGCAATCCAAGCGAAGGTTGGTACTTTATAGGTACTTTGTAGATTCTGTAGCACTTTGAATTTATGTTATATTTTGGGAACACTGGAAAGGCACACAGACTTTCTGCTGACACTGCGCCTTCTTTCTCCAGTCAGGGGTTCACCTGTCACGGACGCCCGGCTGGAGAACCTGCCCTGCTCTGTGGCAGCTCCATGAGATGCTGCCAGGAGAAGAGGCTGGAGGCAGAAGGCTGCTCTGACTCTACGTGAGCTCCCTTTTCCATCTTTCTAGGCCAGCCAGGTAAGAGTCACCTGGATGGCAGACCAAGAACACTAAACGCCCCCACACCCCCCTGCCCAGAACCATAGCTCCGTGAGATTTAGGACATTGTCAACTGCTGCCCAAATCCCCAGTGCCTAGAACAGTGCCTGGAACACAGCAGAGCCTGGTGAGTATTTGTTGGCTAAATGTATGCACACACTGTGTACAGGGGTGAACTGTGTCCCCCACAAAGGTATGTCCAAGTCTTAACCCCCAGAACCTGTGAAGGTGACCTTGTATTTGGAGAAAGCATCTTTGCAGATGGATTAAGTTACGGATCTGGAGATGAGATCATCCAGAATCTAGGGTGGGCCTGAAATCCAAGACGGGGAGGGAGATTTGGGACACTGACAGCTGGAGCCACCAGCAGCAGCTGGGACAGGCAGGAAGGATCCTCCCCTGTAGTCTTTGGAGGGAGTGCAGCCCGGCTGGCACTGTGATTTCAGACTTTGGGCCTCCAGACGGTGAGAGACTACATTTCTGTTGTTTTAGCCATCCCCCTCCCACCCGGCTTGTGATCATTTGTTACCACGGCCACAGGACACTTGCACACATGCTCTGGTTGGCAGCTTCAGCCTGGCAGAGCCCCTTTCCCATGTAGCTTCCCGAGGTCACCCTACCTGGATCTTTCTGTCTTACTCCTGGGCCCTCAGTACATATGGGCCCTGGTTATGAGCTTCTCTGAGGACAGGCGGGAGCTGCTACTTCCTTGTCCTTTCTTCCTGGCCCTGGCCCCCTTGGAGGAACCTGCCCAGAAGGAGATCTGGGGAAGGGCAGGGCATTAGCCACCGGGCCGTCACTGCTGCCCTGGGGGACCCTCAGCCCACAAGAAGGCAGATTTGTGGCAGTACACAAAAACAGCACCAAGCCTGCCCAGAAAGCAGCCCACACCGCATCTGTCCAGAGCTGACTTTCGACCGCCTGCTCTGCAGGGATGGCACCTGCCCAGTGCTGGGGCAGTTCAGGGGAAGTGGGGGCAGACACCATCCCGACTGGCATTTCAAAGGCTCAAAGGCAGAAAGCCAAGAATTCTGAAGAAGAAAACTCCTCACTGCCTCTCTGCCTGTGGAAATGCTCCCAAGGAGACTAGACTTCGTGAGGTCGCCCTTAAGTTTTTAAATTTAATGGTGGTTTCCTCCCCAAAGCCAGCCCAGGGAGTCCACGATGAACCGTCTTCAGGCAATTCTGGAAACAGCTGGCCCCAGGACCCCTCTCACTAACAAGGGGCTCACTTGTAGTGGACTGTCCTCTCCCTGTTCCCCTGGCCTGATCGGCTCTCAGGCAGGACTCATCAAAGCTTTTGGACAACCCAGGTAAATTACGTCCACTGAATTGCTGGGATGCCTGTCACTTGATTGACCTTTTAGAGGGCTCTGGTGAGTTGGAGAGCCCGATTTCCCTTCAGACATGTGGAGTGGTTTGACCTCATTACCTCTGGGCACATAGGTCTGTAATTTCCAGAGTCTCCCCAGCTGACATTAGCGACTTTCCAATTTCCAGAAGGGGCTTAGTTTCCAAATTCCTTTCAAGATCACCACCACTATTTTACAATTTTAATTCCATTAGGTGAATCCGCTCACATTCCAGAGATTTGTGGGGCTGGAATTTCACAGATAAGCTTCTCGGCTGCTTCCCAAGAGCCCCAGGCAGGGAAAGCCAGCCAACCGTGGGCAGGTCACGTGCACTGGAGGCTGCAGGTGACTTTGGATGGGTGGCCCAGAACTGGCTTGGAGTGGGGTTCCACGCGGTTCAAGTCCGCACGGTTCAAGTCCACACGGCCCATAGCTCCACATTCAGCTTGCTCAGACAGCGGGAATTTAGATTCGCTCGTTAGGCAAACACTACCCAAATCACTGGCACAGTAACAGACTCACACCCAAGTGGCTTTTCAAACAGGGCTGCTTACCCATGACCCGGGGGCGAAGCTCTCTGTGCAAGCTTCTGTTGGGATGTCCTGCCTTCCCTCCTGCAAGTGATGACTTTCATCTCAATGTACAGAGTGACCCACCATCCAGCAACAGAAGCAAACCTGACTACAGCTAAGGAGGTCCCTGTGCACTGCCATCCTGGCCCGTGTCCCCCTGGTGGTGTGGGAACCTGGACAGCTGGCTGCCCCTCTTCCCTTGAAGACATTCCATCCCTTTAAGGACGTGTCCTCACTGTCTTGGCCCGGCCAGCACCTTGTCTTGTTGTCCTCGGTTCCTATGGGCCTACTAAGTGTTCTCATCCATGTGATGTCTGTTTTGGTGACAACCTCCCCGGTACTTTTCTCAAGGGGATTATTTGCCATCGTCAGGAGTGGGATTATTTGGCTTCGTTCATGTAACTGTGACAGCCAGCCTGACCCGAAGGGCGTGCTGCTGGGCTGGGGTCCTGGCAAAAAGCCTCACAACCCTGAGACTTCCTGAGTGACAGAAGAGTTTCTGTTATGTTAAGGGCGGTCCTGCAGATCCCTTCAGGATGGGGGCAGATCACCAACCTCGTGATTGGGTGGTTGGAAGCTTGCACGAGCCCAGACTCCTGGATGGGCTGGAGATTGAGTTCAATCATGTGGCCAATGATTTAATCAATCGTTACCTACGTAATGAAACCCTCATACAAACTCTGGGCACCAAGGCTGGGGCAGCGTCCTGGTTGGTGAGCGCATGCATGTGCCGGGACAGTGACACGCCTGATTCCACGGGGGGTGGGTACAGAAGCTCCCAGCTCCCTCCAGGATCTTCTCCTATGTTCATCCCTTACAATAAAACTGATTGTAAGCACAGGCCTTTCTTTGGCCTATGAGACATTCTAGTGAATTATAGAACTAGAGGGTATTATGTTAAGCAAAATAAATCAATCAGAGAAAGACACTTATTCTATGATTTCATTCATATGTGGAACTTAAGAACCAAAACAGGATCATAGGGGAAGGGAAGGAAAAATAGGATGAAATCAGAGAGGGAGACAAACCATAAGAGACTTTTTTTTAAGATTTTGTTTATTTATTTGACAGAGAGAGGCAGTGAGAGAGGGAACAGAGGCAGGGGGAGTGGGAGAGGGAGAAGCAGGCTTCCCGCTGAGCAGGGAGCCCAATGCGGGGCTCGATCCCAGAATGCCGGGATCATGATCTGAGCCGAAGGCAGACGCTTAACAACTGAGCCACCCAGGCGCCCCAACCATAAGAGACTCTTAATCATAGCAAACAAACTGAGGGTTGCTGGAGGGGAGGGGGTGGGGGATGGAGTCACTGGGTGACGGGCATTAGGGAAGGCACGTGATGTAATGAGCACTGGGTGTTACATGCAACTGATGAATCACTAAACTCTACCTCTGAAACCAGTAATACACTATATGTTACTTAATTGAATTTAAATTTTAAAAAAAAGAAGCGAGGGGTCATGGGAAGCCCTGAATTTATAGCTGGTCGGTCAGAAGTACCAGTGGGCTCTGAGACTTCTGGCTGGCAGCTGTGGGGGCCGGGCCCTAGGCCTGTGGGGTCTGTTGCTAACTCTGGGTGGTCAGTGCGGGAGCTGAAGCACAGCCCTCACCCTGGGTGGACACGGGCACCACGTCAGAGCCATGTATCCCTGGGTCTGGGCCCCAGTCTCCGCTCTCAGTCCAGGGTGACATAGTCTTGGGCAAGTCACTTAACCCCGTGGGCCTTCCTGTCTCATCTTCAAGCTGACAGAGTTGGGATAAATGACCCCAAGCTATGTCTGGTTGTGAAAGACTGTGACCACCTGGTTCCCATGTCACTTTTGCAGGAAGCTGCCAGGGGCCCCTACCTGGCTGTGCAGAACCTGGATGCCACCATTCCTCTGGGAGAGCAAACTGCTGAGCCACGGAGAAGCCCAGGAAAGGTCTAGGTACGGAGACCTGGGACCACTGAGTGCAGGCAAGGAGGAGAAGCTGAAACGCTCAAGTGCAGGAGAGAACACGCGGCTCCAGCTTCAGTTTCTGATGGGATTTCCAGTGTCCCGTCTGCTGTCACCTCCAGCTGCAGGCTTCACCTGCACATGTCACAGGTGCCCTCAGTCTCACACCATGTCCCTCTTCTCTCCTCTAGCCTTACAACCGTCATCCGTTCTCTCGCTCCGTTCGTGAAAGGCCCATATTCTCCACACCAGCATCCAGGCTGACATGTGGATGCTCAGGGTCGGTGGGGTTTTATGGGTCCTCCAGCCCAGCCCTGGCCAACCCCACGTCCCCTTTGCAATGATCCCAGTGCTTCCCAGCTTCCCTCTCCTCCCATCCTGGTCCCAGAGACTCCCCTTGTTACAAAGTTCTTCCCTGGGAATGACCGAGATATGCCTCCCAGTGATTTCCCCATGGTCTGATCTCTGCCTTCTGGATCACAGAGGTCACGTTCAATCCCTTCCTCCAAGACAGACCTCTGGTCTTTCACGCCGCTTGGGGCTGGCTGCTCACGTTCCACAGCTCAGCCTGTGGGGTCAGCAGGAGTGTCTGGTCATCCCCCGAGCTCCACACCACAGCTCCCAGGCTGGGCCTCCTCTGTCTTCATGGGAAAATGAAGCCAACTGCTCCTTTGTGACCCAACCATCTGGCTGCACCCCATTCCATGTCTCCTCCTTCTGGGTCTGCTCCACTCCTGGGCACCGGGCCACACGCATGGCTTGGCCAACTCCAGGTGACGACCCATCCGATGGCCTCTCCCTCCCAACCCTCTTTGCCTTGTCCCTTTGCCTCCTCCCCCGTAGGCCTCTGAGCCTTGTCTCCACCTTGTTGCCTTCTGCTCCCTGGCACTCTCTTCTCTCTTTCCAACATTCCCCACCCATTCCTCTCATGGAAAATGCCGACCTCCAACTTCATGAGGTCAGCTTTCCCCTTTTCCCCTGAGTGTCCCCCTCTCCCTGCCTATCTTCACACCCTTCCTCATCCAGCTTAGATGCTGTTCTGGGGTGAATAATGTCCACGCAAAATTCATGTCCAGCTGGAACTTCAGCATGTGACCTTCGTTGGAAATGGGGGTCTTTGAAGATGTGATTGCTTAGGTTAAGATGAGGTCCTAGTGGATGAGGTTGGCCCTAAATCCAAGGACTCGGGTTCGTATAAGGGAAGATTTGCACAGAGATGCAGGCACAAGCGCTCTTTTGGGGGAGACAGCCGTGCAAAGACACAGGCAGAGACCAGACAGACACAGCTAATGAGTCAAGGCATGGCCATGGTTTGCCAGAAGCCACCTGAGGCTGCAAGAGGCCATGAAGATTCTTCCCTGACCTTTGGAGAAAGCACAGCCCTGCTGACACCCTGATTTCAGATCTCTGGCATCCACAACTGCAGGAGAATAAATTTCCCTTGTTTTAAGCCCCCAGTTGGTAGTAATTTGTTACAATAGCCCTAGAATGCTCATACAGATGTCTGACTCAATCCTCCAAACACATTGTCCTTGACCCCCCAGCATGCAGTAGGTGCTTTGTAAGTGCTTGCCCCCCACCTGTCTCCAGACTGCTGAGAGCAATGGGAGACCCCCCGCACCCCAGGACGGAGGCCCTACACCTGCTTTTAGCTACTGTCCACTGTCCAGCTGGACTCCTCCTCCAAGTCTCCATGGGGACCATGTGACACCGTCTCTGTTCTGCCCCAACCTCTGACACCTGACTTACCCCAGGTACCCTCACCTCCTCCTCCACGGAGAAACCAGGAGCCATCAGCTCCCTGCCTCTTTTCCCTCCTTCTGGGGGTGCTCAGGGTCCTTTCCTGTGGTCGGTCACACTCTTTCCTTGTCATTGGCATTTAAAAAAATAAAACCACAAAGCTTCCAGCAAGGTGATCCCTCGCCGTGGCCCTCCTCTCCCTCCTCACAGTCCGCTCACCACTGCGTCCATCTGGGAATGGAGAACTGTCTCTGCCCCTTCCACACCTCTGCCCTTGTGGGGCTACTGCGGTTTCCTCGGTGCTGGATCTTAGAGTCCCCATGTGTCACTGGCGCGGCCACTTGGCCCCTGAGGGGTCCCCTCCCTCCTCTCTATACCCTCTCCCCCACCTTGGCTTCTGTGGGCCCCTCTCCTGTTACCCCTCCATCTCTTTGCCACCTGCTTCTGTTCCCCCAAACACAGGAGATTCCTTGGGGGAGACTTCAAAACTCTCCACTTCCATACCTAACTCACAGGGCCACCCCATCATGCTTCTGAGAGCTAGTCATACACTGAGCACTTCCACATGCAAGTCTGCAGACTTCCCCTCTACCCCGGGCTCAGAGACACATCTCCACATGTGTTGGATCTGTCCACTTGGGGTCCCACACATACCCCCAAACTCCAGGGCTGATCTCACTGCCCTCCCCCCAAACCCAGTCTCCCTGCTCCTCCTGTGTCCCCTTTTCTGGTGCTTACACCACCTCCACTGTCACCCCAGCAACCACCAGGCTCCCTCCTCCATGCCCAGCCCCCATCTGCTTCGCCTCCTCAACTGTTAATGTGCCCCCTGCTCCTCATCCCCTTTGTCCATGGGCTGGGATGAGTGTTGCCATTTCCCACTGAAAGTCTTGCGAAGGTGCTCTGTGCCAGGACACGGCACCCAACCCTTCTGGGCACCCAGGATGCAGGTGCTGGAGAGCAACGTGGGCGGGGAGGGCGGTGGTGGGGCAGCTCTGCTCCTTTGACCCCTACAGTGTGAGGCAAACCCACAAGCCAGAGGTGCGGAGACAATGGCCGTCACTCACCCAATGACCGGTGACCGAGAGAGCTCCTTGCACCAAGTGTCCCTGTGCGCCACCTTTATCGTATTTTGCTTGAAGGTTAAGTGATTTGTCAAGGTCATGCAACAAAATGTCAGGGCTGGAACTTGGGCTCATTTTTTTCTGGACACCAAAACCCAGCGCTGAGTTAATTTGTGGGTCCCGGTGCAGAGTGACAAAGTGACAAAGTGACAAAGCCCCGTGTTTGAAGACTACTGTGACTATTAAGATGGTGACAGAAGAGCTTTAAGCCAGGTTTGGGGCCCTGAGGCTGCTCTGCCAGGACCCCTGTTCCTGTTTCTCTCCCCCGTCCTTCTCCAGGGGCAGGCCTTCCCTCCTGCCATCAGCCCCGGGGTGCCTAGGCCATGTCTCCCCCAACCAAGGGCTTCTCCTAATTTCCCCTCCTCCCTCGGCAGACCACTCCAACCAAAAGTTCCAACCCTGAGGCTACTTTGCAGGGCCCCTGGGCAAGTCCCCAAAACTCTCTGGACTCCTGTTTCCTCATTAAAAACAGTAAAGACACAGGTCACAAAAGGGTACAGGGCCACCTAGAAAGTGTAGCTCTCAGATCAATGAGAAATGGTCAATTACATCATGACCCTATGGGACAACGGGGGCCTGGAGGCTCAGGAACTCCCTATACACAGTCTCACCAGGGCGCAGAGTCCACCCCAGCCACCAAATAGGCGGGCCTGCTTCTCACAAGTGCCTCCTTATGTTTTCCTACCAGCCTCCAGGAGGCCGGGTCAGGGCACTGAAGCCAGAGAAGGAACCCGAAGCAGTCCCCCAGCTGGTGGGGTGGGGTGGGCAGGGTTCCTGAGAAGAGAAACAGGCTGGCATTAGCATCCACTCAGGAAGGGAACCCAACCGGCATGCTGGCCTCCGGGTGGCCTCTGGTGGGACCCTCGTGTCATGTCTGCAGGAAGGCTTTACCTGGGCCTACTTGTCCTGTCCCTGGGGACAGCCTGAAGAGCTGAGCTGAACTAAGCTCTGCATTCGACTAGTGGCATGCTGGCAATGTCCTCGCTTACCCGACAGCATGACTTCAGGAACAGCCACTAGCATCTTCTCCTGACAGGCAGCCCTCTGCTGAGTCCTCTGTGTGAGCTGCACCTGCAGATCTGGGCTCTCCCCTGACCCCCTCCCCCCGGGGCCCTCTCCTGAGCAGGATCCTACCTCCTCTGGTCTCTTGCTGAGAGCCTCACCCACAACCTTTCCTCTGTTGGGGAAATGCATTCAATTGGGTATTTTGCTCAGCTGGGGCTCTGGCAGCTGATTTTTGTCGCCTGACTTGTCTCTGTGTGGAGTTCCTCCCTGGGCTCTGGGGGAGGCCCGGCTGCAGGAAACCAGGGTTCGCACCCCATGCCCAGCTCTGCCCTTCCCTCTGTCCTTCCAGTGAACTGGATTCCCTTCCTCCACCTGCCCCTGTGTCTCCCTTCTCCAGACTCACGCCTGAACCAGGGGCCCTGACAGCAGGGACAGCAGGAGGAAGTCCTAACCCAGCTGGAAATGGAAAGTGCTCCCACGTTCTGAGGGGCTCTGCTTCCAGGGAGTGGGAAGGGGGCAGGACTGATGTCCCCCCGGGGGGCTGGGGCTGAAGAACAGGCTGATGACCGATGGCCCCTGCCTGCCCAAGGCCCCCTGACTCACTGGGGCTGGGAGCTGGCCACCCACTGGCTGAGGGACAGGGGCTCCTTGGCTGCCTAGAGTCCAGAATGTTCTCTGAGCCTCCCCTTCTGTGGCGTGGATTGAGCCTCTTACAGCCAGCTTGGAAAGCCACCCACAGGGACCAGGGGCTGAGGGCCACCACACTTTTGTCCTCCCCATTGGCAACACCACTTTCCTCTGGGCACATCCCTTCTAGGGTTGGTGACTCAGCACAGTTGTGCCCCAGATTAGCATCCCGCTCCTTCGTGGCTGCATGAAGAGACGGTCAGGTGTCAGCAGGACTGCTGAGCTGCGGCAGGTACAGGGGCCGAGCCTGCACACACAGCTGGCTGAGCCGAGGCGCCCTGCCAGGCCCATCCCCGCCTTCAGCATCCATCTGTCTGCGTGCCGTTAACTGCCCACAGTCCCTTCTCATGACACACCCCTGCCTTTGGGCTGGAGGTACCGGAAACCCACCAGCATCTGGGCCTCAGTTTCCTCGTCTGCAAGACAAGGGAAATGGCTCACAGCTCCTGGGCTGGCTCCTGGGGAGGTTAAGCAAGTGAACACAGCATGTGCCTGGCCTGCACTCCTAGCTTCTCTCACCTTCAGGGGATGGAGTTGAGCCCAGGAGGTGGGGGATTAGGCTCTCAAGCCTTGGCGGGGGCAGGACTGGCTTCTTTTCTCCGGGGGGGGGGGCACCGCCCCCACCAGGGGGCTCAGGGAGCCACCTGGTGATGCCTGGGAAGCACCCATGGCATCAGCATGGCTTCAGGGTCTCTCCACTCTCACACAGGCTGGTTCAGTGCCCCAGTCTGCTTATCCTCCAATTGTCCCCACCCTGTCAAATGGCTCTACCATCAACCCTGTTGCTCAGCTCAGAGCCCAGGAGCCACTTCTGCTTCTCCTCTGTGTCCTCTTCCCCTGGGGCCCTAACTTCCCAGGGCAAGTCTCAGGGATTCCCCCAACATACAGCCCCAGCCCCCTGCTCTCTGCATCCAGGCCACTGTGAGTCACATGTCATCTCTCCCCTGGGCTCTCGCTAGTGTGCTCCTTGATCCGCCAGCCTGAGGGTGAGGGCCAATCATTCTCTGTCTTACACCCCGCTTACACC
Organism: Ursus americanus; assembly: GCF_024610735.1. Taxonomy (NCBI): domain Eukaryota; kingdom Metazoa; phylum Chordata; class Mammalia; order Carnivora; family Ursidae; genus Ursus; species Ursus americanus. The sequence goes on along the minus strand of NC_142164.1, from coordinate 43,009,791 downwards.
CTGCCCTATACCCCACCCTACATCCCCATCCTACATCCCAGCCTTACACTCCTCCCTACACTCCTGTCCTATACCCCCGCCCTACACCCTGCCCTATACCTCATCCTACACCACAGCCTTACACCCCACCCTACACCTCTACGCTACACCCCAGCCTTCAACCCCTGCCTTACACGTCCTCTGTCTTTGCTTCTCTGTCTCTGCCTCTGTCTCCCTCTGTCTTTATGTCCCTCTGTCTCCCTCTGTCTCTGTCTCCCTCTGTCTCACTCTTCACTTGGTCTCATGCCCTCTCGCCATCTCTACAGTGTCCTTCCAGAGCTCCCTCCTACCTTGCCAGGTCCCTGTCACCAGCCCAGCTCCTTCCTCCCCCTTGGCCCTCACGCCACCTGCCCCAGTGCCAAGCATGTTCTGTCCCCTGACTTCATCAGGCAGCTCGGTCTCAGAGAAGCCTCCTCCCACCAGACCTGAAGTGCTGCCCAGGACTTCCACAGCTGCTCTATGTAACAGAGTGTCCCGTTCAGTTAATTTATTTGTGAACTAACTGCACCCTCTCCCCCAGACTATTTGCTCCATAAGCTCGGGGACCCTGCCTGTTTCTCCATCACTCTGCAGCCTCCCAGCCCCTACGCAGTGCTGACTGCAGAGCATGTGTTCACCAAAGTGGGGGCAGAGATGGAATGATAGGTGGCCATCCTTCTTGTGGGCTGCCAGCAGACTCTCTCCACGGAAGCCAGTCATCTCAGCGAGCAGGAGTCATCCTGCTGTCTGCAGGTGTGGGTGGATGAGCAGGTGCCCCATCGCCATCACCGAATAGCTTCAGCTCTTGTCAGGAGGCTGCGACCCTGCCCTGCATACCTATTAATAACACGTAACCAAGGACACATTGTGAGTTTGGGTGAGAGGTGAAACGTGCATTCAGAAAACGCCAAGACAAATGGGGGGTGGCCAGGAAAGGGGTGACCCTTGATTTGCTTGGCCCTAGAACAAGGAGAGCTAACGTTTCCCTTAAACATACAGTTACCACATGACACAAGAGAAAACGTATGTTCAAACAAGCACACACATGTGCACAGCAGCGCTATTCGCGGTAGCCGAACAGTGGAAGCAACTCAACATGATCAGCTGGGGAATGGATAAAATGCGGCCCATCCACTCAGTGGAAAGCTACTCAGCCACGAAAGGAAAGAGCTTCTGACAACTTCTGCATCACCGATGGACCTTGGATCCCTATCCTACATGCAAGAAGCCCAACACAAAAGACACATAGCATATGAGTCCATTGGTGTGAAATGTCCAGAGTAGGCAAATACACAGAGACCGGAACATTATCGGTTGCCTGAGGCTGGCGGGTTGGGGAAATGGGGCATGGCTGCTGACGGACACAGGGTCTCTTCCTGGGGTGATGAAAATGCTTTAAATTAAGGGTGGTGATGGTTGTACAACTCTGTGCCCACAATGAAAACTCTTGTGTTGTGCACCTGAAGTGGGTGGATTGTAGGGTGTGTGAATTGTATCTCCAAAAAAGTTATTATTGGGGAAAAAAAGAAAGGAGTGTTTCTTGACCATCTTACCTGCCAGGCTTATCCTAAGCATCTATGTGTACAGACTCACCCTCCATGCCACAGCCCACTGGGGGAGGAATGGCTGTCACCCTCTGACGGGTGAGGAAGCTGAGGTTGGGAGCATTTATTTGCCCATGCTCGGGGAGCGAATGAGGGCTGGTGCAGGATTTGCATGAAGGTCTATGCAGTTCTAGAACCTGCAACTCCGCCACCGTCACATCAGGCGCCAGCACTGGTGAGTCTGTGATGAGGCTCTGGGCTCTGGACCTATCCGTTACGTGTGGCTGAAAGCTGACAGCACTGCCAGCACAAGTTTTGTCTGCAGGACAGTGTGGGCAGCAGGCGGGCACTGGGTAGACTGAGCCTCACGTTCCTCCAGGGACCAGAGGGGGCTGGGAGTGTGGGATCAGGCTGCCCTGCCATCCCAGGTGCAGCCCACCTTGCTCCCTGGGCTGCCTGCCTGCTCGAGAGGCCCTGTCACCTGCCACCCCACCGCACACCTGCTGCCCACCGTGGGAACTCAGAAACCCCACTGGTCAAGGGCCAGAGCCAGCTGTCGAGGGTCACGTGTCAGCAGGGGGCCGATGGCATAGGGGTTAGTGGCAGACTATATGAGCTTGCTTGCGGAGGAAAGCAGAGGAGGGTGGGCAGGCCTGTTGGAAAAGCCATGGGCTCAGGGGACGGATGCCATGTGCAAATCAGTACCTTGGCACTGTCCACTTGGTGACCCGCAGACCCTGCTTGGCCGTGGAGTGGGAACCGGGGAGTGAGCTGGGCTCTCCGGCCTATGTGCTATTGGCACTCACCCCTGCACTGGCCTAGCCTGCACCCACAGCCCTCCCCCGAAAAAGGCACTGCCAAATTAACCCTCTTGTCCCTGCTTTGGATGAAGGTTGTGGCCACACCCCTGGGCAAGTGAGCCAGGTCTGCCTGGCTTAAGTACCAGTGCGCATGATGCAAGAAAGACATGTAGCAGTCACCCAGTCTGCCCCTCCAGTGATTGGAGAGGAAATGGAAGGATGGAGAGGACAGGGCCAGTAAGCGGAGGGTCAGCGGCTGGATCTGCTCCAGACACTGCACCTCCCAGAGGAAGTGACACCAGCAACTGATATTAATCATGTGCCAGCTATCTTTGTACATTTGTTCTTCTACGTCCTCACACTCCCCTCACACCTGTCTGTGGTATGTGTCACTTACATGCCCTTCTTATGGTGAGGGAGCTCAGGCTTGGAAGGCTTTAGGCACCAGCCATCAAGCGGCAGAACTGGAACATCTTGGTCAGCAGAACGTGGTCTTGCCTGTGATCAGGATGGGGACAGGGGGAGCATAGGGAGGGGCTGATGGTGGGGCGATGAGGGTTTGAGAACTCATGTCCCCAATTCTTGGGATCAGACTGGCAAGACATGTGTCTCTACTTCCCCAGGCTGGGCACCGGGGACACGAGACCTGGCACATAGTAGGTGCTCAGCATTCACTGACACAGCTGAACAGCACTCAGTTTGTGCCTTCTATGAGGTTTGTGAGGGTCTTCCTCTAAGTCTGTTCTCTGGGACCTCCAATTAGGCCACAGCTCTGGTGGGTAGAGTGAGGGTCTCCCATAGCAGGGGCATGGAGCTGGACATGAGTGCAGTGGGTGTTTGATGAACCCAGGCAACATATTCCAAATGACTCAGGAGTGTTCTCTTCTGGCCAGCTGTGTCCCACCACCCTTTCCTGTCCAGCTGATACTTGCTCAGGGAGTGCAAACCTATCCCCACAACTAGTCATTGGTATAAACTGCAGAGGTATAAACCCACCACAGGGGAGCTCTGGGCTCTGCCTGCCCACCCCAGCAGGAAAGGGACACAAACTAGTATGTGTTCAGCATTGTCCGTGGAGGAGCGAGTGGAGGCCTCAGCAGCTCCAGCACGGAAGAAAAGATGCCAGCCCAGGAGAGGCTGCTTGGGGCGGGGAGCAGTGGTGAGAAGAGGAGAAGATGATGGTGGTGGAGTGATCGGGAAAAGGGGCCATTGGGGACTGAACTGTGTCCCCTCCCATTCAGATGTTGAAGCCCTAACCCTCAAGATGACTGTGTTTGGAAATGGAGCCTTTAGGGAGGTGATTCAGGTTCCGTGAGGTTAGTAGAGTGGGGCCCTGGTCTGATAATATTAGTGTTCTTGTAAGAAGAGGAAGAGACACAGAGGACCCCTCTCCCTGTCCCCAAGTGCGCAGGGAGGAGAGGACACAGCAAGGAAGCAGCCATCTGCAAGACAGGAAGAGAGGCCTCGTCAGAAACCAACACTGCCAGCACCTCAATCCTGGGCTTCCAGTCCCCAGAACCATGAGGGGAGAAAGTCTGCTGTTTCAAGCCTGGTCTATGCAGTTGTGCTGTGGCAGCCCTAGTGGGAGGATACAGAAACAGCATCCCAAGATGGGAGGGTTGGGCTTGGCACACAGAGGGTGCTAGCAATGCAGATACTTCCACTTACAAATGCAGTTGAAAATAGAGAAAATGATTTTATTGTCCAGTTGTGAGAATCATGCTCGGCCTGTGTTATGAAGCTGCAGGTCTTAGAGCCAACACTTAAAAAGGCCTTAATGTGAGCGGGGGTGCCAGCTACCCGGAATGTGGGCTTCCAGGCGCCCAGGGCTGAGTGCAGCAAGCATGCCAGGCCACTGCAGGATGTGCCTCTGCCATGAAGCCGGGCCCTGTGCACTCCTGTTCCTCTCCCCTTCCCCAGCTCCCTTGGAGCTCATGGCAATGTCTTGGGAGTTAAAGCAGTCAGGCGTGTGTGTGTGGGGAGGGGCACGTCCTTCCCTAGAGCAGCAGTGGGTGGTCCAGAAGAAAGACTTTGTAAGAAAACCATCAATGCATCAAAAAGGAAACATGCAAGTCCTGTTGAGTGCAGTGCGTGGACAGGCCTGGCAATGACACTGTGAAGAGGAGATGAAGGTGCTCAGCAACCCACAGGCTATTTGGGCACAGGACATACACACACACACACACATGCAGAGTCAGGGAGTACCAGGCCTGGTGTGCTTCCCTCCAGAACCTTCCAAACCAGCTCTGCAAGCCCTTCCCAGGGGAGCTTCACAGCTGTCTTGAGCAACCGAGAGTGCCTTTGGAGTTGCTCAGCCTTTCCAGCACCTTTGGAGGGGAACATAATCCTTTGGGAGGGCATGTGTTCTACAGTAAATTAAAATCAACATCATAGTTGCATAAACGATGGAAGGGACACATGGGCCAGGGGGGTCTCTGGAAGGCGGAATCAGATGCCACATTGTATGCATGCCCTTGCATGGGAGCAGAGCAGAACACACCGAACGTCTTGTTTACTTGGGCATGTCCACATGTCCTCCTGAGGCCAGGGACAGAGCATGAAGCCAGGGCAGGCCACTTGTGGGTGGGGTCCTCACATTTCCGTTTCAGAGAAGCTGTGGGCGCGTGGGGCATGGCTCTGCTGTCCATCATGTATTGCTTAGAACATTCCAGGCAGAACTTTCCATAAATCAGGAGTGGAAGAGAAGAAGCAGTGAACCAAGTGTGTGAGGAAAGGGACTGCCAGAAAAATGACCGCTGTCACCTGCTGACCAGAGGCAACCCCCTCCGTTGGCAGGTAAGAATGTCAGAGCCAGACAGACCGGGACTCCAGTCCCTGGCACAGACCAGCCATGTAGCCTTGGGACTTCCTATCATCTTCAAGCTGCAGTTTCTCTCCCCATGAAATGGCAAGGGCCTCATCGAGCTGGGGAGGGATGTGGCACTGTAATGAGAATTCTCCCAATGTCTTGGAATGGCCCTACCACCCTTTGGACATTGCGTTGGCATTCATGGCCCTGCACGGCCAACATGTCCTACCCAGTGACTGTGTCGGGGGATCTTGCTGGGGTTCACACCGGATGGTGCCTGGATTTAATCGCAGTCCTCAAGGGTTTTTAATGCATCAAGAGATGCTAAAATAATTAAGTGGCCTTGGGGATACTGTTTTTCTTTAAGTGAATATGGCACAGTCTTTCCCTTGGCCACCCTCCCCTGGCGCTGGTATCGGGTGCTCAGAGACCCTAATGGAGGGGCAGCCGTCAGGGACAGAAAGAACCATTAGGTTGAGAACAGACGCGTCAACACAGCACAACCCATTAATGTGATCATTGTGGAGCTGCTCCACAGACTTTGCTGAGACACATAGATCTGGAAAGCAAACACTGGTGGGGGGCAGTGGGGACAACAGGAGAATGACATTAATTCAGAGGCTGCTGTATTGGGCTGCAGTTTTATTTGCTTCTTGAGATGGTGCTGACCAAATGCCCTACAGCTTACTACTGACCCGGACAGTTCTGGAGAGGGCTGGGAAGACAGAGGCACAGGGGTCTGGGGCACAGCAGGACAGGTGAGCGGGGGAGGCTTTCCTGCAAATACAAATCAAAGGGAAGGTTGACTGAAAACACGGCCATGAGAGAAGAGAGGGTTTCTAATGTCAAGAGGAAACCAGGCTTGGGCTGGCATTTCGGTTTGTGAGGTGCCTGGCAAAAGATGTTCAAGGAGAATACTACAAGCTTGAATGGCTGGAGACTGGCAGACAAAGTGCAGACAGTAGGACATGAGGTCAAGTGGGCAGGCAGGAGCCACATTGTTTAGGCTGTGTAAGGAGATTGGAGTCATATTGAGGGTGGAGGGTTACAGTGTGGGAGTGACATGATCTGATTCATGTGATTACAAGGTGACTGTCCCTCTGTGTGGAAAATGGACTGCACAGGGACAAGATGGCCGTGAGGATAACCATTAGGAGAATCTTGCAGAAGTCCAGATGAGGGATGAGGATGGAATGGCCAGGTGCTGCAGCAGCGTGCAGGGGGCAGAGGTGGCCCTGGACTAAACATTTTGGAGGTAGGAGAGAGGTGACCTCAGTGGCTGAGGGTGGGATCCAGGATAAGCCTTCGAATTTTTGTTTAGCCATGTGCAGAAATGGTGGTGTTATTTACCAAGATAGATTGTTCCAAGTGCTTTGAGATGTTCTCATGATTGTTAGGTATCCAGCAGTGGTTGTAGTGATAGTGATTTAAAACATGTATCAGTTGATGAATAGGATTCAGTTGTAAGATTATTAAGTCTTATTAAAGGCATGTGAAAACCTTTTGTAAAAATATGAAAACTATAACAATCTGAACTTGCCTATATTTATAAAAATATCTGGCATTTATTGAGCTGTTATTGTATGCCTTGCCCTTTTCTAGGTGTGTGGGTTTTTTTTAAGATTTTATTTATTTGACAGAGAGAGAGACAGCCAGCAAGAGAGGGAACACAAGCAGAGGAAGTGGGAGAGGAAGAAGCAGGCTCCCAGTGGAGCAGGGAGCCTGATGTGGGAATCGATCCCAGAACCCTGGGATCAGGCACTGAGCTGAAGGCAGACGCTTAACGACTGAGCCACCCAGGCGCCCCTCTAGGTGTGTTTATGTAGCAACTCAATAAATTCTCAAAATAACAACCAATGAGAAAGGATTGATTGTTTCCCCATTTTACAGGACAGGAAACTGAGGCACAGAGAAGTTCTTTCACTCTCCCTGGATTCAAAGAGAGCTACCTATCCCAATGTCTATGGAGTAGAATTTTAAATGTGCTGTGATTTCTGACCATTTATTTTTATAAAAGACAAAACACAAGGACATATTTTTGTTTTCAGTTTTCTCTTCTACAGTCCTATAAAATTGCAATTTTGCAGATGAGGCAATTGAGTAAGATAAAGTAAAATAATCAAACTCTCACTGTTTGTAAGTGAAGAACTAGGGTTTAGCCCAACTCTGTCTCCAGAGCCCACACTTGTAGCCAGTACACTAAGGAAGAAGAAAGAGACAACTGTGTCAGCCCAGCCCATGGTCGGTGATGTTAGTCCTGGCCTATATCTCTTTTGGTGGCGTGAAAATGAAAACTACAGGACTACAATGGAGCACTTATGCTGGGCCATCACCAAACTGGGCCTTAATACCTCATAGAATTACATTGTCAACCTCCCCCAGAAATGCTGTCTTAACTTGTGAGTCAGGAATTTTCTAGTCCAACAAGGTCAGAAGGGAACTAGAGTTGCTCATTGCTATTGGGTTGGTTGGTCATTGTTTCTTGTGCTCTTCAGGGCATGGGGCCTATAAATACGTATTACAATGTTTAAGAGAATATACATCGTCTCCTTCCATCCTGGCTGTTTCTCTGTCATCTTATAGGTAATCATTTTTATCAGTTTCTGTCTTAAACTTCCAGTTTAAAAAAATATAAGCAATTACAATACGTATATTAGTTTCCTCCCTGTTTATAGGTAAAAGGTGGTATATTATTCTACACTAGTGCCACGCAACAGGTATTTCTGCAGAAATAAAAATGTTCTGTATCTGTGTTGTCCGGCATGGCAGCCACTAGCTACCTGTGGGTGTTGAGCAGCTAAATTACAGCTACTGTGACTGAGGAAATAATTTTTAATTTCATTGAATTGTAAATAGCCCTCTGTTGCTATGGTTACTGCATTGGACAGCAGTTGTTCTACACATTTTAATGCACTTTGCTTTTCTCACTTAACAGTGTATCTTGGAAATCACTCCATAGCAGTATAGACAGGGAGTCCTCATTGCTTTTCTAGCTGCAAAGGATGCCAGGATGTAGATGTGCCATAGCTTACCACTCCAGCCCCCTGTTGGTGGACAGCTGTCTTCTTTCTATTCTGCCATTAGATATTTGTCTGCAAAGAATGACTTTGTATGTAAGCCATTTTATCTTCTGCATTGCATCTTTGGGATAGATTCTAAGGAAAGAGATTCCTGGTTCTACAGAGAAGTATACATATGTAATTTTATCAGATAAAATCAAGTCCTACCCAGAAGGTTTGTACCATTTTATATTACCTCCGGTAATGCATAGGAATGCTGATTTCCTCACAGGCTCTCATATTGGTAAGAAGAGGAAGTTATTTATTTTTTGTTACATGACTTAGGTTCAGCAATTTTTACATTTTTAAGGACCTTTTTTGTGATTCAGTGCCCTAGAATCTGATAGATTCTCTTGTTTCTAGCTTTGTTTATTTATTTGTACTTTTTTATGTAGACACTACACCCACCCCATGGGACTTGAACTCTCAACCCCAAGATCAGGAGTCGCATGCTGTCCTGACTGAGCTAGCCAGGCACTACTAAGGACCTTTTTTGGGTCAAATGCCTATTTGTATCTATCACTTTTATTTCTCCTCTGGTGTTATTGGGGGATTTTTGCATTCACTTTTTCATGACTCTCTATATATTAGCAGTCGAACCCTTTGTGATGTAAGTTGTAAATATTTTCCCCAACTTATAATTTTTCATTTTACTTTGGTTATGGTTTTTGTGATGTAAATGTAAGCATAACTAGGAAATAAAACTATGTGTATGTTTTTTCATTCTTTTTTATACTCATACAAATTTTTCAGAAGACATTGGGATCACACTCTAGTTATCGTTTCATAATCTGGTTTGAAGAAAAGTTTTTGTTTCTGTATCTAAAATTATGTATTTTCATTGGGAAAAAGTAACCTATAGAAAATCAAAGATGCCTCTCTTTAGATGTGTGTGACCCTATGGTAGGTCCTGTGTAAAATGGGCAGGCTGATACTTACTTCATAGAGCTATTTGAGGAGAAACGAACAAACCAAAGGAAAGTATCTGACATATAATACTGTAAAACTTCAGCAAATATATGTATGGTCACTCCTGTGTTCACCTTCTAACAAAAGGGGTGTGACTTTACCACAAACAACTCATAGAGATCATTGGGATTTTGTGGAGCAGGAAAGGAAATATACACGTATTTATATGCTGGAATAGCTTAGGTGCAATTTCTATGTACATAAGTTTCCTGATTATGGTGAGGAAGAGGAAATAAGTCATCCCCTCATTACCTTTTATTTGTGTGTGTTCAATGTAATAATTTGATATATATATATATATATATATATATATATATATATATATATATATATATAGTGAAATTACCACAATAAGTCTAGTTAGGCTCCATCACCTTACATAGCTGTAGATTTTCTGTGTGTGATGAGGACATGCAAGGTCTGTACTCTTAGACACTTTCAAATATGCAATATGGTATTATTAACTATAGTCACCATGCCGTACATGACATTCACATGACTATTTATAACTAGAGGTTTATACCTTTTGACACCATTTCTCACTTAGCCAAGCCTTCAGCCACTGTCTCAAATCACTATCAATTTGTTCTGTACATCCATCAGCTTATTTTTTCTGTTTGCTTCTGTTTGTTTTCTTAGATTCCACATGTGAGATCATATGCTATTTGTCTTTCCCTGTCTGACTTATTTCATTTGGTATAATGCTTCTAAGATCCTACCATGTTGTCTAAATGGCAAGATTTCATTCCCTTATGGATGAATTCCATTGTATATACATATCACATTTTCTTTATTCATTCCCCTATCAATGGACACTTAGGTTGTTTCCATATCTTGGCTGTTGTAAATAATACTGCAATAAACATAGGAGTACATATGTCACTGTGAATTAGTGCTTTCATTTTCTTTGAGTTAATACCCTGTGGTGGAATTACTGGATCAATGGTAATTCTATTTTCAATTTTTCAGTATTGGGCAATGAGAAGACAATAATAAATATCAATCATTGATGTCATTATATCTATCAAAATGGACCCAGGAGTTTGAACTGTCAATTTTATTATTATATTCATTCACACTGTATGGCATGGATTGAACTTCATAATGTAATATTTATCATTAAGAAAGCATTTTACAAAGCTGTAAGTAAAATATTTCATTTCTGTTCCTGAATATAGTTATATTTGCCTACTAAATTTTCTGTGAAATTATATATTCAAATGGAAAGAGTGCTTATCCATGAATAATTGACATTTAAGGGATCCTAATGATTTTTTCCTTCCTTGCATTTTCCATTTTTATTTAAAACAAAAGCACTTGAGTTTAGAAGTGAAAAATAATGAGAAAAAATAAATATCCCAAAGGGTTCCCAAAAGAAAATGAGTCCATATCCGAGGTAGAATATCCCTAAAGAGAGGGAATTAGGTAATAAGGTGGTTACAGCATTAATTTTTTTTTAATCTACCACATATCCCTATGAGTGGCTTCAGGGATACAAAAGACACCTAAGGAAAGGGCAAGTATGTCACTTAAACAAGCCTTACATTCTTCAGGCTTAGGATGTCTCCACTTTCCAGGAAAAAGTGAAAGTCATGAGATGATTGTATTTTCAAAACATGATTCCTTCCATTCTCTCCAAACAAAGGCCCCTTAAACGGAGAGCTGGCTTATGGATTTAACCTTTCTGTTAGCCAAGCAGTGAACCCACAGGGGAGAGAAAGGGTGAGAGTGCATGAGATTGCCCTCACTCAGCTCACAGCTTCCAGGGGGCAAATGTTTCAACAGCAAGATTCAGGGGAAAGTTTAGTCACAGGCTCCTTTAGCCCAGGGCCCAGGGAAACCAACACATGTAGATTAAAACGCCTCGGAAGTACCTTCCTTATGCAACTGAAATAGTAAAAGTAGAGGAAAATACATACATTCCCAGCTCTTAAAATACAAATCAGCTCAAGATAAAAAATGGGATGCATCCCTAAACCAACCCAGGGAATTGGGTGTTAGTCTGGGCACAGGAAAACAAATTCCCTGCAACATTGTCATCTCTCCACTCTACCACTTCCATACACTTTCAGGTTGCAGTTTAAACTCAGTATATACTGGCATGAGACCTCCAATCTCGGGTTTAGATATGCCCAAAAAGTGGTTTTTTAAGTCATAGAAAAGTGATGGACACAGACGGATTGTTACAGTTAAGTGAAAATTCAGAAAGATGGCAGATTCCATGAGTTTAAGCTCCCAACCTTCATCCTCCCTCCCCTTTGGGTGGTCCCCTGGTCTGAGACTCTCAAAGCTGCCATCCTAAATCTCACCACCAGGTGACATCACATTTATCTCCATTTTTTTTTTAATGAAAAAGAGTACATTTTACAAAGAGTATAAAAATATCATGAAATGGTTTGTTTACTATTTTAACGATTCTCCTGGGAAAATTCATAAGTATCTTAAAAGTAGATCCATTTCCTGTTGACCTCAAACAACATGGTCATCATTGATAGATCTAGCTGTCATCACTGTCAGCTGATGCACAATGTGGACTGTACAGAAGGTCCCTACTACAGAACAGGGCATTCAGTCTCCATCACACCACCCTTGTACAGGCTTTCCAGACCTTCTTCCACCCCGTCAGTCATCCCCTGTCTGTGACATCGGACACAGCAGCCCAGACCTTGTTCCAGTGCCCCAGTTTCTTTCAGTCACCTACCCCCTGTCTGACCTGTACCACTTTTGTAATACCTGCCAGTGACTGCTAAGATACACAACTGCTGCCAGGTGTTTCAATGTCTGCAGGCCACAGAGTATGTGTTTTCACACAGCTGAAAATCTTTTTTTATTCCTAAACGTTTTTTTTTTCCAGACAGAATTAGAATTATTTTATTTAGGCGCAAAACCTGGGTTTGGGGAGATTATTATTTTTTTAGTCCTGGCAGTCTCTTCATAGGCGAGAAGGTTGATGATGGTGGTACTTTGGTGCCATCTTTTGATAAAAGCCTGAACTGCTGCTTGAACATTGTGGCGAAACCAAGTGGGATGAACGGGATGTGACCCTAACCCACCAGACAGAGCTTTCTTCAAGTCAGGATGCAAAGGTGAGAATTTATTTGGTAAAGGATAGTGATGGTCTTTCCCTAAATATTTCATAAAAATTGAATCATACAATAGGTGGCCCTTTCATATTCTTTTTTTCTTAGCGTAATAGTTATATTTATAGCAAATGTATATAAAGACCAACTTCTTTCTCCAACTGGACAATTTATTGCTTTTCACTATAAAAGCATCACAGAGATGGGCATCAGGGCTACTAGACAGCATGCACCTGCTGGTGAAATGAAATTCCACTTGTTAAACCTCTTCTTCCATGATGAGTCAGAGTAGCTTCTCATAAATAATGTTTCATACATTCATGTCAAATAAAAGATAATTTAGAACTGTAAGTAAATGGGGGTGCCTGGGTAACTAAGTCGGTAAATTGTCCGACTCTTGATTTTGGCTCAGGTCATGATCTCAGAGTTGTGAGATCAAGCCCTTCTTGGGCTCCATGCTGGGTGTGGAGCTTGCTCAAAATCCTCTCCCTCCCTCTCCCTCTTGCTCTTTCTCTAAAAAAAAGAAAGAAAAGAAAAGAAATATAAATGAATGAATAAATGGCTGGACATGACAAGCCAGATGAATATAAAATGCAACCTCTATGATCCCACTGACTTAAGTTACAGGAGATCAAAACTAATCTGTTGAAAAAATATGAGTGGTTGCTTGGGGACAGGGCATGGTGAGGGAAACAGTGATTCATGAGTACAGAACTGAAAAAGTGATGTCGTAGGAATATAATCATACTGATATTTAACAATTTCTGATTTGTAAAAGGAACATTGCTAGGAATCATAACAGGACAAACATAGTGGTCATTATTATTACAAAAATTCCAAAGTCTTATAAGTTTTTAACTAACACTTGAAATTTTTCAGGCTCTTAAAAATTTTCTTTATAAAAAAAATTTTCTTTATAGAATGGATAAAGCCAAGGTTCCAGGAAATAATCCATGTTAACATCTCAAGTTGCTAGGAACCCTTCCAAATAACTGCATATTTTTACATTCTTCTGGGAAAGCATAGAATTTGTTAATTATCATTTATACAGTCAGAAAAGCATATGTACCCGTAGTAAGGAGGGCACGTATTGCATGGTGCACTGGGTGTTATAAACAACTAATGAATCATCGAACTTTACATCGGAAACCAGGGATGTACTATATGGTGACTAACATAATATAATAAAATAACATTAAAATTAAAAAAAGCATATGTATATTCATTGTAAGTGCATACTAAAGATAAGGTTTCTTTTTCAGCTCAACAATTCATTCCTTTCAGATAAGGGAGGACTTCTCTAAGATGTGCCTCAGGATGTTCAACACAGCATGTAGTTGCTGAGGGAATGACATTCCAAGCTAAACCTCTTCTCCCATGATGACATCAAAGCAGTTTCTCCACTTTTGGTCTAGTTTGTGAACCTCACAGGAGCTATTCCACAACATTTTTTCGTTCAGATCTATGAACTCACTTGTGTCAGGCATCATATCCCACCAGGAATGTGAAGTGCTGGGGTGCACCTGAGGACTACTGCCCTTGAATCTGAAGTAGACCTTTCAGCAGCCTGCAGGATACAGACCCTCAGAACCTGCCATCTTCATGAAGAGCTGCACAGGAATAGACTGGTCCAGCAGTCGCTGTACTTTACTGGAGTAACTATGTACTCTGCACCATGCTATGCACTAGGTTAGTGAAAGCGACACAGATACAATTAAGTCATAATCATAACAACCAAATGTTATAATGGATGTCTCACCAGGGAATTTTTTTTCCTCCTCATTTCCTCCTCTAACCCCTAAAAAAAAAGTTGAAAAAGAATAAAAAGTGCCTGAATTCATACAAGTATTCACGAACCTGCAGTAACCACAGGGCTATGGGCTTGCTCATGTGTATCACTGAATGTTCTCAGTGATCCTGTGGGTGAAGCGTTCTCATCCCCATTTTACAGAAGGGGAACCTGGGGCACAGAGATGTTACCTGTCTTACCTCTTATGCCCCTGCCTTTAGAGGAAAGCAGCTCCAGGAAATCCCTGGGGCAGGACCCATATGCTCTGGGGTTAGGCAGAACCCCAATGGCTCTAACTACATGAAAGCCAGGTCACTGAGCCCCATAACAGGAAAGAGGCGACTTAGATCTGGACCTTCTGTCTCACCACACTGCAGGAAGATTCAGCCCCCATCCAAGGGATGCATAGCCTTAGCTGAGTTCCAAACATCTGGAGGCAGGACCTACTATTAATGTCAAGTTGCAACTGTCTCTTAAATGTCATCATGGTAGCCACAAAAAGCCACCTTTCTAAGGCAGCTGCAACACCGGTTCCTTCACACCAAAAATGCCTCTCTTCTAGCATCCATTAGTTGCAGAGTCCTCAGATACTGCATTCTCTCAACCACCCAATACCACAGGTTCTGTCAGTTGCATGAAGAGCTCTGCTTTGGGATGTAAAAATCCGTGACTTCCCACCACATGTTTGATACCTCATGCATCCATCCATTCATTCATACATATGTACATACATACATGCATACATACATACATACATACATTCATCCAGTTAACTGGCATTAAGACCAAACTCTACATCATTTGATTAAATTTTAGGCTTCTCCAGAAGTGAAACAAGGAAGTAAGGTATGGAAAGGGTAGTGTGGAAAATTCAGATGTTAAATCCGAGAAGAGATGGCTCCTTCCCATTAAGATTTTAACATGCTCGACAATTTCATTTCTTAAAATTGATGATTTAAAAATATATCTTAATGCCCTGGACCCCTCTCCACATCTCTACTTAATGTCTTCTTTGCATATATTCTCACCTTTGCGCCAAAATTGTAAGAATTCTGTGTACTCAAATCACTCTCCCCTACATGTCCTCTCCAGCTAGGTCTCCATCCCTCATCTAAGAAAGCCACGGTCCCCCATGCTTCCATGTATATTATACTTGCTAATTCTACAACCACCCATTGGTCACATGTACAGATCAGGGATATTGAAATGATTGTTTAAATAGAGAGAAACCAGTATTTCCCCCAAGAGGAAAGATTTCCTTTCCCCAAGAAAGAATTCAATTGCTTGGGCATAGACAAAAGATTGTATTACAGTGTGATCAGTTACACTAAAGCTAGAGTGGTAAAATAACTTCCACAAAGTCAGAGTCAAAGAACTGGAAGGCTATGCTTTAGCCAACGAGCTTACAAATGAAACACACATTTTTTTCCTGACATAGCTCATACATTTGCTTCATTGAAAAAGATTTTGCCAATATGTTTTGTGCATGTTAGCAATAATTTTTTATGATAATTTCTTTTTTTAAGATTTTTACTTATTTATTTGACAGAGAGAGAGAGAGAAAGAGCAAGCACACGCAGGGGGAGTAGCAGAGGGAGAGGGAGAAGCAGGCTCCCTGGAGCCTGATGTGGGGCTTGATCCCAGGACCCTGAGATCATGACCCAAGCTGAAGGCAGACGCTTAACCAACTGAGCCACCCAGGTACCCCTAAGATACGTTCAATAATTTCTGTCTTATTTGTTTTTTTTCCTCGAGGAAACCAAGTATGGAATAAAATCTTGTGACATTATTATGTTTTTACAAATTCTGCCATGCTTAAATATATTGTCTTTAAGTGTTGTCTGATATACCATATTTAGACAATACCATGGTAGTGATATACAATGGTGGCCATAGGGAGCTCTTTTGTTGTTTCCTGAGTGTTCAGTCAACATTTTTATTCTGCACCATGGAAATCATAATGGTAGACCTTCTTTTGGGATATAGCCACTGAAAAACCTCTACAAAACAAGTGTGCACAAATTCATATTAATATAAATGTTTGAATTAACTAAAAATGAGGAACAAGTGAAAAACTGCTTTAAAATAATTTCAAATAATGTATATACTTACATACACTTCCTCTATTAGGTGAACTTTAATTTTGACTCCCACTCCTAAGGGCAGGGCAGAATTAGTGATTTACTTCTACAGAGTAGAATAGGTGAAAGGAAAATAGCTACTGTACACTAGAGAATTTAGACAATCACCACCTGAACCCCGTGATGAGGGTCAACATCTCCAGTGACAGTGATGTCAGGTGAGTTTCACGTCCCCCTCAACATGATGTGACAAGAAGGGCACTTCAACTCTACGGTATTCTTTCTCAAAACTCATAACAAGAGTCCAATCAGAAGAAAAACGACAGACTGTGCCTGTACTCCTCGACACTGTCAGGGTCATGAAAACAGTCTGGCAGTTCCTCAAACAGCTCAACGGAGAGTTACTAAATGACTCAGCAATTTCAGTCCTAGGCACACAGCCAGGACAAATGACAACACATATCTACATAAAAACTAGTTTAGTAATGTACATAGCATCACTATTCGTAATAGCCAAAAGTGATAACAACCCAAATGTCCACCAATTAATGAATGATTAAATGAAAGGTGGAATATTACTTGGTGACAAAGGAAATGAAGTACTGATGCACGCTGCAATATGGTTGAAACTTGCAAACGTTAAGCCAAGTGAAAGAAGCTGAATCCATAAATTGTATGATTCTATTTATATGAAGTGTGCAGAAAGAGGTCATCAATATACTGTATCCACGAAATCCCCTCTTTCTATCCTGACTTACAGAAAGTTCTGTCTCATGGGTTTGGGTCAAAGCCACTCCCTCCCACAATCCTGCTGAGAAATGTTCAAGCTACAGACAAGTTTTGACAAAAAGTGGTACCAATGAACCACCATCATCAAACTTCTCTCCTAAGAAGTGTCTACAAAGAGCACCAAAATTACAATAATCTACAAAAACCCAGGCTTTGTACCTAAACAGACTATTTCTAATTCTGTCTTAAAACAAAACAAAACAAAACAAAACAAAACAAAACAAAACAAAACAAAACAAACAAAAAAAACGCCTGGGTGGTTCAGTTGGTTAATCGTCTGTCAGGTCGTGATCCCGGGATCCTGGGATCCAGTCCCACTTCGGGCTCCTTGCTCAGCAGGGAGCCTGCTTCTCCTTCTGCCTGTCTCTCTCTCTCTCTCTTTGAAAAATAAATAAATAAAATCCTTTAAAAAATAAATTAAAAAAAATCCTGGTAGGTGTAATAGAAGATTGTGGAAAAGTATACTCTGGGACCTGCAGTAGTGGAAACACCAGGTGGCAGTGGTGCAGCGTGGCAGTTGGCGGATGTGCGAATGTTGACGCAGAGCAGAAAAGGAGGGGGTGACTGCGAGATGCGGGGACATCAGAGCAGGGTCTGGGCAGCTGTGTCCTGTGTCACAAACAGGGGATGGCGAAACGGTAGGTCGTAAAAGTTCTGGGCAGCCTGCCCAAGGGTTGGTGGGTTTCCTGTAGGCAACATATAATAGGTACTCTTTTTTTTTAAACTACTCTGATATCTCTGTCTTTTAATTACTGTATTTAGACCATTGATATTGAAATAATTATTGATATAGGGGAATTAATATGTAACCATATTTGTTGCTGTTTTCTCCTTATTGTTCTCTGTTTTTTCCTTCACTCTTTTTCTGTGATTGTGGTTTTTTAAATCAACATTTTTTTGTTCTATTTTTGTCTTTTCTGTTAGCATAGAAAGTACACCTTTTTTCTTCTTTGTTAGTGGCTGCCCTAGAGTTTGCAATACGCGTATACTAATCCATGTGCACTTTCAAATACTATATTGCTTCACAGATAGAGCAAATACCTTTAATAACAAAATAATCCAAATTCATTCCTCCCACCCCTGCTATCATTGCTGCTATTCATCTCATTTCACTTATACATAAAATATATTAGTGTATATACTTATATAAGACCATACATAATCAAATACATTCTTGATGTTCTAATTTCAAACAAAATTGTTTCCTGTTAAATCAGTTAAAAATAAGAAAAAGAAAAATTTTTATTTTACTCTCACTTATTCTTTCTTCAACGCTCTTCTTTATGTAAATCTGAGTTTCTGACCTATATTATTTTCTTTCTCTGCAAAGAACTCCTAATATTTCTTGCAAGCATGTCAACTGATAACACTGTTCCTCGATTTTTGGTTTTCTGAGAAGGTCTTTATTTCTCTGTCTCTTCTGAAGGATAATTTGACAGGTACAGATGTCAAGGTTGGTGGATTTTTTTCTCTTCTTGCTTGTATGTTTTCTGAGAAGTAAGATATGATTCTTATCTTTGCTCTTCTATAGGAAAGGTGTTTTGTTCTTTTGGCTTCTTCCAGCATATTTTCTTTACTTTTGATTTTCTGTAGTTTGAAAATGAGGTGGCAAGGTATAATTTTGGGGGGGAGTGTATATCAAGCTTGGTGTTCTCTGCTCTTCCTGGATCTCTGCTCTTCCTGGTGGCTTGTTGTCTGGTATTAAGGTGGGGAAAATATTATTAGTTTTTTCAAACATTTCTTCTGTTCTTTTTTTCCTTCTCTTTTTGGAATCCCATGACATGTATGTTACCCCTTTTGTAGTTGTCCCATAGTGCTTAGAGATTCTGTTCTGGTTTTGTCAGTCTTCCTTGTCCAACATAGTAGCCATTAGCTACTTATGGCTGTGGAATACCTGAAACGTGATAAATGGGACTGAGGACATCAATTTTTAATTTATTCTAAATTTAAATAATTTACATTTAAATAGCCATGTGTGGTCAGTGTTTACTGTATTGAACAGCAGCAGCTCCACTCAGTTTTCTGCCCCATGTTTTTATCACTAAAGAGTATATCCTGGAGATCACCACATAACGTTATAGGGAAAAAAATCTCATTGCTTCTTAGAACTGCATGGTACTCTAGGATGTAGACAACCTTATATTATTCAACCAGCTCCCTATCGGTGGACACTTGTCTTATTTCTTGTCTTTTACTGTTATGATTTGTTCTCTCAGAAATGGTTTTATGCTTATGCTTTTTTATCTTTTTACCTGGCATCTCTTGGATAGAGTCTTAGAAGTTCCTCATTCCAAGGGAAAATTCTTCTGTCCCAGAAAATTGAAAATTTGAAACAGAACGTGTCTGCAAATGTGGAAGCAAAAAGTAAGTTTTGGTCTTATCTCATCATTCCTCTCATTCCATGTACTTCTGGTCTCACGATCTTTCCAGTTTGACATGGGTAAAGCAATTTCTTATTGAGCCTCAGGAAGAAACAGTACCAAAAACCCCACAAAGAATAATAATGGGTCAGCTAGATAGATGATGAGAGTTATCAAACCTGTGTCTCAGTTGTCAGACCTTTTAACTGACCACAGGACCTTAGGTAAATCCCTCTCCTTTGTTGGTATGTGGCTTGACACAGAACACTTACTTGGAAATGGTGGTTAGGGGCATTCAGTTTGGGGTTTGAAGAATCAGGATTTGACACTGGAAGAATTACTTGCTGGTTCCATGGTCAAGAGCAAGCAATTTATTTCCTATATGCCCTGTAATCTTTGGTGTCTTTTATTATTGTTTATTACTAGTATTAGTAACAATATTCTTACCATCCAACCAACGTGTGATTACAGGAGGGAGATATACTTTGCCAGGTACAACAGTGTTCAATGAGACTATAATTTTATAAATTTTGGATAAAGTGGTTGACATACAGATAAAAGGAAGTCTATAGAGAGTTCAAGAGCAGACCCAAACATGTAACATTATTATACATGGTACAGGTATGGAATTTCCAATCAGATGCATTGATCAAGAATTGTTGTTGGAAACTATATGGCATTAAATAACATCCACTTTAAGCTGGATCACTGTGAAGTAAAAAAAAAAAAGAAAGAATTGTGGTTGGGTCAGCTGGTAAAGGGTTTGTTAAAAAGCAAAGTTTGATCATATCTCATCCCCATCATATAATCCGAAAGATCCGTCTGCTTGTTAGTACTTAAGATAAAAGTTAAAAGAAAAGCCAAAAATAACAAAAATTACAGGGTACTAACTTGTACATATGGTATCATAATACTATATGAATCATGTATGTAATGCATATAGTACATGTGTGTATGTCCATTAACATAAAACCAATACAATGACACAACATAATGTGAATTTCAGTGATGATGGGGTTGCTGGCTATTTATATTTAACCTCCTCACTTGGCTCAATGTTAAACATTTGCTAAAATGAGTATGGATTGGATTTATGATAAAAAGTGTATCTTCTAGAAACTCTGCTACTTATGAAATATCTGATCAACCAGTGAACTAAGTTGGTTAAGCATCTGCCTTCAGTTCAGGTCATAATCCCAGGGTCCTGGGGTCTAGCCTTGGGTTGGTCTCCCTGCTCAGCAGGGAGTCTGTTTCTCCCTCTGCCACTCCCCCTGCTCTCTCTCTCTCTTTTTCTCTCTCAAATGAAAAAAAACTTTAAAAACAAACAAACAAAAAAAACCATAGTGAACTAAGAAATTAACCCAGTTTATAAAAATATTTACATTTCCTTGTTTCTTCCATGGAGATAGTCACTAACTAGATGAGATGATTTTCATTCCTGCACACTACTTTGTGCTTTTACTCCAAATGAGAGTTTCCTTCAAACAAAATATAGTATTGTCTTGTATGCTTTCATTACACAAGCATACACACATACACACACATAAGCACAGTAGGTGTCCTCATCCTCCAACTTCTTAATTTAACATTGTGTATACAAACGTACATTCATGCAAATACATATATAATATGTGTATATATATAATGTGTATATGTGTACACTGTGCCTATAAATAATGTATATCTCTGTAGTATGTACACACACACAGAAACACAGGCACATGTATGTACATACACATACACAGAAAAACCTGATCCTTACTGTCAAAAAAGCCTTGTGAGGAGTTCAAAGGGAACCCTCCCTCTAGCCCCAGCACAGTATTTGGTGCATCACTCACGATGCCAGGTTTTGCTTTTTTTCCATCATGACTACTCTGAGCTTTAACAGGAATGCTATTTCTTTTTTTTTTTTTAAAGATTTATTTATTTATTTATTAGACAGAGAGAGACAGCCAGTGAGAGAGGGAACACAAGCAGGGGGAGTGGGAGAGGAAGAAGCAGGCTCCTAGTGGAGAAGCCTGACATGGGGCTCGATCCCGGAATGCCGGGATCACGCCCTGAGCCGAAGGCAGACGCTTAACTGCTGTGCCACCCAGGCGCCCCAGGAATGCTATTTCTTAACCCATTTATTTACCTTTATCTATTCTTTCCCCCTCTTTCTCATAGTTTAGATTGTGATCCTTTATCATGCTTTTTCAATTGAACAGCTAATTCATTTATTTTCATTTTTATTTATACAGGTTTTGTTTCATTTTCTCTAGTTTATTGAGATATAATTGAGAGATAACATGTGCTAAGTTTAAGGAGTACAACATGATATATATATATATACATATATGACATATACACACACACATATATATATATGTTGCAAAATGATTACTACAATAAGTTTAGTTAATATCCATAATCTCACACAGTTACAATTTTTGTGATGACTTTTAAGATCTGGTCTCTTAACAACTTTCAAATATACACTACAGCATTGTTAACTATAGTCAAAATGCTGTGCAATACATCTCCCAAATTATCTTATAACTAGAAGCTTGTAACTTTTGAGCACATCTACTCATTTCTTTTTTTATTGAAGTATAATTGACATATAACATTATGTTGGTTTTGGGTGTACACCATAATAATTCTATATTTGTATATTTTGTGAAATGGTCACCACAATAAGTCTAGTTAGCATCGATCACCATAGATAGGTACAAAGAATCTTTTTCTGATGCAAGCTTTTAAGATCCACTCTCTTAATAACCTTCCAATATACAATACAGTGTTACTAACTATAAACACCAGGCTGAACATTACATCCCTATGGCTTGTTTTTTTTAATAAATGGACATTTGTAGCTTTTGACCCCCTTCAGCCATTCTGCCCACTCTTCACCCTTCATATAGGTACCAAATGCTTCAAAATATCTTCTGACTGTTGCTTTAGCCAGGTTCTGATATGTTGTGTTTTCGTTATAATTATCCTCATCAAATTTGGCAATTTTAATCTCTATTTGCATTTAGACCCGAGATTTGTTCAACAGTGTCTCATAGAATACATTTTCATGAATATTCAATGTTCTTCTGAAAAGTGTCTTATCTAATAGGATTCACAATTTAGAATCTCTATCTGTAAGATCTGCCCTTGGGATTATGTTTTTCAGTTCTTCCCTATAATTACTAAATATTTCTCCACTTGACCATTTTGGATTAAGGGGAGTGTATTAGAATCATCTTTATTAGTGTGTTTCTTCCTGTTTCTCCTTGTATCTAATGTAGTTTTTGCTCTATGAATACTTTCTCTGTGTGATTGGGTGTATAAGTATTATCTCACATCTCCCTTGTGAATTTTAGACTTCAGCATAAGAAACTGTGCTTTTTATGCTTAACTCACACGTGGAACATAGGGAATAGCATGGAGGACCATAGGGGAAGGGAGGGAAACCTGAAGGGGAAGAAATCAGAGAGGGAGACAAACCATGAGAGACTCCGGACTCCAGGAAACAAGCTAAGGTTTACAGAAGGGAGGGCATGGGGGGATTGGGTAGCCAGGTGATGGGTATTAAGGAGGACACATGTTGTGATGAGCGCTGGGTGTTATAGGCAACTAATGAATCGTCGAACACTACATCAAAAACTAATGATGTACTATATGTTGGCTAACTGAATGTAATAAAAAAAAAGAAATTGCTTTTTTGGTCTTTTTAAATTCATTTTTTTTCAATTCTACTCACTAATATCAAGGTTATATATAACCCCTTGCTTCTTGTTGTTGGCAATTGCCTGATATATATTTCCTTTTTTAAAAAATTCTAACCTAACTGAACTATTTTGTGTTATGTATATGTCTGAAAAAAAGTATAGCTTTGGATTTTCTTTTAATAGGCAATTTGGAAAATTGTTTTTCTTTTACTATGTAATTCAGACATATTTATATTAACTTATATGATCAATGTATTCTGTCACTATAGATAAATTTTCTTTCCTATAATTTCATATGAATGGAATTATATGTGTATTCTTTTGTATCAGTCTTCTTTCCCTCAACCTAATTATCTCTAGATTTATCACTTTGTTGTATATATGAATATTTTCTTCTTTTTTATTGTTGACTAATGTTACATTATGTGGGTACACCACTATTTGGTCTTTCATTCACCTGATAATGGATATTTGGATTGTTTCTAATTTGGGACTGTTATAAATACAACTGTATGAACATTTAGATATAAGTTTTTGCTTGAACATATGCTTTCTTTCTCTAATACTTAGGAGTATTTACCTAGAAGGGTTATAAGATTAACCTTGTTAGAAACTGAAAAACTGTTTTCCTCAGCAGTCACATCA
Source organism: Ursus americanus (assembly GCF_024610735.1). Classification (NCBI taxonomy): domain Eukaryota; kingdom Metazoa; phylum Chordata; class Mammalia; order Carnivora; family Ursidae; genus Ursus; species Ursus americanus. Next base: position 42,986,150 of record NC_142164.1, on the reverse strand, counting down.
TTCTTCATTGCCATCGATTGTGTATGAGAGTTCCATTTTCTACACCTTGCCACAACTTGGTACAGTCAGGTTTTTTCTATTTTAAGCATTCGTAGAGGGGTGTAGTGTTATTACATTTCCTTAATGACTAAGGATGTTCAGCATCTCTTCATGTGTTTAGTTCATGATTCCATATCTTCTTTAGTGAAGTATCTTCTCAGTTGCTCACTCATTTATTAGAGGGTTTGTTTTCTTCTTATTGACCTTTGTGAGATTGTTTTTTTTAATTCTGGATACAAGTCCTTTATCAGATATATGATTTACAAATATATTCTCCAAGTCAGTGACTTGTGTTTTAATTCTCTCAACAGTGTCCTTGGAAGAACTTTTTTTTTTAATTTTTAGGAAATCTGGTATTTCAATTTGTTTATTTACAGTTTGATTTTGACATTGATATCATATCTACAAAATATTCAGTTAAACTAAGATCATAAGGTTTTTTTCCCTGAGTTTTCCTCTAGAAGTTTTATACTTTTAACCTCATCCTATGTCTGTAATTCATATTGACTTGATTTTTTATATGGTGCGATGCATAGATCACAGTTGGTATTTGTGCATATGGAGATTCACTTGTCCTAGCACTTTTTTGTTGAAAAGACTATCATTTATGCACTGAATTGCCTTTGTGCCTTTGTCAAAGTCCAGTTTTCCATATATGTGTGGGTCCGTTTCTGGACTCTTCGTTTTGTTCCTCTGACACATGTTTCTACTTTCATCCTAACACTACACTGTTTTGTTGCTGTGAATTTATAATTAGTCTTGAAATAAGGTAGTGCTTATCCTTCAGCTTTATTCTTGTTTTTCAAAGTTTCTTTTCATAGTCTAGGCCCTTTGCATTTTCACATGACTTTTACGATAAACCTGTCATTTTTTAAAAAATATATGGTAGGTTTTTTACGGGGCTGGCATTGAATCTATAGATCAGTTTGGGGAGAATTGACATCTTAACAATATCGAATCTTCTTTTCCCTTGAAAATGGTATTTCCCTTTATTTATTTAGGTTTTTATTTTTTATTTTTATTTTTTTATAATAATTTTTTTATTATGTTATGTTAGTCACCATACAGTACATCCCTGGTTTCTGATGTAAAGTTCGATGATTCATTAGTTGTGTATAACACCCAGTGCACCATGCAATACGTGCCCTCCTTACTACCCATCACCGGCCTATCCCAATCCCCCACCCCCCTCCCCTCTGAAGCCCTCAGTTTGTTTCTCATAGTCCATAGTCTCTCATGTTTCATTCCCCCTTCTGATTACCCCCCCCTTTCTTTATCCCTTTCTTCCCCTACTGATCATCCTAGTTCTTATGTTCCATAGATGAGAGAAATCATATGATAATTGTCTTTCTCTGCTTGACTTATTTCACTTAGCATTATCTCCTCCAGTGCCGTCCATGTTGCAGCAAATGTTGAGAACTCGTTCTTTCTGATAGCTGAGTAATATTCCATTGTATATATGGACCACAACTTCTTTTTTTTTTTATAATGATTTTTTTATTATATTATGTTAGTCACCATACAGTACATCCCCGGTTTCCGATGTAAGGCTCGATGATTCATTAGTTGTGTATAACACCCAGTGCACCATGCAATACGTGCCCTCCTTAATACCCATCACCGGCCTATCCCAATCCCCCACCCCCCTCCCCTCTGAAGCCCTCAGTTTGTTTCCCAGAGTCCATAGTTTCTCATGATTCATTCCCCCTCTCCCCCCATTTAGGTTTTTAAAATTTCTCTCAGCAATGTTTCACAGTATTCAGAATACAGGCCTTGCACATCAGTGGACATAGATGTGATACATAGATTACCTCTGTGTAGTTCATACTTTTTATGCTATTGTTGATGGTGGTAATTTTTATTATAATTCCCAGATATTATGTTTTCACTGAACCATCAGTAGCTAGTTGCTGTGAATCTTTTTTTTTGAAAACACAAGTTACTCTAGGATGGAAAAGATAATTGCTGCTTAACACTTGTATTAGTCGTGTTCTCCAGAGAAACAGAAACAATAGGATATTGGCATATAGATAGAGCTTTATTTAATTGACTCTTGAGATTGTGGAGGGTTGGCAGAATCTGATAGGGGAGGCTAACCTATTGAAGACTCAGGAAAGAATTACAGTTGGGCTCTGAAAGCTATTTGTTAGACAACCACAAGGGCTGACGATGTAGTGGAGTCAAAGGCAAACTGCTTGAAAAATTCCCTTTGGCTTAGAGGAGATAATCCCTCCTTTCTAATAAGATCTTCACATGGTAAGATGAGTCCCACCAACTCTATAGTTAACTCCTTTACTCAAATTCTATACATTTGAGTGTAAGTCTCATCCAACAACTCTCTCACAGAAACATCCAGAATAATGTTTGATCAAATATCTGGGTGCTGTGGCCCTGCCAAAAGGATGCATATAACTTATCATCACAATATTCATTTGCCTAGATTTTAGATATGATTGGAACTGTACTAAATCCAGGGATGAAAATGACCTACAGAAAAATCTACAGGTCATCCTCAGAAAACCAGTCATTAATATGTAATAGTTTAGTAGCTTTCAACTTTGTTTGGTTAGAATTGAATTAAGGATTTTTGTTTATCCTTAAACAAATGCACCTCAATGAATTCCTGGGTTTTTTGGTGGCAAGAAAGACTGAGAGAGGGGCGCCTGGGTGGCTCAGTCATTTAGTGTCTGCCTTCGGCTCAGGTCATGATCCTGGTGTTCTAGGGTGTTCTGGAATCGAGCCCCACATCGGGCTCCAAGCTTGGAAGCGGGAAGCCTGCTTCTCCCTCTCCCACTCCCCTGCTTGTGTCCCCTCTCTCGCTGCCTCTCTCTCTGTCAAACAAATAAATAAAATCTTTAAAAAAAAAGAAAGAAAGAAAGAAAGACTGAGAGAGCATGTATGAGTGTGTGGGGGGGGTTGGTAAAGCTGTAATATTTCTTATGAGGAATATGTGAGGTGAGAGTTAAGATGGCGGAGGAGTAGGTGTCCCCTTTTTCAGCTGGTCCCCTAAGTCGAGCTGGAGAGGTACCAGACCATCCTGAAAACCCACGGAATCAGCCTGAGACACAGGAAGACACATCTGGATCTCTACAAACAAACATCTCCAGAGCTGAGTATTGAGGTACACAGCGGGAAGCTGTGAATCCACGCACAGATAATGGAAGATAAACGGAAGGGGGAGGGAGCCGCTGCGCTCGGGCGCCGGGAAGCAGTAGCCACCTACACTGGGGAGCGGGCTGGAGTTGCGGACCCAGCACCCACAAGAGAGAGCAGACTGAAACTGGGAGCTTGGGAGCCCATGCACAACCTGACTGATAACCGGAGCTCTGGAGCACACACTCAAACTAGACTGAAACCGAGAGCTTGGGAGCGCTGGCGCGACCAGACTGAAAACCGGCGCTCCGGGCGGTGCCCGAACCACACTGAAACAGAGAGCTCAGGAGTGCATGTGGAACGGTGGCGGCTGGTGGTGTTAGAAACACAAAGGACAGAGACAGACCGGCCCTGGAAGAGAGGGCTGGGACACCAGCTGTGGGGTGCACGACTAGGATGCTGCAGGGTTTTTAGCAACACCAACAGAAAGAGAGTTAAAGAGGTCAAGAGAGCTCAGTGGAGAGCACACTGTGATCTCTCTGTTCTGAGACAGAGGCTAGGATTAAGCCACTGCTGCTCTGACTCTCAGAAGAGCCACAGAAAACTGCCAGGGAAAGCCGCCAGAGAACAAAAGCCCAGAAATACCAGCTCACATTGTGCCCATCCCCATGCCCCCTCGCAGGGAACAGAGAGACTCTACCCAAACAGTGTTGCCTGAATAGCAGCACGGAAGACCCCTCCCCCAGAAGGCAGGCTGAAAAATCAAGAAGCCCACATCCCTAAGGTCCTTATAAAACAAATGCACACTGCCTGGGTCCTGGTCCATAATTTGGGCTCTGGGCAACGCCGCAACCTCTCCTCATCAGAATGACGAGGAGGAGAAATCCCCCCCCCCGGCAAAGAAAATATAATGAGTCTGTGGCCGCTGCCACAGAACTGATGGATATGGATATAACCAAATTGTCAGAAATGGAGTTCAGAGTAACAATGGTCAAGATGATGTGTAGACTTGAAAAAATTATTAACAAAAATATTAACGAGAATATAGAATCTCTAAGGGCAGAATGAGAGTGAATCTGGCAGAAATTAAAAACGCTATGAATCAAATGCAGTCAAAACTAGACGCTCTGACGGCCAGGGTAAATGAGGCAGAATAACGAATTAGTGAATTGGAGGATGGGATGGTAGAAGAGAAAGTTAAAACAGAAACTTGGCTCAAAAAAATCCAATCTCAGGAATGTAGGTTACAGGAGATTACTGATTCAATGAAACGTTCCAATGTCAGAATCATCGGCATCCCCTAAGGGGTAGAGAAAGAGAGAGGTCTAGAAGAGATATTTGAACAAATGGTAGCTGAAAACTTCCCTAATCTAGCAAAGGAAACAAGCATTCGTGTCCAAGAGGCAGAGAGGACCCCTCCCAAGTTCAACCACGACAAACCTACGCCATGTCACGTCATAGTGCAATTTGCAAATATTAGATCCAAGGATACAGTATTGAAAGAGGCCAGGGCAAAGGGATTTCTCATGTACAGAGGCAAAAATATCAGAATAATGTCAGACCTGTCTACACAGACCTGGAATGAGAGAAAGGGTTGGCAGGGCATTTTCAAAGCTCTTTTCGAGAAAAACATGCAGCCAAGGATCCTTTACCCAGCAAGTCTATCATTCAGAATTGATGGAGAGATAAGGACCTTCCAGGATTGCCAGACACTGACAAATTTCGAAACCACGAAACCAGCCCTACAGGAGATATTAATGGGGGTTCTATAAAAGTAAAAAGGCCCCAAGAGTGATACAGAACAGAAATTTACAATCTACAGAAACAAAGACTTCACAGGCCACATGACATCATTAAAATCATGTCTCTCAATAATCACTCTCAATGTGAATGGCCTAAATGCTCCCATAAAACACCACAGGGTTGCAGATTGGATAAAAAGACATGACCCATCCATTTCCTGTCTACAAGAGACTCATCTTGAACCTAAAGATACATCCAGACTGAAAGTGAAGGGATGGAAAACCATTTCTCATGCCAATGGACCTCAAAAGAAAGCTGGGGTAGCAATTCTCATATCAGACAGATTGGATTTTAAACTAAAGACTATAGTTAGAGACACAGAAGGGCACTATATTATTCTTAAAGGATGTATCCAACAAGTGGATATGACAATTATAAATATATATGCCCCCAACAGGGGAGCAGCAAGATACACAAGCCAACTCTTAACCACAAGAAAGAGACATATAGATAAAAATACACTAATAGTAGGGGACCTCAACACTCCACTATCAGCAATAGACAGATCACCTAAGCAAGAAATCAGCAAAGAAACAAGAGCTTTGAATGCCATACTCGACGAGTTGGACCTCATAGATATATATAGAACACTACACCCCAGAACCAAAGAATACTCATTCTATTCTAATGCCCATGGAACATTCTCAAGAATAGACCATGTTCTGGGTCACAAAACAGGTCTCAACTGATACCAAAAGACTGAAATTATTCCCTGCATATTCTCAGACCACAGTGCTTTGAAATTGGAACTCAATCACAAGCAAAAATTTGGAAGAAACTCAAACACTTGGAGACTAAGAACCATCTTGCTCAAGAATGATTGGATAAACCAGGAAATCAAAAATCAAATTAAACAATTTATGGAGCCCAACGAGAATGAAAACACATCAGTTCAAAACCTATGGGACACTGCAAAGGCAGTCCTGAGGGGAAAATACATAGCCATCCAAGCCTCACTCAAAAGAATAGAAAAATCTAAAATGCAGTTTTATATTCTCACCTCAAGAAGCTGGAACAGCAACAGAAGAACAGGCCTAACCCACGCACGAGAAAGCAGTTGATCAAGATTAGAGCAGAGATCAATGAATTAAAAACCAGGAGCACATTAGAGCAGATCAACAAAACTAGAAGCTGGTTCTTTGAAAGAATAAGGAAGATCGCTAAGCCACTGGGCAGACTTATTCAAAAGAATAGAGAAAGGACCCAAATTAATAAAATTATGAATGAAAGGGGAGAGGTCACAACCAACACCATGAAATAGGAAGGATCATTAGCAACTTTTGTCAACAGCTTTATGCCAATAAACAACCTGGAAGAAATGAATGCCTTCCTGGAAACCTATAAACTACCAAGCCTGAAACCGGAAGAAATTGATTATTTAAACAGACTGATTAATTATGAAGAGACTGAAGCAGTGATCAAAAACCTCCCCAAAAACAAGAGTGCAGGGCCTGACCGATTCCCCGGGGAATTCTACCAAACATTCAAAGAAGAAATAATACCTATTCTCCTGAAGCTGTTTCAAAAAATAGAAACAGAAGGAAAGCTACCAAACTCATTCTATGAGGCCAGTATTACCCTGATCCTCAAACCAGGCAAAGACCCTCAAAAAGGAGAATTACAGACCGACATCCCTGATGAATGTGGACACCAAAATTCTCAACAAGATCCTAGCTAATAGGATCCAACAGTACTTTAAAAGGATTATCCATCATGACCAAGTGGGATTCATCCCTGGGATGCAAGGTGGTTCAACATTCACAAATCGATCAGTGTGATAGATCACATCAACAAGAAAAGAGGCAAGAGCCATATGATCCTTTCAATTGATGCAGAAATAGCATTTGACAAAATATAGCATCCTTTCCTGATTAAAACCCTTCGGAGTGTAGGGATAGAGGGTACATTCCTCAATTTCATAAAAACCATCTATGAAAAGCCTACAGCAAATATCATTCTCAATGGGGAAAAGCTGGAAGCCTTTCCCTTAAGATCAGGAACACAACGAGGATGCCCACTTTCGCCATTATTATTCAACATAGTACTAGAAGTCCTTGCAACAACAATCAGACAACAAAAAGGGATAAAAGTTATCCAAATCAGGAAAGAAGAAGTCAAACTCTCTCTCTTCGCAGATGACATGATACTCTATATGGAAAACCCAAAAGACTCCACCCCAAACTACTAGAAGTTATAGAGCAATTCAGTAATGTGGCGGGATACAAAATCAATGCTCAGAAACCAGTTGCATTTCTATACATGAACAATGATACAGAAGAAAGAGAAATTAGGGAATCCATTCCATTTACAACAGCATCAAAAATCATACGTTATCTCGGAATTAACCAGAGAAGTAAAGGATCTATATTCTAGAAACTACAAATCACTCTTGAAAGACATTGAAGAAGACACAAAAAGATGGAAAAAGATTCCATGTTCATGGATTGGAAGAATTAATATAGTTAAAATGTCTATGCTACCCAGAGCAATCTACACTTTCAATGCCATCCCGATCAAATTCCAATGACATTTTTCAAAGAACTGGAACAAACAGCCCTTAAAGTTGTGTGGAACCAGAAAAGGCCCCGAATCGTCAAGGAATTGTTGAAAAGGAAAAACAAAGCTGGGGGCAACACAATGCCGGATTTCAAGCTATACTACAAAGCTGTGATCACCAAGACAGCATGGTACTGGCACAAAAACAGACACATAGACCAATGGAACAGAATAGAGAACCCAGAAATGGACCCTCGACTCTATGGGCAACTAATCTTTGACAAAGCAGGAAAAAACATCCAGTGGAAAAAAGACAGTCTCTTCAATAAATGGTGCTGGGAAAATTGGACAGCTACGTGCAAAAGGATGAAACTTGACCACTCTCTCACACCATGCACAAAGATAAACTCCAAATGGATGAAAGACCTTGATGTGAGACAGGAATCCATCAAAATGTAGAGGAGAACATAAGCAGCAACCTCTTTGACATCGGCCACAGCAACTTTTTTCATGACACATCTCCAAAGGCAAGAGAAACAAAAGAAAAAATGAACTTGTGGGACTTCATCAAGATAAAACACTTCTGCACAGCCAAGGAAACAGTTAGAAAAACTAAGAGGCAGCCCACGGAACGGGAGAATATATTTGCAAATGACACTACAGATAAAAGACTGGTATCCAAGATCTACAAAGAACTTCTCAAACTCAATACACGAGAAACAAATAAACAAATCAAAAAATGGGCATAAGATGTGAACAGACACATTTCCAATGAAGACATACAAATGGCTAACAGACACATGAAAAAATGTTCAGAATCATTAGCATTAAGGGAAATTCAAATCGAAACCACCTTGAGATAACACCTTACACCAGTTAGAATGGCAAAAATTGACAAGGTGGAAAACAACAAATGTTGGAGAGGATGTGGAGAAAGGGATTCCTCCTACATTGTTGGTGCGAATGCAAGTTGGTACAGCCACTTTGGAAAACAGTGTGGAGGTCCCTTAAAAAGTTAAAAATTGAGCTACCCTATGATCCAGCAATTGCGCTACTGGGTATTTACCCCAAAGATACAGACGTAGTGAAGAGAAGGGCCCTATGCACCCCAATGTTCACAGCAGCATTGTCCACAATAGCTAAATCGTGAAAGGAGCCAAGATGCCCTTCAACAGATGACTGGATTAAGAAGATGTGGTCCATATATACAATGGAATATTACTCAGCCATCGAAAAGAATGATTTCTCAACATTTGCTGCAACATGGACGGGACTGGACGAGATAATGCTAAGCGAAATAAGTCAAGCAGAGAAAGACAATTATCAGATGGTTTCACTCATTTATGGAACATAAGAAGTAGGAAGATTGATAGGAGAATAAAGGGAAGAAGAAAGGGGGGGTAAACAGAAGGGGGAATGAACCATGAGAGACTATGGACTCAGGGAAACAAACTGAGGGCTTCCGGAGGTGGGGGAATGGGATAGGCTGGTGATGGGTAGTAAGGAGGGCACGTATTGCATGGTGCACTGAGTGTTATACGCAAGTAATGAATCATGGAACTTTACATCAAAAACTAGGGATGTACTGTATGGTGACTAACATAATATAATTAAAAAATATTATTTAAAAAAAAGGAATATGTGAGGTGAATTACTGTGGGTTATGTCTGTCCTCCTCAGTTCCGAGCACGTTAGGAGACAAGTCAAGATGGTTGCTGTTTATTTTCTCTCAGCTTTCCTTGGCCAGCATGGTTACCATGGTGACTCAGTGACTGCAGTAAGATTTGGTGCAGACTGAAAATCCATTTATGGTTCTTGCCTGAATCACTCATTATTCTGATAGTTGTTAAGTGTTGCTTTTATAATGCTGTCATTCCTTCTAGATTTAAAAATTGACATTCAAGTGTTGAATAGAGCTTTTCATTTCTCCCCTATCATTTATTTATTCATATATTATTTTATTTGTATGATTCTTGGATTCTTATTTTGCTCAAACATTGACCATCTGACATTATATTTATGTATTTTGATGCTCAAATTGTCACAGACAAGTGGTATACACACACACACAATATTCATTTGCCTAGATTTTAGATATGATTGGCACTATACTAAATCCAGGGATGAAAATGACCTACAGAAAATTCTACAGGCCATCTTCAGAAAACCAGTCACTAACATGTAATAGTTTAGGAGACAAGTCAGGATGGTTGCTGTTTGTCTTCTCTCACCTTTTTCTTGGCCAGCATGACTACCATGGTGACTCAGTGACTGCTGTGGGACTTGGTACAGACTGAAAATCCATTTATGATTCTTGCTTGAATCACTCATTACTCTGATAATTGTTAAGTATTTCTTTTTTATAATGGTGTTGTCAGTCCTTCTAGATTTATTCATTGGCACTCGTGTTGGGTAGAGATTTTGTCTTCTCCCATATCATTTATTCATTTCTTCTTGCATTTCCTCTTTTAAAGTTTTTATTTAAATTACAGTTAGTTGACATACAGTGTAATATTAGTTTAAGGTGTGCGATATAGTGATTCAACACTTCTGTACAATACCTGGTGCTCGTGATGACAAGTGCACTCCTTAATCCCCATCACCTATTTCATCCATCCCCCACCCACCTCTGCTTTGGCAATCATCAGTTTGTTCTCTATAGTTAAGTGCCTGTTTCTTGGTTTGCCTCTCTCTTTTTTTCGCTTTGCTCATTTGTTTTGTTTCTTAAATTCTATGTATTTCTTTTATTAGTATGACTCATGGATTCTTATTGTGCTCAAATAGTTATCATCTGACATTATAATTATGTGTTTTGATGCTCAGATTGTCACAGAATTGGCCAGTATTAGCCCCTTCAAATTGGCTTCTATGCCCATTGTCACCTCCCTAAAATTCTTTGAGCATGCACTTTCCTCTGTGAGCCTGAGTATCCCCAAAACTGTATAAAGAAATTAATGTTGTGAGCTTCAGAGCAATGCTTTGAGGATATAAAGAAAAAAAGTCTGAAAATAGCAAACCTCACTGTGTGGCATCTAGAAAGCCCTCAAATTGTTAGCTGCCCATTCTAGCTTTGCCTCCTTCATTCTGTCAATGTGATGCCTCTGATATGAATATCATACCATAACTACCAGAGAGAATACTTGGACGTAGAACAACAAGAAGGGGTAAGCCCCATTTCCATGATGTGAGCTTCAGTGTCACTGCTGTGTGCAGGAAGGGATTGGGGGATGGAGCTGGGGAAAGGGCAGAGCCTCACTGCACAGCTTCCAGTGACTTGAGTGGGGACAGTTAAGCACATGCTTACCTTTTTCCCCTGTGTTTCATGTGTTTTCCCTTCCTTTCACTTTCCACTCTATTCCATGTGCTGTCTGATCTTCTTACTCTCTTTTCTAGTGGAACAGCAGAGCAGGTGTGCACCCAAAGCCCCAGAAATGAGCCAATAGAAAATCAAGTGTGACGTCCAGCGTGCTAGACATTTTTCTCAAGCAAGAGTGAAGAAATCAGGGTCCCATCATTTAAGTCACTGTCTTTTTTCCAGTGTATTCTATACAAGGGAATAACAATACCCAATTCTCTAACAACTCGGGGATATTGTGGAGTTTAGTGTGAATCCACATAGGAAAACAATCTGTGGTCATAATGGAGAGGTTAGAACATGAGAACTTTTGATTAATTATATTAACAGAGACATCCCACATAACACAGAACTGTGCATGGTAGACATTAAATTAATTGTACACAAACTACAGATGTTTAAGTGAGGAGTTTTCCAAGTGTGGTCCAAGGAACACTTCATCAAAATTGGTAGGAAGTGCTTGTTAAAATTGCAGCTGCATGGGCCCACATTAAGTCTGCTGTACCCAAAACTGGGAGGCTCGGTGGGAGGTATTTACATTTTGAATAATTTCTCTTGTGTATGGTGGTATTCATGCAAATTTGAAAATCACTGCTGTGAATTCGCAACAAGCTCTTCTTACTATTTTGAATCATTTAATGTCTTATTTTTGTGTCAATTTGCCCTGCAACTGAGCTTTAAATATCTATGTCTATTCCCAGTAGATCAAAAAGGGAATAATCTTTTATCTCCAGTCATGCTTTTTACTGCTTGATATGGGAGGGACTGAGATAATTTCCTAAGGGTCCCATAACAAAGTACCACAAACTAGGTGGCTTAAATACTAGAAATTTATTGTCTCAAATTTCTGAAGGCTAGAAGCCTGAAATCAAGGTGTTGCCAGGGACATCCTCTCTCAGAATACTATCGGAGTATCTATACATAACTTCTCCCTAACTTCTGGTGGTTGGCTGGCAATGTTTACATTTCTTGGCTTGCAGATGTTTGATTCCAATGTCTGCCTTCATCGTCACAAGGCATTATTTCTGTTCTGACTTCACATGGCTGTCTTCCTATAAAGACAGGAGTCACATTGGTTTAGGGACACACCCTACTTCAGTATGACCTTATCTTAACTAATTACATCTGCAATAACCACACTCCAAATAAGGTTTCTGATGTACTAGGGGATAAGACTTCAAGATATCTCCTTTGCAGTGATGCCGTTCAACCTATAGCAGTCACTGAACTAGTTCCTAGGGACCCAACACAGTGAACAAGACAAGGCAGCATCCATGGCACTTTGTTTCTAGCATGGGAAAACCGGCAATAAGCATATAAGCCAATCACTACTCATGAAAACCGTATATGAAAATGACTGCTGTACAGTAAATGAATCCATTGAGCAGGAAATAATGGGGATGGGATTATTATCTTTATTTTAGAGAGAAAGAGAAAGCACAAGTGGGGGGAGGGGCAGAGGGAGAGAGAGAGATGCAAACTCTCTGCTAAGTGCAGAGCCTGACATGGGGCTCAATCTCAAGATCCTGAGATCATAACCTGAGCCAAAACCAAGAGTTGGATGCTTAACCGACTGAGCCACCCAGGCACCCCAGGATGGGACTATTACATATGGGATTGTCAGCGAAGCTTTTTCTCAGGAAGTGACATTTCAGCTGAGTTCTGAAGATTGAGAGGAAACCAGGTCTGGGCTGGCCTTTGGTTTGTGATGTGCTTGACATAATTTGTTCCAGAGGCAGATGATGGGCTCCAGGGGCTGGAGCCCAGCAGACAAAGCGGATGGTAGGAGATGAGGTCAAAAGGGCAGACAGGAACCACATCGTTCTGGAGTCATTCCGAGGCTGGAGCGTTACAGTACGAGAGTGACATGATCTCATTCATGTGCTCAGATGACTCTGGCCACTGTTTGGAGAATAGAATGGACAGGGACAAGATGGCTGTGGGAATGACCATTAGGAGAATCTCGCAGAAATCAAGGGAGGGATGAGAGTTGATTGTCCCAGTGCTGCAACAGTGTACAGGGGACAGAAGTGGCCCTGGACTGAGTATGATGCAGATAGGACAGGCAGAAACTGCAATGGTGGATGCTAAGGGTTTGTGATAATGGAGTGAATCCAGGATGAGCCCTCGGCCTTTTCCTTAGTCAGGTGCAGAAATGGTGGTTCCGTTTCTTAAGATCTGTTGTTTCAAGTGCTTTTGAGATGTTCTGATGAGAATTAGAGTTCTTAGGCTCCAGGTAGCCCAAAATAGTGTCTCAACGTCTCCTGAACGTAAAACAATTTCCCTTTGTCCAGGTCTTATTTTCCAGCTTTCATTCACACTGTTACTCACCCTGGCCTGTACATCCAGATCATAATCTGTGCCATCCTGATGAGAGACAGAAATGATTGCATGGAGTTTGTTTTCCTCCTCCAGACTAACAGTCAAATCCCTAGGTCAGTTCAGGGGTTCATTCTATTTTGAACTTGAGCTGGTTCCTATTACAAGTGTTGGGCATGTGTACATTTTACTTTTTTTATTATTTTAGTCACACAAAGAAGATCTTCCAGAAATGTTTTAATCCATGTGTGTTGGTTGCCCTGGGCCCTGGACTGTAGAAGCCTGTGAGGAAACTTTACAATGAATCCCACTGTTGAAGCATCACCCCTCTAGGAGCTGTGGGCTGAGTGCTGGGCCATCTCATGCACCCCCCTTCCCTCCCCTATGGGTTCCCTGCTTGGCTAACTGGGAAATTAAACCCAAGAGCCAGCTTTCAGTTCAAGGGTCTTTATTTGAAGAGAACAGCAGGAGCATGTTGTGAAACTACTTTCTTCTCTTGCCCTTCACTAAAACTTAGGATTGGAGAGGTCACAGAACTAACTAAATATGCAACTAAATATGAGAGTGGAAACATCATAAGACTGGGAAATGTAAAGATTATTTGAGAGACATGGTTGCTCTTCCCCTCTGCATCTGTTGTGCCCATGAAGTTGGGACTGTCATGTGGTAGATTCAAAAATTTATGCAGTGGGGGCGCCTGGGTGGCTCAGCCGTTGAGCGTCTGCCTTCGGCTCAGGTCATGATCCCAGGGTCCTGGGATCGAGCCCCGCATAGGGCTTCCTGCTCAGCGGGAAGACTGCTTCTCCCTCTCACACTCCGCTTGCTTGTGTTCCCTCTCTCGCTGTCTTTCTCTGTCTGATAAATAAATAAAATCTTTTTTAAAAATTTGAAAAAATTTATGCAGTGACCTCCTTACTAATTCCCTTGCTTTAGGGTTGTTGTGCATGTGACAATGACTCACTCTCCTATGAGAACTGTTGGGGATATTTATTTTTATCTTGTTATCTTTGTTACTTCTAAACCCAAGTGCTTTTGTTTTTTAAAAAAGATTTACTTATTTATTCAAGAGAGAGAGCATAGGGGGGAGGGGGAGAGGGAGACAAGCAGACTTTCCACTGAGCAGGGAGCCAGATCATGACCTGAGCCGAAGTCAGACGCTTAACCAACTGAGCAACTCAGACTACCCTCAAGTCCTTTGGTTGTAAATAAAATTGGAAAATACAGGGAAGGAAGAAATTATTAGAAGCTATTAAATGTCTATGTCACACAGATAAGCACTGTTTCCATTTGCATATGTATTTTTCAGAAATTTTACTATGCAAATGTAACTATATTTAAGAAAAGAAGTAAAATAATATCCTACTTATAACTTTGTAAGCTGCTTTTTTATGACAAATATATTTTGCAGGTCAGTACATGCCATACAATATAAATGCACACGGTTAGCCCAGTGATGAGTATTAAGGAGGGTGTGTATTGCATGGAGCACTGGGTGTTATAAGCAAACAATGAGTCATGGAACACTACATCAAAAACTAATGATGTACTGTATGGTCACTAATATAACATAATAAATAAATAAATAAATAAATAAATAAATAAATAAAATCCACGTAACAATAAAAATGACACTCGAAATTTTAAAGGTCCATTGTAATATATTAATGATAATATGATTAGTATTTACTGCTGCCTCCCCCTTCCCAAATGCTGTTGTAAGTGCTAAAACTGTACTTAATAATTAATCCTCACCACAACCTATGAGGAGGAGCTATTGTTGCCTAGCTTCATACATAAGGGAACTGAGGTACAGTGAGGGCAAGACTAGCAAGTTTCGAGGCTTAGTTGTAAACACAGGCTGTGTGGCTCAGAAATAAATATATAATCAGTATATGCTATTGCTACATACATATGCATATCCTTAGACACTGCCTTATTGCTAATCACAACAAAGCAACAAATCCAACAAGGAAAGAAACAGAACTAAGGTACTGTAGCTGTTTCTGTGAACTGCTACAATAACCTACACAAATTAATGGCATAAAACATCAGATATTGAGTTTTTCACAGTTCTGGATATAAAAGACTGAAATCATGTCATACGCAACTAATGAATCTTTGAACACTACGTCAAAAACTAATGATGTACTATATGGTGACTAACTGAACATAAAAAAGCTGTACTTTTTAAAAATGAAGTTTTTTATATCTGTTAAAAAAAAAAGACTGAAATCAAGGTTTAGGAAGAATCCTCCTTGCCTCTTTCTGGCCTCTGGTGCTGACCATCAATCCCTGATGCTCCTTGCTTGCAGCAACATCACTCCAGTGTCTGTCTCTGTCGTCACATGTTCTCCCTGCACGTCCCTGTCTTCAATGGCATTATCACCTCTTTATAATGTCATAAAATATATGGGGTTAGGACCACCCTAATGACCTCAGCTTAACCTGATGTGTCGGCAAAGACAGTATTTCCACTCGAGGTCCCATTTTTATAGGTATCTGTAGTTAGAACCTTGACATACTTTTGACAGGACAGTACAACCAAGCAACAGGTATGACGATTTTTCCCATGTAACTAAACAGAAAATATTTCTTAAAAAACCCAGAAGATGAAGTTTTCAAAAATCTAAAAGGAAAGTAGTGCATAGTTTCCTCTGACTCATTCCACTATGCTTACAGACATGATGAAAAGCAATGTAATAAATGGTCTTTCTATAATTCTTTTATTTATTGATTGATTTTTTATTTATTTTATTGAAGTATAGTTGACATACAATGTTATATTAGTTTCATTTATACAACATATGAGGCAGTTTTATACATTACTCAATGCTCACCCAGGTAAGTGCAGTCACCACCTGTCACCATACAACGTTATTACAGTATTACTGATTACATTCCTTATGCTATACTTTCCTTCTTCATCACTTATTCATTTTAAAACTGGAACTTGGTAACTCTTAATCCCTTTTATCTATTTTGTCTATCCTTTCACCCACCTCCCCTCTGGCAACCACCAGTTTCTTCTCCATATTTAAATGTCTGTTTTGTTGTTGTTGTTGTTGTTGTCTTTTGTTTGCTTGTTCCTTTGTATTATTTTCTAGATCCACATCTAACTGAAATCATATGGTACTTATCTTTCTCTGTCTGACCTGTTTCATCTCAATCCACTCACATTCTCATACATGGCAAGATCTCATTCTCTTTTATTGCTGAGCAATATTCCATTATGTGTATATACCACATCTACTTCCCGTGATTCGTATCAGTGAATGGATCAATATGAAATTTTCAGACTTTGTCACAAGCAATGTCCCGTTACCACTGTTCTTCCCATTTAAGACTATGCTGCAACAAGGATTCAAACTATTCACATTAGATGCATCCTGTGTGAATTCTGAATCCTGGTACTTCTTAAATACATTTGGTCTTCAGAGCTTTTACTCTGATCCTGAGCCAAGATAATGCCACTGACCATTCACCAGTGATGCAGGAGCAGATGACTGGAGCCACCATGGCCGTGCCTGCAAATACCAGTGAAGCTTTCAAGAGAATGTGGGAAGCTTCAGAGCTGAGAGTTTGCCAATGGGTACTAGACGAAATGGAAGAGGAGCTCGGGGCTGAAGACTGGTGACTCCAGTAGTGAAAATTAGAAAAAAGAGAAAAAAACATAAGCTACTAATAACATACAAAACATAGCAAAAATTCAGTCTGTGGAAAAACAGTTGTCAATTATACCTAATTATTATGTGCACTCAGTATGACTTCTAACTACAAGAAACTCTTGATTTCATGGGATTCAAAGACCCTGCATTTTACTGTTAAGTTTTTGTTGGTGTTTTTATACCTTTCTTTACACAAATATGCATTTCATTATCAAACATGTAGCAACTATGGATATGCAAAACGAAGCTTTCTCTGTTGTTCATTTTGAGCCTACAGAATGACAGACAGAGGGGCGCCTGGGTGGCACAGCGGTTAATCGTCTGCCTTGGCTCAGGGCGTGATCCCGGTGATCTGGGATCGAGTCCCACATCAGGCTCTTCCGCTATGAGCCTGCTTCTTCCTCTCCCACTCCCCCTGCTTGTGTTCCCTCTCTCGCTGGCTGTCTCTCTCTGTCGAATAAATAAATAAAATCTTTAAAAAAAAAAAAAGAATGACAGACAGAACAGATGTGTCAAAACCTTATTCAAATGAGCTTTTTTCAGAGCAAATACCCAGAGCCAGCACAAACTTAGCAAACATTCTGTACTGTTTAATAGCATCCAGTGAAAATCAGTGACCTTGAGACCCTGCTGGATTCTCAAGTGCCTTTAGGATCATCAAAGACAGGTTAAACAATGTGAAGTCTTGATCTGGTGTTCAAAATATATCAAATCTATTGACAAGTCATTGGTGCTATACTGTGTATAGCTATTCAGTAAAAGAAAAGAGCTCAGTTCCCAGTTACTCTGCGTGAGACAGAGTTTACATATGTATGTAAGAAGGGAGAGAGGGTCATTGCTGGCTGACGCATAGTTAAGGGTTGCCCTGGAATAATTCTATTTGGATCATCTGTCCCAAGGAAAAGGCAGGGTGCTATTTCGGTACCAAGAGGAGAGTGTAATTTGCATGTTAAATGCTGTAATCAAGAACAAACAACTCTTAACTCTACAAATTAAACCAACTTTTTTTTCTCTTTAATATTTTTTTGTATTGACACTGCATGTATGTGTGTTTCCGTGTCCTCTTCCAGCTCTACCACCTCCATACACACTCACAGTTGCAGCTTTGCTCTTAGTCCGGACTGGAGCTGGACTTCCAATCTCAAGTTCAGATATCCCAGAAACAGTGTTTATGTTCTAGAAAAGTGATGCATACAGAGGGTTATTCCAATTAAGGGAAAATCAAGAAATCTAGCTGATTCCATGAGGCCAGCCTCCCAACCTCTATCCTCCCTCTTCCTTACTGTAACCCTTAGTCTGGGACTCTCTGAGCTGCCATCCTGGATCTGACCACCAGGTGCCATCTCATTTCTCTGCATTTTTATTGTTCTCTTTTCATTGAAAGGAGTACACATTACAAAGAGTAAAAAAAAAAATCATGAAGCGGTGTGTTTATTATGATACCAATTCTGCTTGGAACTTCATATGTATATTAAAGCAGTTCCATTTGCTGTTGACCCCAAACTTCAAACTTCATCATGTTCATTGATTTCTCTCTTCCCTCATCACTGTCAGCTGATGTGCAGTGTGGACTTTACATAGGGTCTCCACCAGAAAACAGGGCGTTCACCCTCCTTTACCCCACCCCTGTACCTGCTGGCCAGACCTTCTCCCACCCCGTCTGTCATCCCCTGTCCATGACACGGGACACAGCTGCCCAAATCCCGCTCTGATGGCACATCCCCTCTTAGTCACCTACCCCCTGTTCTGGCATGCACTGCCCTCACACACCTGCCACTCAATGCCAAGCCATGCCACTGACACCTGGAGTTTCAGCGTCTTCAGGATCTAGAGTGTATGTTTTCACAATCCTTTTTTCCACCTAAAAGTTCCTTCAGGCAGCGTTATAATCATTCTGTATACATACAAATCCTGGATTTTAAGGGAGTTTGTTTGGGTTTGTTGTTTTGTTTTTGTTTTTTTCTTTTACTCCTTGCAGACAATTCTTGAAGCAGAGTTTAATGATGGTGGTATTTTGGTGCCATCTGGTGACAAAAACAGGAACTACTGCTTGAACACTACGGAACAAAAAAATTGGGGGGGGGGGTGTTGAGACACAAACTCACCAGACAGAACTTTCCAGAAGTCAAGATGGAAAGTGACAAATTCCTTGAGTAAACCATATGGGTGAACTCATCCTGGACATTTTAAATGAAATCATACAATATGTGGTCTTTTGCATTTTTGGCCACTTTCACCTACCTTAACATTTTCAAGTTTCATCCATATTGTAGCACATATAAGTACTTCCTTTCTTTTTATCGCCATATAATAGACCACATTTTCTTTTTTCATTTATTAGTTGGTGGATATTTAAGCTGTTTCCACATTTGTGTACAAGTTTGTTTTTATGTAGACATATGTAGTTGTTTTTCCTGGCTGTGTACCTAGGAGCAGGATTGCTGTATCATATAATAACGCTGTTGAAGTGTTTGAGGAACTGCCAGACTGTTGTCATGACCGTGACAATGTTGAGGAGTGCAGCAGAGGCTGTTTTCTCCTTATTAGCTTGTAGTTATGAGTTTTGAGGGAAAAAATGATAGAGTTGAGGTGTCCTTCTCATTACTTCATATCTGAGAGAACATGATACCCATGAGACATCACTGGATCACTGGAAATGTTGACCCTCATGGCAGGGTTAAGACAGTGTTTGTCTACTTTCTCCAATGTACAATAACTATTACCCATTCACCTATTCTATTTTTTAGAAGGGGAACACTAAGTCTGCCTTGGGCTCAAGGGTGGGAGATGGAAATAAGGTTCACTTTATAGAGGCATGGTATATACATATATTATTTGGAATTATTTGATAAAGACAGTTTGTCTCTTATCACTCATTTTTATTCAGTTTTTAAATTTATATTTATTTATGTATTTAGATTCATGCATACTGTTTTGTTGATTTTCTTTTTCATGGATACATACCACAAGAAAGTCTAGCATCATGGTTTTTATGATGCAGAAAAAGAATTTTAACCAAACACTCAGAAAACTGCAAAAGTTCTCTATCTCCACCACTTTATATCACCATCATTGTACTGTCTGAATGTGGTATATTAAAAAATACATTTAGACAATATATTTAACCATGTCAGAGTTTGGAACAACATTATAATTTCACATGACTTTATTCCATACTTGGTAATCCCTTGAGAAAGAAAAAAGCAAACAACAACACACAGATAAGATGGGTGTTCCTAAAGTGACAAAAATTATTGCTAACATGAAAAAACATATTTACAAAATCCTTTTCAAGTGAAACAAAAGTATGAGATATGTTGGAGAAAATGTGTGCTTCATTTCAAAGCCCGTTGTCTAAAGCACAGCCTTCCAGTTATATGACTGACTCTACGGAAGATATTTTACAACTCTAGCTTTTATGTAACTCATCACACTGCATTACAATCTTTGTTTATTCTCAAATAATTAAATTTTGTTCTGGGGCAAGGAATTCTTTTTTCTTGTGGAAATGCTTGTTTGTCTTCATTTGAATTATAATTTCAACATTTCTGATCTGTACATGTGACAAAGAAGTGGTCGTTGAGCTGGCAAGTGTAATTTTCAATGAAGCATGGGGGACTATGGTCTCCATAGATGAGGGATGAAGACTGAGGTGGAGGGGGATGTGAATTAAGTATCTAGAATTCTTAGTATTTTGGTGCAAAGGTGAGAATATATGTAAAAAGGACAGCAATGTGGGGATGTTAGATGTTAGAGATGTGGAGAGGGGCCCAGGTCTTTAAAGCATATTATTAAATTATTAATTATAAGACACTTGAGCAGGTTGAAATCTTCACGGCAAGGAGCCATCTCTTCTTCAATTTAACATCTGAATTTACCACCCCACCCTATCCATACATTATGTCCTTCTTTCTATTTTGGAGAAACCTAAATCTTAACCAAAGGTATGGTGTAGAGTTTGGTCACAATGCCTGTAAACTGGATGGATGGATGGATTCAGGAGATGTCAAACACACCCTGGAAAGTCATGAATTTTTACGTCCCAGAGCAAAGCTCTTCATACAGCTGACTAAAGCCACACTGTTGCGTGCCTGAAAGGATACAGCTTCTCAGGACTCAACAACCAATGGTTACAAGATGGAGGACATTTCAAGTGTGGAAGACTGGCATGAGAGTCACATTTACCAGAGAAACCTGACATCATCGTGGAGACCTTGATGACTTTTTAGTCAAAACAGATGCAGCCTGGAAGAGCAACCTTTAGGTGTTTGGGACCCAACTGAGGGTGTGGGTCCCTACATTGGGGGCTGAACTATCCTGGGGTCTCAGGACACAAAGGGATGAAGATCCAAGTCACCTTTTTCATTCTTTGGCGCTCTGTGCCCAGGTAGTCTCCTAGGTGAAGACATTGAGGTCCTGCCCTGCCCCAGTGATTGTGGGTCATGCTCCGGGAATTTTCTGAAACTCTTTTCATCTAAAGGCGGGGGTACTAGAGGTATTACAGTTAATGACCCTCTCTGAGCCCCAGCTTTTCCCTCTGTAAGATGAGGATGGGAATGCTTCACCCACAGGATCGCTGAGAACAGTCAGTGATACACATGAGCAAATCCATGTCACTGTGGTTACTGTGGGATTGGGAATGCCTGAATAAATTCAGGCCACTTCTTACTTCTTTCAACTTTGCTGTTAGGGGGTAGACTTGGAAAGGAGGTTTAAAAAGACCTGTAATGAAGCCCATTGAAACATGTTTCAACCACGATGGAATCGTATCAATGTAATTGTCACTAACCTGGTGCCTCATGTGGTGCCAGACAGTTACTCCAGTAAATCATAGTGATTGCTGGATCTGTCGTTCCCAGTGCAGCTTTTCATTCTGGTGACTGAGCTCCAGTCTGGTGCCTGAAGGAGGCAGATTCTGTGGATCTGTGTTCTCATGGCTGCTGAAAGGTTTACTTCAGACGCAAGGGCAGCAGTCCTCAGGAAACACCAGCACCTCACATTCCTGGTGAAATATGATACCTGACACAAGTAAGTTAATAGGTCTGAACAAAAGCATGTTGTGGAATAGCTCCCATGAGGTTCACAAACTAGCATAAAAGTAGAGAAACTGCCTTGATCTCATCATGAGAAGAGAGATTTAGCAGATGGACTTCCAGTCCTTTAGCATGTAGATGCTGCGTAATAGCCCTGAAGCCCATCTTAGAGAAGTCCGCTTTTGTGTGAAAGCAATGAACAGTTCAGCTCGACATAGGCTTGCTCTTCAACAGGCACTTGCAATAAATACATATTTATATTTCTGAACATATAAATAAAAATAAATCATATATTCTCTCAGAAAGATGTGAAAATATGCAGTTAGAAGGGTTCCTAGTAATTTGAGATCATAACATGGATTTCCTCCTGGTAACCATGAGGTTTTATCCATTCTGTAATGAACATTTTTAAGAGCCTAAAATTTTCCAGGCGATGGGGTTTAAGGAGGGCACTTGTTGCGATGATGAGCACTGGGTGTTATATGCAAGTAATGAATCATGGAACATTGCATCAAGAACTGGGGATGTGGGGCACCTGGGTAGCGCAGTCGTTAAGCGTCTGCCTTCGGCTCAGGGCGTGATCCCGGCGATCCGGGATCGGGATCGAGTCCCACATCGGATTCCTCTGCTGGGAGCCTGCTTCTTCCTCTCCCACTCCCCTGCTGTGTTCCCTCTCTCGCTGCCTGTCTCTCTGTCACATAAATAAATAAAATCTTTAAAAAAAAAAGAACTGGGGATGTACTGTAGGGTGACTAATATAACAAAATAAATATTATTAAAAATTAAAAAATAAAAAATAAATTTTAAAGATCTGTGAAGGAAAGATAGGAAGCTGGCAGTGGAGTAGGAGGACCCTAGGCTCATTGGTTACCAGAGGGGAGGTGGGCAGGAGGAGGAGTGAAACAGGTGATGGGGATGAAGGAGTGCACTTGTCGTGATGAGCACCAGGTGGTATACGGAAGTGTTTCATCACGTTGTACACCTGAAACTAACATTACTCTGTATGTTAACTGGAATTTGAATAAAAACTTTTATAAATGAAAAAAATGATATTTACCTATCAGATAACAGATATTTTTAACACTTCCCATAATTTGGCTATTGTAGTTAATGCTGCTATAAACATCCAGATGCATGTATCCATTTGAATTAGTATTTTGTATTATTTGGGTAAATACCTACTAGTGCGATTGCTGGATAAAAGGGTTGTTCTATTTTTAACTTTTTGAGGAACCTCCATACTGTTTTCCACGTGTGGCTGTACCAGTTTGCATTCCCACCAACAGTGCAAGAGGATTCCCCTTTCTCCACATCCTCACCAGCACCTGTTGTTTCTTCTGTTGATTTTTTTTAATTTTAACCATTCTGACAGGTGTGAGGTGATATCTCGTAGTTTTGATTTGTATTTCCCTGATGATGAGTGATGTTGAGCATCTTTTCACATGTCTGTTAGAGATCCGTATGTCTTCTTTGGAAAAATATCAATTCATGTCTTCTGCCCATTTTTTAATTGGATTATTCATTTTGCTGGTTGTTGGGTTTTATGAGTTCTTTATATATTTTGGATGCTAACCCTTTATCAGATATGTCAATTGCAAATATCTTCTCCCATTCCATAGGTTGACTTTCAGTTTTGTTGATTGTTTCCTTCACTGTGCAGAAGCTTTTTATCTGGATGTTGTCCCAATCATTTACTTTTCCTTTTGTTTCCATTGCCTCAGGAGACCTATCTAGAAAGAAGTTGCTAAGGTCAATGTCAAAGAGGTTACTGCCTGTATTGTCCACTAGGACTTTTATGGTTTCAGGTCTCACATTTAGGTCTTTAATCCATTTTGAATTTATTTTTGTATTTGGTGTAAGAAAGTGTTCCAGTTTCATTCTTTTTCATGTTGGTGTCCAGTTCTCCCAACACCATTTGTTAAAGAGACTGTCTTTTTCCATTGGGTATTCTTTCCTGCTTTGTCAAAGACCAATTGACGATATAGGTGTGGGTTTATTTCTGAATTTTCTATTCTGTTCCATTGATCTATGTGTCTGTTTTTGTGCCAGTACCATACTGTCTTGATCACTACAGCTTTGTAATATAACTTTAAGTCCACAATAGTGATACCTCTAGCTTTTCTTTTCTTTTCTTTAATTTTTTTGAAGATTTATTTATTCATTAGAGAGAGAGAGCACAAGCAGGGGGAGGAGTAGAGGGAGAGGAAAAGAATTTCAAGCAGACTCCCTGCTGAGCATGGAGCCCTATATGGGGCTTTATCTCACAACCCTGAGATCATGACCTGAGCCAAAATCAAGAGTCAGACACAAACAACTGAGCCATCCAGAGACCCCTGCTTTTCTTTTTCAAGGTTGCTTTGGGTATTCAGGGTCCCTTGTGGTTCAATATAAATTTTAGGACTGCTTTTTCAAGCTCTGTGAAAAATGCTGTTGATATTTTTATACGAATTGCATTAAATGTGTAGATTGCTTTGGGTAATATAGACATTTATAGTATTTATTCTTCTTATCCAAGAGCATGAAATGTTTTTCCATTTCTTTGTGTCATCATCAATTTCTTTCATCAGTGTTTTATAGTTTTCAGCGTACAGGTCTTTCACCTCTTTGGTGAGGTTTCTCCCTAGGCATCTTATTATTTTTGGTACAGTTGTAAATGGGATTGATTCCTTGATTCCTCTTTCTGCTGCTTCATTATTGGTGTGTAGAAATGCAAGAGATTTCTGCACATTGATTTTGTATCTTGTGACTTTACTGAATTCATGTATCAGTTCTAGCAGTTTTTTGGTAGAGTTTTTCAAATTTTCTATATAGAGTACCATGTCACCTGCAAATAGTGAAAGTTTGACTTCTTCCTTGCTGATTTGGATGCCTTTTATTTCTTTCTCTTGTCCGATTACTGAGGCTAAGACTTTCGGTACTATGTTAACTAACAGTGGTGAGAGTAGACATCCCTGCTTGTGCCTGACCATAGAGGAAAAGCTCTCAGTTTTCCCCACCAAGGATGATATTAGCTGTGGGTTTTTCATATATGGCCTTTATTATATCTAGGTATGTTCCCTCTGATCTTACTTTGTTGATGGTTTTTATCATGAATGGGTATTG
Organism: Ursus americanus; assembly: GCF_024610735.1. Lineage (NCBI taxonomy): Eukaryota > Metazoa > Chordata > Mammalia > Carnivora > Ursidae > Ursus > Ursus americanus. Next base: position 42,961,245 of record NC_142164.1, on the reverse strand, counting down.
TACTTTGTCAAATGCCTTTTCTGCATCTATTGAAAGGATCATATGGTTTTTATCCTTTCCCTTATTGATGTGATGCACCATGTTGACTGATTTGCAAGTATTGAACCACCCTTGCATCCCAGGAATAAATCCCACTTGATTGTGGTTTTTGATTCTTCCAATGTATTGGTGGATTTAGTTTGATAGTATTTTGTTGAGAATTTTTGCATCCATGTTCATCGGTTATATTGGCCTGTAGTTCTCTTTTTTAATGATTCCTTTATCTGATTATGGTATCAGGATAATCCTGGCCTCATAGAACTAATTTGGAAGTTTTCCTTCCATTTCAATAGGGGTTTGTGCTGGTCTTCTTGAGGGAGAGGCTGGCTGTGCTGGGACTGAGACAAGCATGACTGACAAGGGCAGTCCCACCAGAGCTCGGGAGGGGGGTGAGACTTGGTGTAAGCAAGTTAAGCCGCCAGTGTGGGTGCTGGGCTGCTTTCCACAGGTGATTCTGTTCTTGTGCTAGGGGATGGTGGAGGGATATGGCACCAGCCACCCCCTTTTCCCCAGGGAGGCATCTTCATGAATGCTGCCCCTCAGGGATATGCTCTAAGAAGAGTAAATAATCTCCACACTGTGTGCTGCAGGCATTCTTCATATTGCTGTTTCCATGCCATCTGTGCCCAGGTTGTTTGCCTGCCTTCTCTCCAGAATCAGCACAGTGCCCTCCAGGCTCTATACCAACAAGGCCACTGACCTTTATAACTTCAGGCTTCAAGCCTCACTTGTCGCAAGAATTAGAGAAATTCAGCCCCTCTCCTTTTCCAAGACATAGGCTTTGGGGAAATGTTCTCCTTATGCATTCCCCTGTGTGCTCCTCTCTCTCCCACACTTCTCTGTGACCACAGATCCCTCCCTTCACAGCAGTTGTAATGTGTTTCTCCCTTCAACCTTGTCTCCACACTTTCTATCTTCTTCAGTGTGGCCTTTTCTGTCCCTTCAGTTATGGAGTTTGTTCTGTCAGTCTTCAGGTTGATTTCTAGGGTATTTAGGATGATTTGATAATTATCTAGGTGTGATCGTGGGACAAGATGAGCCTAGGGCCCTCCTACTCTGCTGCCATCTTCCAAATGCTCTTAACTATTCTTTTCCATCTCATTCTTATAGTTTAGGTTGTGATACTTCAACATGTTTTTTTTAATGGAATGTTTAATTCATTTATTTTCATATCTATTTATATAGGTTTTCTAGCTTTAATGTTTCTTCTAGTTGTATTAAGATAAAATTAACATGGGGCACCTGATTTGCTCAGTTGGAAAAGCATGCAACTCTTCATCTTGGGGTTGTGAGATTGAGCCCCACATTGGGTGTAGAGATTATTAAAAAAAAAACTTAAAAAAAGATAAAATTGACATGTAAAATTGTATAAGTTTAAGGATTATAACATAATAATTCGATATATGTATATATTACAAGATTATTACAAGAAATTTAGTTAATATCTATAATCTCAAATAGTTTTTTGTTTGTTTCTTGTCATAAGAACTTTTAAGATCTACTCTCTTTTAAGATCTACTCAACTTTCAAATATACAATGTATTATTTTTTTTAAAGATTTTATTTATTTATTTGACAGAGATAGAGACAGCCAGCGAGAGAGGGAACACAAGCAGGGGGAGTGGGAGAGGAAGAAGCAGGCTCATAGCGGAGGAGCCTGATGTGGGGCTCGATCCCATAATGCCGGGATCACGCCCTGAGCCGAAGGCAGACGCTTAACCGCTGTGCCACCCAGGCGCCCCACAATATATTATTTTTAACTATAATCACCATTACACCTCCAGAACTGGTCTGTCTTATAACTGGAAGTTTGTAGCTTTTGACCATTTCTACCCATTTCTCTTTTCTTTACTAAGGTATAATTGACATATAGCATTATACTAGTTTTAATTACATGCCATAATGATGCTATATTTGTATATTTTGCAAAATGATCACCACAATAAGTCTAGTAAACATCTATCACCATACATAAATATGAAACTATTTTTAATGATGAGACTTTTAAGATCCACTGTCTTAGTAACTTTCAAATATATAATACAATATTGTAGTCACCATGCTGTACATTACATCACCATGACTTATTTATTTTATAAGTGGAAGTTTGTACATTTTGACTCCACTCACCCATTTCACCCACTTCCCACCCTAAGGTAGGTATTTAATGCCTCAAAGTATCCTCTTGCAGTTGCTTTAGATAGATTCTGATATGTTTTGTTTTCATTATCATTATCCTCATCAAATTCAGCAATTTTAATCTGTATTTCCGTTGGGGCTCAAGATTAGTTTAACAACTTCTGACAGAATCCATTTATATGAATGTCCCATGCTTTTCTGAAAAGTAAGTTGTCTTGTCTAATGTTCAGTATCTCTGTCTTTAAGATCTGCCTTTGGGATTCTGTTGTTTAAGTCTTCTCTATAATAATTAAATATTTCTCCATATTGATATTTACCTCAGAGAACTATTGCAAGAAATGAACAAAACTTTAGAAGCATCTGATACATAACATTTCAGCGAGTATATGTATGGTTTTTCCAGTGTTCGTCTACCCACAAAAGATAAATAAATACAATTTACTTAAAAATAAATCTTGTAGCAATCTTTCAACTGAAACAGAAGGAAAGGAAATGTATACATGTTTATAAGATTGGTAAGCTTTGGTGGCATATCTTTCTAGAATGAGTTACCTGAAGATAGAAATAAATAATAATTTATTAAGATAGTGGAAGATTTGCTTCTTCATTTCTTCTATCTATGATCTTTTTACCTTCTATTTAATATTGGAATAGCAGCCTCCCATTGATCCCCAGAAAGGAGACAGTACAAAAGAACAGAGTACCAAGATGGGTCCACTGTACAATGGACTGAAATCAGGAAGCCTGGGTCCCAAATATCAGATGGGTCCTTGCCTATAGTACCATGTTGAGTCATACATGAAACCCACATCTAGTAAGTATACATTATATATGCGTGCATAGATAATATAATGGGAGGAAATGCACAAACATGAAAATATTTCCAAGAGAAATTTTCATGACATATGATTTTCATCCTCCTCTTGGAATTTAGAACTTTATTCCAATCCCTTTCCAAAAGAAGATCCTGCACTCAATCATGCATTTTCAGGGAATAGGAAGGTAGTTCTTCAAACTGCTTCCCAAGACATGGGAAGTCATTTCCTTAGAAGGTGGCTTGGTAAGTACACAATCAGAGTAAGGGATATTTATTTTGAGAAGTCTCCTCACAAAAGGTGTACTTAAATACTTTCTCCTGCTATAGGGATAGCTTTGCAAGGAAGCCACTTTCTTGGGGACACATAGAACTTCTTCATCATACAGTGGATACATATGGATTGCAGTCCTTGACCCTTCTGACTGTCCCTATGCAGCATAGCTGGGTGGAAAGTTCTGTCCAGTTCTGGGGTTCATTCATAGGAAGTTCACCTGCCTTGTGGCAAATCTAAGCCACTTTTTCCAACACCACCTTTAATACAACTAAAGTCAATGAATTTTTCTTCTTATTTTTTTGTCCTATATCTTAGTTGGTTCAGAGCCCAGATGTGGAGGAGGGGTTTATTTTGGGGGACCCTAAGGCTTAAGCATTTTTGAGCAAGACCATAGGAATAATTTGGGAGGCAGCATGATGTATGTAGAAAAGGGGAGAAGAGCAGTGGATGTATTTTTAGACCCAGCCCTGAAGGCAGAGGAAAACATGTGCTTCATAAGGGCAGCTTGCTATAAGAGTTTTGAAGGGAAAGTCCTGGACTGTGCAACCCATTTGTCCTTCTAACCCCACTAATCAGGTATTGATTCCCCAGGTAGAGGAGCAAGTATGTAGAGAGGTTAGATATGTCTCATTGTGGATGCCCTTACACCAGAAAGAAAATATCAGGAATGGAGGATAAGAATTCTCTGGGAATAACCAATGATGGTTCCGTTGAATAGGTTTCTGCCTTCTAACTCACTGGAATAGTATTGGCATGCCTCCCTGAAATAATTGAGACTTCTTTTTAAAAAGATTTTATTTATTTATTTGAGAGAGACAGAAAGAGAGAGGGAGAGAGCACAAGTGGGGAGGGGCAGGAGTGGAGGGAGGAAGAATCTGAAGCAGACTCCGCACTGAGCATGGACCCGGATACAGGGCTCAATCCCACGACCGCCAAGACCATGACCTGAGCTGAAACCAAGAGTCGGACGCTTAACCAACTGAGCCACCCAGGCCCTCCAATAACTGAAACTTCTTAAATAAGTTTTTGTGTGTATGTATCTAGATCACTCAGTTACATAATTATAGATAATCTCTTAGTTTTCTGCCACAGATGGCTAGCCACCTAGCATGTCTTTGATTTTACATGTTTATTCTCCAAGGACTAGCCCACCTCCAAGAACTTTAAGATATCGCCCTGCATCTCAGGATACGGATAATACTTTCTTACTGTCTCTTTAAGGCAAACAAAATTCCTGATGACAGAGACATTTTTTGTTCCACTGACTTGGGCATACTTCTGAAATATGAGAACAGGGCATTCACCCTCCACTACCTTACCCTTGTATAGGCTGCTGAGACCTACTCCCACCCCGTCTGTCATCCCCTGTCCATGACAAAGGACACAACTGCCCAAACCCAGATCTGGTGCCCCGGCCTCTCTCAGTCACCCACCCCTTCTTTTGCTCTGCACCGCTTTCACACACCTGCCACTGAATGCCACAGTACACCACTCCCACCATTTGTTTCATGGTCTGCAGGTCCCAGAACGTATGTGTTCAGAATCTTCTTTTTACATCTAACGGTGTTTTAGACAGAATTAGAATCATTCTTTTTAAGGAGAAAGATTTTATTTATGTATTTATTTATTTATCTATGAGAGAGAGAGAAAGCGAGAGAGAGAGAGAGAGAGAGGAGAGAGAGAGAGCACACCTGAAGGAGGAGGAGGAGCCGCAGGCAGAGGGAGAAGCAGACTCCCCACTGAGCAAGGAGCTGTATGCAAGACTCAGTTCTAGGACCCTGGGATCATGACCTGAGCAGAAGGCAGATACTTAACCGACTGAGCCACCCAGGCCTCCCTAGAATCATTCTGTATAAGTTCAAATCCTTGTTTTAAGGGAGATTATTGTCTTTTTTTTTAATGTTTTTTTATTATATTATGTTAGTCACCATACGGTACATCCCCGGTTTCCGATGTAAAGTTCGATGATTCATTAGTTGCATATAACACCCAGTGCACCATGCAATACGTGCCCTCCTTACTACCCATCACCGGTCTATCCCATTCCCCCACCCCCCCTCCCCTCTGAGGCCCTCAGTTTGTCGTCTTTTTTTTTTTTTTTAACTCCTTGCAGACCTTTCTTCGCGTTGAGCTTGACCAACGTGGTACTTTGCTGCCACCTTGTGACAAAATCCTGAACTCCAGCTTGAAATGAAAGGAAAGGGAGAGGGAGGATCTGTGACACAAACCCATCAGACAGAGCTTTCTGGAAGCCGCTGAAAGGAAAATACTCACTTTAGGCTATCACGTGAGAAAGCATACTAATTAGATGCACTAGACTGGGACCAGGGCAATTGAGGGAACTCTGCTCAAGTTGAAGAAACAAAGAATATCCCTGTTGTCAGGAATTGTGTTTGCTTTAAATAGACAGTGGAGGAATATTAACAGTATGCAGAGACCCAGGGAGTTACTCTAGGGTTCTTGGAGATGAACTAGCCTTCAGAGGGTGCACATATAAAATCAAGGTTATGGTAAGCAGTAAGCCATCTGTGGCTAAGTACTGTCTCTAACCATGTGACTGAATGACCTAGGTACATACACGCACATAAAATGTCATTTAAGAAGTCTCAGAATTACTTCAGGGAAGCAGGCCTAAACTATTACAGTCACTTAGTAGGCAGAAACCTAGCCAATTGAACCATACATTGGCTTTCCTGGGGAATTCTTTTTTGTGGGGGGAGTTTTATTATTATTATTATTATTATTATTATTATTATTATTATTATTATGTTCAGTTAGCCAACATACAGTACATCATTAGTTTTGGATGTAGTGTAGAGCAAGTTTTATTATTTTTATAATGTCTGTCTAAAATATTATATAACAAGTGATATTTTGATGAGATTTCATTCTGATTTTTAAAATATTCCATACTATGGGGCGCCTGGGTGGCACAGCGGTTAAGCGTCTGCCTTCGGCTCAGGGCGTGATCCCGGCATTACGGGATCGAGCCCCACATCAGGCTCCTCCGCTATGAGCCTGCTTCTTCCTCTCCCACTCCCCCTGCTTGTGTTCCCTCTCTCGCTGGCTGTCTCTATCTCTGTTGAATAAATAAATAAATAAAATCTTTAAAAAAATAAAATAAAAAAAATAAAATATTCCATACTAATTTAGAAACTGTGGAAAAATTATTAAGTCCAGAATAAAATATATAATTAAGAAGCAATCCTAACATGGATTAATTTTTTTTAAAGAATACCATATTCATGCATTTCCTCCTAATATTTTCTCTATATATGCATCTGTAATGTAAATTCACTACATGTGGGTTTCACATATGACTCAACATTTGCTAAAGATCACGAAACCAGCTATTAAATTTTCCCAAGTTGACAGCTCTATCTGAACCCAAATCTCCATCACTAGGCATTGGGAATTACAAGATTTTTTTCTGTGTTAGGGCTAAGGCCAGCATGGGGAAAGTGACTACCTATGGTACTATAAGCAAAAACCAATCTGATATTTGGGACCCAGGTCTCCTGATTCCAGTCTTTTGTACAGCAGTCCCATCCTTGTACTCTGATATTCTGTTCTGTCTCTTTTCTGTGACTCAAAGGAAGCTAGCTACTCCAGCCTCAAATGGAAGGTAAAAAGATCAGAATGGGCATAAGAATAAAATTAAGAGGTGATGATTAATTTCTTTGTTTACACTATCTTTAGGTAATTCATTTTGTAGAGAAATACCATAAAATCTTATCTGTGATATGAAAATGTATACATTTCCTTTCCTTTAGCTTCAATCTGATCAATCTGTATGGATGATCAATTTTAGGCCATCTCTTTTGTGAGTGGAAGAACACAGTGAAGACCATATATATATTTGCTGAAATATTATGTATCAGATGTTTTCTAAAGTTTTCCTCATTTCTCATAACAGCTCCTTGAGGTAAATATCAATACCCCATTTTACAGATGAACAAGTTCAAGGTCACTAATACTCCAGTGTCAAAAACATCTTTAGAGGCAACAATGCAGTTCTACGCATTTTATTTATATATGTACACACACATATATACAAAACAAAATATGTTCATTTACATATATACTTACATCAAAGTATTACATTATACATATTTTAAGCACCTTGTCTTTTTCAAGCATTTTTTAAAAATAGGCTCCACACCCCACATGGAGACCAACACAGGGCTTGAACTCACAGCCCTGAGATCAAGACCTGAGGTGAGGAGAATTAAAGATGGCGGAGAAGTAGGGGACCCCTTTTTCAGCCGGTCCCCTGAGTCGAGCTGGATAGGTACCAGACCATCCTGAACATCCACGGAATCAGCCTGAGACACAGGAAGATACATCTGGATCTCTACAAATGAACATCTCCAGCGCTGAGTATTGAGGTATGAAGAGGGGAGCCATGAAACCGTGCACAGATATCGGAAGATAAACGGAAGGGGGAGGGAGCCGCCGCGTTCGGGCGCTGGGAAGCGGCAGCCACCTGCACGGGGGAGAGGGCGGACTCATGGACGGCACCCGGAGAGCGGACTGAGACCCTGAACCGGGTGTGCGCACCACCAGGCTTCTCACGGAACTCCGGAATCCCGATGTGCTCACTGGGCATAGACTGAGACCTGGAGATCTGGGAGCGCACGGGGGCGGCTGGCGGCTTTAGAAACACAAAGGACAGAGACTCGCCGGCCCTAGAAGTGAGGGCTGGGACGCCGGGTGTGGGGCGCACATCCCGGGACGCTGCAGGGTTGAGCAGCACCAACAGTAACGGAGTTAAAGTGGCCAGAACATCAGTGGAGAACGGGCCGCAATCCCTCTGTTCTGTGACAATTCAGCCTCTGCTGCTCTGACTCTGAGAAGAGGCACAGCAGACCGCCAGGGATAGCCGCCAGAGAACAAAAGCCTGGAAATACCGGCTCACAGCGTGCCCATCCCCATCCCCCCTCGCAGGGGACACGGAGACTCTACCCAAACAGGGCTGCCTGAGTATCGGAGCGGCAGGCCCCTCCCCCAGAACACAGAAGGCAGGCTGAAAAATCAAGAAGCCCACAACCCGGGGTGCCTGGGTGGCGCAGTCATTGAGCGCCTGTCTTCAGCTTAGGGCGTGATCCCGGCGTTCCGGAAAGGAGTCCCTCATCGGGCTCCTCCGCTGGGAGCCTGCTTCTTCCTCTCCCACTCCCCTGCTTCTGTTCCCATTCTTGCTGACTGTCTGTCTCTCTCTCTCAGATAAATAAATAAATAAAATCTTTAAAGAAGAAGCCCACATCCCTAAGATCCCTATAAAACAAGGGGCACGGCCTGGGACCCAGTCAATAATTTGGGCTCTGGACAACCCCGCAACCTCTCCTCATCAGAATGACAAGAAGGAGAAGCCCCCCCAGCAAAGAAAAGACAGTGAGTCTGTGGCCTCTGCCACAGAAATAATGGATATGGATGTAACCAAATTATCAGAAATGGAATTCAGAGTAACGATGGTCAAAATGATGAGTAGAATTGAAAAAAGTATTAACGAAAAGGTTACTGAGAATATAGAATCCCTAAGGACAGAAATGAGAGCGAATCTGACAGAAATTAAAAATTCTATGAGCCAAATGCAGGCAAAACTAGAGGCTCTGACGGCCAGGGTCACAGAAGCAGAGGAACGGGTTAGTGAATTGGAGGATGGGTTAATAGAGGAAAAAACGAAAATAGAAGCTGCTCTTAAAAAAATCCAAGCCCACAAATGTAGGTTATGGGAGATTACTGACTCAATGAAACGATCCAATGTTAGAATCATCGGCATCCCCGAGGGGGTGGAGAAAAACAGAGGTCTAGAAGAGATATTTGAACAAATTGCAGCTGAAAACTTCCCTAATCTAGCAAGGGAAACAAACATTCGTGTCCAAGAGGCAGAGAGGACCCCTCCCAAGCTCAACCACGACAAACCTACACCACGTCATAGTGCATTTCGCAAATATTAGATGCAAGGATACAGTATTGAAAGCGGCCAGGGCAAAGAAATTCCTCACGTACCAAGGCAAAGGCATCAGAATTACCTCAGACCTGTCTACACAGACCTGGAATGAGAGAAAGGGTTGGGGGAGCATTTTTAAAGCTCTTTCAGAGAAAAACATGCAGCCAAGGATCCTTTATCCAGCAAGGCTGTCATTCAGAATTGATGGAGAAATAAAGACATTTCAGAATCGACAGTCACTAACCAATTTTGTAACCGCGAAACCAGCCCTACAGGAGATATTACGGGGGGTTCTATAAAAGTAAAAAGGCCCCAAGAGTGATACAGAACAGAAAGTCACAGCCAATACAAACAAAGACTTTACTGACAACATGGCAGCATTAAAAGCATATCTCTCAGTACTCAGTCTTAACATTAATGGTTTAAATTCTTCCTTAAAACGCCACAGGGTTGCAGATTGGATAAAAAGAAATGACCCATCCATTTGCTGTCTACAAGAGACTCATTTCGAACCCAAAGATACATTCAGACTGAGAGTAAGGGGATGGAGTACCATCTTTCACGCAAATGGACCTCAAAAGAAAGCTGGGGTAGCAATTCTCATATCAGATAAATTGGATTTTAAACTACAGACTATAGTTAGAGACGCAGAAGGGCACTATATTATTCTTAAAGGAAGTATTCAACAAGTGGATATGACAATTATAAATATATATGCCCCCAACAGGGGAGCAGCAAGATACACAAGCCAACTCTTAACCAGAATAAAGAGACATATAGATAAAAATACATTAATAGTAGGGGACCTCAACACTCCACTCTCAGAAATAGACAGAACACCCTGGCAAAAACTAAGCAAAGAATCAAAGGCTTTGAATGCCATACTCGACGAGTTGGACCTCTTAGATATATATAGAACACTACACCCCAGAACCAAAGAATACTCATTCTATTCTAATGCCCATGGAACATTTTCAAGAATAGACCATGTTCTGGGACACAAAACAGGTCTCAGCCGATACCAAAAGATTGAAATTATCCCCTGCATATTCTCAGACCACAACGCTCTGAAATTGGAACTCAACCACAAGGAAAAATTTGGAAGAAACTCAAACACTTGGAGACTAAGAACCATCCTGCTCAGGAATGACTCGATAAACCAGGAAATCAAAAATCAAATTAAACAATTTATGGAGACCAATGAGAATGAAAATACAACAGTCCAAAACCTATGGGATACTGCAAAGGCAGTCCTAAGGGGGAAATACATAGCCATCCAAGCCTCACTCAAAAGAATAGAAAAATCTAAAATGCAGTTTTTATATTCTCACCTCAAGAAGCTGGAACAGCAACAGAGGGACAGGCCTAATCCACGCACGAGGAAGCAGTTGACCAAAATTAGAACTGAAATCAATCAAGCAGAAACCAGAATTACAGTAGAGCAGATCAACAGGACTAGAAGCTGGTTCTTGGAGAGAATCAATAAAATTGACAGACCACTGGCAAGACTTATCCAAAAGAAAAGAGAAAGGACCCAGATTATTAAAATTATGAATGAAAAAGGAGAGGTCACGACGAACACCATTGAAATTGGAAGGATTATTAGAAATTTTTATCAACAGCTATATGCCAATAAACTAAGCAATCTGGAAGAGATGGAATCCTTCCTGGAAACCTATAAACTACCAAGATTGAAACAGGAAGAAATTGATTTCTTAAACAGGCCGATTAATTATGAAGAAATTGAGTCAGTGATAAACAACCTCCCAAATAACAAAACTCCAGGCCCGGACGGTTTTCCTGGGGAATTCTACCAAACATTCAAAGAAGAAATAATACCTATTCTCCTAAAGCTATTTCAAAAAATTGGACAGCTACATGCAAAAGAATGAAACTTGACCACTATCTCACACCATACACAAAAATAAACTCCAAATGGATGAAAGACCTCGATGTGAGACAGGAATCCATCAAAATCCTAGAGGAGAACATAGGCAGCAACCTCTACGACATCGGCCAAAGCAACCTTTTTCATGACACATCCCCAAAGGCAAAAGAAACAAAAGATAAAATGAATTTACGGGACTTCATCAAGATTAAAAGTTTCTGCACAGCCAAGGAAACAGTCAGAAAAACTAAGAGGCAGCCCACGGAATGGAAGAATATATTTGCAAATGACACTACAGATAAAGGACTGGTATCCAAGATCTACAAAGAACTTCTCAAACTCAGTACACGAGAAACAAACAAATCAAAAAATGGGCAGAAGATATGAACAGACACTTTTCCAATGAAGACATACAAATGGCTAACAGACACATGAAAAAATGTTCAAAATCGATTTTATTTTTTTACTTCTTGCAGACACAGCTTAGAAATTTGATGGTGGTGGTGTGTTGGTGCCGTCTTGTGACAGAAACCTGAACTGCAGTTTGAACACCACAGAGCAGGAAAATGGGAGAGGCTCTGACCCAAACCCACCAGAGCCTCCTGGAAGTAAGGGTGGAAAGGAGACATCACGGAACACTACATCAAAGACTAATGATGTACTGTATGGTGACTAACATAACATAATAAAAAGGGAAAGGAGACATTCTCAGCCTAATGGGATACTAACAGCTTTCTCAAAGTCTGGGTGGAAAGGGAGAATTCCTTCGGTTCAGCTATACTGATTGGCCTCTTTCTGGACATTTCATATAAATGGAATCATACAATATGTGGTATTTTTGCATATTCAGCTTCTTTCATTTGGCATCATGTTTTCAAGTTTCATCCATATTGTACCTTGTATCAATACTTCATTCCTTTCTACTGACAAATAATATATCACATTTTATTCATTCATTCATTGGTGGACATTTGGACTGTTTCCGCTTTTGGCTATCATGAATAATAATGCTCCATACATTCATGTACAAGTTTTTATGTAGACACATGTTGTCATTTCTCCTAGGAATGGCATTGCTGGGTCATTTGGTAACTCTCTCTTGAACCACTTGAGGAACTGTCAGACTGTTTTCATGCCTTTGACAGTGTTGAGGAGTGCAGGTATAGTCTGTTATTCTTCTCCTCATGAGACTATGGTTATTGGTTTTGAGAAAGAAAACCAGAGTTGAAGTACCCTTCTCATCACATATTTAGGAGGCTGTAACATTCATGTAACATCACTGGGTCATTGGAGATGTTGACCTTCATCACTGGGCTAAGATGATATTTGTCCAGTTTCCCCAGTGTACAGTAAGTATTTTCATTCCCCTACTCTGTTCCTTAGAAGCGAATCACTAAGTCTTCCCTGCCTTCAAGTGTGGGACGCAGAATGTTTCAACTCATGGAGGGAAGGTATTTATACGTATTATTTTGAATTGTCTGATAAAGAAAATGCATCTCCAGCAGCAAAAGGGAGTAACAATCTGATTAAAAGTGGACAGACGACCTAAAAGACTATTTTTCCAAAGACGACATCCAGATGGCCAACAGACACATGAAAAGATGTTCAACATCATCAATCATCAGGGAAATGCAAATCGAAACCACAATGAGTGGTTGAACCACCAGAATAGCTGGTTCAAAAAGACAAGGAACAGTAAGTGTGGATAAGGATATGGAAAAAAAAGAAAACTTTTGCACTTTTGGTGGGAATGTAAATTGGTGCAGCTACTGTGGAAGAGTATAGAGGTTCCTCAAAAAATTAAAGATAGAAATACCACACAATCCAGTTATTCCACTTCTCAGTAATTACCTGAAGAAAATGAAAACACTAATTTGAAAAGACACATGTACCCCTCTTTATTGCAGAATTATTTACAATAGCCAAGATTTGAAAGCAACCCAGGTGTCCATCAATAGATGGATGAATAAAGTTATGGTGTGTGTGCATATAATGGAATATTACTCAGCCATAAAAAAGGACTAAATCTTGCCATTTGCTACAACAGGAATGGACCAAGAGGGTATTATGCTAAGTGAAATAAGTCAGACAGAGAAAGACAAATATTATATGATTTCATGTGTATGTGGAATCTAAAAAATGAACAAACAAGCAAAAAAACAGTAATAGACACAAATACAGAAAACAAACAGGTGATTGCCCAGAGTGTGTGGTGGGGGAGAGGTATGGGCAAAATAGATGAAGGGGATAAAGAGGCACAAACTTCCAGTTGTAAAATAAATAAGGCCCAGGGTTGAAAAGTACAGTACAGGAAAATAGTCAATATCATAATAACTTTGTATGGGAACAGATGGTAACTACACTTCCTGTGGGGAGCATTTCATAATGTACAGAATTGTCAAATCACTGCTGTACACCTGAAACTAATATGTCAACTATACTTCAATAAAAAAGAAAATTTTTTACATCTCTCCCACTTATTAATTCATTTATATTAATATGGATTCATGTACATTTTTATTATAAAGGTGTTATTTTACTGAAAGGATATATGCCAAAAAAGTGATCTCTGTGGTGAAGTGAAGTGTAAGTATTTTAGAGTCAGGAACCTACAAAAGAGTTGTCACCACTATTATATTTCAGAACCATTATATTGTCTAATTGTGGTATATTAGACAATGTTTTTATTTTTTTATTTTCTTTTAAAGATTTTATTTATTTATTTATTTATTTGACAGAGAGAGAGACAGCCAGCGAGAGAGGGAACACAAGCAGGGGGAGTGGGAGAGGAAGAAGTAGGCTCATAGCGGAGGAGCCCGATGTGGGGCTCGATCCCATAACGCCAGGATCACGCCCTGAGCCGAAGGCAGATGCTTAACGACTGCGCCACCCAGGCGCCCCATAGACAATGTTTTTAGACAATACATTTAACCATGGCAGAGTCTGAGACATAATTTTAGATTATTTTATTGCATACTTGGAAATCAGTTGAGAAAGAAAGAATAGATAAGACAGTTTAATAAATGACCATAAAAATTATTGGGACATGTACTAAATTTATTAAAATCTATTTTAATGAAACAAAAATATGGGATGTGAGGAGTAGTTTGAAAAGCTTTTATTTAAAAGCCCACTGTCTAAAGCACAGCCTTCACATTATCTGACACTATGGAAGGTATTTTCCAACTTTTTTTGGTAACTGGTAGCCCTGCAATCCTGGTCTATACACAAGCAAATGAATTCTGTCCTTAGAACAGAAATACCTCCTGGAGAAGTACCTACTTGTCTCCTCTGAATCTTCATTTCAACAACCTTGATCTATAAATGTGACAAAGAGGTGGTTGTTGACCTTGCCAAGGTAATCTCTGTGGAAGCATGGTGGAACACAGCTCTGTTAGATGAGGGATAAAGATTGAATTGGAGGAAAAGTGTAGGGGCATGTAAATTGAGTATCAAGAATTCTTTGTAGAGGGGGCACCTGGGTAGCTCAATCCGTTAAGCATCCAACTCTTGATTTCAGCTCAGGACATTACCTCATGGGTTATAGGACCAAGCTCCGAGTCAGGTTCCGTGCTCAGCATGGAGTCTGCTTGAGATTCTCTCCATCTCCTTCTTCCCCTCCCCACCACGCCTGCACACGCACTCTCTCTCTTTCTCTAAAATCTTTAAAAAAAAAAAAAGAATTCTCTACAGAACTTTGTGGAAAAGGGGAGAATATATGTAAAGAGGACAGTAACTAGAGATATAGAGAGGGGTTCAAGGCATTAATTTGCATTTTGAAATCATCAATTATAGGAGACTTGAGCAGATTGAAAGCTTACTGGGAAGGAGCCATCTTTTCTTAAATTTACCATCTGAAGGGGTTCCTGGGTGGCTCAGTTGGTTAAGCGTCTGCCTTCAGCTCAGGTCATGATCCCAGGGTCCTGGGATTGAGCCCCACATAGGGCTCCTTACTCAATGGGGAGCCTGCTTCTCCCTCTCCCTCTGCTGCTCCCCCTGCTTGTGCTTTCTCTCGCTCTCTAATAAATAAATAAATTTTTTTTAAAAAAATTACCATCTGAATTTACCACTCAACGCTTTCCACATTTTACTTCCTTGTTTCTATTTTGGAGAAGCCTGAAACCAACCAAAGGAAAGATGTAGAGTTTAGTGTTAATGCCTGTTGACTGGATGCATGGATGGATGCAGGAGATGTTAAACATACGCTGGGAAGTTAGAGATTTTTGTCTCAGGATAGAACTCTTCATTCAACTGATGAACTGGTAGTGTTAGGTGCTGAGAGGATACAGCTTCTCATGACTCTACAAGTGATGGCTGCAAGATGGGAGCCCTCAGCTTCAGTGTTCTGGAGCAGATTTAGGCATACTGCCACACAAGTCCTGGAGGGATCCTATCCCAAACAAGAAGATAGGCTTGCTTTCCATCAAGGGTATGGGATTACAGTCTGCTCAGAAACATGTTGTGGCTCAGCTCTTGTGCCATTCAGAAGGTCTCAAGGAAGAGCAGATCCAGCTCCTCCCCAAACTTGAACTCAATATGCACCACAGAGAGATTTTCTCGATCTCCTTCTAGGCACACATACTGTAATTAGGAGCCCCCAGAGGCTACACAAACACTCACACACACATCCTTGGGTCTACAAACCAGCAGTAGTACTAGGAGAACCTGCAGGCTTATGTGGCTGTCACTCGTTGTTAGGCTGCATATGTAATTGGACCTGTTTGCATTAAAAAATAATGACAATAATGGTTAAGAGTCTTTTGTATAGTAGGAAAGCTTTTTAAATAACCTTAATGTTTGGGTAAACATGATGATGATAGATTTTCCATTTATTATGTCAGCAAAGTATAACAAACCGTTGAGGACTCCCAGTGTGGGTACGCATGTGGGGAAGCCTACAGTCCTGGTACTGCTTTGGGGATGTCAATAACTACAACCTCTTTTTGATTGAGTTGTCAATGTCCACTAAAAGTCTGTGTACTCCCAGGCTGTATGTATTTGGGGCTTGCTCCTTCAAGTATTCATCCTCAGCATGACACCTGTCCCTCTATTAGAGAATGCATATTCCTTACCATATAGGTTGCCCGAGGACTCTACCTTCAAAAAATGTCTTAAACATATTCCCTTGGGGTTTTTTAGCTTTATTAAGGTATAAATGATACATAAAAAATTATACACATTCAATGTGTACATTTTCATGAGCTTGGACCTATGCATATACCCACAGCACAATCACCACAACCAAGGTCCTAAAAATATCTAGCACTTCCAAAAATTTCCTTATGTTCCTTTCACACTCCCTTGTTTTTACTGAACAGGAAATTGAGGTTGAAACAGCTTTGCTGACTTGCAGAAATACAGACAGGACTAGCATCTTGCAATCAGAAATAAAAATACAGGTTTCAGAAGTGAAACAGATTAACAGGAAACCAAGATTTTCTTGATTGTGTGATGTGCAGCTGGGCATCACGTAGTCTGCATTTGGGCATATAAGGTGGCAATCTCTGCTTTTAGTCTCAGTAGCAGTGTGACCTCCAACCAGGTTACTTAACCTCTGTACAGTGTCATTTTACTACATCCAAAATGGTGTGGAAATCATATCCTCTGCCTCCTCAGAGTGCTGTGGGGGAATACATGAGACAAAATGGTAGCTTGCATTCAAGAACACTGAGTCCTCCATGGTTTCCTGAGGTCGGGAGTCCTGCTTTTTGTGAGAGTTTTAAGTTTCAACCACTCTGTGACCATGCACAAATGATCATTCAATTATAAAACACTACGAGAACTTTCTGAGTTCATCCAATACAGAGTATGATATTTAATAGCTGCTGTGAAGACTGGAAAGTACCTGGAAATCACTGTTCCTTCCTTCCCAACTAAGGTCTCAAAAGTGCTTTCCTTTAAAAAAAAAAAAGATTGTATTTATTTGACAGAGAGAGAGAGAGAGAGAAAACGAGCACGGGTAGCGGCAGGCAGAGGGAGAAGCAGACTCCCCACTGAGCAGGGAGCCCAATGCAGGACTTGATCCCAGGACCCCAGGATCATGACCTCAGCTGAAGACAGGTGCTTAACCGACTGAGCCACCCAGGTGCCCCAAAAGGGCTTTCCTAAATGGAATTCCATTTACCTCTATTCCTATCTGGAAGGTTTTATCCAAAAAAACAGCCAGCACAGGGGAAACGATTTACCTAGAGCTCCCACTGTTCTACTACAGGGTCCCTTTGCAGAGCCTCTTCTTTCAGGGTTATGCTGTACATACTATCCTTGAGAAACTAACACAGAAGATAAAAAGTGGGATGGGAGGGGCACCTGGGTGGCTCAGTTGGTTAAGCACCCAACTCTTGATTTCCGTTCAGGTCATGATCTCAGGGTTGTGAGATCGAGCCCTACATTGGGCTCCGCACTGGGTGTGGAGTCTGCTTAAGATTCTCTCTCTCCCTCTGTCCTTCCCCCAGCTTCCCTCTCTAAAAAAAAAAAAAAGTGGGATGGGAAAGTATATGAAATGAAGTGAAATGGGGTGATAGCTTTGATTTTGCTCTTTTGCTCCTCAACAATGATCTCATATCAGCTATAAAGGCTTTCCATTTTATAAGTGAGAAAAGGCAAACTCGGAAACATTACGTAATTTCTAAAAATCTTGCCATAAGTGTAAAGATCACAGAAATCCTAATCCTGAGGTGGTATTTTCCTCATATAACACAATGCATCCTTTTTACTTTGTAGCCATGCAAAGCTTAGAGATAAGTGTTTCTGGATTGTCTGCAGGTGCTCTCCTTGACAAGTTGTGCATGTATGGATGGGCACGAATACTTTCTCCAACTGGACATTTTTCAGTAAATATATACATTTAGATTTCAGATGAGGGATCTGGGACAAGGATTTTCACTTGAATTTCTGGCAAACAGTATTCACCCAATAAAAATTTATTGAAATCGTAAATCCATGAATCAGTACAGTAGTACCCTTAATGTATGGAGAGCTACTATAGCAAAATAGAAAATGGACAAAATGTATAAATAGTTCACAGATGAAATGCAAATGGTCAAAAATCACAAGAAAATATGTTCTAAATCACTAATAATTTAAAGAATGCAAATGAAATCATCTAAATATCCTTTTATTACCTACCATCTGAAATATATTAAATACAGGAAAAAAAAATTGTACCTCTTAATCCCCTTCATCTATTTTGCCCATCTCCCCATTCAGTTATAAAACTTCCAGTTATAAAATAACCTAAATGTGAGACAGGAACTCATTAAAAATTCTAGAGAAGAACACAGGCAGTAACCTCTTTGACACTGGCTGTAGCAACTTCTTGCAAGACACATCTCTAAAAGCAAGGGAAACAAAAGCAAAAATAAACTATTGGGACTTCATCAAGATAAAAAGCTTCTGGGGCACCTGGGTGGCACAGCGGTTGGGCGTCTGCCTTCGGCTCAGGGCGTGATCCCGGGGATCCGGGATCGAGCCCCACATCGGGCTCCTCCACTGTGAGCCTGCTTCTTCCTCTCCCACTCCCCGTGCTTGTGTTCCCTCTCTCGCTGGCTGTCTCTATCTCTGTCAAATAAATAAATAAATAAAAAAAATCTAAAAAAAAAAAAAAAAGATAAAAAGCTTCTGCATAGTGAAGGAAACAACTAACAAAACTAAAAGGCAGTCTACTGACTGGGAGAAGACA
This sequence comes from Ursus americanus, assembly GCF_024610735.1. Lineage (NCBI taxonomy): Eukaryota > Metazoa > Chordata > Mammalia > Carnivora > Ursidae > Ursus > Ursus americanus. The sequence continues at coordinate 42,942,460 of NC_142164.1, read as the reverse complement.
TTTGCAAATGACATATCTGATAAGGGTTAGTATCCAAAATATATAAAGAATTTATAATACTCAACAACCAAAAAACAAATAATCCAGTTTAAAAAAATGGGCAGAAGACATGAACAGACATTTCTCCAAAGAAAACTTACAAATGGCCAAAAGACACATGAAAAGATGCTCAATATCACTCATCATCAGGGAAACACAAATCAAAACTACAATGACATATCACCTTATACCAGTCAGAATGGCTGAAATTAACAACACAGGAAATAACAGGTGTTGGCGAGGATGTGGAGAAAGGGGAGCCCTCCTACACTGTTGGTGACAGTACAAACTGGTGTAGCCACTCTGGAAAACAGTATGGCGTTTCCTTAAAAAGTTAAAAATAGAACTACCCTACAATCCAGCAATTGCACTAGTAGGTATTTACCCAAAGGACATAAAAATACAGATTGGAAGGGACACATGCACCCTGATGTTTATATCAGCATTATCAACACTAGCCTAACTTTGGAAAGAGCCCAGATGTTCGCTGACTGATGAATTGATAAAGAAGGTGAGGTGTATATATATACAATGGAATATTAATCAGCCATCAAAAAGAACAAAATCTTGCCATTTACAATAATGTGGACGGAGCTAAAGGCTATTTTGCTAAGTGAAATAAGTCAGTCAGAGAAAGACAAATACCATATGATTTCACTCATATGTGGAATTTAAGAAACAAAACAAATGAACATGGGGGAAAGAGAGGCAAACCAAGAAACAGACTTTTAACACAGAGGACAAACATGGTTGCTGGATGGGGGGATGAGTTAAATAGGTGATGGGGATTAAGGAGTGCATTTGCAATAAGCACTGGGTGTTGTATGTAAGTGATGAATCACTAAATTCTATACCTGAAACTAATATTATAGTGCATTGGAACTTAAATAAAAATTTGGAGAAAAAAACATAAAAACATTAAATAAAAGTCACAGAGATGAAAAGTACAGTATAGGGAATATAATCAATAATATTGCAATAATATTGTATGGTGACAGATGGTGACCACATTTAATGTAGTGAGCACTGCGTAATATATAGAATTGTGGAATCAATGTGTTGTATACCTGAAACTAATATAACATTGTGTGTCAATTATACTTCAATAATAAATAAAAAATAAAAGTAAAAATATATAGAGAAAAAAATGAACAAAAATTTAAAATTCACAAGTAAAATTTTGAAAACTGGCTGTGTGTGTGCGTGTGTATGCCTCTGACTCTTGGTTTCAGCTCAGGTTGTGATCTCAGGGTAGTGAGATGGAGTTCTGCCTCGGGCTCCGTGCAGGTCTGTTTGAGATTCTCTCTCCCTCTCCCTCTGCCCCTTCACCCTGAATGTGCTCTCTCTCTTAAATAAGTCTTCTAAAAAAAATAAGAAATGAGAACACTCAGACACTTTTTGAAGGAGTTTAAACTACTGAAATCAAATCCCAGGGAAGATCATTAAGCATGTAATGCAGAGAAATTTTTTCATATGGCAAAAGTAAGCAGGTAAGAGATTATTTGCTACAGCATTACATGAAATAGAAAAGAAAAAAAAAACTATAAGCAATCCAACTGTCCACCAATACAGAAAACCTATGCGAGTAAAGTTAACAAACCATTTATACTTCCCTATGGGCTAGGCAAAATGGAAAACTATTTTAATTCCAGAGTGAGCTGCTGATCAAGAGATAACAAAGTTATCTCCCTGACTAATGAGACTCCCCAAAATCAGTACCCTGATCTGAATAGTGGTCATAATGATAAGTAACTCGAATAGCTGTTAGGATTAAAGGAAATGAACTATAACGTGTATTTGCTTAATGCAGTTCCACACATATCACTTTCCTTCCCTCTAGATCGCCTGTCCCATCTATGCTTCTGCCCCAGCCTGATTCAGCACTTCACGGATTAGCCAATGTATGTAGCCTGACACCCAGATCTGTGGGCACAAGGGATGGGATTTCAACTCCTCCGTCATCTTCATTACCCAAAGGGGATGCTAATTGGGTTCCCCAGGGGTCACAATAGCAGGAAATTGTGACCAACCATTTCTCCAGCCCTAAAAGCCCATCTCCTAAGAGGGAGGCTGCTGTGTGTCCTTTAGGGAGGGTGAGGGATGGAACTTCATTCCCACCCTGCCACTGATCTGGGGTGATGACTTAGGCTCTGTCAGCCCGAGCTTGGTCATCTGTGAAATAAACTCATGATACCTGATTCCTTTGTCACAGAGCAGTCCCAAGGGGTGAGAAAATCTGCCCAGAGAATACAACATGTAGTGGGATTTCTCAACCCTTTAAATGTTGTGATTTGGCAACAGGAGTTGGCTGAGCCTCAGGGCTAAGGCAGGCTTCATGAAAAGTTGTTTCTCATGTTTCCCCTAATGAGGTTACAGACATGCAGAGGAGAGGAGCAAGTATGTCTCTGACATGGCTTGAGTTCAAAGGTTTGGGGACAGAAGGTGCTCTACTTTCCTGGATGTTTCTGAAGCTCATACCAGCTGCTCACCATCATGCTTGCGAGCAGACCCTACTGCAGCAGTTCCCCATGCTGGGAAGACAGGCTTGTCTGACTCACCTGGTGAGCTCAGTGGGCGATGGCACCAGCACAGCACGCTGCAGTGTTTGCCTAACTGCTGCTCCTGGACCACTCCATATCCTGATACATTGTGCAAAAATTCTGGACCCATCTTGAAGTCACCAGTGCATTATGCAGCCACACTACACCAAGATATCAGCCATTTACTGTTTTCCTAGGAGACAAAAATCCAAGAATTATTAGCATTTCTTTGACACACAGTTATCCTTTCCTCCATTCACTAATAACTAATAAATATATATTGAGCTTATGAGTATATGGGCAAACTCAAGGGTTAAATCTGAGATGAGATAGCTCCTTCACATTAACTTGCTCAAATTTCAGGGAATTGAAGATTTTTAAAAATCCCTCTTTGGACTCCTCATCAAATTTCCAGAAAGAGTTTCCTACATTTCTTGTTAACATCCTTTATTTCCCACTAACGCCTCCTTCCACGGCACTATGGCTCTGTCCCCATGATTGCAATGAACATGGTCTCACCGAGGTCGCAAGCCACTTTTGTCACTAGATCCACTAATTTTGTATAAAAATATAAATACATGCATATCACTTTTAATGACCACCTAAAACTCATGCTTGTGCAAACTGCTTCTGTCACTTCATAACAAATCTGACAGTTTCCAGGCTCTAGATAATGAGGTACTGTACGAATCCAAGCTGTACTACTCCCTAACTGTGCAGTCCTGGGCCGAATCCTTACTCTCTCTGTACCTCAGCTTTTCAACTGTAAAATGGGGATTAACACCGTATCTAACTCACAATAGTTCTGTGAGCACAAGTGACTCAATACATATAAAGTACTTGCTACATAATACCTTTCAGTCATTTTAATGTCTTTTGTCTCTATCTTTATTGGCCATTAGTATCTCTACTATCCCTATGATATACACTAATGTTTATTCACAATCAATGACCTTGGGGGTACATTGTTAGAAGATGAGCAGGTCACAAAACTAAATGCAGGATGCGACCTTATCTTTTGCACATAAATACATGCATATGTGCATAAATGTGTAAGTACCAGCATAAGAAAATTTCAGAAAGGATACAATACAGATTAAAACCTTAGCAGGGCTTTTCTTCTGGTGGTTATGTTTGAGGGTAAAATTATTCCCTTTTTATGCTAATTAATTTTTAGTATTTTTTATGTTATTTTTTACTATACTAAACACCTTGCAATAAATACTCTTGCAACAATGAAACAGCAGTAAAATTTAAGCATTCCCAGGCCACCTACAGGAAAGCCATCAGCTTTACAACAGGGACATCCCCAAGGCACAGGGCAGGAAAGAAGATACTGGGGGAGCCCCTTCCACAGTAAAACAGGACACAGTTCCCCAAATTCCAAACTACGATAATTATTATCAATACTTTAGATCTCTGCTTAGTTAACTGGGGAAAAACACGGTGCCCTAATTTGTTTCATTTTTCTTTACCCTGATTAAAGGGTTGATCAGCTTATCATCAGAGGCAGTATCATACACTGGTTAGATGAAGTGACTCAGGAGCCACAAGCCTGTGTTCTAATATAAGCCTAATGACTTACTAGCCCTGTCCCTGCTGTGCCTCAGTTCCCTGATTTCAAAGTCCAGCAACAATAGCTCCTCTTCACAGGCTGTGGTGAGGATGAAATAAGTGAAAGCTTAGCACTGACACCAGGGTGGGGCACTGAGGGAGTCAGAAATATTAACCTTTCTTATCATTATTATCATACCAGAATGTATTAGAGATTCTACTGCCATTTTTATTACTATATGGATGTACACTGATTGACATGGATTGATCTTCATAATATATTTGTTGTAAAAAAGCAGTTTATAAAACTGTTAAGTAGGATATTATTTCATTTCTGTTCTTAAATATACAGTGACATATAAAATTTCTGAAAAAAAACATATATTCAAATGATAACAGTGGTTATTCATGAGTAGGAGACATTTAAGGTTTCTCAGCAATCTTTATCTCCTGCATTTTGCATTTTAATCTACAACAAAAATGTCTTGAAGGGCGCCTGGGTGACTCAGTCGGTTAAGCATCCAACTCTTGATTTCGGCTCAGGTCATGATCTCAGGGTCGTGAAATCAAGCCCCAGGTTGGGCTCCACGCTCAGCAAGGAGTCTGCTTCTTTCTCTCTCTCTCTTTCTCTCCCTCCCTCCCTCTCCCTCTGCCCTGCCCCCCACTCACACTCTCCGTCTCTGTCTTTCTTTCTAAAATAAATAAATAAATCTTTTTTTTAAGTCTTGATTTTGGAAGTAAAAGAAATATATATCCTTAGCTCTTCCCATAAGAAAGTGGTTCAGGATCAGAATGGGTAATATCAGGGTGCCTGGGTGGCTCAGATGGTTAAGTGTCTGCCTTTGGCTCAGGTCATGATCCCAGGGTCCTGGGATTGAGCCCTGCATCGGGCTCCCTGCTCAGCGGGGAGCCTGCCTCTCCCTCTCCCTCTCTCTCTCCCTCTACTGTTCCCCCTGCTGTGCTCTCCCGCTCTCTCTGTCAAATAAATAAAAATCTTTAATAAAAAAAAAAGAATGGGTAATATCACTAAGCCAAGGGAATTAGGTAATAGGATGGTCTTAGAACTAATTTAGTAATCTACCACATGACAGTTCCAATTGGCTGTCTTTGGGAAAATTACAGATGCCTAGGGGAAGAGCAAACACGTTGCTCATATAAACCTTACATTTTACAGACAGACAATGTTCCTACTTCCCAGGATTTAGCAAAGGTCATGAGACAAAACTATTTTCAAAACATGCTTCTCTTATCTCCCAAATAAAGCCCCCTGAATGGAAAGCAGGCTCATGGGTTTAACCTCCCAGTTAGCCAAGCGTTAAAATAGTAAAAGGAAAGGAAAATATGCAGGTGGCCAGCACCTGTAATAGAAATCAGCTCAAGTTTGAAATGGGATGCATCCCTAAACCAACCTAGGGACTTGGTCATTAGCCTGTACACAGGACAACAAACACCCTACTATCACTGTCTTCTTTCAGCAGAGTGGCCCAGATTAGATTCCGGATCTACAGGCCTAGATAAGTAACTGTGAATGAAAGAGAAAATTAGGCCTGGATAAACAGGAAGATGCTTTGCCTTCAGGATGCTTTCAAGTATTGTTTCACAGTAGGTGGCACCTAACAAACTCTAAGACTTTGAACATAACACACGAAAATGTAACTGAAAATAGTATGTCCAAAATCTGTTTGTGCTCCTTATAACATACAAACTGAGAAAACTGGTGTGTCTATTTTAGAAGCTTGGAAAGAAAATACATATAGCAAGGAGGCTTATATGGCAGGTCACACTGTTGAAATGTGAATGTGGGTTTGTTTTTCTCATATTTCTTCCTTTTTACTTTCCATGAAATAGCCAAGCATCTATGGATAAACATATGCAACAAAATAATACCATATTTTTGTAAAGAATATGTACATATATAATAAAACTATAGAGAAATGTATTAAGAATGAAAAATCCAATGTTTTGTTAGTAGTTACCCCTAGGTAAGAAGGAGATTAATGCAATCAGAAAAGAATTCGAATGAGATATATAATGATTTATTTCTTAATATGAGTATACTAAACTCCATTATATAATTTCTATAACTTTTTATATGTGTGAAATACCATAACAATCACTGTTCGATGAGTTTATGTATGCTGTAAGCAATGATCCATACCAATGTGAAAATTTTGGAAAGCACGGTTAATTCCAGTGATACATACATAATTACTCAGCAAACCAAATACCCATTAATATAAAAAATATTGTCAGAGGAGCCTGGGTGACTCAGTGGGTTAAGTGTCTGACTCTTGATTTTGGCTCAGGTCATGAACTCAGGGTTGTGAGATTGAGCCCCACATCAGGCTCCATCCTGGACATGGAGCCTGCTTAAGATTCCCTCTCTGCCCTTCCCCCACCCTCTCTCTCTCCTCCATCTCTAAAAAAAGATACTGTCACATTTGTTCATTTCCTCCCATTATATTCTCTATGCATTCATATATAATGTATATACATCACATGTGGGGTTCATATATCTGAAGATTCATAATTTGCTTTATGAAGGTGATGAAACCAGCAATTAAACATGCCCAATCTTACATCACACTCCACAAAGCCCAGGTCCCTATCCATTAGGATATATAATCTTTTTCTGTGTCAGGGCTGAGGTCAGCAAAGAGGAAGTGACTACCCATGGTCCTGTAGGCAAGAATTTATCTGATATTTTGGATGCAGGGCTCCTGTTCCCAGTCTGTTGCATAGCAGACCCATCTTCATACTCTGTTATTCTGTACTGTTTCCTTTCTGGAGATCAATGGGGCCGGCTATTCCAACGTCAAAATAGACAATAAAAAAGAAGATCAGAAAGTAAAGATCAAATAAAAACTAGATGCGAAGATGAAGTAAAAAGTAAAGAGTAGATGATCTGCTTCCTCTTTCACATCATCCCCAGGTACTTATCCTACAAGAAGTGGTACCAAATCCTACACATAACATAAAGAAAATAAAAAATATTTCATTACTTCAAAAACCATGAAAATTTCAACTTGAATGAGAAATGACAGTCAACATATAAAAACAACAAGATGCCACAGATGTTGGAATTATCCGATAAGGATTTTAAGTAGTCATTCTCAAAATGCTTCAAAGAGTAATTACAATTACACTTGAAATAAATTAGGGAACAGAAATTCTCAGGAAAGGAACAGAAGATATATAGAAGAACAATATCAATATTTAGACCTGAAACACCCAATAACAGAAAAATTTAAAACTCAGTAGATGGACTCAACAACTGAATGGAGAGGAAAAAGAAAAGAATCAATGAACTTGAAAACAGAACAATAGAAAGTACCCAATTTGAGCAATGGAGAGAAAATAGACTACAAAAAAAAAAAAAAAAAGAAACAACAACAATGACAACTCAGGGACCTGTGGGACTATACCAAAAATCTGAAATTAGTGACACAGTTACCTTAGAAAGAAAGGAGAAAAGGTGCATGGATAAAAAGTATTTGAAGAAATAAAGGCTAATAACCATGTAAAATATTACAATTCATATTAAGGGGATTTGATACTATCTAGTAAAATTACTAAAATACTTACTCTTGGAACCAGAAATTTCTCTTCTAAGAATCTATCCCAAAGATACAATGCAAAAAGACAAAAAAGCTTAAGTACAAGGCCATTACTAGCAAAACAATCATAATAGGAGAAGATAAGAAGCAAGACAAATGTCTACCAATAGGGGACTGGTTGAATAACCTATAGTACATCTACATCCTAGAGTACTATGCAAGTATAAAAAACATGAGGGAAAGATGTGGTATATAAATATGTATATATATACACATGTATATATATGTATATATAATGGAATATTATTCAGCCATAGAAAAGAATGAAATCTTGGGGTTCTGGGGTGGCACAGTCGGTTAAGCATCCGACTCTTGGTTTCAGCTCAGGTCACAATCCCATGGTCATGAGTTTGAGCTTCTCGTCAGGCTCATGCTCAGCGCAGAGTCTGGTCCAGATTCTCTCTCCATCTCCCTCTGCCTCTCCCATTTGTGCTCTCTCTCTAAAATAAATAAACCTTTTTAAAAAAAGAATGAAATCTTGCTATTTGCAATAATGTGGATAGTGCTAGAGAGTATTATACTAAGCAAAATAGTCAGGGGAAGACAAATACCATATGATTTCACTCATACATGGAGTTGAAGAAACAAAACAAACAAGGAAAGGAAAAGAGAGAGAGAAAGAAAAACCAAGAAACAGACTCGACTATAAAGAACAAATTGATGGTTACCAGAGGGGATGTGGGGTGGGTGGATGAAATAGGTGATGGGGATTAAGAAGGGCACTTGTCATGATGAGTACTGGGTGATATATGGAATGGTTGAATCACTATACTGTACTACTGAAACTAATATAACGCTATATGTTAACTAACTGGAATTAAAATTAAAACTACATAAAAAATTTAAATAAAAAATAAAAAGCATGAGGGATTCCTCCTGGCGAAAGGTAACAGAAACAAAGCCCCAGACCTTGTTTCCCCACAGAGACAATAATGTAATAATATACAGTCCAAAAGGCCTTTATGAGAACCCCAGAAACCAGTTAAAAAGTTGTCATACCATAGGAAGCACAAAACCAAGAAGAGCTACATCAATCCAGTTAAGAAAGGCCACTGCATTTCACCCACATTAGACCCTCATCCAAGCCAGCACAGCCCAGAGCAACTGGGGGAAAGCACCCAATTTGCAGTTTCTCCTTCAAGAGCAAAAGAGAAGAGTGATATGTACATCCAAGGTTCTGGCTTTTGGGGGCTTCCCAAGGGATTGATTTCTGTATCATCTGACCCAAAATGCTGACAGGGGCCAATGAGAGCAAATGAGAGCTCTACAGCTTATTGAAGAACCAGAGAACCTACAGTACCACAGACCAGAAAGAACAAGAGATTCCGAGCTCAGTGAAAAAAAGCCAACAAATCATTCCGATTGGGAAATTATACGAACAAGCCCGGAGAATATGCATCCCCCAAAAAGATTTGAGAGATTCCCCACAATCTCTAGCCAGGCTGACTGGTAAAGATCTTCCTCTGTAAAAAAAAACAGTCCATAAAGACTGGGAAAGGATGCTGCTTTTTCAAAAGTATAAATCTCAACAAAAAGTAATAAGGCATACAGAGAAACAGAGAAATATGACCCAATCATATTTACAAAATAAATCTTGGAAACCAATCATAAATATATAAATATCTATGAATTATTTGACAAAAATCCAAATACTCATCCTAAGGAAGTTCAATGAGTTACAAGAGAACATAGACAACTAAATAAAATTAGAAAAAGAAACATGATCAAAATGAGAATATCAACAGAGAAACTATGCAAAAGAACCAAACCGAAATTCTGCAGCTGAAAAACACATTAATTGAATTGAATTGATTATGGTATTGCATAAATCTCCTTTAATTCTAGTATAGTATTTAAAAGATAAAAGCATAAAAATAATTATAACTATAACACTACATTAATGGATACAAAATATAAAAAGATGTAATTTGTGACATCAATAACAATGCAGGGGGATGTAAAGGAGTAGAGTTGTTATATGCAATTAAAGTTAAGTTTTTATCAGTTTAAAATAGACTGTTATAACTATAAAGTGTTTTATATAATCACCATAGTAAACACAAAGAAAAATACCTATAGAACATATACAAAAGGACAACAGAAAGCATATCACAATAAGAAAATAAACAAAACACAAAGAAAGCCTGGAAGACAGAAAAAGAGGAACAGGGGTGCCTGGGTGGCACAGCGGTTAAGCGTCTGCCTTCGGCTCAGGGCATGATACTGGCGTTATGGGATCGAGCCCCACATCAGGCTCCTCCACTATGAGCCTGCTTCTTCCTCTCCCACTCCCCCTGCTTGTGTTCCCCCTCTTGCTGGCTGTCTCTATCTCTGTCAGATAAATAAATAAAATCTTTAAAAAAAAAAAGAAAAGAAAAAGAGGAACAGAATAAATGTAAGACACAAACAGAAAACAATTAACAAAATGGCAATAGTAAGTCCTTCCCTATCAGTGATTATTTTTTTAAGATTTTATTTTTAAGTAATCTCTACACCCAATGTGGGGCTCAAACTTACAACCCTGAGCTCAAAATTCACACTCTCTACTAATGGAGCCAGCCAGGTGCCCCAGTGATTACTTTAAATGTAAATGGACTAAACCCCAAAAGATATAGAGCACCTGAACAGATTAAAAAAATAACACCCAACTGTATGCTGTCTTTAGATATAAGGATACACATAGGCAGAAAGTAAAAGGATGGAAAAAGATATTCTGTGCTAATTGTAACAAAAAGGGAGTAGGGATGACCACAGTTATGTAAGAAAAAATAGACCTTAAATCAAAAGTCACAAGAAATAAAGGATATTATATAAAGATAAAAGGGTCAATTCAACAGGATGTTATAACAATTATAAATATTTGTACCAAACATCAGAACACTCAAATATATGAAGCAAATGTTGACAAAATTAGAGGAAGAAATACACAGAAGCACAATAATAATAAGAGATTTCAATAGACCACTTTCAATAACGAATAGGAAAACCACAAAGATCAATACGGAAAGAGGATTTGAACACTATAGATTAACTGCACCTAACAGACATATAAAGAATACTCTAATCAACAACAGCAGAATACATATTCTTCTCAAGCACATATGAAATATTTTTCAAGACAGATTATGTGCTAGGGCACAAAACAATTTTTTAACAAGTTTAAGAAGATTGAAATCATACCAAATATCTTTTCTGATCACAATGGAATGAAACTACAAATCAATAGCAAAAGGAAAACTGGAAAATTCCCATTATGTGGAAATTAAACAATACACTCCTGAACAGCCAATATGCCAAAGAAGAAATCACAAAGGGAAGGAAATTAGGAGATATCTTGAGACAAATGACAATGAAAACAAAATACACCAAAATTTATGGGATGCAACAAAAGCAATACTAAGAGGGAGGTTTATGGGAATAAAGGTCTACTTCAAAAAAGAAGAAAGATCTCTAATCAACCACCTACTTTTACACTTCCAGGAAATAGAAAAAAAGGAACAAACTAAACCCAAAGTTAGCAGAAGGAAAGAAATAAAGATTAGAGCAGAGATCACTGAAACAGAAAATAGAAAAACAGTAAATCAGTAAACAGTAAAAAGACAATGAAACTAAGAGTTGGTGTTTTGAAAAAATTAGCAAAGTTGACAAACCCTTAGCTAAATCAACTAAGAAAAAAATAGAGAAGACTCAAATAAAAATCAGATATGAGAGACATTACAATCTATGCCACAGAAATAAAAACGATCACAAGAGACTTTTTTGAGAGAAAGTACGAGTAGGGGTGGAGGGGCAAAGGGAGAGAGAGAATCTTGCCGCAGAGCTTGATCTCACGACCCTGAGATCATGACTTGAGCTGAAATCAAGAGTCGGACATTTAACTGACTGAGCCACACAGGCACCCTGATCACAGAGACTTCTATGAACAATTATACAACAACAAATTGGATAACCTAGAAGAAACGGGTAAATTCCTAGAAATATACAAACTACCAAGACTGAATCATGAAGAAATAAAAAATTTAAACAGATCTATAAATAGTAAAGAGATTAAATCAGTAATCAAAAAACTCCCAACAGGGGCACCTGGGTGGCTTTGTTAAGTGTCTGCCTTTGGCTCAGGTCATGATCTCAGGGTTCTGAGACTGAGTCCCACATCCGGCTCTCTGCTTCTCCGTTTCCCTCTGCTTCCCACTCCTTCTGCTTGTGCGCTCTCTCTCTTGCTCTCTGTCAATTAAATAAATAAAATCTAAAAAAAAAAATTTCCCAACAACAACAAAAAGCTAGGACCAGATGGCTTTGCAGGATAATTCTACCAAATATTTAAAGAAAAATTAATACCAATCCTCCTCAAACTTTTCCAAAAAGTTGAAGAGGAGAGAATATTTCCGAAGTCATTGTATGAGTCCAGCATAACCCTGATACCAAAACAAGATACAGACACAAGAAAACTACAGAACAATATCTCTGATGAATATTGATGTAAAAATCCTCAACAAAATACTAACAAATGAAATTCAATAGCACATTAGAAAGAATATACACCATAGAGGAAATTATATATATATATATATAAAAACCAACTGGGATTTATTCCCAGAACACAAAGATGTTTCAACATATGATAATCAGTGTAATACACCACACATTAACAGAATAAAGGGGAAAAAAACCTCATGTGATCATCTCAATTGATGCACAAATAACATGAGAAAATCCAACCCTTTCGTGATAAACTCTCAACAAACTAGTAATAGAAAGAAATCACCTCAACATAAGAAAGGCTATAAATAAAAACCATACAGCTAACATTGAACTCAGCATTGAAAAACTGAAAGCTTTTCCTTCAATTATCAGGAAAAGGCATGGATGCCACCTATTACCACTTCTATTCAACACAGTATTAGAAGTAGTAGCCAGAGTAATTAGGCAAAAAGAAGAAGAAATAAAAGCCATCCAAATTGGAAAGAAAAATAAAATTATCTCTCCTCACAGATGACATAATCTTACATGTAGAAAATCCTAAAGATTTCACCAAAAAAAAAACCAACTGTGAGAATAAACAAATTCAGCAAGTTACAGGATATAAAATCAACACACGAAAGTCACTTGCATTTTTTATACATTTACAATAAACAATTAGAAGAAGAAATCAAGAAAACAACTTCATTTTAGATGGTATCAAAAAAGAATAAAATACTTAAGAATAAATTTAACCAAGGAGGTGGAAGACTTATACAATGAAAACTATAGGACATGGATGAAAGAAACTAAAGAGACAAATAAATGGAAAGACATCTCAGGTTCATGGAGAGGAAGACTTAAAATTGTTAAAATGTCCATACTTCCCAAAGTGACCTAAAGAATCAATGCAATCACTACCAAAATCTCAATGCCATCTTTTGCAGAAATAGAAAAAATAATCCTAAAATTCATTTGGAGTTTCAAAGGACCTGCTAATAGCCAAAACTTGGGAAAGCCTAGCTTGAGAAAGAAAAACAAAGCTGAAGGCCTCACACTTCCAGATTTTAAAACATATTACAAAGTTACAGTTCTCAAAATAGTATGGCGCTGGCCTAAATGCAGGCATATAGACCAAACAGACTAGAGAGCCCAGAAGTAAACCCTTGCATATATGGTTAAATGATCTTTGACAAGGATGTCAAGGTGACACAATGAGTAGAGGAGAGTCAATTCAACAAATGATGCTGGGAAAACAACATATACACATGCAAAAAAAAATGATGCTGGACCCTTAGCTTACACCATATAGAAAAATTAACTCAAAATGTATTAAAGACCTAAACTTAAGGCCTGAAACTATAAAGCTCCTAGAAGAAAATACAGGGGAATATCTTCATGACAATGGATTTGGCAATGATCTCTTAGACATGACACTGAAAGTACAGGCAATAAGCAAAAATAGACAAATGAGACTACATCAAATTTTAAAACTTCTGGGATACCCAGTTGGCTCAATTGGTGGAACATGACTCTTGATCTCGAGGTTGTAGTTTCAAGCCCCACATTGGGTGTAGAGATTACTTAAAAATAAAATCTTAAAAAATTTTAAAAACTTCTGTGCAACAAAGGAAATAACAGACTGAAAAGGTAACCTACTGAATGAGAGAAAATATTTTCAAATCATATATCTGATAATGAGTTAATATCCAGAATATATAAAGAGTTCCTACAAGTCAACAACAACAAAACAAATAACTAGATTTTTAAAATGGCCAAAGGACTTGAGTAGACATTTCTTCAAAGAAGATATACAAATGGCCAAGAAGTCTATGAAAAGATGTTCAACATCACTGATGATCAAGGTAATGCAAATCAAAGCCACAATGAGATATCACTTCACACTCATTAGGATGACCACTATTTTAAAAAAGCAGCAAATAACAAGTATCAATGCAGATGTAAAGAAATTAGAACCCTTGTGCACTGTTGGTGTGAATGTAAAATGGTGTAGTCCCTATTGTAAGCAGTACGGAGGTTCCTCAAAAATTAAAACATAAAATTAATATATGATCCATCGATTCTACTTCTGGGTATATACACAAAAGAATTCAAAACGAGGTCTTGAAGAGGTATTTGTACTCTTGTTCACTGAAGCAGTATTCACAATAACCATGAGGTAGAAGTAAACTATATGTCCATCTATGATGAATGGATAAACAAAATGTGACATATCCATACAACAGAATATTACTCAGCCTTAAAAAAGAAGGAAATCCTGTCATATGCTACTACAACATTGATGAACCTTAAAGACATTATGCTAAGTGAAATAAGCCAGTCACGAAAAGATAAAAATACTACATGATACCACAGGTATGAAGTGTCTAAAGTAGTCAAGTTCATAGAAACAGAACGTAGAATGGTGGTTGCTAGGGTCTTGGGAGAAGGAGAAAGCATTGTTCAATAGGAAGAGTTTCAGTTTTGTAAGATGAGGAAGTTCTACAGATCTGTTGCACAACAACATGCATATAGTTAACACTACTATACACTTAAAAATGGTTAAGGTGGTAAATATTATGTGTGTTTTAACTTAATTCAAAAAAAATTTTTTTAAATAAAGCAATGAAGACTCCCTCTCTGTAGGGCTATAGCATGATAGCCAAGATATATCATTAAGTGAAAAAAGTAAGGTGCATTTAGAGAGTTAAGATGGCAGAGGAATACAGGACCCTAAGTTCACCTGGTCCCTGGAATTTTGCTAGTTATCAAATCATCTTGAAGACCTGTGAAATCAATCAGAGATCTGAGAGAAGAAATGCTGCAATTCTACAAATAGAAAAGCGACCACTTTTTGCAAGGTAGGAGGTGTGGAGACGTGAATCCGGGGCAATATGTGGGAGGATACTGCAAGGAGTGGGAACCTTCTTAAGGAGGCTACCCCAAAGCAGTAGAGCGTAAAATCGGAACTTTTAGGTCTGCTACAGTGGAGGACGTCCCTGGCTTAAAGGTGCTCAGGTGGTGAGGCAGGGCAGAATACCAGGTGGGAAAGTGAGGTCTCAGGATCCCTGGGGTCACAAGAACGGGGCGGTGTGGGGGTTGCTGAGTGTGGCAGAGATCGAGGCATCAGAGTGGGGAAGCTGGCTGAAAACAGCAAGTCTAGGCACCAGCTTTCTGCTTCGTGTTGCCATAAACTGCGAACCAATGCATGGTCGTGGGACCGCTCTCAGAGCAGGGCCCTGGCAAAAGGCAGAAGCACAGTGAGATCCCTGTAGATCCCCCGGGAGGAATAGTGTGGGGCCATGCCACAGGAGTTGTAAAGTTTAGAGACTTGAAACTCAGTCATGTGCCTGAGATAAAAATGCTCGGTCACAGGCTGGGGAACACAGAGTTCGGACGGAAACCAGGGAGACAAGAGTGACTGACTGCTTTTCTGTGAGGGCTCACCGAAGAGTAGGGGGCACGAACTTTCAGCTTGAGGGCTAGAGACCAGGTCACCGCCATTTTCATTTCCCACATCAGCACTGAAAGCCTTCAGGCACCAAAACAGCACCACATACTGCAATCCGGACCACTTACACTGAGCCCAGCCCCCCGGCAAGGGGGATACAATTCCACCAGCGCAAGGACACTGAGAATCAGCACCCAGGCACCTCACCAGAAGGCCAGCAGGAACAACCAGCTAGCACCAAGTTTACCAACCACAGAAAACTGCAAAACTTCAGCTCTTGGGGAAAACAGCATATAGCATTCATGGTTTTTATTGGGTTTGGCCATCAAACCCTGAGACAGCAATGAAAAGATTACTCCAGACACCTAAGTAGGAGAAAGGAGAGGGCAAGGGGACCAGACGCTCTAGTGGCGAAAGGTCCCAAGCCAGACTCTGCCTCCACTTTTATTGTGAACATTATCAATACACTAAGGGAATAAGAGAAACAAAAAGGAGTGCGGAGCTTTAATAATCAGGACGGTGATATAGGGAGTATCGTGTGATTAGAAGGAGCTGTGCTCGTGATGCGCATGCAGGCTGGGAGTCCGTGGCCACCAAAGGGAAATGTTTCTCCTAAGCATTTACTCCCTGGATGAGTGCATTGAGCTGCAACAAGGATCCGGCAGTTTTCAACCCAGAAATCTTAAAGGAGGCCCAGTTTTCTGAAGACTCCTTCTTTGTTTTTCAACTAGTCTCACCGAGGGAGGTATATGTTTAATAAATCTTATCTAGCCAGGCATTACAAATTCCCACAGGTTTTATTATTCTTTAGTCTTTCAGTTTTATTTTTTCACCTTTATACTCACTTTACCAATTCTATTTCTTATTCTTTTTTAATTTTTATTTTTACATATATACTATATATATATTCTTTTATTTTTGGTTTCCTTTCATTGTATTTTTATTTTATTTTTGTGTATATATAAGTTTTACTTTCTTTCCTATTTTGAGATCAAGTTTCTTTTAACAAACAGACCAAAATACACCCAAGAATTAGTTTATTGTTTTGTTCTGTTTTACTTCACATTTGATTTTTTTCCTATTTTGTTTTGTTTCTGTTTTCTTCTAGTTAGTTTTGTTTGTTTTCTTCTGGTCTTGTTGTTGTTGTTTTTGTCTTTTATCTTTCTTCTATTATTTTCTGGACATAATAATGAGATAGAGAAACTCAACCCAAAAGAAAGAAAAGGTGGAAGTACTCACTGCCAGGGATTTGATCAATATGGATATAAGTAAGATGTCAGAACTAGAATTCAAAAAAATTCAAAACAACAATTAAAAAGATACTAGCTGGGCTGGGAAAAAAGCATAGAAGACACTAGAAAATCCCTTACTATAGAAATAAAAGAACTAATATCTAATCAGGCTGAAATTTAAAATGTTATTACTGAGATATAGTAAAAAATGGAAGCTCTAACAGCAAGGATACATGAGGCAGAAGAGTGAGTCAGTGATCTAGAAGGCAAAATGATGGCAAATAAGGAAGCTGAGAATAAAGGAGAAAAACAACTACTGGATCATGAAGGGTGATTGCAAGAAATCAGCAATACCATAAAGTGAAATAATATCCAGATAATAGGGGTCCCAGAAGATGAAGAGAGAGAGAGAGGAGCAGAAGGTTTATTTGAACAAATTATAGCTGAGAACTTCCCTAATATGGGGAAGAATACCGGTATTCAAGTCCAGGAGACACAGAGAGCCCCCTCAAAATCAATAAAAACAGGTCAAACAAAGACTAAAGGAATTCATGAGCACTAATCCATCCCTGGAAGAAATATTAAAGGGGATCCTTTGAACAAAAAGAGAGCCCAAAAGTTACAAAGACCAGAAAAGAACAGAGACAATCTACAGAAACAGCAATTTTATAGGTAATACAATGGCACTAAATTCATCTTTCAATAATCACTCTGAATGTAAGTGGACTAAATGCTCCAATCAAAAGACACAGGGTATCAGAATGGAAAAAAAAACAAGACCTATCTATATGCTGTCTACAAGAGACTCATTTTAGAGCCAAAGACACCTCCAGATTGCAAGTGAGGGGGTGGAGAGCCATATATCATGCCAATGGACATCAAAAGAAAGCTGAAACACCAATCCTTATATCAGACAAACTAGATTTTACACCAAAGACTGTATTAAGAGATGAAGGACACTATATCATAATAAAAGGGTCTAACAACAAGATCTAACAATTGTAAATATTTATGCCCCCAACTTGGGAGCAGCCAAATATATGAATCAATTAATAACAAACTTAAAGAAATTCATTGATAATAATACAGTAATAGTAGGGAACATTAACACCCCACTCACAGCAATAGACAGATCATCTAAGCAAAAGATCAACAAGGAAACAATGACTTTGAATGACACACTGGACCAGATGGACTTCACAGTTATATTCAGAGCATTTCATCCCAAAGCATCAGAATACACATTCTTTTTTTTTAAGATTTTATTTATTTATTTGACAGAGAGAGAGACAGCCAGTGAGAGAGGGAACAGAAGCAGGGGGAGTGGGAGAGGAAGAAGCAGGCTCCCAGTGGAGGAGCCCGATGTGGGGCTCGATCCCAGGACTCCGGGATCACACCCTGAACCAAAGGCAGACGCTTAATGACGGAGCCACCCAAGCACCCCCAGAATACACATTCTTTTTGAACGCAAACGGAACATTCTTCAGAACAGATCACATACTGGGTCATAAATCAGGTCTTCACCAGCCAAAAGACTGAGATTATACCAGGCACATTTTCAGACCACAGTGCTTTAAAACATGAACTCAATCACAAGAAAAAGTATGGAAGGAACACAAATACATGGAGGTTAACGAGCATCCTACTAAAGAATGAATGGGTCAACCAGGAAATTAAAGACTTTTAAAAATACATGGAAATATATGAAAGTGAAAACTCCACAGTTTAGAACCTTTGGGATGTAGCAAAGGCGGTCCTAAGAGGGAAATATATAGCATACAGGCCTTTCTCAAGAAAGAAAAAAGTCTCAAATACAAAACCTAAACTTATACCTAAAGGAGCTGGAGAAAGAATAGAAATTAAGCCTAAATCCAGCAGGAGAAGAGAAATAATAAAGATTAGAACAGAAATCAATGATACAGGGGTGCCTGGGTGGCTCAGTTGGTTGGCTGTCATGATCCCAGGGTTCTGGGATCAGCCCTGTGTTGGGCTCCCTGCTCAGCAGGGAATCTGCTTCTCCCTCTCCTTTTGCTCTTTCCCCCTGTTCATGGTCTCTCACTCTCTCTCACTCTATCTGAAATAAATAAATAAAATCTTTTAAAAAAAGAAATCAATGATACAGAAATAAAAAAAAACAGTAGAACAGATTAACGAAACTAGGAGATGGTTGTTTGAAAGAATTAATAAGATTGATAAACCCTTAGCCAGATTTCTCAAAAAGAAAAGAGGAAGGGGGGTGCCTGGGTGGCTCAGTCGTTAAGCGTCAGCCTTCGGCTCAGGGCGTGATCCCAGTGTTCTGGGATCGAGCCCCACATCAGGCTCCTCCAATAGGAGCCTGCTTCTTCCTCTCCCACTCCCCCAGCTTGTGTTCCCTCTCTCGCTGGCTGTCTCTATCTCTGTCAAATAAATAAATAAAATCTTAAAAAAAAAAAAGAAAAGAGGAAGGACCCAGATAAATAAAATCATAAATGAAAGAGGAGGGATCACAACCAACACCAAAGAAACACAAGCAATTATAAGAGAATATTAAGAGCAATTATATGCCAACAAATTAAGCAACCTAGAAGAAAGGGATGCTTTCCTAGAAACATATAACCTACTAAAATTGAAACAGGAAGAAATAGAAAACCTGAATAGACCAGTAACCAGCAAAGAAATTGAACCAGTAATCAAAAATCTCCCAATAAACAAGAGTTCAGTACCAGATGGCCTCCCAGTGGAATTCTACCAAACATTTAAAGAAGAATTAATACCTATTTATTCTTCTGAAGCTGTTTCAAAAATAGAAATGGAAGGAAAACTTCCAAATGCTTTCCATGAGGCCAGTATTACCTTGATCCCAAAATCAGACAAAGACCCCACCAAAAAGGAGAATTACAGATCAATATCTTTGATGAACATGGATGCAAAAATTCTCACCAAGACACTAGCTAATACGATCTAACAGTACATTAAAAGGATTATTCACCATGACCAAGTGGGATTTATTCCTGGGCTGCAAGGGTAGTTCGACATCTGAAAATCAATCCATGTGATACACTACATAAATAAAAGAAAGGATGAGATCCTCTCAATAGATGCGGAAAAAGCATTTGACAAAGTACAGCATTCTTTCTTGATTAAAATTCTTCACAGTGTTGGAATAGAGGGCACATACCTCAATATCATAATGCCACATATGAAAAGACCCACAGTGAATATCATCCTCAATGGGGAAAAACTGAGAGCTTTTCTCCTAAGGTCTGGAACACAGCAGGGATATCCACTCTTACCACTGTTTCTCAACACAGTACTAGAAGTCATAGCCTCAGCAATCCAAAAACAAAAATAAAATAAAATAAAATAAAATAAAATAAAATAAAAGGCATCCAAATCAGCGAAGTAGAAGTCGAACTTTCACTCTTTGCAGATGACATGATGCTCTATGTAGAAAACCTGAAAGACTCCACCAAAAAATTGCTAAAAGTGATACAGGAATTCAGCAAAGTCGAAGGATATAAAATCGATGCACAGAAGTCAGTTGCACTTCTACACACTAACAATGAGGCAGAAGAAAGAGAAATTAAGGAATCTGTCCCATTTACAATTGCACAAAAAACCATAAGATACCTAGGAATAAACCTAACCCAAGAGGCAAAGGATCTGTACTCAGAAAACTACAGAACACTCAGGAAAGAAATTGAGGAAGATGCAAAGAAATGAAAAAACATTCCATGCCCATTGATCAGAAGGACAAATATTGTTAAAATATCTATGCTACCCAAAGCAATCTATACATTCAGTGCAATCCCTATCGACATACCATCAACATTTTTCACAGAGCTGGAACAAACAATCCTAAAATTTGTATGGAACCAGAAAAGACCCCAAATAGTCAAAGGAATGTTCAAAAAGAAAACTAGAGCTAGAGGCATCACAATTCCAGACTTCAAGCTGTACTACAAAACTGTAATCATCAAGACAGTATGGTACTGGCACAAAAACAGACACATAGATTAATGGAACAGAATAGAGAACCCAAAAATGGACCCTCAACTCTATGGTCAACTAATCTTCAACAAAGCAGAAAAAAATGCCCAAAGGAGGGGTGCCTGGGTGCCTCAGTCAGTTAAAGCGTCTGCCTTTGGCTCAGGTCATAATCCCAGGGTCCTGGGATTGAGCCCTATGTTGGGTTCCCTGCTCAGGGAGAGTCTGCTTCTTCCTCTGCCCCTCCCCCTGCTCGTGATCTCTCTCTCTCTCTAGTAAATAAATAAAAATCTTTTTAAAAAAAGAAAACCCAATGGAAAAAAGACAATCTCTTCAACAAATGGTGCTGGGAAAATTGGACAGCCACATGTAGAAGAATGAAACTGGACCACTTTCTCACACCATAAAAAAAAATATACTCAAAATGGATGAAAGACCTAAATGTGATACAGGAATCCATCAAAATCCTAGAGGAGAACGCAGGCAGCAACCTCTTTGACCTTGGCCACAACAACTTCTTGCTAGACATGTCTTCAACGCCAAGGGAAACAAAAGCAAAAATGAACTACTGGAACTTCATCAAGATAAAAAGCTTTTGCACAGCAAAGGAAACAGTCGACAAAACTAAAAGGCAACCTACAGAATGGGAGATGATATTTGCAAACGTCTCATCAGATAAAGGGCTAGTATCCAAAATGTATAAAGAATTTATCAAACTCAACACCCCAACATAAGAAATCCAATTAAGAAATGAGCAGACAGCATGAACAGACATTTCTCCAAAGAAGACATACAAATGGCCAACAGACACACTTGGCATCATGGAAATACAAATCAAAACCACAATGAGATACCACCTCTCACACCAGTCAGAATGGCTAAAATTAACAACAGCAGAAACAACAGATGTTGGTGAGGATGTGGAGAAAGGGGACCCTCTTACACTGTTGGTGGGAATGCAGGCTGGTGCAGCCACTCTGGAAAACGATAGGGAGGTTCCTCACAAAGTTAAAAACAGAACTACCCTATGACCCAGCAACTGCACTAGTAGGTATTTAACCTAAGGATACCAACATAGTGATTCAAAGGTGTACATGCACCCCAATGTTTATAGCAGCAATGTCCAAAATAGCTAAGAATGGATAGAGTCCAGATGTCTATGGACTGATGAATGGATAAAGAAGAAGTGGTATATATATACAATGGAATATTACTCAGCCACCAAAAAGAATGAAATTTTGCCATTTGCAACATCATGGATGCAACTAGAGAGTTGCTAAGTGAAATAAGTCAGTGAGAGAAAGACAAATATCATAAAATGCCACTCTTATGTGGAATTTAAGAAACAAAACAGATGAACATAGGGGAAGGGGAGGAAAAATAAATTAAGATAAAAACAGAGAAGGAGGGGGGGCACCTGGGTGGCGCAGTCGTTAAAGCGTCTGCCTTCAGCTCAGGGCGTGATCCTGGCGTTCCGGGATCGAGTCCCACATCGGGCTCCTCTGCTGGGAGCCTGCTTCTTCCTCTCTCACTCGCCTGCTCTGTTCCCTCTCTCGCTGGCTGTCTCTCTGTCACATAAATAAAAATAAAATCTTTAAAAAAAAAAAAACAGAGAAGGAGGCAAACCATAAGAGATTCTTAACTATAGTAACAAATTGAGATTGCTGGAGGGGAGGTAAGTGGGAGGATGGGGTAACTGGGTGATGGACATTAAGGAGGGCACTTGATGTAACGAGCACTGGGTGTTATATGCAACTGATAAATCACTAAATTCTACCTCTAAAACTAATAATACACTGTATATTAATTAAATTGAATTTAAATTAAAATTAAAAAAAAAATAAAGGTCAGAAAAATGTGTAGAGTCACTGTTGTCCTATACAGTAGGCACCAGCCACACATGGCTATTCAAATTTAATTTAAATCAAATTAAAATGGAGTTCCTCATTCACACTCACCAGGTTTCAGGAGTTCAACAGGTATCTAATGGCTACTTTATTGGAAAATGTAGATACAGAATATTTTTTCATTTCCGCAGAAATTTTTATTGGACTTTACTTGTGTAGAACATGCCACATATTACCTATGAAGTGGGAGAAAAAAATACATGTTATATTTGCTTGTATTTTAAAAACTGGAAAGTTAGAAAGTGATAAAAATCTAAATGGAAATGGTTAGCAGCCCAGGATGGAAGCTAATGAGGTACATCCTCTCAAAAATATTGTATTTACTGACTTCATATAAAAATGACAAGAAACAATGACCAAATAACAATGCATGATTCTAGCACCCAGACTGAATACTCTAAACACATTTCCCACTAAAAAGATCCAGACTCCTCTAGAGAAATGACTGATTCTAGCTCCACAGAAGAAATTGTACCACGTGTCTTGACCAAACTCTCCTATGAGAAAACATGTCAAAATGACTCAGAATCCAATTTGAAGTGTCTCACATAGGCCAGATAGAACAATTTGATGCTAAGTAAAATAATGACTACAATGGACTAGTTAGTATACATCAAATATATAAACATCTATGAGTCATGATGACATTCTAAAAGGAAAGCAACTGAAATCTAAAAGGTTAAGCAGCTGACTCTTGATTTCAGCTCAGGTCATATCTCAGGGTCCTGGGATGGAGCCCTGCATCGGGTTCTGTACTCAGCGGGAAGTCTGCTTGAGATTCTCTCTCTCCCTCTCCTTTTGCCCCTCCCATCGCTCTCTCTCTAAAATAAATAAATAAATCTTAAAAAAATAAAAGGAACGCAAAACACAAACAAAACCAACTCATTCTCACCTTTGAATAATCCTAGGGAAACTCATTATTTTGAAAGGTGGAAATACTGCAAAGGAATTAAACATTCCTCCTTCCCTTACTGTGCAAACCATACCTCAGCATAGTGTAATTGTTGATGAGGGGGAGTTCCTCTTATAGAAGAATTCCAGCTAATAAATGCAGAAGAAATTATAGAATTAGAACATCACCCCTTTAGAATCTTTAATGAAATGCAGATCTAGGCAATGATCTTCAAGGCTGGAAAAAATATGAGGTAAAAAGCAGATGAGGGACGCTTGGGTGGCTCAGTCAGTTAAGCACCTGCCTTTGGCTCAGATCGTGATCCCAGGGTCCTGGGATCAAGCCCCATGTTGCACTCCCTGCTCAGCTTGGCAGGGTGGGGGGCTGCTTCTCCCTCTCAGGCTCCTCCTGTTTGTGCTCTCTCTCTCTGTCAAATAAATAAATAAAATCTTAAAAAAAAAGCAGATGAAAAATTTTGTCATGGATAGATCAGGCTAATACCACCTGAACTCAGTGATCAATCTTATTATCGTAAGAGAGACAATTAGACACAATGAGTCTCTTGGTGCAATGCTATGAGAAGTATAATACCACATCTGAGGTACTGTTGCCAAAAAATATTAATTAGATCAAGCCCCTAAATCTACTCAATTTAAAGGAAATAGGGAAGAGGGAGCAAAAATACATAAACAACACAATAGGGATACAATCAACACAATCTAGAACGAAAACTTCACAAAACGAAAGATGCAATTTCTTTTTTTTTAAGATTTTGTTTATTTATTTGACAATGAGAGAGACAGCCAGTGAGAGAGGGAACACAAGCAGGGGGAGTGGGAGAGGGAGAATCAGGCTTCCCACCAAGCTGGGAGCCCAATGCGGGGCTCAATCCCAGGACCCTGGGATCACACCCTGAGCCGAAGGCAGATGCTTTTTTTTTTTTTAAGATTTTATTAATTTATTTAACAGAGATAGAGACAGCCAGCGAGAGAGGGAACACAAGCAGGGGGAGTGGGAGAGGAAGAAGCAGGCTCATAGCGGAGGAGCCTGATGTGGGGCTCGATCCCATAACGCTGGGATCACGCCCTGAGCTGAAGGCAGACGCTTAACGACTGCGCCACCCAGGCACCCCCCAAAGGCAGATGCTTAACAACTGAGCCACCCAGGCACCCCAAAAGATGCAATTTCTTAAGCAGATAAAAAGGAAGAAGAAGAAGAAGGGGACCTTCTTTACATTAAAAGCCACCAAAGACTTCAGAGAATTAAGATTAAAACCACAATGAGATACTACCACATGCTTACCTAAACAACAAAAATGAAAAAGATGGAAGATACCAAGTGTTGGTGAGATTGGGAATATAACCTGAAACAACCACTTTGAAAAAGTGTTTGGCAGTATCTACTGAGCTCAGCATACACACACACACTATGACTCAGAAATGTCTGTCTTAGGTACGTGCCCAAGAGAAATGAAAATAAGTATCCATCCAAAAGGTAGGTACAAGTATGAACATTCACAGCAACAGTAGTAAGTAAAAAACTAGAAAATACCCAAATCCCCATAACAGATATATATTAAGATATCTATAATGTAATACTATACACCAATGAGAATGACCTGCAACTATAGACAATGATGATGTAAATCTCTCTCACACACACACACACACACACACACACACACACACACACACACACGTACACTCACACACACATAATATGTTGATTTGAGGAAGCCAGACACAAAAGAGTACATGCTGCATGATTCCAGAAATTTTTTCTTCTAATCTCCCAACTGAGTTTAAGAAAGAAGAGGAAAATCAACATCTCATTTCCTTTCATTTGAAGGTATTTAGTGTCCCTTTATATTACCTTCAGAAAAACCTCAGAGAAGCACATATCCTCCGAGCTCTTGAAAGGTGGTTCACTATATATAGTACCATATTTGATGGACAGAAAACTGAGTATAAGACAGGAGAGATACCTGGCCCTGCCCCACACCTAACCCACTAACTCCAGGTGACCTTGAGTAAGTCACCACACTTCTGCTCGCCTCACCTGTCAAAAGAGGTCAGATCATACCTGCCACCCAACAGCGAGGCCTCAAACACACAATAATGTCATTCTCATCTGAAGAGCACTCTGAGTTCATAAAAAGAATTCATAGTGGAAGTCCAAGGAATTATTTTAAGAGACAAGTTGTCTAATGCATAGTAACTGTGATAATTATTTTTTTGTCTTTTATAATTACCTTCTCATTTTTCTTAAAAAAATACCCTCTGTATATTTTAAAAAAATGCATACTGAAGCATAGCTTTCACCCAAAAAGATATGGCCCTGGGGGCACCTGGCTGGCTCAGTCAGTAGAGCATGTGATTCTTGATCTCGGGGTCATGATTTTGAGTCCCACGCCAGGCATAGAGATTACTTAAAAATATAAATAAATAAATAAATAAATAAATAAATAAATAAATAAATAAAGTTTAAAAAATATGGCCTCAGCCTAACATCACCCACTGTGGGCTGACATAGTTCAACACATGTTTTTTTGTTGTTTTTTTTAAAGATTTTATTTATTCATTTGAGAGAGAGAGCACAAGCGGTGGTTGGGTGGGGGGGCAGAGGAGCAGAGGGAGAAACAGACTCCCCACTGAGCAGGGAGCCCAACGCGGGGCTCAATCCCAGGCCCCAGAGAACATGACCTGAGCCAAAGGCAGACGCTTAACCATCTGAGCCACCCAGGCACCCTCAACACATGCTTTTTAATTCTTTCTAAATGTACTGGTTAGGAATGTGGCCTCTGGAGACAGACTAGGGCCAAACCCTAGTTCTGCCACTTTCAAAGTGTGTGAGTGTGAATATTTCACTTCTTCTTAGAGTCACTGGATTGGCTTCCATCTGCCCTTTTGACCTCATTTCCTACCATCTGTACTCTGTCTGCCAGGCTCCAGCCACTCACACTCATCATCTGCTCCTCAAACAACTGATGCCACACACATCACAAATCAAAAGGCCAGCCCAGGCCTAGTTGCCTCTTGTCCTTCAGGACTCAGCTCAAATGTCACTTCCTGAGAAAGAACTTTACGGACAGCCCAATCTAAGTAATCTCTGACCCATCATTTTCTATTCTATTTATGTGTTTATTTTCCTAAAGCCCACATGGAATTGATCCACTTATGATTTAACTGCTTATTGCCAGTTTTCCCAAACCTGAATGAAAGCTCCAGGGTTTCTGCCTGTCTTGTTCTCTGTTCCCAATACCTAGTTCAGGGCCTCACATATAAATCACTAAAAATGTCTGACCTAAATGAAGGAATTATTACCTATTTGACACACAGGAGCAGACACAGATATTTGACAAAGAAATTAGATGCCAAAGACTCAAAATTTTAAGAACACTATGTTGCCAATCTAGAGTTCTTTTCAAATTGGAATGAGCCAGAACCAACTATTTGAACCAAATTATTCAAAATGTAAACCCTTCCCACCTACCTCCCTGTTTGGGATACAGCAGACCTAGGGTAAGCCCAGGAGTCTGCAGTTTCCACAAATACTCCTTGATGAAATATTTTGATGAAGTGGTCCATGAACCACACTTGGCAAAATCCTGACCTAAACATCTGACATCTGTGTGACATTAACTTAATGCCTACCATGCAGACTTATGTGATACAAGGGGCATCTCCATTAATATAATTACTCAAAGGGAGCACTGGTCCTCCCCTACCACCTGTGACCACAGATTGCTTTCCCACATGGAATCACACTTAAACTCAACAATATTCCTGTGTAGTGGAAGGAACTGTTTATCACTTTACTACTGTATAGATGAGGCTGGTGGAAGGGTAGTGACTTAGCTAATGTTTCCCAATGATGGGAACCTAATGTCTTCATCATTGCTCCAGGAAACTGTCTAGCACACTGGACATTATACTTGGTTCTTCCCTATCAGCTCCTGTTTGGAGGGCTCACAGTCCATGCCCTTCTCTGATGTTCTACTAGAAGGGAAAGTCAGGGGATCAGAGAGCAGTTGGAATAGAGAGGAAAGTGAGAGGAAGGGAAAGCACATGAAACACAGGGGAAATGGGTGAGCATGTGCTTGCCTGTCCCCACTCAGGTAACAGAAAGCTGTGCAGTGACACCGTGCTCCTTCCCAGCTCCATCCCACAGCTCCCTCCCACACACAGCAGTGACACCGAAGCTCTCACATCATGGAAATGTGCGCTCATGCCTGCTTGCTGCTCCATATCTAAGTATTCTCTCTGGTCGTCATGATGGAATGTTCATGTCAGAAGCAGCACAGTGACAGAATGAAGGAGGAAAAGTTGGAACAGGCAACTAGCATTTTGAGGGCCTACTAAATGCCACACAGTATAAGTTGTTATTTTCAGACTTTTTTTTCTTTAAATCCTCAAAGTATTGCTCTGATGTGGGCAAGATTACTTACAGACTGGCTCAGAAAGTAAAAGGTCCACACCCAAAGAACTCTAGGGAAGTGACAAATGGACAGAGAAGCCAACCTGAAGGAGCTTCTGCTAGCGGGACCTCAGCTTCAGCAACTTGCAAGCAGACCACTGCACAACATGCTGCCCAAAATAAGCAAAGAGAGCCTCTGCTGACAACTGGACTGATGGAAAAAGAGGCCAAGACTCAATAGCAGAACACATGCAACACACATAGGAGACACTCCCTGAAGCGACAGGCCCTGGGGAACAGGGGACACTGCACTGCAGGGCACTGCAGGACCTCTTCTTTTTAAGGCTATTTATCGTTCAGAGCAAGAGAATTAGTGGACTTTCCTAACACACAGACACAGATACAGAAAGTCAGACAAAATGAGGAGATAAACACCTCCCCCCAAATGAAAGTACAGGACCAAACCACAGCAAGAGACCAAACGGAAACAAGATACACATAATATGCCTGATAGAGAATTTCAAGTAATGATCATAAAGATACTCACCAGAATGGAGAAAAGAGTAGAGGACATCAGTAAGACCCTTAACTCAGAGATAAAAAAGAATCAATCAGAGATCAAGTGCACAATAAATGAAATTAAAATTAAAAATACACTTGATGGAATAAATAGCAAGCAAGGTGAAGCACAGGAACAAATGAATTAATGACCTGGGAGACAGAGTAACAGAAAATAACCAAACTGAGCAAAGGAGAGGAAAGAAAATTACGCAAATTGAGAATGGTCTTAGGGAACTCAGTGGCTCCGTCGAGCGTAATAACATCCTCATTTTTAGGATCTCAGAAGAAGGAGAGAGAGACAAGGGGGCAGAAATTTTATTTAAAGAAATAATAGCTGAAACGTTCACTAATCTGGGGAAGGAAGCACATATCTAGATCCAGGAGGCACAGAGATCGGCCCCATCCCAAATTCAACCCAAGGAGGTCCACACCAAGACATATAGTAATTAAAAGGTCAAAAAGGAGCAATAAAGAAAAAATGTTAAAAGCAGCAAGAGAAGACAGTTACATAAAAGGGAATCCCCATAAGGTTATCAGTGGATTTTTTCAACGGAAACTTTCCAGGCTAGAAGGGAGTGTTATGATATATTCAAAGTGCTGAATGGGAAAAATCTGCCGAATGCAGCAAGGCTGTCATTCGGAATAGTAGAGATAAAGAGTTTCTCAGACAAACAAAAACTAAAGGAGTTCATGACTACTAAACCAGCCCTTCAGCAAATACTAAAGGGGACTCTGAGTAGAAAGGAAAGCCCTAAGTGAGAGTATGAAAAGTAAAAAACACCAAAGCAATAAAAATAAATATTTCTGTAAAAATCAGTCAAGGAATTCATAAAAGGAAGTAAAATGTGACACCACATACCTAAAACATGGGAGGAAGAGGAGTAAAGAATGAGTTTAAACTTAAGCAATCATCAACTTAATATAGACTGCTATATGCAGAAGATCTCATATACAAACCTAATTGCAAGCACAAATCAAAAACCAGTAATAGATACATGAAAAATGCAGAGAAAGGAATCCAGTTATATCACTAAAGAAAGCCAACAAAGCATGAAAGAGAGCAAGAGAAGAATCAGAGAAAATCTACAGAAAAAATCCACAAAACACGTAATAAAATGGCAATAGGTACATATCTATAGACAATTACTTTGAATGAAAATGGACTAAACACTCCAGTCAAAAGACATAGGGTGACAGAGTGGATAAATAAAACAAGACCTGGGGTGTCTGGGTGGCTCAGTCGGTTGAGTGTCTGACTCTCTTTTTTTTTTTAATGATTTTTTATTATATTATGTTAGTCACCATACAGTACATCCCCGGTTTCCGATGTAAGGCTCGATGATTCATTAGTTGTGTATAACACCCAGTGCACCATGCAATACGTGCCCTCCTTACTACCCATCACCGGTCTATCCCATTCCCCCACCCCTCTCCCCTCTGAGGCCTTCAGTTTGTTTCTCATAGTCCATAGTCTCTCATGTTTCATTCCATTTTAAAAAAGAGAGAGGACTCAAACAAAATTACTAATGAAAGAGGAGAAATAACAACCAATAATACAAAAATACAAACAACTGTAATATGAAATTATGAAAACCTATATGCCAACAAATTGGACAACTATGAAAAAATGGATAAATTCCTAGAAACATATAAACTACCAAGACTAAAGCAGGAAGAAATAGAAAATTAGAACAGAAAAATTGAATTACTAATCAGAAAACTCCCAAAAAATAAAAATCCAGGACCAGACAGCTTCACAGGCAAATTCTACCAAACATTTAAAGAAGAGTTAATACCCATTCTTCTCAAACTATCCCAAAACACAAAAAAGGAAGGAAAACTTCCAAACTCATTCTATGAGGCAAGCATTACCAAAAACCAGATAAAGACACCACCAAAAAAAAGAGACTACAGGCCAATATCTCTGACAAACATAGATGCAAAAATCCTTAACAACATACTAGCAAACCAAATCCAACAACATATTTCAAAAAATCATTCACCACGATCAAGTGGGATTTATTCCTGGGTTGCAAGGCTGTTTCAATATTCATAAATCAATCAACGTGATACATCACATCAATAAGAGAAAGGATAAGACCATATGATCATTTTAATAGATGCAGAAAAAGCATTTGACAAAATACAATATCATTCATGATACAAACCCTCAACAAAGTCAGTTTACAGGGAACATACCTCAACATAATAAAGGCCATCTATGAAAAACCTAAAGCAAACATCATACTTAATGGGGGAAAACTGAGAACTTTTCCCCTAAGGTCAGGAACAAGACAAGGATGTCCACTCTGACCACTGTTATTTAACAATAGTACTGGAAGTCTCAGCCGCAGCAATCAGACAACGAAAAGAAATAAAAGGCATCCAAAGGTAAGAAGGAAGTAAAACTTTCACCATTTGCAGATGACATGATATTATATATAGAAAACCCTAAAGACTTCACCAAAAAACTGCTAGAACTGATAAATGAATTAAGTAAAGTCACAGAACACAAAATCGGTGTACAGAAATCGGTTTCATTTCTATACACCAAAAACAAAGCAGCAGAAAGAGAAATTAAGAAAACAATCCCATCTACAATTGTACCCAAAATAATAAGATACCTAGAAATAAACCTAACCAAAGAGGTAGAGGATCTGTACTCTGAAAACTATAAAACACTGATGAAAGAATTGAAGATGACACAAAGAAATGGGAAGACATCCTTATGCTCATGGATTGGAAGAATATTGTTAAAATGTCTACATTATCCCAAGCAATGTACACATTTCATGCAATCCCTATTAAAATACCAACAGCATTTTTCACAGAACAAGAACAAATAATCCTAAAATTTGTATCGAACCACAAAAGATCCCAAAGAGCCAAAACAACCTGGAAAAAGAAAAGCAAAGCTGGAGGCATCACAATTCCAGACCTCAAGCTATATTACAAAGCTATACTAATCAAGACAGTATGGTACTGGGGAGCACCTAGCTGACTCCATCAGGAGAGTGTGGGACTCTTGATCTCAAGGTCATGAGTTCAAGCCCCATGTTGGGCATGGAGCCTACATAAAAAAAAAAAGATATGGTACTGGCACAAAAATAGATACACAGATCAAAGGAACAGAATAGAAAACCCAGAAATAAACCCACAATTCCATGGTCAATTAGTCTTCAACAAAGCAGGAAAGAATATCCAGTGGAAAAAGACAGTCTCTTCAACAAATGGTGTTGGGAAAACTGGACAGCAACATCCAAAACAATGAAACTGGACCACTTTCTTATACCGTACACAAAAATAAATTTAAAGTGGATTAAAGACCTAAATGTGAGACTTGAAACCATAAAAATTCTAGAAGAGAACACAGGCAGTAACTTCTTTGACACGGGCTATAGCAGTTTCTTTCTAGATATGTCTCCTGAGGCAAGGAAACAAAAGTAAAAATAAACTATCGGGACTACATCAAAATAAAAAGCTTCTGCACAGTGAAGGAAAAAAATCAACAAAACTAAAAGGCAACCAATGGAATGGGAGAAGATATTTGCAAATGACATATCTGATAAAGGGTTAGTGTCCAAAATATATAAAAAACATATAAAACTTGAGACCAGAAAAACAAATACTCCAATTAAAAAATGAGCAGAAGACATGAAAAGACATTTCTCCAAAGAAGACATACAGATGGCCAACAGACACATGAAAAGATGCTCAACGTCACTCATCATCAGGGAAATGCAAATCAAAACTACAATGAGATATCACCACACACCTGTCACAATGCCTAAAATCAAAAACAGAAGAAACAAGTATTGGTGAGGATATGGAGAAAAGGGAACCCTCCTGCACTATTGGTGGGAGTGCAAACTGGTATAGCCACTGTGGAAAACAGTATGAAGGTTCCTCAAAAAATTAAAAATAGAACTAACCTACAATCTAGGGATCACACTACTGGGTATTTCCCCCAAAAAATACAAAAACAGGGGTGTCTGGCTGGCTCAGTCAGTAGATCATCCGACTCTTGATCTCAGTGTTGTGAGTTCAAGCCCCACGTTGGGCATGGAGCCTACTTAAAAAGTAAAAACAAAACAAAAAAAACCCACACTAATTCAAAGGAATACATGCACCCCCTACGTTTATTGCTGCACTATTTACAAAACCAAACCATGGAAGTGGCCCAAGCATCCCTCAATATATGAATGGATAAAGAAGATGTGATATATACATACATATACCAATGGATATTATTCAGCCATAAAAAGGAATGAAATTTGCCATTTGATACAGCTAAAGAGTATAACCCTGAGCAACGTAAGTCAGAGAAAGACAAATACCATATGATCTCAATAATATGTGCAGTTTAAGAAACAAAACAAGAGGGGCATCTGGGTGGCTCAGATGGTTAAGCGTCTGCCTTTGGCTCAGGTCATGATCTCCAGGTCCTGGGATTAAGTCCCACGTCGGGCTCCCAGCTCAGCAGGGAGTCTGCTTCTCCCTCTCCCTCTGCCTCTCCCTCTGCTTGTGCTCTGTCTCTCTCTCACTCTCTCTCTCTCAAATGAATAAATAAAATCTTAAAAAAAAAGAAACAAATGAGCAAAGGAAGAAAAAAGTGAGAGAAACAAACCAAGAAATAAACTTGTAAGTATAAAGAACAATTTGATGGTTACTAGAGGGGAGGTGGATGGGGGGTGGGGGAAATAGGGGATGGAGATTAAAAAGTACACTTATCAGATGAAAAAAAATGAAATGATAAAAAAGATAAGGTTTATATAATGTATGAAATGAATAAAATTTAGTTTGTAAAAACAAGGAAAACAACACTTAATACCTATCATAGTAACAAATGATTCACCCAACAGATCTGAGTGCATCAGTCTGCACCAAACCCCACAGCAGTCACTGAGTCACCATGGTAAACATACTGGCCAAGGAAAGCTTGGAAAAAACAAGTAGCAACCACCCTGATTTGGTCTGAACATGTGGTAGGAACTGAGCAGGACTGACATAACACACAGTAATTCACCCCTCCAGTATTCCTGACAATATATTCCTAGCAGCTTTAGCAATATATATATATATGTGCATACATACGTACTCACATTCATATATGCTTCTTCCTCTTCTCTCCCCACTCAAGATCCCAGGAATTCATTATAGTGGAATAGCTGGGGAGTAAAAAAGAAAAACACTACAATCCAATGGATTCAATTCTAAACACACATATAAACTTGAAAACTACTAAACTATTTTAGTGATGGAATTTTGTTTTTGAGATGAACTGTAGACTTGCCTCTGGGACATTTTTCTCCCTAGTTTCAATACATTGCCAATAACCTCCAAAAGCTGATACAGAAATATAAACAAATGCATGTTATGCATCAAGTACTTTTTCCATTGTAGAGTAAGTAGTCTGAGCTTTCAACCAAAAAGATTCCTCAATGGCTATTTTTTGACATTTTGGCTGCTGACAGTTTAGTGAAAATATACGTGCAAATTGCAATTAAAAAATACCATCATTCATGATAGCACCAAAAAGTATAAAATACTTAGGAATAATCTCTCCACATATGTGTAAGGTAGGTACATTGAACACTACAAAACACTGCTGACAGAAATTAAAGATCTAACTAAATGGAGGGACATACCATCTTCATGTGTCAGAGCACTCGTATTGTTAAGATGTCTGTTCTCCTCAAACTGATCTATAGATTCAGTGTCATCCTAATAAAAATCCTAGCACACATCTTGTTTGTTAAGAAACTAAGAGTCTGGGGCGCCTGGGTGGCACAGCGGTTAAGCGTCTGCCTTCGGCTCAGGGCGTGATCCCAGCGATATGGGATCGAGCCCCACGTGAGGCTCTTCTGCTAAGAGCCTGCTTCTTCCTCTCCCACTCCCCCTGCTTGTGTTCCTTCTCTCGCTGGCTGTCTCTATCTCTGTCGAATAAATAAATAAAATCTTTAAAAAAAAAGAAACTAAGAGGCTGATTCTAAAATTCATGTTGAAATGCAAAGGATCTAGATGATAAAAACAACTTTGAAAAAGAACAAATCTGATTGTGCTATTCAGAGCGTGGATGGACCCAGAGGGTATTATGGTAAGTGAAATAAGTCAGACTAAGACAGACAAATACCATATGATTTTACTCATATGTGGAATCTAAAAAAGCAAATGAATAAACAAAAAGCAGAATCAGACCTATATATACAGAGAACAAACTGATGGTTGCCAGAGGGGAAGGGGATGTGGGATGGGCAAAATGGGGGAAGGGGAGTGGGAGATACAGGCTTCCAACTATGGAATGAATAAGTCTTAGGAATAAAAAGCACAGCGTAGGAAATATAGTCAATGGCTTTGTAATAGTGTCGTATGGTGACAGATGGTAGCTAAGCTTGTGATGAACACAGCATAACGTAAAAACTTCTCGAACCACTATGTTGTACACCTGAAACTAATGTAACATTGTGTGTCAACTACTCAAAAATTTTTTTTAAAAAAAGAACAAAGTTGGAGGATCAAAACTACCTGATTTCAAGAGTTATGATAAACCTTCAGTAATTAAAACAGTGTGGTATTGGCATCAAGGCAGACGGTAAGTAGATCAAAGGAACAGAATAAAGAGTCCAGAAATTTCGCACCTATAAGAACAACTGATTTTTGACAAAAATGCAAAGGCAATTCAGTGGAGAAAGAACAGTCTTTTCAACAAATGGTGCAGAAACAGGTGAGTAACCATATGCACAAACATAAACTGTGATCCATGTATCATACCATATACAAAAGTCAACTCAAAATGGATTGTAGACCTAAATATAAAACCTAAAACTTCTAAAAGAAAACAAAGGAGAAAATCTTGTGACCTTGGATTAGGTAAAGATTTCATAGATGCAAAATCAAAACTATAATTGCTAAGTGAACAAATCAATAAACTGGACTTCCTCAAAGTTAAAAATGTCTGCTCTTCCAAAGACACTGTTGAGAGAATTCAAAGACAAGCCACTGACGGGGATAAAATATTTGCAAATCAGAACTCTGATAAAGGACTTACATGCAGAATACAGAACATCTCACAAAGGCCAATAACAAGAAAACAGTTACTCCAATAAATAAATGGGCAAAAAATTTGAATAGACACTCCATTAGAAAGGATATATAAATGTTAAATAAGCACATGAAAAGATGCTAAACACCTTTTCTCAAATATTCAAAGTCGTTAGGGAAATGTAAATAAAAACTACAAGATACCACCATACCCCTTTAAGAATAGCCAACACTAAAGAATGACCATAGCAAGTCCTGGCAGGGCTGTGGAGGATGGAACTCTCATACACTGTTAGTGGCAATGAAAAATGATGCCAACACTTTGGAAAACAGTTTGGCAGTTTCTTAAAATGTCAACCTTACAACTACTATATGTCCCAGCCATTGCACTCCTAAGTATTTACCCTAGAGAAAGAGAACATATGTCCAAATGAAGACTCATGTACAAATATTCATAGCAGCTTTATTTATAAGAGCCCCAAACTGGAAACAACCCAAATATCCATGACCAGGTAAATAGATAGAACAAATTGTGATATGTCCATATAATGGAATATTAGTCAATGATAAAAAAGAAGGAACTATTCATACATGCAACAAATGGATAAATCTAGAAATAATTAGGTTGCAGGAAACAAGACACAAAAACTACACACTGTATATTCCATTCACATAAAATTATAAGAAAAGAAAACCAACCCATACTGACAGAAGATCAGTAGTTGCCTGGGAATGAGGCAGGGTGATGTGGAAAGAGGCTAGAGAGAGGTAGATGGGGGCATTACCACGGAGCACAATGTTTTTAAGGTGATGAGTATGTTCATTATCTTAACTGTAGTATTAGATTCACAGGTGCATACAAATATCAAAACTTATCAAGGGTGCCTGGGTGGCTCAGTCATTTAGCGTCTGCCTTCGGCTCAGGTCATGATCCCAGGGTCCTGAGATCGAGCCCCGCATTGGGCTCCCTGCTCAGCAGGAAGTCTGCTTCTCCTTCTTCCACTCCCTCTCCTTGTGTTCCCTCTCTTGCTGTGTCTCTCTCTGTCAAATAAATAAAATCGTTAAAAAAAACTTATCAAAGTATATACTTTATGCAGCGTATTATATGTTAATCATACATCAATAAAGTATTTTATATATTTTTATATATTCATAATTCTCTGATGCAATTAAATAAATCAGGTGAAAGATTCCCACAATTGTGTGTTCTTGTAGCATTAGCAGATCCATGCTATGTCTTATCATATTGGTCTATGCTACATATAACCAAAACAGAAATAATCATTTCCAATGAAATATATCCAAATATTTAGGGAAAGGTAATGCCCATTTCCTTCTAAAGTATGGAAATAAAAATATTCTATTCTAGGAAAATAATCATGATGATATTTAAGAGTAACCAGTTATTTTAGGGAACATAGCTGAGTATCATTATAAGAGGACAAATGCTAGGGTAATAATTATTTTTTTATGTTAAGTTCTAGGGGCACCTGAGTGACTCAGTCAGCTGGGCATCTGACTCTTGGTTTCACCTGGGGTCCGAGTCTCGGGGTCCTGGGATCAAGCCCCACGTTGGGCTCCGTGCTAGGTGAGGAGTCTGCTTGTCCCTCTCCCTCTGCTACTCTCCATGCTCTTCTCTCTCTGGAATAAATGGATAAAAATCTTAAAAATAACAATAATAATTGTTATTATTATTATCATTATTATTTCTAGTCACTGATATCTTTTTTTTAAGATTTTTTATTTATTTATTTGACAGAGAGAGAGAGACAGCCAGCGAGAGAGGGAACACAAGCAGGGGGAGTGGGAGAGGAAGAAGCAGGCTCCCAGCGGAGCAAGAAGCCCGATGCAGGGCTCGATCCCAGAACCCTGGGATCACGCCCTGAGCCAAAGGCAGACACTTAACGACTGAGCCACCCAGGTGCCCCTAGTCACTGATATCTTTAACACTTGGAAATTTTCTGGCTCTTTTAAAAAATTTCATTATATAATGGGAAAAAATCATGGGTACCAGAGAAGAATCTGTTACAATGTCAAATTACTAGGAAGATCTAACAACTGCACAGTTCCACACCCATCTGAAAGACATGGGAATTTCTGATTATTATTTATATGGTGAGAACAATTTAGGTATATTTATTGCAAATGTATGTTAAAGACCAAGTAAGTTCCTTCCTAAACTGGATGATTCATTACTTTTCAGGGAAAAAAAAAGTATCTCTAAGATGGGCCTCAGGGGCTACTACACAGGCTATAGTTGCTGATGAAATAAAATTCCACCTGCTAAACCTCTTCTCCCATGATGACATCAAAGCAGCTTCTCTACTTTTAGGCTAGTTTGTGAACCTCACAGGAGCTATTCCACAATATGCTTTTGTTCAGATCTATGCAC
Source organism: Ursus americanus (assembly GCF_024610735.1). Classification (NCBI taxonomy): domain Eukaryota; kingdom Metazoa; phylum Chordata; class Mammalia; order Carnivora; family Ursidae; genus Ursus; species Ursus americanus. The sequence continues at coordinate 42,904,394 of NC_142164.1, read as the reverse complement.
TCACTTCAGCCAGGTACCAGATTCCACCAAGGATGTAAGGTGACGGGCTCTCCTGAGGACTGCTGCCCTTGAATCTGGAGTAGAAGCTTCAGCAGCCATCTGGACACAGATCCTCAGAATCTGCCTCCTTCAGGCACCTGATATGAACTCGGCCACCACCATGAAGAGCTGTACAGGGAGAGACAGATCCAGCAATCACTGTGTTTTACTGGAGCAACTATGTGCCTAATAGAACACTAGGTCCCCTTTTGCCAAAAGCAAAACACCTTCACTCTTCAGACCACCACCACTAGCCTCTGATCACCCTTCCAATGGAGCAAGCCTGGGGAAATGAGCAATCATATTAACAATAAAGACATAAGATGGTAATACCTGGTGTTGGAGGAACGAAGGTGAAATAGACACTCACATACAGTGTTATGTCAAATGGGCATATCTGTTTTCTAATGCCCATGTTATTACAGCTGAGTAACTGGAATGGCCTTTGATACAGAAGTTCCATTTCCCCTAAGCAGAGAGTTTCAGGTGAGAGTTTAGAAAAGGATTCCAAGGTGATTCTGACCTGTGTCCAGGTTCAGGGGCCCTATCTGAGGGCACAGATAAAGGAGCTACATGAGTTATCTGATCTAGGGGATACAGACAGCTAATATTTATGTAGCATTTAGTTAAACAGGGCCTAGGAATAGGTTCTTCATGTTGTTGACTAGATTTAGTTCTTCACCAAAAACTTGCTATGAGGTGTTGCTATCCTCTCTTCATGGATGTTTGCAACTCCAAGCATGTGTTCCCAACCAGATGAAAGTCCAGGTTCCCCACTCAGCCTCCACTGACATGGGGGAAGTGGGTGCACATGGGAGTGGAAGGGAAGAGGTGCCTTGTTACTGCTTGGTAGAAGCAGGATTTCACACCCCACCAGGCCTCCACTGATACCACCCTGGCAGGTGGGGAAGATACCTCCTTACTGTCTTCCATGTGGTCCCCCTGACACTGTGGAGGGGAGGAGGTCTCCTCCTCATTGGATGGTCATGAAACTTCCAAGAGAAGAGAAGAAGGGGCCTAATTACCACTGAGTGTGGGCGGAAGGTAGGCTCCCACATGGTCTCCACTAACACCATGTGAAGCGGTGCTCATTTCCCCCACGTTGGGATAAAGTCATTGTTCTACATGCTGTCTTCTCATATCCCCCAAGGGTAAGGATGGGTGCCTAATTACAATCATGTGGGCACGGAATTCATGCTCCCCACTCAGCCTTAGCTGGCATGGTGGAGGTTATGCTTCATTCTGTGGTGTTAGAGAAGTTATTGTCTAAACACTTCCTTTCTTGCTAGGTTTCCTTTCTCTGGTTCTTTGTCCAGAGAAAAGATTTTTTGGGGGTTCTTCTTGTTTTTTCCTGTTGGCATTATTATTATTATTATTTTTTTTTTTTGGTTCCCTACTCCTCCAGCACCCGGTCTGGCGTATATGAGGCAAAATACAACCAAGAGAATTCACTGTGTGTCATTACTTGGGTCCCAAAGTCCCGAGTCAGTCTGCCTTTTTCCTCTCCACCTTTCAGAGTCTTGTATTTGTTGCCCATATAATATTCAAAGATTTCAGCTGCACCTAAAAGGAGTAACAGAGAGAAGTGTATCTACTCCTTCCGGTCCTGAAAAGAGAAGTCCTTTTACTTTTAATTGAAGTAAAACATTTTAATTTTGGCATTTCCCCTTTCCTAGATAAAAAGTACCATGCTATTTACATCTTTACACTGACTTTTTCACTTAACATTATATTCTGGAGATTCCTCCACAGCCCTATGTGGAGATTTTTCATCAGTCTTCTTTACACCATACTTAGTGTACACTTTGTGTGACTGTGTGATAGTTTATTCATCCATTACACAACTGATGAATATTTAATTTGTTCCCATTTTCTGCTATTCAAATAGCACCAGAGTGAATATCTGTATCTATATTTATTATTATATCTATATCAAAAATCGTTTTGTGTCATTACCAGTATATCTTTAGGATAGTTCTGGAAATAGGATTTTTGAGTCAAAAAGTAAGGCCACATATAAAATTGCAAGATATTTTCAAATTCCCCACCGTAATGATTATATTAGTTCCCTATGGTTACTGCAAAAAATTACCACATACTCAGCATCATTAAACAGAAATATTCTCTCACAGTTTTGGAGGCTAAAAGTCCAAAATTTGTTTTATGGGGCCAAAATCAAGGTATTAGCAGTGCTTCACTCCTGGAGACTCCGGGGAAGCTTCCCTGCCTCTTACAGCTTTTGACATCTACCAACATTCTCCGGCTGTGTCTTCATGACTCCAACCTCCGCATCCTTCATCACACTGCCTTCCCTTCTTCTGTCTGTGTCAACTCTCCCTCTGTCTCTCTCTTATGAAGACACTTGGGTTTGCATCTAGGGCCGATTTTGATAATCCAGGATAACCCCCCCCCCCATTAGGTTGTTCCTATTCTTTTGCTATTCAAATAGTGCCAGTGTGAATAGCTGTATCTATATTTATTATTATACTAAAAGCATCAACTTAATCACATCTGCAAAGAACCTTTTCCATATAAGCAACATTTATAGGTTCCAGGGATTAGCGCCTAGTATCTTTGGGGACCACTATTAAGTCTACTCCAGTGATTATACCATTTTGCACCCCTGTGAGCAGGGAGTGAAAGGACAAGTTTTTCCACATTCTCACCAACTGAGTACACTGACAAACATTTGGATCTTTGTCAATCTAATAGTTAAGAAACAATATCTTAGTATAGTTTTAATTGCACCTCTCTTAAAGCAAGCTGCAGACTTTTCATACGCTTAAAGACAATTTTTTTTCTGTTAACTGTTAATTTCTTACATGTCTTTGACAGGGCTGTTGTCTTTTCATGCCTCCATATTGATAAGCATTTATACAGGAGGGATATCAATGCTTTGCTAAAGATGTTAGCTGCAAAGTTTTCTTCCAGTGTCTTTACTTGGCTAGCATATTTTTGCCACGCAGAGTTGTCATTGTTATTTTTATGTTGTCAAATATATGGATCTTTTTCCTTAATGCTCCTGGATATTGATTTATATTGAGGAAACTTTCCTCCACTCAGGCTATAGAATAATTCACCTATGTTTTCTTCTAATACTCATACGGATTTTTTTTACATTTCATTCAGAATCATTTGGAATTTATCCTACTATTTCAAGATAGAGAAATGGGCCCCTATTTATTTTTTAACCTTATAAAGTTATCTAGCTGTCTCGGTATCACTTCTTAATCGTCCTGTATCTCCACAGATTTGAAATGCTGCTTTAGTCATATTCTAATTTTTTAAATGTAACTGGGCCTATGTCACTATTTTCTATTGTTACATTAATCTTTCTGTCAATTCATGGGCCAATAAAATAAAAATTAAAAGGATCTTTTACCTCCACTCATATAGAGCTTTTTCTTTAACACAGGAGGCTACACTTTCTGTCCAAAGGTCCTCAGTACCCCCATACCTTGGAAATGTCCCCTTTCCACCCAGATTTCCAGAAGGCTCTGTCTGGTTGGTTTGGGCCACAGCCCCTCCTTCTACCTTCCTGCTCCGCGAAGTTCAAGCTGCAGTGCAGGTTTTGTCACAAGATGGCACCAACTCACCACCATCATTAAACTTCTCTACAAAGAAAGGTCAGCTAGGAGCAAAAAAACACAATACCCTCATTTAAAATACAGCCTTTGAATCCATGTTCGGAATGATTCTAATTCTGAGAAACTGATGGATGTAAAAGATTCTAAAAACATATACTTCGGGGCCTGCAGACGATGAAACCTAGGTGGCAGTAGCGTGCCTTGGCAGGGGGCAGTGCGCGAAGTGGCGGCTGGGGAAGGAGGGAGGAAACTGTGAGGATGGGGCCTCTGGGCAGGGTCTGCACAGCTGTGTACTGTGTCACGGACAGACAACAGGGGGTGGGAGAAGGCCTGGCAGCCTGTACAATGATAGGCTAATGGAGGGTGAATGCCTGCCCTGCTCTCTGGAAAAGACCCTCTACAGAATGGACATGTCAAGCCACACTGAGGAGGGAAGAAATAGATCAATGAACACAAAGTAGATTTAGGGTAAACTGTGGATGGAATTGCTTTAGTATTCATATGAATTTTCCAAACAGAATTGGTATGTCTTAGTAAACAAACCATCTTATATTTCTTCCCCTTTGCTAAATGCACTCCTTTCCTTAAAAAAGAAAAATGGAGATGGATGCCACCAGGTAGCCAGGTCCAGATGTCAGCTCTGAGAGTCTCAAACCTGGGGGCTCGGCAAGGGGAAGGAAGGGATGGAAGTCTGGATCTCGGTGTAATGGTTTCAGCCAGAGTTTAATGGAATTTTTTTAACCCTCTAGCGGCCACCCAGCTGTATCACCATCATTTTCTGGGCTGTCTAAACCTGAGATTGGCTGTCCAGCCTTGGTTTGAACTGAAGATAAAGATGCACTTGTGAATGTGAGTATTTGGGGTGATAGAGCTAGAGAGACATATAAACACACACACATATGGGGAGAAACACTTTCAATTCTACCTTTTCCTACCTTGTTTTTCTAAATAATTTAATAAAATGAATGTTTTTCCAAAGTAACGAATACATGTGTACAATACTTTTCTGAATCTGTTTATAAGTATATTTGCTTTCAAATTGTCATCAAAATACTTTTTTCCTGAACACAATATTTCAAACGTATGAAAGTACATTTATAAATTGAAATTGTCCTGCATTTCTCACCAGCTGCCTGACTCAAAGGGGTCTGTTGTCATAGAATGGTGCCTCCTCTCCAGATGCGTCCCTGTAGGTGAAGGGTACATGAAAATAGATGCTTACACACACACACACACACACACACACACACACACACACACACGTGTGCAGTCTTTTCCAAAAAAGGAATCACATTTCTCATCTTTTGCATATTATATTTTCCATTCAATATGAATCTAAGCTTTTATACTTGCATATTATTAATGCTTGTGGTTTGGGCATATTTTGACATGTTTATTAATCATTTATAATTTTATATGAATTTGCTGTTTAAATTATAAGCCAGTTTTTGTTTGTTACTATGTGTGTTTCCCAAACTATGGATACTAATCCAGCAGATGAGTTGTACTTTGCAAATGATTTCTCCCTTGTTTTCACACAATTCTCAGTACATTCTCCATTTATCATGTTTTAAATTTCAATAATATTGTGACAAAAACTATGTAGCTCACAATTCTGAAAATTAAGTAACACATGTAAGGCAGCCCCTGGGGTTTAAGTCATTCAAAGCCCAGGAGGATTCAAGACAAAAAGTGAAAAACTTTAAAATAATACCACAGTTAGCTGTTGATCCTAAGAAAATAAATTGTTTCCCTAGTTTATTTAAATTCCCTTAAAGTCAGTACCCTGATTTGAATAATGTATATTTTGGATAGCTGTTACGATTAAAGGAAATTAAATATAAAATGCATTTGCTTAAAATAGCTCTGTACATATTGCTTTCCTTCCCTTTAGATCACCTGTCTGATCTGTGCTTCTGCCCCAAGCCTAAGTCAGCACTTCAAGGATCAGCCAACACATGTGGCCCGATACCCAGGTCTCTTAGCACAAAGGGTGAGATTTCATCTCCTCTGTTATCTTCATCAACCAGAGGGGTTGCTTAGTGAGTACCTGCCACAATTGTACGGGAGCTGATCCAATCAGTTCTCCAGCCCTGGAAGCCCATCTTCTGAAAGCGAGGCTGCTCTGTGTCCTCTAGGGAGGGCAGAGAATGGAACCTCATTCCCATCCTGCCACTTCTCTAGAGAGATGACTTAGGTAGGCTCTGTCAGTCTAAGCTTGGTCACCTATGAAATGGGACTCACCAGACCTTTGTCACAGAGCTGTCCCAATGAGTAAATAAGAAAACTTGCCTAATTAAGGAGGGCACGTGATCTGATGAGCACTGGGTATTATGCAACTAATGAATCGTTGAACACTACATCAAAAACTAATGATGTACTACATGTTGGCTAATTGAACTTAATAAAAAAAAAAAGAAAAAGAAAACCTGCCTAGAGTATATGGCATGTAGTGTGACTTCAATGGCCCTTTAAATGTAATCAACAGTGAGATTGAGGGTCAATGCACACTGGTTAAATGTAGGGCCTCAGCAGCCACACAGAATCTGTTCAAATCTTGGTCTGACTTGCTAGCCCTGCCCTCACTTCGCCTCAGTTTCCTGATATTTAAAGTCAAGCAACAGTGGCTCTTCCTCATAGGCTGTGGTGATGATCGAGTAAGTATAGGTTTATCACGTGCAACAGTATGGGGCACAAAGGGAGTCAGTAATAATATTGACCTTTTTTATCATTATTATCATGCCAGAATAGATCATTAGAGATTTTAGGGTCACTTTTATTATTATGTGGGCTTATACTGATTGGCTCGAACTGACTTTAATAATATGGTATTCATCATAAAAAAGTAATTCACAAAGCTTTAAGTAGATGGTCATGTCATTGCTAATCTTAAAAATGCATGATTATACATGTATAGTAAAATTTCTGAAAAAAATATACAAATGATCACAGTGCTTATCCATGGGAAATAGACTTTCAAGGGTATTTAATGATTTTTTTTCCTTTTGAGCAGTATCCATTTTTAAACTCCCATAAAAGTGTCCTGGTTTTGAAAGTCAAAAAATAAAAAGAATGAATAAATATCCCTAGACCTCCCCACAGAAAGTGGCTCAGCATCAGAATGGTAACATCACTAAACCAAGGGAATTATGTACTAGGTGGTCTCAGAACTAATTTTTGAATCTACATGACAGTGTCATGGACGCTACAGATGCCTAGGGGAAGGGCAAGCATGGTGCTCAAATAAATCTTACACTGGAGAAGTCCTCTGATGTCTCCACTTCCCAGGACTTAGTAAAGGTCATGGGAGGAAAGTAGTTTCACAACATGCTTCTTTCTCTTCCCTCCAAATAAAGCCTGTTGAACTGAAAGCAGGCTCATGGGCCTAACCTCCCAGTTAGCCAAGCAGGGAACCTGCAGTGGAGGGAATGTGGGAGGGAACATGAGATGGCCCACTGCTCTCAGCCCACAGGGAGAAGGGAGATGCTTCAAAGCAGGATTCAGGGGGAAGTTTGGTCACAGGCTCTTTCAGCCCAGGGCCCAGGGCAACCAGCACACGTGGATTAAAAAAAACTCTAAAGCACCTTCCTTGTGCAATGAAAATAGTAAAAGGAAAGGAAAATATATACAGCCCAGGATGTGTAATACAAATCAGCTCAAGTTCAAAATGGGATGGATCCCTCAATAAACATAGGGATGCAGATGTTAGTCTGGACACAAGAAAATGAACTCCCTGCAGTCATTGTCATCTCTCACCAGGATGGCCCAGATCAGGTTCCAGATGTACAGGTCTAGATGAGTAACAGTGTGAATAAAAGCCAGAAAATTAGGCCTGGGAAAAGGGAAGATGTTTCAGGTTCAGAAGACACCTGACAATATTCTGGGCTAGCTGGAGCCTGGGAACTCTAAGACTAAACATAGCTGATAAAAAAAAATGACTGAAAATAGTATTCTGTCTGCTGATTCTGTTAGACATCCTACAGCTTGTAAAGTGAGGAAATGGGTGTGTCTATTTTAGAAACTCTGAGAAAGAATACATACCGGATATATACTCATAACATATATATTTGCTTTCCTGTTCCCTCAAATCCCAGTGGTCTCTATGAGTTGTTCATGGTAAAGTCATCTCCTCTGTTGGGGAGAGAACACAGGAGACATTACACACATATGTGCCAAAGTTTTACAGTATTACATGTCAGATACTTGCTGTTGGTTTGTTCATTTCTCCTCACAGCAGCTCTGCGAGGTAAGTACCAACTTGCCCATTTTACAGATGACATGCTACAGGGTCACACGCATCTACTGAGAGGCATCTTTCTTCATTTTCTACAGGTTTTTCTTTCCCAATGAAAAGTCATAATTTTTAGAAACAGAAACAAAATGTTTTCTTCACAGCAGATTACAAAATCAGTCACTGTGGTGTGCTCCCAATGCTCCTTGAAAAACATTTATATAAAAACAATGAAAGGACATATCCATCATTTAATATCCTACTTATGCCTCTATATCTACATCTCCTGTTTATCAAATGTGAAGCAGATGTCTGCTATGTGATAGGCACTGTCCAGCCAATACACATCTGCATCCACATCTTCCTTCTCTTGATATCTAGACTGGAGATCTAGAAATATCCACAGGCTACAAGATGAATATTAGTGTCTGATCCAGGGATGGTGAGGTATGACCTTAAAAAGACTCCATTCCAAGCAACTTTACTCAACCTTGACCCTGAGTCAAAATGGAAACCCAGCATCTAAGCAGGAAATAAGGAGGTTGAGCAGGGAGAGGCTATACCCTGGGAAACTGAGGCAGCTTGTGACACACACATCCATCGTCTTGAATAGCACTAAGAGGCAATGACCTTCTCCTGAGGAGCCCTCATTCCTAGAAAGAGAGTGAAAGACAAGGTAACAATTGTATGGTTTCAGTCTTAGTTCTCTCATGGTTGCCAACTAAAGGTTTTACTTTCTCTTTAGTCTGTGGCCAAGTTATGTGGAAGATTTTGGAAATGATTTTGTGTTTCTCCTTATCACTAGGAGGGTGGTCCTCTCATTTAGACCTGTGAGGGATCCATCCAAGGTGGCATGGAATTTCCGCTTCATTAAAGACTTCGTCTCCCAGTTGTGTGGGTCTGGACTCACACCTACAGAAGAAAGAAGGGAGACTGAGTTCTCAAACACAAGCCCAAGACCAGGATCTTGACCTCACCATCTAATTCTCCTGACTTAGTGACATGGTTTTCACAGATTTCTTACAATATGGTCACCTCGCCAACTGTTCCTCCTATGCCTGACTGATACCCCAATATGATCCACTTCTCTCATCTCTCTCCTGTCCACAGAAGCACACCCACTCAAATTCCTCTATAACCTAGAGGTGGAGGAAACTTTTCCAGCTATGCCTAAAAATCTAGAAGCAATTAGGGAAAGAGTGATGTATTTGATTTCATTTAAAAATTACATGGCAGAAACAAAAATAAATAAATAAGCAAAGCAAAATGAAAAACTCCAAATTGGGAAAAATATTTACAACTTACATCACAAATGGTTATATCCATAATATACAGAGTAATGAAAAAAATGAAGGCAAAAATGCCCCCAAAAAACACCAGGAAAGAAAAAGGGGCAATACATACAAACAAGTATTTCACACACACACACAAAAAAGTGCCTTAAACATGTAAAAATTGGGGCTCCTGGGTGGCTCATTCAGTTAAGTGTCTGCCTTGGATTGGGGTCATGATCCTGGGATCCTGGGATCGTGCCCCACCCCACCTCCAGCTCCCTGCTCGGCGGGAGGCCTGCTCCTCCCTCTCCCTTTGCCAGCCGCTCCCCCTGCTTGTGTTCTCTCTCTGTGTCAAATAAATGGATAGAATCTTTAAAAAAAAACATGTAAAAATTGCTCAGCCTAACTCATGATAAGACATTCAAAGGAAAAAAAAAAACTACTTCTCACCAATTAGACAGTCTGTGAGGAAATCAGCATTCCCATGCATCACTGAAAGTAATATGAAATGGTTCAAACCCTGTGGATGAGATTTGATGCTATCTAGTAAAATTACATTTCTATTTCCTCTTGGAACCAGTAATCTCTCTTTTAAGAATCTATCCTAAAGAAATAATACAAAAAATGAAAAGGTACAAGTACAAGGTCATTCCTTAAAGAAAAATTCATAGCAATAGAAAACTAGAAACAAGACAGCTGTCCACCAATAGGGGGCTGGATGAAGAAGCTATGGCACATCTACATCCTGGCATCCTAGGCAGCTTGAAAAGCAATGAGAAAAAAAAGAAAAGCAATGAGGACTCCCTCTCTGCACTGCTTTGACTACATTGTTTCGTGAAAAAAGCGAGGTACAGAAAAATGTATAGAGCTGTTTCTGTCCAAAACGATAGTCACAGACACATGGGACGATTTAAGTTTTTTTTTTTGGATTTATTTATTTTAGAGAGAAAGAGCAAGAGCAGGGGGTGGGGCAGAGGGAAAGAGAGAAGGGAAACAGACTCCCCACTGGACCTGGGGTTTGATCCCAGGACCCTGAGATCATGACCAGAGCCAAAACCAAGAGTCAGACATTTAACCAACGGAGCTACCCAGCAGCCCCTAAATTTAAAGTAGTTATATTAAATGAAATAAAAAATTCAGGGGCGCCTGGGTGGCTCAGTCATTAAGTGTCTGCCTTCGGCTCAGGGCGTGACCCCAGCCTTCTGGGATCGAGCCCTGCATCAGACTCCTCCGCTGGGAGCCTGCTTCTTCCTCTCCCACTCCCCCTGCTTGTGTTCCCTCTCTCTGGCTGTCTCTCTCTCTGTCAAATAAATAAATGAAATCTTTAAAAAAAAATTCAGTCCCTCAGTTGCAGTAGCCACATTTTAGATGCCGAACACCCACATGTAGCTACTGACTCCCAAGCTGGATAGCACAGATACATTTTCACTTCTGCAGACATTTTCATTACAGAGCACTGGTGTAGAATATGCCACCTTTTACAAATGAGCAGGAGAGAAAACTAATATACATATATTGTAAATTAGTATATGTTTTAAAATTGGAAGGTTAAAACCCAACTGATAAAAATGATTACCTGTAAGGCGACAGAGGAACCTATAAGCCCCGGATGGAAGAAAATGATGTACATTCCCACAAAAAATATAATACATATTTACAGGCTCCAGGTAGTAAAAAGGACAATCAGCAGTGACAGACCCAGTAGCAACGACCGTCTCTAGTTTCCAGACTGAATCCTCTAAAAAAATATTTCCCCCTAAAAGAACCAGGCTTCCCTGAAGAAACAGCTGATGCCGGGGCTGAGTAGGGATTGTACCAGATGACCCTGGACCAAACAGCTCATACCAGAAAGCATATCAAAGACACAAAAGCCAACCCAAAGGGACTCCCACAGGCCTAAGATAGACCAACTGAACATCAAATACATTAATAGCTGCAGATTACAGCCTCAAGTATATAAACATCTAGAGCTCATGATGACACTCTTAAAGAAAAACAAAAAACACACAAAACAAACCCACACTTCATCTTTGGAGGATCCAAGGGAAACAACTCATTATTTTAAAAAGCGGAAATAGTGCAAAAGAAGTAAACATTCATTCTTGCCTTCTGGGTGGACCATACCTCAGTGTAACCATGTAGTTGTTGAGAGGAAGTTTGTTTTATAGAAGGATTCTAACTAATAAATGCAGAAGAAATTAGAATTAAAACATCACTCCTTACATCTGTTAAAGAAAGGTAGGGTGCCTGGGTGGCTCGGTCATTAAGCGTCTGCCTCTGGCTCAGGTCATGATCCCAGGGTCCTGGGATGGAGCACCGCAGGGCTCCCTGCTTGGCGAGACTGCTTCTCCCTCTCCCTCTGCCTGCTGTTCCCCGTGCTGTGCTCTCGCTCTCTCTCTCCCTCCCCCTCTCTCTCTCAAATAAACAAATAAAATCTTTTTTAAAAAATGTAAATCTAGGCAATTATCCTTAAGAAGCAACAAAAACCTGAGTTAAAAGATGGATTGGAAATTTAATAATGGGTGGATCAGGCTGACAACACCTGACAGACAGCACATGGAACAGAGAGGAAAGTGAGAGGAAGGGAAAGCACAGGAAACACAGGGGAAATGGATGAGCATGTGCTTGCCTGTCCCCACTCAGGTCACTGGAACCTGTGCAGTTGACGCTGTGCTCTTTCCCAGCTCCATCCCACAGCCCCCTTCTGCACACAGCAGTGACACTGAAACTCTCACATCATGGAAATGTGGGCTCATGCCTGCTTGCTGTTCCATGTCCAAGTATTCTCTCTCTGGTAGTCATGATAGAATGTTCATGTCAGAGGCATTACGTTGACAGAATAAAGGAGGCAAAAATTAGAATGGGAAACTAACATTTTGAGGGCCTACTAGATGTCCCATGCTATACACTGTTATTTTCAGACTTTTTTTCTTTAAATCCTCAAAGCAATGCTCTGAGGGACACCATTACTTCTTTTCTACAGACTGGGAGGTATTCAAGCTCACAGAACAAAGTCCATGCTCAAAGAATTCTAGGAAGGTGACAAATGGACACAGAAGCCAACCTGAAGGGGCAAACACTGGCCAATTTTGTGACAATGTGACCAACAAAATAAATAATTATAATGTTAGGTGGTAACCCTTTCAGCAAAATAGGAATCTATGAGTCATAGTAGTTAAATAAATGGATGAATAAATAAATAAACCATAGGGGAGAGTGGGAAGCTCTAGCCAACATTTGAATATCAATTAATAATTCTAAAAGGAATAACAATTATAAAAGCAACACTTCATAGCTATCATAGTAATGAGTGATTCAGACAAGAATCATAAATGGATTTTCAGGCTATACCAAGTCCCACAGCAGTCACTGAGTCACCATGGTAACCATGCTGGCCAAGGAAACCTGGGAAAAAACATATAGCAGCCATCCTGATTTGTCTCCTAACATGTGCTAGGAACTGAGGAGGACTGGCACAGCTCACAATAACTCACCACACATATTCCTCACAAGAAATTTTCCTTCCAGCTTCAACAACACACACACACACACACACACACACACACACACACACACACACACACACGGTGTTATACATACTCTCTCCCTCTTCTCACTACCCAAGAACCCAGGAATTCATCGAGGTGGATTTATTTGGGGATTAAGAAGGAAAACTCCACAATTCAATTTTAACCACATATATAAGGTTGAACGCTACTAATCTATTTCATTTTAGTGACTATTTTTCTGGAAATGACCTATAGAATTTTCTCTGGAACATTATTCTCCCTAGTTTAAGTACTTTGTCAATAATATCTAAAAGCTAATATGGAAATCTAGGCAAATAAATATTGTGGCGATAAATTTTATGCATCAACTTCACAAGGTCCCAATGACCAAATATTTGATCAAACATTATTCTGGTTGGTTCTGTAAGACTACTTTTGAATGAGATACACATTTAAATGGGTAGTCTTTCAGTAAAGCAGCCAGTCATAAAGGTGGGTGGTCCTCATTCAATCACGTGAAGGCCTGAATAGCATAAAGGGCTGATCTCCCATGAGCCAGAGGGAATTCTGCCAGGAGACTTGCCTTTGGAATTTATCCACAACATCAGCATCTCATGTTTCTCTAGCAGACAGCCTTCAGACTCCAACTGTAACTCATTCCGGAGTCTACAGCCTGCCAGCCTCCCCTATCAGATTTTGAACCCGCCAAGCCTCCACAATCTCATGAGTCAATTCATTAAAATAAATCTCTGTCTATATATAAATATGCTATTGGTTCCGTTCCTCTGGAGAACCCTGACTAATACATGTGTTAAGCACCAAGTATCTTTTCCATCCCAGAGTAACTTGTGCTTTCAACTGAAAAGATTCCTGGCAACACTTGGCTACTGACGGTGTAGTGAAAATATAATACTTAAAAAGTATAATAAAAATATTACCATTGGGGTCCCTGGGTGGCTCAGTCGGTTAAACATCCGCCTTCGGCTCAGGTCATGAACCCAGTCCAGGGATCAAGTCCTGCATTGGGCTCCTCGCTCAGCGGGGAGCCTGCCTCTCCCTCTGCCTGCTGCTCCCCCCTGCTTGTGCTCTCTCTCTCTGACAAATAAATAAATAAAATCTTTAAAAAAATATTACCATTGGGGGCACCTGGGTGGCACAGCGGTTAAGCGTCTGCCTTCGGCTCAGGGCGTGATCCTGGCGTTATGGGATCGAGCTCCACATCAGGCTCCTCTGCTATGAGCCTGCTTCTTCCTCTCCCACTCCTCCTGCTTGTGCTCCCTCTCTCGCTGGCTGTCTCTATCTCTGTCGAATAAATAAATAAATAAATCTTAAAAAAAAAATATTACCATTGAGGAGCGCCTAGGTGGCTCAGTCCGTTAAGCATCTGCCTTCAGCTCAGGTCATGATCCTGGGGTCCTGGCAGCAAGACACCCATGTTTGGCTCCCTGCTCAGCAGGGAGTCTGCTTCTTCTTCTCCCTCTGCTCCTCCCCCTGGCTTGTGCTTTTCTTGCGCTCTCTCTCACTCTCTTTCTCAAATAAACAAAATCTTTAAAAAAAAATTACCATTGAGACAATCAACTGAATGGAAGGAGATATTTGCAAATGATATATCTGATAAGGGGTTAATATCCAAAATATATAAAGAACTTATATAACTCAACAGCAAAAACAAAAACAAATAATTCAATTAAAAAACAGGCAGAGGACCTGAAAAGACATTTTTCCAAAGAAGACATACCGACGACCAACAGACACATCAAAAGATACTTAAAATCATTAAACATCAGGTGCGCCTGGGTGGCTCAGTCGGTTAAGCGTCTGCCTTCGGCTCAGGTCATGATCCCAGGGTCCTGGGATCAAGCCCTACGTCGGGCTCCCTGCTCGTGGGGAGCCTGTTTCTCCCTCTCCTCCCCACTCGTGCTCTCTCTTATTCTCTCTCTCTCCCAAATAAATAAAATCTTTAAGAAAAAAAATTATTAATCGTCAGGAAAATGCAAATCAAAACCACAATGCGGTATCACCTCACATCCATCAGAATGCCTAGTATCAAAAAGACAAGAAATAACAAGTGTTGACAAGGATATGGAGAAAAACGAACCTTTGTGCACTGTTGGTCGGAATGTAAATTAGCGCAGCCACTGTGGAAAATTGTATGAAGGATCCTCAAAAAATTAAAAACAGATCTGCCATAAAATCCAGTAATTCCTCTACTGGGTATTTATACTCCTGAATGAAAATCCTAATTCGAAAAGATATATATCCCTATGTTTACTGCAGCATTACTTACAATAGCCAAGGTATGAAAGCAACCTAAGTGTCCATTGATAGATGAATGGATAAAGAATATGTGGTATACAGAAACACACATACACACACACACACACACACAAACACACACTCAATGGAATATTACTTGGCCATAAAAAAGAATGAGATCTTGCCGTTTGTCAAAACATGGATGGACCTACAGAGCACTATGCTAAGCGAAATAAGTCAGAGAAAGACAAATACTGTATGATTTCACTTATATGTGGAATATAAAAAACAAATGAACAAACAAACAAAAGAAGCAGAAACAGACCCATAAATCCAAAGAAAAAAACTGGTGGTTGCCAGAGGGGAGATGGATGAGGGCATAGGCAAAATTGGTTTAAAAAATACTGCCACTGTGCCTGGGTAGCGCAGTGGTTAAGTGTCTGCCTTCGGCTCAGGGCGTGATCCTGGCGTTCCGGGATCGAGCCCCACATCAGGCTCCTCCACTGGGAGCCTGCTTCTTCCTCTCCCACTCCCCCTGCTTGTGTTCCCTCTCTCGCTGGCTGTCTCTCTCTGTCAAATAAATGAATAAAATCTTTAAAAAAAATACTGCCACTGACAACAGTATCAGAAAGCATGAACTACACAGACATAATCTATGTAGCACAGCTATGTCCATAGATGTGTAAGGACTACACCCTGAACAGTGTAAAACATTGCTGAGACAAATTTAAAAAAGTCTAAATAAAGAAGGAACACATCATCTTCAGGGGTCAGAAGACTCAGTATTGTTAAAATGTCTATTCTCCCCATGGTGATCTATAGATTCAATGCAATTCTAAAAAATCCTAGCATATATTTTTTTTGAAGAAATTGACAGGCTTTTCCTAAAAGTCATGTGGAAATGCAAAGGGCCTAGACTATGAAAATTATGTTGAAAAAGAAGAAAATTGGAAAATAAGCACTACCTTATTTCAAGACTCATTATGAATCTACAGTCATCAATATAGTGTGATATTGGGACAAAGGTAGAAATGTATATCAAAGGAACAAAGGAACAAAATACCCACACTTATATATATAACCTGTTTTCGACAAAACTACAAAGGCAATTCTAGAAGAAAGGATAGTCTTTTCAACAAATAGTTCTGGGACAAGTATGTATCCATATATACAAACATAAACTGTGATCCATATATTATACCATATGCAAAAGTCAACTCAAAATGAATCACTAACAAAAGTACAAGAGCTAAAACTATAAAACTATAAAAATTCTTGTGGTCTTAGGTTAGGTGAAGATTTCCTACATATGACATCAAAAGCACAATCAAAACCATAAATGAAAAATTAAAAACTAGACATCTTCAAAATCTTCAAAAAAGAACTCCTGTTCTTTCAAAGACACTATTGAGAGAATTATAAGACAAGCTTCTGACTGCAAGAAAATATTTGCAAATCTAATATCTGATAAAGGACTTGTACCCATAATAAAAAACCTTGCAAAGTCAATAAGAAAACAGACATTCCAATAAATAAGTGGGCAAAAGATTTGAAAAGATGTTCCACCAAAGAAGGAATACAAAAGTCAAATAATAAATAAGCAATGAAATAAATTGCTTAAAAAAAAAAGTCAAATAATAAATAAGCAAATGAAAAGATGTTGAACATCATTAGTCATTAGGGAACTGTAATCTCACTACACCCCTCTGAAAATGGCTAAAATAAAAACAGAAACCATACCAAGTCCTGATAGAGTTGTGGAGGATGAACTCTCATACACTACTGGTGACGATGTAACACTGGGCAACCACGCTGGGAAAAGTTTAGCACTCTTACGAAGTTAATTTTACAAATTCTTTAAGTAAATACACCTCAGTATTAGAGAAAGAAAACATATGTCCAAGCAAAGACTTACTATACCCAAATATTCATAGCAGCTTTATTTATAAGATTGAAAATACCAAATATCCATTACCAGGTGAACAGACAGAACAAATTGTGGTATATCCATAAAGCAGAATATTAGGCAACAAAAAAGAAGGAAATATTAACACATGTAACAAATGGATAAATCTAGAAATAATTAGGTTGAAGGAAAGAAGATTGGCAAAAAAGAATACACGATATATGATTCCATAAAATTATAGGGGAAAAAAAACTAATCCATAGTGACAGAAGATCAGTGGTTGCCTGGGAATGGGGTAGAGTAACAAGGACAGAAATACTGGAGAGAGGTGGATGGGGCACTACAAAGGGGTATGAAGAAGCTTTTTAAGGTGATGGATATGCTCATTATCTTGATGGAAGTATTAGATTTACAGGTGCATACATATTGAAACTTATTAAAGCAAAAACTTTAAATATGTATGTATATTGCATGTTAATCATACCTGAATTATTTGTAGAATATTTATATATTCATAATTCTGTGATTCAATTAATTAGATGAAAGATTCCCGCCATTATGTTCTTACAGTATTAACAGATCTACACTATGTCTTTTCAAATTGGTCCATGGTACATAGAACCAAAGCAGAAAAAATCATTTTCAATGAAATATATCCAAATATTTAGGGAAAGTTGATGTCCATTTCCTCCCAAAATACGGAAAAAAATATATATTAAGAAAATGATCATAATAATATCTAAAAGTAACTGGTTATTTTAGGGAACATTGCATGGCTGTGTATCATTATAATAGGGCAAACTCTACGGTAACAAATAATTTTTAAAATATTAAGTTCTAGGGGCTCCCGGCTGGCTCAGTTGGTGGAGCATGCAATTCTTGATCTTAGGGTGGTGAATTCAAGCCCCACATTGGGTTTGGAGCCTACTTAAAAAACAAAACAGGGGCACCTGGGTGGCTCAGTCTGTTAAGCATACAACTCTTTTTTTTTAAAGGAATTTATTTTTAATACCAATCTCTTACAATCACTTGAATTTATTCTGAATTGGATACCAAAGACAACAGCAATATGTTATCAAAATTACTTTCAATAATCTGTAATCATTATAGGTTCTTTTTCAATTTTGTTGAGACAGGGAATTGTGAAAGAATTTATAAAATCATCTTTTATACTTAGTTTCTGAATTCCTAGTGAGCATAACAAAAGCATTTCAGGGAGACTCATCAAGTAACTGTTAACTGTACTTGTTTCTCTTTCATTTAGAGGCACTTTAAAAAAAATCTGATATATTCAGAAACAAGCATACAACTCTTGATTTCAGCTCAGGTCATGATCTCAGGGTTGTGAGATCAAGCCACCCTAGAAGTATAGCCTGCTTAAGATTCTTTCTCTCCTTCACTGCCCCTCCCCCTGTTCACACTCTCTCTCTCAAAAACAAAACACAAAAAAATAAAATATTACATTCTAGTCACTGACATTTTATTTTTTTTAAAGATTTTTTTTATTTATTTGACAGAGAGAGACACAGCGAGAGAGGGAACACAAGCAGGGGGAGTGAGAGAGGGAGAAGCAGGCTTCCACCCAGCAGGGAGCCCAATGCGGGGCTCGATCCCAAGACCCCAAGATCATGACCCGAGCTGAAGGCAGATGCTTAACGACTGAGCCACCCAGGCGCCCCGTAGTCCCTGCCATTTTAAAATAACACTTGGAAAATTTCTGGTTTCTGGTCCCTTAAAAAATGTCATTATATAATGGGAAAAAAAACTATAGTCACCAGGGGGGAAAAAATCTATATTACGATGTCAAATTGCTATAAAGATCTAACAACTGCACATTTCCACACCCATCTATGAGGTACATGGGAATTGCCAATTATTTATATGATGAGAAAAATATGTGTATATTTATTGCAAATGCATGTTAAAGACCAACTTCCACCTACAATTATATGGTCAATCTTCGACAAAGCAGAAAAGAATATCCAATGGAAAAAAGTCCCCTCAACAAATGGTGTTGGGAAAACTAGACAGCTGCATGCAGAAGAATCAAAATGGACCACTTTCTTACACCATACACAAAAATACGTTCAAAATGGATGAAAGACCTAAATGTGAGACAGGGAACTATCAAAATCCTAGAGGAGAACACAGGCAGCAACCTCTTTGACCTTGGCTATAGCAACTTCTTACTAGACAGTCTCAGGAGGCAAGGGAAACAAGAGCAAAAATGAACTATTAGGACTTTATCAAGATAAAAAGCTAAAGTGAAGGAAACAATCAACAAAACTAAAAGGCAGCCTGGTGAATGGAAGAAGATATTTGCAAATGACATATCAGATAAAGGGTTAGTATCCAAAATTGATAAAGAACTTATCAAATGCGATACCCCAAAAATAAATAATCCAGTTAAGAAATGGGCAGAAGACATGAATAGACATTTTTCCAAAGAAGACATCCAGATGGCCAACACACATATGAAAAGATGCTCAACATCACTCATCATCAGAAAAATGCAAATCAAAACTACAATGAGCTATCACTTCACCCCAGCCAGAATGGCTAAAATTAACAACACAGGAAACAACAAATGTTGGCAAGGATGCAGAGAAAGGGAAACCCTCTTACACTGTTGGTGGGAATGCAAACTGGTGCAGCCACTCTGGAAAACAGTATGGAAGTTCCTCAAAAAGTTAAAAATCGAACTACCCTGCTGAGATCCAGCAATTGCCCTACTAAGTAATTATCCAACAGATACAAAAATATGGATTCAAAGGTGTACATGCACCCCAGTGTTTAGAGCAGCATTATCAACAATAGCCAAACTATGGAAATAACCCAAGTGTCCATCAACTGATGAATGGATAAAGAAGATGTGGCATATATACACAATGGGATATTACACAGCCATCAAAAAGAATGAAATCTTGCCATTTGCAATGACATGGATGGAGCTACAGTGTATTATGCTAAGTGAAATAAGTCAGTGAGAAAAAGACATATACCATATGATTTCACTCACATGTGGAATTTAAGAAACAAAACAGATGAGCATAAAGGAAGGGGAAAAAAAAGAGAGGGAAGCAAACCATAAGAGACTCTTAATGGTAGAGAACAAACTGAGGGTTGCTGGAGGGAGGTGGGTGAGGGATGAGCTATATGGGTGAAGGATATTAAGGAGGGCACTTGTTGTGATGAGCACTGGGTGTTGTTTCTAAGTGATGAATCACTAAATTCTACTCCTGAAATCAATACTACATGTTAACAACTAGAATTTAAGTAAAAATTTGAAAAAAAAAAAGACCAACTTCCTTCACCAACTAGACAATTATTTTTCAGCAAAAACTTCTCTAAAATGAACCTCAAGAGTTACTACACAGCATGTAGACACAGAAGGAATAAAATTCCACCTGCTAAACCTCTTCTGCCATGATGAGATCAAAATAGCTTTCTATTTTTAGACTAGTTTGTGAACCTCACAAGAGCTATTCCACATCATGCTTTTGTTCAGATCTATGCACTCACTTGAACCAGGCATCAATTTCCACCAGGAGAGTGAAGTGTTGCAGTCTCCTGAGGACTGCTGCCCTTGAATCTGGAGTAGAAGCTTCAGCAGCCATCAGGACACAGATCCTCAGAATCTGCCTTCTTCAAGCACCTGCTATGAGTTGGATGAAGAGCTGCACAGGGAGAGACAGATCCAGCAATCTCTATGATTTACTGGCCTAAGTATGTGCCCAGCACCATGCCAGGCACTGGGTTAGTGGCAATGACACTGATAAAAACTGCATCATGTTCATAACAACCACGTTTCAATGGGCTTCTCACAGAGTCTTTTTCTCCTCCTTTCCTAGTTTATCCTCCTTTCCTAGTTTATCCTCCAACAACAAAGCTTAAAAGCAATAAGAAGTGGCCTGAATTCATAAAGACATTCATGATCCCACAGTAACCACGGGGCCATGGGCTTGCTCCTGTTTATCACTGTTCTCAGCAATCCTGTGGGTGAATCATTCTCATCCCCATTTTACAAACGGGAAAGCTGGGGCTCAGGGTCGTTATTTGTCTTGCCTCCCGCGCCCCTGTCTTTAAAGGAAAGCATCTCCAGGATCCCCTCGAGCAGGACCCACGCTAACTGGGGCTGGGCGAGATCCCAATGGTTTTACCTACGAGACAGCCGTGGCACCGACTCCCAACGCGGGGAAGAATCAGCTTGGATCTGGATCCCTTTGTCTCCTCACACCGCATGGCGGTTCAGCCCCCACCGCGGGGACCCACACCTTCAACAGAGTCCCAAACACCTGAAGGTGGAACCCTGCTCTTCTATCGAGGGCCCTTCTGTCTCTATTAAAAAGTCGTCACGGTCGCCATATTGACGTCAGGTTTCTATGGCAACCGCGAAGCGTGGGCTGGTCTTCCACACCTGCGTTGCTTCTACACACTCTTCCACCGCCTCGCGCATAGTTGCAAGCTAGCACCTGACTCTTCAGGCCACAACGTGAGAAAAAATAGTAATTAGAGGCACCAGACTGGGACTCGAGCAATTCATGGACCTCTTCCGTTGTTGATGGAACAAAACA
Organism: Ursus americanus; assembly: GCF_024610735.1. NCBI lineage: Eukaryota > Metazoa > Chordata > Mammalia > Carnivora > Ursidae > Ursus > Ursus americanus. The sequence goes on along the minus strand of NC_142164.1, from coordinate 42,883,018 downwards.
TATTCCTCTCTTCAAGAATTTTGCTTCTTTTGAAGAAACACTGGGGGAGTATTATCAGTACACAGAGCCCCCAGGGAGATATCCTAGGGTTCTTGAAGATAAGCTAGACCTTGGAGGGTGAACGTGAAAATCAGGGCCATGTTAAGCGGTTAGCCATCTGTGGCAGAAAACTGAAAGATTGTCTATGATAATGTGACTGAATGATCTGGATACAAATGCGAATAATGGCATTTCAGAAATCACAGTAATTTCAGGGAGGCAGGCCTAAACTATTAGAGTCAGTTAGTAGGCAGACACCTAGTCAGTTGTACCATGCATTGTTTTTTCCTGGAGAATTCTTATCCTCCATTTCCCATATTTTCTTCCAGGTGTAGGGACATCTATAACCAAACACGCTCGCTTCCGTCTCAAGAGAATCACTTACCTGATTAATGAGGTTGGAGGGACAAATGGGTTGCACAGCCCAAGCCCACTCCCTTCAAGACTCTTGTAGCAAGCTGCCCTTATGGAGCACATGTTTTCCTCTGCCCCCAGGGATGGATCTAAAAATAGACTCCTAGCACTTCTCCCCTTTTCTGTGTCTTGTTGTCTCCCCAAGTGTTCTTATGGTATTGTTCCAAAATGTTTGGGCCTTTAAGGGATCCCCAAAACACACCCCCTTCTCCACATCTGGGTTCTAAACCACCCTAAAAAATATGAAAAAAAAAAGAATAAGGAGAAAAGTATATCTACTTTATTTTTTATAAAAATGATATTGGAGAATTTGGCTTAGATTTGCCATAAGGGAATTATGCTTCCTATTAATGAACCGCAGAATTGGGCAAACATTACTATCCAGCAGTGCTGCACAGGGACAGTCAAAAAGGTCAAGGGCTGCAAGGCATATGTATCTGCTGTCTGAAGAAGGAGTTCTATTTGTATTCAAGAAGAGTGGCTTCCTTGCAAGGCTATCTCTATAGCAGGAAAAAGTATTTCAGGACAGTTTCTTTGAGAAAACTCCTTGAAATGACTAAATAGTCCTTGTTCTAATTACGTACTCACCAAGTCACCTTCTGAGGTAGGGTTTTCCATGTGTCTCAGGGAGCAGCTTGAAGCACTACCCTATCATTTCCTTGACAAACATGATTGCAGGGGAGTCTGTTCTTGTAGAAGGGGATTGGAATGAATTCTAAATTCCAAGAATAGGATGAAAATCATATATCATGAAAATTTTTGTTGGAAATCCTTTCAAGAAGGAATTGAGGAAATGTTCAAAATCTATACCCACACTTAAACTCACACACTAGCCATAGCCAAAATTATAACTAAGTCCTACCAAACTTTCAAGAATAAGCAAATCCCTGTCTTATCCAATGATTACAGACCACAAAAAAGAGAGTTCACCAAAAATACGTGTTTTGGATATCCATTTATGTTTAACAAACACCGCCAATAGCGAATTTTTGTCCCTCAGGATTCTGTGGGCTGACTGGGCTCAGCTAGGTTGTTTTCTGCTCCGTGTGATATTTGTCACCTGGGGCTGCAGTCATCTGGAGGCTGCACTCAGCTAGGACATCCAATCACTCACGTGGTGTTCATTGTTGCTGGGGATTCAGCTGGAGCTGTTCACTGGGACACCTTGGTTCTCCCCCACAGAGTCTTACTTGTGTACGGTTGCCAGATAAAATCAGGACACCAAGTTAAATTTGAATTATAGATAACTAACAAATAATTTTTAGTGTAAGTATTTCACATGCAATGTCACTTTGTTTATCTGAAATTCAAGTTCAACTGGGCATCCTGTACATTATTTGCTAAATTTGGCAACCCTAGGAGAGGAGCCTATGAATCTATCAAATAAGCATGTTCATTTTCTGAGGTCCTTATTACTATGGCTTAATGATTTGAATGGCCTTAATACAGAAGTTTTATTTTTACCAACAAGGGAAATTTGTATGAGGGTTTAGAAAAGGATCCCCAAAGTGATTCTGAGGTACAATCTGGTTAAGGGGCCCTGGTTGACAGGGAAGTTCAGGACCACATGAATTCCCTGATTCAAAGAGGAAAGATAGCTACTATTTATGGGACAGATTATTTAGAGGGTTCCAGATCCAGGTTCTTCATGCTAGTGGTAGGATTTAATTTCACAACAGCCCTGCTATTGAGGTATCACTATTCTCTCATCATAGATGTATGTTACTCCAAAGCACATGCTCCTAAGCAATCTCTGACAAAGAGATTGCTCCCCATGCCCACTGCCAGAGTCAGGGATGGGAACTGGCAGTCTGGGCACTGTTAGCTGCTGGTGGCAAGTTTCAGCAAAGGTATCAGGACATGTTCTGTTGAGGTGGTTAATCTCTGTTCTCCTGGTGTTTACCCTCGCTGCTGCAGGGAGCCAGGATTGGTGCCTCTTCCCCTACTTCAGGGGAGGTTGGAGAGGAGATTGGAAGCAGAAGCTGTCTGAAGCCTGTGTTTCTTTCATCCTTTGTGAAAACTTCAATTTTTAGAAATGATTGGGCTGCTTGTACCTTGTAGGGAGGAAAGGGCCTTTTAGGACACAGAGAAGGAAGTATTCTCTCAGAGAGGGATGAGGTCGGAGGTCTACAGGTCTTCTCAGGAGTACGTACAGAAGCAGTGCTCCATAAACACTGGGTGTGACTCCGTGGGTGGCCTGTCAAGGCTAGGAATCTAGATGTGATTGATTTTCTAGTACGGATCCAGAGATGGATGAAGAAAGAATGGGATTCCAGCTTTTGCCCTAATTACATCATGCATTCTCAACAGAGGTGACATCACCCCCAAGGAGCTGAAGATTGGTTCTTGGGGGTAGAGTTTTCATAGATATTACGATGGTCTGTGAACTTTCAAAGGACCACAGTATACAAACAGATAAACTACATTTGTGGTCTTAAAAATGTCATATTGCACTGGGGAGTAGGGTTGGAGGTGATTCAGCAAAAAAAATGTCTGAAAAGGCTCCTTGAAGGGGGCGATAATGAAAGAAACTTGACAAACATTTTGTATACAGTGACCTTTTATGTATCTGGTGGGCCACCAGGTGTTAGGGACAGGTCACTTAAATTTCCCCATGGGTACTCACTCAATAATCACTCTTGGTGGTGACAGTGATGGTGATGGTGATGATGATGATGATTATTATAGAAATGCAATCCTGCACCTGAAGTCAAGAGAACTGGGTACGTGAATTGTTGGTTTTTAAGATGATAAATAGAAAAGGATCAGTAAGAATAGGTGTTTTCTCTGGGGAAGAGGATATGGAGGGTAGGAAATTAATGTTTATAAAATTAATGTAAACAAGTGATATTCTAAGTTGTAATCTCCTTTCATCTTTTTTTAAGGGGGCTCTACACCCAATATGGAGCTTGAACTCAAGATCCCAGGATCAAGACGGAGCCTGCCAGGCACCCTGTAGTCTCTCCTTTTATCTTAACACATATTCAAGTTATGTATTTAATCCTATAATTCAGATCATGATAGGAAGTCAGGGGAGGTTAAGTAAATCAGGGAAACTGCCCCGAAAGCCTGCTCAGTAGTGGAAACTGGAATTACTCTAAAATTTTTCCCATTGTGTCCTGAAGCTGCCAAGGCTCTGAATGCCCTAATCTCTCTGGGCATTGACATTTGATGCTGCCCAAAGTGTTGTTTAGCTTATTAATAATGACCTCTGTTATTTTCAATTATACTATTATTGTGAATTTTATTTATTTTTTAATTTTTTGAAAGATTTTATTTATGGGGCGCCTGAGTGGCTCAGTCATTAAGCGTCTGCCTTTGGCTCAGGGCGTGATCCCGGCCTTCTGGGATTGAGCCCCGTATCAGGCTCCTCCGCTGGGAGCCTGCTTCTTCCTCTCCCACTCACCCTGCTTGTATTCCCTCTCTCACTGGCTGTCTCTCTCTCTCTCTCTCTGTCTCTTTTTTTAAAAGATTTTGTTTATTTATTTGACAGAGAGAGAAAGAGAGAGATCACAAGTAGGCAGACTGGCAGGCAGAGAGAGAGGGAGAAGCAGGTGATAGGGTGCTTGAGCAGGGAGCCCGACACGGGACTCAATCCCAGGACCCTGGGATCATGACCTGAGCCCAAGGCAGACGCCACCCAGGAGCCCCAGATATTATTGTGAATTTTAAACCACGGTGAAAGGCAATTCATTTCCACTTTTTTCTATCCCAGTTGGGGTCTCCTGGAGATCTAGGGAGGAAGTGAATGTGAAGATACTGCACCACGGGCTTCAAAAAGCGTGGTAAATATTAGAAAACCACAGCAAACTATAACACTGAGGAGTTTTCAATAATGTAGGTATAATTGATAACTGTAGATTTCAGTGCAGATATAATAAATAAAGCTAATATAGCATAAAGGGGGGAGGGTAAGGGGACCTATTAAGGTGAGGTTTCTACATATCAATTGAAGTGGTAAAGTATTGATTCTAAATAGATTGTGAGAAATTAAGTAGGTAGTTTGTAATCCATAGAACAGCCACAAAAATGTTATATGAAAATATGTTCAACATCACAATGGAAAAATTAAAGTGAAGTACTAAAAAGCATTCAAATAAGCCAAAGGAAGGCAAGAAAGCAGAAACAGGTTAATGAAAAACAGAGGGGACAAACAAAAAAAATAATGTAGTAGATCTAAATTGAAACATCAATAATTACATTATTTGTCAGGGTGCCTGGGTCGCTTGGTCAGTTGGGCATCTGCCTTCGGCTCAGGTCATGATCTTGGGGTCCTGGGATCGGCCGCTCATCGGGCTCCATGCTCAGCCACCTCCTTCTGCCTACTGCTCCCTTGACTTGTGCTCTCTCTCTCTTTCTCTCCAAATAAACAAATAATTTTTTTAATTACATTATTTGTCAGTGGTCTAAATATATAACCAAGTAACTGAGATTGTCAGAATGGATTTAAACAACAGCATAAACAAAAAAGGCCCGACTATATGTTGTCTACAAGAAACTTGAAATATAATGATACAGATAACTTAAAAGTAAGAGGATGAATGAAAATGTACCATGCAAACACTGATCAAAAGGAAGTAGGAGCATCTACATTATCAGACAATTTAGACTTGAAAGCATAGACAATTACCAGACATAAAGAGGGTCAGTCAATTCACCAAGGAGATATAATAATTTTAAATGTGTACTGTATTATATCTAACAACAATCTCAAAATCTTTGCAGCAAAAGTGATGGAATAAACACATCCACAGTTATAATTGGGGTCTTCAACACTCCTCTCTCAGAATTAGTAGGCAAACATCAGCAAGGTTATAAATGAACTGAACACCACCATCAACCAACTGGATCTAATTGATATTTATAGAACAGTTCACCCCAAAACAGCAGAATACACACTCTTTTCAAATGCACATGGAACAGGCAGCAAGATTGACTATATCCTGGATCACAAAACAAACCTTAACAAATTTAAAGAACTGAAACCAAACAGAATGTGTTATCTGACAATAATGAAATAAAACTCTAGAAATTAATAACAGAAAGATCACAGGAAAATCTTTAAGAACTTGGAAACTATGCAGCACATATCTAATTAATTCATGGGTCAAACAGGAAGTCTCAAGAAAAATCAAAAATATATAGAACAAAATTTAAATGAAAAGACAAAATGAAAACCTACGGCTATCAAAATTTCAGGGTCTGAAAACAAATTGTCAGGGTTGGGATGGGGAGAATGGGTGACTACAAAGGGAACAGGGGAATTTTTTGACAAGATGGAACTCTTGTATATCTTGATTGTGATGGCGGTTACACAACTGTATGAATTTTTCAAGACTCACAGAATTGTATTCTAAAAGGAGCAAATTTTTCTTCTAAATCATAACTTAATGAAAATAACTTTAAAAACATTCATTTATTAAATGAAGAACATAACTAGATCAGTGTTATTCTGTGATTACAATTTCATATCTGAAAAACAAATCAGTTGATGAAAAGAGCAATGTGGGGTGCCTGGGTGGCTCAGTCGTTAAGCCTCTGCCTTTGGCTCAGGGCATGATCCCAGGGTCCTGGGATCGAGCCCTGCATCGGGCTCCCTGTTCTGCTGGGAGCCTGCTTCTTCCTCTCCCACTCCCCCTGCTTGTGTTCCCTCTCTCACTGTGTCTCTCTCTGTCAAATAAATAAATAAAATCTTAAAAAAATATATTAAAAGAAAAAGAAAAGAGCAATGTAACTATTCATGTATGTATATTTCAGTGTGCATAGAGAAATGAATGCCAAGTAAAACCAAATGATAGCAGTAGTTATCTTTGGGGAACAGAATGGAGGAATATTTGTCAGGGAAAAGACTTTCACTGTGGCTGTGAGGCATTTTAAACTGCACATAAATTATTTCAATTTATAATCCATTATGAAATAGCATATATGGAAGATATTCTGATAGGCACTAAAGGTACTGAGGAGAAGTATAAAAATGACATTCAATATACTCTTAAAACATTTGTCTAACTCTTTGTTCCACTAAAATTAATGTAGGAATGATAACTAGCTTCATATGGTGTATGATAGAAAAAAACGCAAAAAATAAAATGTTCAGTGGATACAGCTAAAATTTAAATAAGTGTGATCTATATTCCTTCTGAATTATAGTTCATTAAGGGAAAATGTTATGCCCCGAGTGAATAATAATAGTATCTCTTAAAGAACATCAAATGATCAGGAACTGTGCCTGAGTAGTATTATAATAGAAAAGAAGTCATAGAGGAATATGGGTCTCTTGTCATGAACATAACAATTTCTAGGTGTTTCAGGGGCACCTCGATGGCTCAGACGGTTGAGAGTCCAACTCTTGATTTCGGTTCAGGTCATAATCTCAGGGTCATGGGACTGAGCCCCACTTGGGGCTCCACACTCAGCAGAGAGTTGCCTTGGGAATTCTTTCTCTCCCTCTGCGCCTCCCCACCTCCCCCCCCCTCAAATAAATAATCTTTTTTTGAAAAAAGAACTTCTAGGTGTTTCAGACCCAGACAAGGAAAGTGGGCTGGGTGTCTCAGTGACCTCTGTTCTCCCTTAGCAAGGCTTATAGACTGATGAAGGATTAGCTGCCCCCCAGCCCTCTTTACCTTATGCAATACATTTCAGCTGCCTCCCAGCCCTCTTTATTTTGTGCAATACTTTCACAGATGTGGGAGAATCAGGAGTCTCACTTGCCAGCCCACGGCATGTCACATATCATCACCAGCCACTAGCCATACATCAGATTTCCATAGTAACAAGGACACAGTCCTGTCACCTCAGCAACAGAGGCTCTATCTACAAGGCTGCTCTTCATGGCTGTTCTGCTCTGTTTGCAAGGAAGGGTGATATTTCTACTCTCAGAGTCCAACACCTTCCTGGCTACCAAAAGCAAGTGGACTCTCACCTGTTTACAAACTCTCTAGTGCTTTGCCAGAGTTCTGTAGGTAAAATGCAAACTCCTGACCATGGCCTAGAGGGCCCTGTGTGCTCTGGCCCCTGCCTTCCTTACTAGTCCTATCTGCGGCCACTCCCTCTCTCACATTCACTCGGCTACACTGGCCTCACTCCATTCCCAAAGGGCCAAACTACTTCCCACCCCAGGGTCTTTGCCCATGCTACCCCTCCCCCACCTGGGATTCTCTCCCACCCTACCTCTCTCCTGCTCACACTTCAGGTTACTCTTTAAATGTAATTTCTCAGAGAAAATTTCTTTACCTCCTTGCCATCTAAATTAGATCCCCAATATTGTCCCTTCACAGGATGCTGGATTTTGCACCTCGAAGGCCACTTGAGCAAAAGTGCATGACAAAAAGGGAAAAATGCAAGTAAAGCAGATGGCATAGTGCCTGGAATATGGTTGTTACTCAATCCAAGTACCATAACTTCTTTGACCTGGCTCCCTGGTACAATTTGCTTTGGTAGCTGAGGAGAGAAGAGAGGAGATGACTCACCCACAGTCCTGTCAACAGTGAAGGCTCAGGCACTGAGACTCAGGCAGTACTTCTGACTCTTGCTCCAGTGTCCCTCCCTGTAGATGCATAGCCACCAAATGCCTCATCTTTCTGGAGCTCCAAGAAGGTCCCAGCCTCTCAGCTCATGAATACACCTGAATTGAACCTACTGGACCCAAAAAGGCCACAGCAAAGGCATAATCATTCAGTAGAAAATACGAAGTCTTTTTCTCCAACCCCACTCTAACAGACAACTCATTCTATAGCATTCTTTAAACAGAAATGACTCTGAATCTGTTACATAATGTAACTGAGGGTGCCTGTTTTCCTTCTTCTTTTAACATTCTCAAAATTTTCTCTAAGACATAATGACAATCTGAGGAAAATGAAATCTCTCTTAAAGAGGGGAAAAGACAGAATGAGAAGGAAACAAACATTTGCTGCCAGTCTTTTCTACACATTCTAGATATTCTGCTTGGTATCAGGATATCGTCTTACGGATTATAAGAGTGAGGCTCAGAGAGGTTAAATATGTGCCAGGGTCACAAACCTACTAAGATAAAGAAATGCTATCATAATCCCCATGTGCTTGATTCAAAGTCCTGTGTTTGTCGCCAAGGAACTGTTGAAAAGGAAAAACAAAGCTGGGGGCATCACAATGCCGGATTTCGAGCTGTACTACAAAGCTGGGATCACAAAGACAGCATGGTACTGGCACAAAAACAGACACATAGACCAATGGAACAGAATAGAGGACCCAGAAATGGACCCTCGGCTCTTTGGGCAACCAATCGTTGATAAAGCAGGAAAAAACATCCAGTGGAAAAAAGACAGTCTCTTCAATAAATGGTGCTGGGAAAATTGGACAGCTACATGCAAAAGAATGAAACTTGACCACTCTCTCACACCATACACAAAGATAAACTCCAAATGGTTGAAAGACCTCGATGTGAGACAGGAATCCATCAAAATCCTAGAGGAGAACATAGGCAGCAACCTCTATGACATCGGCCAAAGCAACCTTTTTCATGACACATCTCCAAAGGCAAGAGAAACAAAAGATAAAATGAACTTGTGGGACTTCCTCAAGATAAAAAGCTTCTGCACAGCCAAGGAAACAGTCAAAAAAACTAAGAGGCAGCCCACGGAATGGGAGAATATATTTGCAAATGATGCTACAGATAAAAGACTGGTATCCAAGATCTACAAAGAACTTCTCAAACTCAGTACGCGAGAAACAAATAATCAAAGAAAAAAATGGGCAGAAGATATGAATGGACACTTTTCCAATGATGACATACAAATGGCTAACAGACACATGAAAAAATGTTCAAAATCATTAGCCATCAGGGAAATTCAAATCAAAACCACACTTAGATACCACCTTACGCCAGTTAGAATGGCAAAAATTGACAAGGCAAGAAACAACAATTGCTGGAGAGGATGTGGAGAAAGGGGATCCCTCCTACATTGTTGGTGGGAATGTGAGTTGGTACAGCCACTCTGGAAAACAGTGTGGAGGTCCCTTAAAAACCTAAAAATTGAGATACCCTATGACCCAGCCATTGCACTACTGAGTATTTACCCCAAAGATACAGACATAGTGAGGAGAAGGGCCATATGCACCCCAATGTTCATAGCAGCATTGTCCACAATAGCCAAATCGTGGAAGGAACTGAGAGGCCCTTCAACAGATGAATGGATTAAGAAGTTGTGGTCCATATATACAATGGAATATTACTCAGCTATCAGAAAGAACGAGTTCTCAACATTTGCTGCAACATGGATGGCACTGGAGGAGATAATGCTAAGTGAAATAAGTCAAGCAGAGAAAGACAATTATATGATTTCTCTCATCTATGGAACATAAGAACTAGGATGATCGGTAGGGGAAGAAAGGGATAAAGAAAGGGGGGGTAATCAGAAGGGGGAATGAAGCATGAGAGACTATGGACTATGAGAAACAAACTGAGGGCCTCAGAGGGGAGGCGGGGTGGGGGAATGGGATAGACCGGTGATGGGTAGTAAGGAGGGCACGTATTGCATGGTGCACTGGGTGTTATACGCAACTAATGAATCATTGAACTTTACATCAGAAACCAGGGATGTACTGTATGGTGACTAACATAATATAATAAAAAAATATTAAAATAAAAAAAATAATTAAACAAATGATCACTCTCTAGAATGGAAAATTTTAAAAAGGATTGCTAATCATGAATAATAAAACAGGAATATTTAATACATAAAATTTTAAAGTATGTATAACTCAGGTCAACTAGATTATATAATGATAAAAATCTTCTGTACACCTACATTTATCATACAAATTATGAAAGACCACTGGATGAAGAAATAAAGAAGCCAGAATTTGTAAGTGTAAAAGAAAAAAAAACAAAGTCCTGTGTTTGGAACCAGGCATTCCTCCTCCTCTTTAGATGGGCTACGCAGAGCAATGGGCACTCTCATAAAAGTTTGTTGGATTTTAACCTTGCATCCACTTACAGAGCAACTTGATCATATCTAGCAGATTGTGCCTACCTGATGACACCTCAAATGGACCCACAGGTATATACCCAGAACCACTGTCAGGTGTGCCCTAGGAGGCCTGTACAGGAAAGGCCTTTGCACCACTCTTTTTAAAAATGCAAATCTGAAAATAACTCACACATCCATCAACAGATTATTCTGGATAAATAAATCATGGTACAATCATACAGTGAAATACAATATACCAGTCAAAAATAGAGTGTAGATGAATCTCAGAAACAAAACATGTGGTAGAAACTGCAAGTTATGCAATGATACCTAGGTAAACCCACATACGTATGTTACCAAAACTCAAACTTGTCTGTATACCTGATGTGCGTTATGCCAATGTTTGAGGCACTGGTTTTGAAGTAAAAAAAAAAAAACTTTATTATCAGAAGACAGCCCAATGAGGGGCGCCTGGGTGGCTCAGTCGTTAAGCATCTGCCTTCGGCTCAGGGCGTGATCCTGGAGTTCTGGGATCGAGCCCCACGTCAGGCTCTTCCCCTGGGAGCCTGCTTCTTCCTCTCCCACTCCCCCTGCTTGTGTTCCCTCTCTCGCTGGCTGTCTCTCTCTGTCAAATGAATAAATAAAATCTTTAAAAAAAAAAAAAAAAGAAGACAGCCCAATGAGAAGGCAGGGGATCATCCCCTAAGCTGCCTTGCCCTGAGCCTAGGGACAGCTTATATACATGAGAGGAGGGTAAGGGGTTTCTTGAAAATTTGAGGCGGAGGGGAGACCTTGAAACAATCTGGAGGTAAGCATTCTTCCAGACAATGGAGTGATATTTGGGACCTGGTACTATCAGATTTGTCAAGACAGATGTTACCGTCCAGTCGCCACTAGGTTTCTACGATCAGCGGGTAAACAGGGACTAGGGGTAAAAAAGGCAAAAGTAATGATGGGTTGTGCATGAGGTTAAGAGGTGCATAAAGCATACTGAGGGAGCAAAACAAAATGTGGAGCTAGGTTAATGATGCAACTAATACAGCTATAGCTCTGCTTATGCTTTCAAAACAGATTCAGGAACTAAGCGTCAGGTCTCACATGTAGTGAGGAATGTAAAGACTTTCTTATGATGTTTTATTAAAATATAGATGTTTAAGACCTACTCTAGACTTACGGGTTCTCTTTCTCTATTTGACATCCCTTTGGTGTATATTCTTACTGCATGCTTGGTATATTCATGGTATATTGTGTATGTATGTCCTGGGATTATTATATATCTTTTTTGAGAGAGAGAGAGAGAGATTGAGAACATTTGCTCTAGCGGGAGTGCAGGTATGGGGGAGGGGCAGAAGGAGAGAGAGAGAGAGAATCCCAAGCAGGCTCCACACCACCTAGTGTGGAGCCTGACACAGGCTTGATCTCCCAACTCTGAGATCATGACCTGAGCTGAAATCAAGAGTCGGACACTTAACCTACTGAGTCAACCAGGTGCCCTGGATTATTATAAATCTTGAGATTTTTGTTCCTTTATAAAAACTATGTTCATCTATTTTTTGCAAATGAGATGTAGCATTCATTGTCTTCATTGAAAATATGCATAATAATATCCTTAAACACATTTTGTCTAAAACTTTGTAAATTGTCTTTGTTATCGTTGTTTTGTATGCCACAGAAACAAAATTTCCTTGTCAATTTTATTATTCTTGTTATAAGCTCCTCAACTTTTTCACTTTAGAAAATTAACCACAGGGGCATTTAGGTGACTCAGTCAGTTGAGCGTCAGACTCTTAGTTTCAGCTCAGGTCCTAATCTCAGGGTCCTGGGATGGAGCCCCACATCAGGCTCCCCGCTCAGTGCAGAGCCTGCTTGGGATTCTCTCTCTCTCTCTCTCCCTCTGCCCCTTGTCCCACTCACACCTTCTCTAAAATAAATAAGTAAAAATCTTTTAAAAAAATAAATAAAAGGAGTTAACCACAGCCATTTTAAGCCTCTGTCATCTACTCCAATTCCGACTCCAATTCCTGTGTTTTTTTCCACACCATGAAACAATTCTCCAACACCAGCTGGGTGTCCTACATTTCAATTCAATTCTGACACTATCTACCTAGAATAGATAGCCCCCCCCCACTTCAGACATCAACCTCAAGTCCAGGTTGTCACCTATGCCTCTGACTGATTAGTTATAGATTTGGAGGTTCCAACCACCCCCTCCTTGTGATGAGAGAACAGAAGGCAAGCTGAGGACAAAGCAGAAGCTGAAACCCTGCAAACCGCCCCCCCCCCATGTATGCAACATTCCTCAGGCACTGCTGGCGGCCCTAAAGCTAAGGAAAGGAAAAAACAAATAGTTAACTAACAGAGATCACAATCCTGCAAGACCTGAGTCTCCCTCAGTTTACACATGTCCTAGTAATTTACAAGGAAGAAGCTTTCTTATCAATAGCCTAACTTCCAGAGACCCATAATTCAGTTTCCTGGAGCCCTAACATTACCATCCCCTCCATAAAATTGAGGGAGGCTGAGGCAGAAGGAAATGTAAATAAAATGGTATTTCTTTTAAACCTGAAGCCCATTGACAAGGACATGTGATAGAAGGAAAGTAACATTCTCCTGGGATCTCCCAACTATCTTACTATTAACACCTTCTAGAGGGGTCAACAACCTTAACTTGACAATGGCAAGGCCTCCAGTGTCCTGCGAGTCTTCTCTAACATATAAAAGTACTTTCTCCTGGGGTGCCTGGGTGGCACAGCGGTTAAGCATCTGCCTTCGGCTGAGGGTGTGATCCCGGCGTTGTGGGATCGAGCCCCGCATCAGGCTCCTCCGCTGTGAGCCTGCTTCTTCCTCTCCCACTCCCCCTGCTTGTGTTCCCTCTCTCGCTGGCTGTCTCTATCTCTGTCGAATAAATAAATAAAATCTTTAAAAAAAAAAGTACTTTCTCAACCTCCCTTTTTCCTTACCTCCCCCAACCCCATAGTATATAAACAGCCACCCCTCACAAACCCGGAGCAGCAGCTCTTTCTGCCTGCGGGTCTTGTCCCTGTGCTTTAATACACCACCATTTTGCACCAAAGACGTCTCAAGAACTCCTTGGTCATCGGCTCCAGACTCCACGCCACTGAACCTCACCTATATTCCACAACCTCATCACTTGGGTTTGATGAATTTGCTACAATGGCTCACAAAAGTCAGAGAAACATCTTATTTACTTATTTTACTTTCCCATTGTACTTACTAGATTACTGGTTTATTATAAAAGGATGTAACTCAGGAACAGCCAGATGGAAGAGATGCATAAGGGAAGGTATAGAGAAAGGGGTGCAGAGCTTTTGTACCATCGCCAAGTACACCACCCTTTCCAAATCCCCTTGTGTTCACCAACCCAGAACAGCTCTGGGCCCCATCTTTTTGGGTTTTCATGGAGGCTTCATTATGTAAGCATGATTGATTAAATCATTAGCCATTAGTTATTTTTTAAGTTTTTTTTTTTCAGTAATCTTTATGCACAATGTGGAGCTCGAACTCACAACCCTAAGATCAAGAACTTCTTGCCCTACTGACCAAGCCAGCCAGCAGCCCCTGGCCAAGGGTTATTGAACTCCATCTCCAGTCCCTCTCCCTTCCCCAAAGGGTGGTGTGGGGTGGGACAGAAAGTTTCAACTCTCTAATCACAAGATTGGTTCCCCTAGCAACCGGCCTACCCTTAGGTTACCTCAGGTCTTGCCAAATTGCCTCATTAACATAACAAAAGATACTGTTACCTCTCTCTTCGCTTAGGAAATTCCAAGAGTTTTAGGAGCTCTGTGCTACGAGACACAAAGACCAAATACCTATTTCTTATTATAAATCAAAATGTCATATCTATAAATAGGTTTCGTTTTACTCTGATGCTTGCCCAAAGACTGAAATCAGCTACAGGCCAGAGTTTATGTCTTCAGGAAAGAATGACTGCTTCAGAGCCCTGCAGAAATCGATTTCAACACAAAGAGGATGAAAATTTGCCTAGTAAAGAAAACAATGAGTGAGCCCCTTTAAGATTCAGACAGTGCATTACTTACCTAGACGTTAAAAGGATGAGTAGCCAAAGGTAACAGTTCTCGTCCCTAGCACTGGGAAACCCCAAAAAGGGCCAGAAGACTGCAACATGGATTATAGGACACCCTGTTTCTGGGGAGTCAATACAGTCCTGCGGCTCAACAGTTCTATAGCCTATAGCTGTACCTCAAAAGAGAAAGACTCAAACCCATCAGAATCCAGGAGGCAACAAGAAACTCTTAGGATAACCTCCTGCTAGATAAGAAGGCAAGTGGGAAATGCTGTGGTAACAGCTTTTCAGAAGGCTTCCAGGCTCCTGTCTGGAAAGCTAACAAAGGGCATTCTTCTGTGACTCAGATAAGCTGAGGCTTGAGTCTAGCCTACATGGCCAATGTGGATACATGCAAAGTTGTTGTGGTGCTAGAAAGGAGCTGTTTCCCCAAAAAGGAGTATGCTAGATGTTTTAGTCTGACTCTTGAAAGAGTACATTTATGGATATGGACTTCTGAAGTCTTTGCTTCAGCAACTTAAACCAGACCAATGGACTGAGTCATGATTTCCAGGATGCTTTTTTAGTTCAGAAGCAGATGGGTCCATGAGACTACTAACCTAAGATCCAGCAGAACAAGAGTTAATTATATAGGACTGAATGACCTGATGAGGGATGATTGTAATTTTTGTTTGGAATATTGTTGATACTGTTTTAATCTATGTTCTGGATATATAATGTGGCCCTACATCTTTCTGACACTATCTATAACCCATAACAATTTACTACTTACTGCATTTGTAAATTGAAATAAAACATTTGTAAATGACTTTTTTTCTCACTGACCCACAACCCTCTGTAGAATTTACAAACTCTAATTGGTCTTCTTGCTTTTAATTGCAATATAATGATTTGCACAGATTCAGTAATAATGTGTGCTCCTTGGAGCATGGTAACAATGAAGGTGAAATTGGACATGTCCCTGCCCGGGGAGGCGGCGGGGGGGCATGGCCCCATCAACTACAGGTGGAACCTGTCGGACTACAGGATGTTTGCTGTGGGCATTGGGACATTGCTCTTAAGATACTAGAGCAAGATGAAGTGGAACCACGAAGGCAGGAGAATGCAGATTGAGGACTTGGAGGCCTGCGTCGTGCTGATGCCACTGTTGCAAACAGAGAAGGATGGGAGAGTGCTGAAGATGGAGAAGGAGGCCATCAGCATGAAGAACATGCCTGACCGGAAGGTGGGCAAGCCTGTGTTCCACACAGTGCACTGGGTGACCCCCATGATGGGTGAGCTCATGAGCTGTACATGAACAAGGAGATACTCAATGCTAACTATGGCTTCATGTGGTACATGTAGGGGCCTGGACCCCTCAGACCACTGGACCCCTGTACCCTCCCTACTGGGAAAGAATAAATGCTCTGGAAACCAGCCAAAAAATGTGTGCTCCTTTTTAACAGGATATAATTAGAAACTTTGGTTATGCAACTAAGGCCTTGCCTGAAATACCATATTTGAGAATGATTTTCATTTAATCAGGTATGACCAGCTATAGTTAGAGAATTAAAGTTGACTCTAAAGAACACACTGAAGAAAACTGGTTTGATACTTGGCTAACAGGGTCTCCAGTCTTTTAGGTGAGAAAGGAACTCTGCCTTATAGGTTGGCCAGGAACTCTGAGGTAGTTTGGTAACCTTGAGAAAAGAATTTCCCCAATTTATGCATCTTGGAGGTGAAATCTGGGGGATAGAGTTTCTTGGCTTTTCTTGCTAGCCTTAGGATAGGTAAATAATAAGAGGCTTTTAAAAGTACAATGTGAAAAACCCACAGCTGACATCATACTTAATGGTGAAAGACTAAAACCTTTCCTCTCAGATCAGGAACAAGACAAGTTTGCCCACTTTCACCACTTCAATTAGACATAAAGTTCTATCCAGGGCAGTTAGATAAGAAAAATAAATTAAAAGCACCCAAATTGGAAAGTAAAAAGTAAGATCATCTCTGTTCACAAATTACATGCTCTAATATGTAGAAAAACCTAAAGATTCCACAAAAAACCTTTTGGAACTAATAAACTAATTCAGCAAAGTTGTAGGATATGAAATCAATACATAAAAATCAGGTTTGGAAGACTTAATGTAGCTAAGATGTCAATACTACCGGAAGTGAACTATAGATTGATGAGATCCCTGTCAAAATTCCAACGATGTTTTTTGCAGAAATAGAAAAATTTATCCCAAAATTCATATGGAATTTCAAGGGACCCTGAAGAACCAAAATAATCTGGAAAAAAAAGTTGGTCTCACACTTCCTGATTTTAAAACTTAGTACAAAGCTACAATAATCAATGTGGTGTTGGCAAAAAGACAGACCTTTAGATCAATAGAATAGAACAGAGAACCCAGAAATAAACCTCTGCACAGATGATCAATTGATTTTTGACAGGAATGCCAAAACCATTCAATAAGAATAGTCTTTTCAACAAATTGTTCTGGGGAAACTGGATATCCATATGCAAAAAAATGAAGTTGGACCCCTACCCTATACCACATACAAAAATTAAGTCAAAATGGATTTAAGACCCAAATTTAAGACCTGATATTATAAAACTCCTAGAAGAAAACATAGGAGAATATCTTCATTACACAGATTTGGCAATTATTTCTTAGACATGACACTAAAAGTACAAGCGACAAAAGCAAAAATAGACAAATGAGCCTACATCAAACTTAAAAATTGTGGAGCAAAGGAAGCAATCAACAGGGTGAAAAGGCAACCTACTGAATGGGAAATAATATCTGCAAACCATATATATAAGAGGATAATATCCAGGATATATAAAGAGCTCTTACAACTTGGGACGTCTGGGTGGCTCCAATGGTTAACTGTCTGCCTTTGTCTCTGGTCATGATCCCAGGGTCCTGGGATGGAGCCCATCTCGGGCTCCCTGCTTAGCAGGGAGCCTGCTTCTCCCTCTCAGTCTACTGTTCCCCCTGCTCATGCTCTCTCACTCTCTCTGTCAAATAAAGAAAGAAAATCTAAAAAACAAACAAACAAAAACTCTTACAACTCAACAACAAAAAACAAGTAACCAGATTTAAAAATAGGCAAAGGACTTGAACAGACATTTCTCTGAAGAAAATATACAGATGATCAATAAACACATGAAAAAATGTGCATTACAAATCATGGGGGAAATGCAAATCAGAACCATAATGAGATACCACTTCCTACCCATTAGGATGGCTATTATCAAAAAAAAAGAAAAACGGATAATAACAAGTATTGTTGAGGATGTGAAGAAATTGGAAACCTTGTGCATTGCTTATGGGAATGTAAAATGGTGCAGCTACTACGGAAAACATGATGTTTCCTCAAAAATTAAACATACAGGGGCACCTGGGTGGCTCAGATAGTTAAGTGTCTGCCTTCAGCTCAGGTTGTGATCTCCAGGTCCTGGTATCGAGCCCCACGTCCGGCTCCCAGCTCAGAGGTGAATCTGCTTCTCTTTCTCCCTCTGCCTCTCCCCCTGCTTGTGCTCTCTCTATCTCTCTCTCCCTCAAATGAATAAATAAAATCTTTTAAAAAATTAAACATACAATTAATATATGATCCAGCAACTCCACTTCTAGGTACATGCCCAAAAGAATTGAAAGCAGGGGTTTGAAAAGATATTTATACACTGATGTTTACAGCAGCATTATCCACAATAGCAAAAAGGTGGAAACAACCCAACTATCTATCAAGGAATGAATGGATAAACAAAATGTGGTATATACATATTATAGAATATTATTCAGCCTTAAAAAGGAATAAAATTCTGACATATAATACAATATAGATGAATCTTGAAGACATTATGATAAATGAAATAAGCCAGACACAGAAGGAAAAATATTGTGTATTTGTATACCACTTATATTGCATATTGTGTACCACTTACACATGGTACCCAGAGTAGTAAAATTCATAGAGATAGAAAGTAAAAAAGTGGTTACCAGGAGCTGGAAGGGGGGATAACAGGAAGTTACAGTTTCAGTTTGGGAAGATGAACAAGTTTTGGTGATGGATGGTGGTGATGGTTTTTCAACAATGTGAATGTTCTTTTTTTTTTTTAAGATTTTATTTATTTGGCAGAGAGAGACACAGTGAGAGAGGGAACACAAGCAGGGGGAATGGGATAGGGAGAAGCAGGCTCCCCACCAAGCAGTGAGCCCGATGTGGGGCTTGATCCCAGGACCCTAGGATCATGACCTGAGCCAAAGGAAGACGCTTAACAACTGAGCCACCCAGGCGCCCCCAGCAATGTGAATGTTCTCAATGCCACTGAACTGTACACCAAAAAAATGGGTAAAATGTTAAATTTTATATTATGTTTATTTTACCACAATAAAAAATATCTAATGTGATAATTAGTATGAAAACTTTCAGCAAAGATAACTAAAGAAGGGCTACATAGTAAATTACCATTCTTGTAGCAACTAAGTAAACAATAAAGTCAAATCTAATCAGGTCAGCTTTATTTTGTGATCAAGAATAATTTTTGAGGGGCGACTGGGTGCCTCAGTCGTTAAGCATCTGCCTTCGGCTCAGGGCATGATCCCGGCTTCCTGGGATCGAGCCCCACATCAGGCTCCTCTGCTAGGAGCCTGCTTCTTCCTCTCCCACTCCCCCTGCCTGTGTTCCCTCTCTCGCTGGTTGTCTCTCTCTCCGTCAAATAAATAAATAAAATCTTAAAAAAAAAAGAATAATTTTTGAGGTTATTGTTTATCAAAACTGGAGAGATGATAGGGAAAATTATTCTTCAAAGGAAAACTATGTGCACACCATTCTGTATGAATTGATTCTGATTCTATGAGAGCTATTTTATAACTGCAAGCATTAGGCAACTTAGAGCAGTGGAAATTCCTGTCTACAAATATGCAAATGAACTTTGTCTTACAGGGCAGGGAAGGGACAGCCATCCCCTCCTGCAGAAAAACCATTGAAAAAGAGGCCAGTTATTTTCAGGTGACATGATTACACTGCAAACAATACCTGGAGCAGTTTTGGTCTCAGAGCACTTTAAAATTTAAAAATTATGGAGTTTACATTTTTTTTATGTGGGTCGTATCTGTCAAAATTTACTGTATTAAATATTAAAATGGAGAATTCTAATAGCTATTTTATTTAATTTAAGGCTTACCAATAAAATATCCATTACATCATATAAAGCTAAACTGTAAATTAATATGAAAAAATATATATCTCAAAAAAAAGTCATGAGGAGAGGGGCATTTTATTTATTTATTTTTACTTAAATATAGTTGACACACAGTGATACATTAGTTTCAGGTGTACAACACCGTGATTCAACAACTCTATACCTTATGCTATGCTCAACACAAGTGTACCTACCATCTGTTCACCATACAACACTATTATAAAACCATTAACTAAAAAAATAATAAACCATCAACTATATTCCCTATGTTGTACCTTTTATTCCCATGACTTATTCATCCCAAAACTGTAAGTCTCTGTCTCCCACTCTTCTTCACCCATTTTGCCATCCCCCACCTCCTCCCCTCTGACAACCATCAGTTTGTTCTCTGTATTTATAGGTCTGATTCTGCTGTTTGTTTGTTTGCTTATTCATTTGTTTTGCTTTTTAGGTTTCACAAATAAGTGAAATTATATGGTATTCATCTTTCTCAGTCTGACTTACTTCATGTATCATAATACCCTCTAGGTCCATCCATGTTGTTACAAATGACAAAAAAAAAATTTGCATCCTTTTTATGGCTAGGTAATATTCCACTGTATATATATACCAGATTTTCTTTATTCATTCATCTATCAAACCCACACTTATATGGTCAGTTAATCGATGACAAAAGAAGCAAAAATATACAATGGGGAAAAGACAGTCTCTTCAATAAATACTACTGGGAAAACTGAACAGCTACATGCAAAAGAATGAAACCAGACAACTTTCTTACACCACACAGAAAAATTAATTCAAAATGGATTACAGACCTAAATGTAAAACCCAAAACCATAAAACTCCTAGAAGAGAACATAGACAGTAATTTATTTGACATAAGCCAGAGTAATATTATTCTAGATATGTCTCCTAAGGCAAGGAAAACAAAAGCAAAAATAAACTATTAGCGCTATCTCAAAATAAAAAGCTTTTGCACAGTGAAGGAAACCATCAAGAAAACAAAGAGGCAACCAACTGAATGGGAGAAGATATCTTCAAACAATATATCCAAGAAGGGGTTAATATCCAAAATATATAAAGAACTTATAAAACTTAACAGCCAAAAAAAAAAAAGCCCAAATAATCCAATTTAAAATGGGCAGAGGACCTGAATAGCTATTTTTCCAAAGAAGACATACAGATGGCCAATAGACACATGAAAAGATGCTCAACATCACTCTTCATCAGGGAAATGCAGATGAAAACCACAATGAGATATCACCTTACTCCAGTCAGAATGGCCAGAATTAAAAAGACAAGAAATAGTAAGTGTTGGTGAGGATATAAAGAAAATGTTCACAAATATATGTGCATATATCTGATAAGGGACTTGTATCTACAATATATAAAGAACACTTACAACTCAGTAATAAAGTGACAAATAACCAAATGAAATAATGGTCAAAGGATCTGAATGCACATTTTCCCAAAGAAGATATACAAATGTCCACTAAGCACATGAAAAGATGTTCAGCATCATTAGTCATGGGGAATGCAAATCAAAAACACAGTGAGATAGCACTTTTTTTTGATGGTTGCAATCAAAAGCAGAGACAATAGCAAAGTGTTATTGAGGATGAGGAGAAAGTGAGACTCTTATTTGTTGCTGATGGGAATGTAAAATCATGCAGCCACTTTGTAAACCAGTCTGAGAGTTCCTCAAACATTAAACATAGAGATAACATAAAACCCAGCAATTTCACACCAAAATATATACCTAAGAGAAATGAAAATCTATGTTCACATAAAATCTTATAAAAGAATGGTTATAACAGCATTGTTTATAATATCCAAAAAGTGGGGGAAACCCAAATGGCCAGCAACTGATGAATGGATAAACAGATGTGGCATGAATGGAATATTATTCAGCCATAAAAATGAATGGAGTATGGATCCGTGCTGCAACAGGGACGAACCTGAAGGCGTTGTGCAAGTGAAAGGAGCCAGTCAGAAAACATGACATGTTGTATGATTCCATTCTTATGAAATGTCCGGAACGGCAAATCCATAGAGACAGAAAACAGAAGAGCGGTTGCCTATAGCTGGGGAGATGAGGAGACTGGGGAGTGATGTCTCCGTCGCTGTGTCTGAAGGACTCCTGCCCACCTCAGGGACCTCCTTCTGTCCATGGCTACGGGGGAAGACAGACGTCAGGTGGGTGCTGTGGCAGGCTTGCAGCGGGAGCGAGTCCTTCTGCACCTGGAGTGAGAAGACCTGGCTTTGAGCCCCCCCCCCCATGCACACACCCAGCATCCTTCAGGCAAGTCGCTTCATCTGCCATCACACTGCTACTCAAAATGTGCCCCCTGGGCTGGTGCTGCTCCGCAAACCGTTATCCTCCCACGACAACGTAAACACAGAAACTGGAAGAAGCATTTACAAACCTCAATAGCAATCTGACAGAGTGGTTTCATGTCTGTTGAATTTAATAATAAACAGGTCGAGCTCATTAAAGAAAAAGAATCGGAGGTGCTTCCCCCTCCATGTCCCAGGTGGAATAACCAAGGAAGACACATTTCGGCGCATCCACAGACACCGCCAACGGCTGCGGCTCAGAGGCTGCAGGTCCGTCAGAGGCGCACTCAGAGGCGTGGCGCTGCGCTAATGTTCCGTAACACCGGAGTGCTGTTAAGAAAGTAAACTCTGGCTTTTTGAGAACAAAAGGTTATAGCCTGAAAAGAACAAAGTCTGATAAATCTGAATGAGTTAAGAGCAGCAGCCTCAGTTGGGAGGGGTCCTGAACAGGTGTTGTGTCTTGAACTTTGGGATTTAGACGTTTCTGTACTGAGTTTGGGTCCTTGCTTATGCTTTTCAAAGAATTTCACTGTATGAATAGCATTGAAAAAGTTTGATTTGTATGTGCCTGTCCTATTACAGCCCTTTTCCCCGTGTTGTTGCTTATAATTTGTTAGTGAAGCAGTAGCCATTCCCTTATTTCATCTCAGTAACCACAGCAATACATCCTGATTGCTCACTAGGTACCTTTTTCCTCAATCACCGGTGAAGGGAATAATCAGACGTATTCAATTCTCACTCCTGCCTTCAACATCAAACCCCATTTTCCTTTCGCCTTCCCAGATTTCCTGTGTGTCTCTCACATTCCACTCCAAGTGTCCCATCCCCAGTGCAATTATGGTGCATTTTAATGTTGTTCTCCTAATGCTCCCATTTGATATCTGAAATTACAAATGCAAAACATCCATAGCAGGCACACACACATAGATGCACCATGCACACACACACACACACACACACACACACACACACACACAAATATCCTAATGGATTCAAATGCTTAAAATGACTTTTTGCATAATACGGTATGTATGAGACCAATTGCACAGATAACTTTGAAAAACATCTGTATGTCATATTGACAAACATGGGCATTTTAAAGCAGCAGTAATTAGTATGATAGAAATTAAGTGACTTAGTAAAATACAGTTCTATTTTCTTTTTTTTTTTTTTAAAGATTTTTAGTTATTTGAGAGAGAGAGAGACAGAGATAATGAGAGAGAGCAGGGGGAGGAGAGAGAGAAGCAGGCTCCCCGCTGAGCAGGGAGCCAGATGCGGGACTCCATCCCAGGACTCTGGGATCATGACCTGAGCCCAAGGCAGATGCTTAACCAACTGAGCCACCCAGGCACCCCTAGTTATATTTTTCTATGGTCTACAGTTCTTTCTCTGAAAAGGCTATCTTTACTTATGTGTGTGTCTATGTGTGTGTGTGTGAATTCATTGGAACAATGTTAATAGTGAAAGTATGGAACATTTTTAATGTTAATCAATGGGGATTTGATTAAATAAAATGTGGTAAATCTAAAGAGTAGAATCATATGCAACAATTGAAATGCGTAGGTAGTTCTATGTATACTGAGATGGGAATGTGCTGAAGGTATACTTTTAAGTGGAAGAATCAAGTAGCCAAACAGTATATATGGTATGATTCCATTAAATACAGAAATTGCATGTAGGAAATAAGCATAGACAAAAATTTAATACATAGCATACAGATCTACTTTCTACATTATATGTGTTTATGTTTTTGTGCATTTTTTAAAAAAAAGATTTATTTATTTATTTTAGAGAAAGAGTGCATGAACAGGGGGAGGAGCATAGGGAGAGGGGAAGCAGACTCCCCACTGAGCTCTGAGCCCCACACAGGGCTCAATCCTGCTATCATGACCTGACCCTGCAATCATGACCTGAGCTGAAATCAAGAGTCAAATGCTTAACTGACTGAGCCACCCAGGTGCCCCCTGGAATTTTTACAATTAACAACATAGTTAAATTTTAGCTATGTGTTTCAAGAAACCTTAAAATTTTCATAACTTTTGATCTGTCAATTCAATTCTTAGAGTAAATCCAAAGATGGGGTGCCTGGTTGGCTGAGTTGGTAGAGCATGCAACTCTTGATCTCGGGGTAATGAGTTAAAGCCCCATATTGGGGGTAGAGTTTATTTTATTTTATTTTATTTTATTTTATTTTTTAGAGTTTACTTTTTTAAAAAAAGAACAAATCCAAAGAAAATGACCAGAGAAATACAGCAACATATAAATACAAAAACATCCCTAATAGAGAAAAAAATTATGTGAGCTTAATTCAATCTGTTGAATAAAAAAAATCTGTAAAATAAAATACTTTGAAATCATCAAAATTATGACAGATTTTTAAAACTGCTTTGATTCTCATAGCATATAATTCATCCATTTAGAGAGCATGATTCAATGGTTTTTAGTTATTCACTGAGTTGTGCCACCATCACCACAATCTATCTTAGAACATTTTCATTACCCCAAAAAGAAACTGTATTCATTAGCAGTCACTACTCATTTCCCCACAACTTTCCCCAACCAAGCCCTAAGCAACTATTAATCTTTCTGTCTCTAAGAATATGCCTAGTCTAGATGTTTCATATTAATGGAATCATACCATATGTCCTCTTTTTATTTTTTTTAGTATGGAGTGTCTGGGAGATTATAATTATCGCTCTCTCTCTCTTTCTCTCTCCAGTATCAATGTTATATTAGTTTCAGGTGTACAATATAGTGATTAAACAATTCTATATATTACTCAGTGCTCATCATGATAAGGTACTCTTAATCTCCTTCATCTGTCCCCCCACCTATCTCCCTTCTGGTAACCACAAGTTTATTCTATATATTTAAGAATCTAGGGGTGCCTGGGTGGCTCAGTTGGTTAAGCATCTTGCCTTCAGCTCAGGTCATGATCCCAGGGTCCTGGGATCAAGCCCAGCGTCAAGTTCCCTGCTTAGCAGGGAAGTCTGCTTTTCCCTCTCCCTTTGTCCCTGTTCAAGTGCACTCTCTCTCTCTCTCACTCTCTCTCTCTTGCATAAATAAATAAAAAATCTTTAAAAAGAGTCTGGGTTTTTTGTTTGTTTGTCTCTTTTATTTTCTTTGTTTGCTTTGTTTCTTAAACTCCACATATGCATGAAATCACCATATGTAGTCTTTTTTTAATAATAATTTTTTATTATGTTAGTCACCATACAGTACATCCCAAGTTTTTGATGTAAAGTTCCATGATTCATTACCTGCGTATAACACCCAGTGCACAATGCAATACGTGCCCTCCTTAATACCCATCACCGGCCTATCCCGATCCCCCACCTCCCTCCCCTCTGAAGCCCTCAGTTTGTTTCCCAGAGTCCATAGTCTCTCATGGTTCATTCCCCCTTCTGTTTACCCCCCTTCCTTCTTCCCTTTCTTCTCCTACCGATCTTCCTACTTCTTATGTTCCATAAATGAGTGAAACCATATGATAATTGTCTTTCTCTGCTTGACTTATTTTGCTTAGCATTATCTCTCAACAGATGACTGGATTAAGAAGATATGGTCCATATATACAATGGAATATTACTCAGCCATCAAAAAGAATGATTTCACAACATTTGCAGCAACATGGACAGGACTGGAGGAGATAACCATATGTAGTCTTTTGTGACTGGGTTCTTTCACCATTTTCTACAGTGCCTGCACCATTTGACATTTCCACTATCAGTGTGTGATGGTTCCAATTTTTCTACATATTTGTCAACACCCGCTATTATCTTTTTGTGAGTATGAAGTGTTATCTCATTGTGGTTTTGATTTGCATTTCCCTGTTGGCTAATGACATTGAACACATTGTGCTTATTGGCCATTTGTATATTTTCTTTGCATAAATATCTATTCAGATCCTTTGCTCATTTTAAAATTGAATTGATGGGTTACTTAGGATGTTTCCTTATCTTGGCTATTGTGAATAATGCTGTGATAAACAAGTGAGTGCAGATATCTCTTTAATATCCTGTTTTCATTTTCTTCAGTTATACACCCAGACGTGGAATTGCTGGATCATATACTAGATCTATTTTTAATTTTTTAGAAAATATTTGGGGAACTACAACATTGTTTTCCATAGTGGCTGAACTGATTTACATTTCCATCAACAGTGCGCAAGTCTTTTCTTTACTCCACATCCTCACCAACACTTATCTCTTGTCTTCCGGATGATAGCCATTCTAACACGTGTGAGGTGATTTCTCACTGTGGTTTTGATTTGCATTTCCCTGATGGTTAGTGATGCTGAGCATCTTTTCATGTATCTGTTGGCCATTTGAACATTTTCCTTGGGAAAATGTCTACGTAGTTCCTCTGTCCATTTTTAAATAGGATTGTTTGAGCTTCTTTGTTTTTGAATTGTATGAGTTCTATATATATTTTGGATATTAACCCCTTATCTGATGGATGGCTTGTGAATATTTTTTCTCATTCTGTAGGCTGCTTTTTTCTTTTTGATGGTTGTTTCCTTGTCTGTGCCAAAAATGAATGGGATAAAGAAGATGTGGTATATTTATACAATGGGATATTATTCAGCCATGAGAAAAAAGGACATCCTGCCATTTGTGACAACATGGATAGATCTTGAGGACATTACGCCAAGTGAGACAAGTCAGGCAGAGAAAGACAAATACTGTACAACATCACTTATATGTGGAATCTAAAACAGCCAAACGTGTAAAAATAAAGTAAAATGGTGCTTACTAGGGGCCGGTGGGTGAGGGGATTGGACAGATGTTGTCTAAGTTTACAAACTTACAATGAATAATAATTAAGTCCTAGGGATCTAATGCACAGTACAGTGAATATAGACAACAGTATTAGATTATAATCATTAAACTTGCTAAGAGACTGGATTGTAATTATTCCAACCACTAATAAGAAATGATAATTCTGTTACATGATAGAGGTGCTAATTATCGCCACAGTGGCAAACATGTTATAATACATACTTTATTAAATCAACGTGTTATACACCTTAAATTTTAATGATGTTATATGTCAAATATATTTCAATTTTAAAAAGCCTCAAAATCCCCGAAGTAAAATTGGGTTATCTGTTTTCTTATCAAGTTGCAACAGTTCCTTATATATTTTAGATGTAAGTCCCTTATCAGATATATTACTTTCAAAAATTGTCTCCCATTCTGTGAGTTGTCTTTTCACTTTCTTGATGTTGTCCTTTGAATTACAAAAATTTTACGTTTTGATGGAGTCCCATTTATCTATATTTCTTTTGTTGTTTGAGAGTTTGGTGTCATATCTAAGAGCCATTGCCTAATCCAAGGTCATGAAGAATTACATCTATATTTTCTTCTAAGAGTTTAATAGTTTCAGCTTTTACATGTAGGACTTTGATTTATTTTTGTTTTATTTTATTTTTTTAAGTAAGCTGTACACCCAAAGTGGGGCTTAAACTCAGGAACCTGAGATCAAGAGTTGCATGCTCTACTGAGACAGCCAGATGCCCCCAGGACTTTGATTTATTTTTGAGTTAAGTTTTGTATATGGTGTGAGGTGGAGGTCCAAATTCATTTCTGCATGTAGATATCTAGTTGTCTCAGCACCATTTGTTGAAAACACCATTCTTTCACCATCGAATTTTCTTTGGATTCTGGTTGACAATCCATGACTATAAATGTGAAGGTTTATTTCTGGATTCTAAATTCTATTTCATTGGTTTATATGTCATTATGCCAGTACCAGTACCACATTGTCTTGATTCCTGTAGTTTCATGGTGAGTTTTGAAAATCTGGAAGTGTGAGGCCTCCAACTTTGCCCTTCTTTTTCTTTTTCGTTTTCTTTTTAAGATTTTATTTATTTATTTGACAGAGAGAGAGAGCACAAGCAGGGGTAACAGCAGAGGGAGAGGGAGAAGCAGGCTCCCTGCCAACCAGGGACCCCGAAGTGGGGCTCAATGCCAGAACCCTGGGATCATGACCTGATCGGAAGGCAGATGCTTAACCGTCTGAGCCACCCGGGCGCCCCTGCCCTTCTTTTTCAAGATTGTTTTGTCTATTCTGGGTTTGTTGCATTTCCATGTGAATTTTGGGATCAGCTTGTAAATTTCTGCAAACAAGGCAGCTGAGATCTTGACAGAGATTGTGTTGAATCTGTAGATCAATTTGGAAAATGTTACCCATCTTAACAATATTAGGTCTTCCAATCTATGAACATGTCTTTCCATTTATTAAAGTATTCTTTAATTTCTTTGAACAGTATTTTATAGTTTTCAGTATACAAGTCTTAGACTTTTCAAAAAATTTATTTCTAAGTGTTTTATTCTTTCTTTAAAAAGATTTTATTTATTTGGCAGAGAGAGACACAGCGAGAGAGGCAACACAAGCGGAGGGAGTGGGAGAGGGAGAAGCAGGCTCCCCGCCGAGCAGGGAGCCTGATGCGGGGCTCAATCCCAGGACCCTGGGATCATGACCTGAGCTGAAGGCAGAGGCTTAATGACTGAGCCACCCAGGCGCCCCTAAGTGTTTTATTCTTTTTGATGCTATTTTAAATGGAAATGTTTTCTTACTTTCCATTCAAATTGTTCACTGCTAGCATATAGAAATACAAGAGATTTTTATATGTTGATCTGAACTCATTTTTTAGTTCTCCGAGTTCTTTAGTGGATTTTTTGGGATTTTCTATATACAAGGTCATGCCATCTGCAAATAAAGGAAGTTTTATTTCTTTCTTTACAATCTGGATGCCTTTTACTTCATTGTACTTGCCTATAAGAACTTGATTGTATGTCAGAAAATAAGGATCTTCATTTTTCTTTAACTATTTAATTATACAAATGTAATTTCCATAATAACCTATTTTTCACTACTGACCAGAGATGGATTCTTATCACATACTAAAAACCTTTATACTTGGGTATGTTAGTGGAATCTCTGTTTTATTCCTCCTGCTATGCTTATTCCAATATCACACTGAGTTAAGCTTATAGCCTTATAAATCATTCTGCTTCCTTGAAGTGTGAGTCCCTTTACCAGGTATAAATGAATTCCACACCAGATAAGATAAAGTAGCTAACACAGTTCCTGGCACATAGGTGGCATTCTCTGGAGGGCATCCTGTGGTTATCCTTTGTGTGCCACCACCATAGTAATTGGGGATTATAAATAGTTAATAATTTCTAGTGTGTATTGAGAACCCAACATTTTAATTATTTTTCTTAACCAAACATCTGAGGATAACCAGGGAATACAAATGTATTAAGAAGATTATGTAACTAAGTCTGTACTGATGGACAATGTGATATTCCATTTTTTCCATTATAAACAAAACCTACATAACTAATACTGTAGCCCCAGTTTCAGCAAAGAATAAATGCATAATAAAGTTACTATGGGAATTTTTTAAATACAATGTGTTTTTAAAAACATAAGATTATATTTTAGCATGTTATTAATTCTCTCCATGGGTAAATATTAGAAGTGGAATTACTGAACCAAAATATCAATCATTTTTATTTTAAAACAATTTACCAGCTTACTTTTCAGAACATTTTTCACCATTCCACTCAACAAGAGCAGAGAAGAGTGCATGTGTCCCCAGCCCCTTAAGAAATTGGTACACATTTTCAGGTAGTCAAATCTATCAACGTTTTCCTTAGTTGTTCATGTCTTTGTTATTATATTTTTAAAGACCTTCCACACAAAAGACTTAAACAGAGACTACTTACTCAGAACTTGTTATAACAAGTGAGTCCGCCACCATCACCTGTGTTTGGCAGAGACTGAAAGTCTGGGGAGTGGAAAAGCTTTAGCTCCAACAAAAGACAGGACTTTATGCTCTGATTGGAGGTTGCTGGCATGGGGAAGCTGGAATCAGGCTAACTAAAAGCAGGACATCTTATATGATTGGTTTGGGGAGCATATTTGGATTTTCCTGGCGGGGGGCAAAAATAGAGAGGCTGTCAGTCATTGATCAAGTCCTGAAGATTGCTTCAGAAGCTATGGTTTAGCTTCCTGGGCTGTTTGCTGCAGAGGTTGTGGGTCCTAGTTCTACTGTCATGTATGGTCAGGTCATTGTCCATTTTATATTTAGTCCCACTTATTAAAAAATTAATCGTTCCTTTTTTCTGCTTCAAATATAATTTTATTTTTATATTTAAATAATTAAATATTTATGTTTGCGTATGTCAGGAAAAAGGAACAATTTTATCTTGCGGGGAACGTTTTTCCTAATTTTTTCCAAAGTGCAATATTCTGGGGCGCCTGGGTGGCTCAGTCCGTTAAGTCTCAGACTCTCAGATTTTTGCTCAGCTCATGAGCTCTGGGTGGTGGGATGGAGCCCTGCATGGGCTCCGGGCTCAACCGGGAATCTGCTGGAGATTCTCTTCCCTCTGCCCCTCCCCCCTAAAATAAATACAGACATCTTTAAAAAATTAAAATAAAAAATAAAGTGCAATATTCTATGTACCACATTAAAGTTCACATTCATGCGATTTCATTGGCTGGCTCTAGTTCTTTCAAAGGAAAGAGCAACATGGTCAAGACTCCTCCCCCGACCGCCCAACCCATTAAAAAAAAAGCCTCTGTGGTTTTTATTAAAATTATTCCTTCGACCACCTCAAGAAGAGAAAAAGGACAAAAGGGCCCAGAGAGGTGAGAAGGGAAGCGCTCCAGAAAGCGGTGGGGTGACTGGCGGACGCCGGCTGGTGGGCGGGGCGGCGGGGGGAGGGGGGCGAGCTCGGGTGACGCGGCGCTCACGTGACCGCGGGGCGCAGATGTGGGCACCAGTCCGGGAGCCCGCCCTCTTCCCCTGCGGTCGGATCCGGAGCGGTCTGTGAGCTCGTAATTGTTGCTTCAGGTTCTTTCAGGTCAGTGTGAGGGCCTTCGTCGCCGCCTGCGGAACCCTGGAATGGGGGGTGAGGCACGAACACGGAGAGGAAAAAGGGTGGGGATGGGGTCCGGGTTGAGGGAAGCTGGCCGGACTAGATAGAGATGGCGGTGGGAAAATGGCTAAGGGGGAGCTAGCGACCAGTCGGCGGAGGGTGGGAAGAGCGGACACCCTTGTACCCGTGTCCCCTTTCACCGCACCTCCTTCTCGCTGCCCTCCGTCCATTTTGGAGCCGGAGCTGGTGAGCTGGGGGGCTCCCCGCCAGTGAGACTGTGGAAATAACCCCCCTCTACCAGTCCGTGCGTAGAGAAAAAAAGTTGACCTCGAGGG
This sequence comes from Ursus americanus, assembly GCF_024610735.1. Lineage (NCBI taxonomy): Eukaryota > Metazoa > Chordata > Mammalia > Carnivora > Ursidae > Ursus > Ursus americanus. The sequence continues at coordinate 42,851,822 of NC_142164.1, read as the reverse complement.
TGGGGAGGCGAGTTGCCTCCAGGGGAGAAGGACACAGAGATCCAAAATTAGTTTGGAAAACATCCTGGTCTGGCGCCCGAGGCGTGAAAAGAAATGGCGGCTGGGGTGCGGGGGGCGGAGGAGGTGGGGGAGGGAGACGTTGGATGAGGAGGGCCGGGATTCAGGAAAGGGGCTGAGTCCTTGTGCATCCATCCAAACGCGCAGCCCATGTCTCCTGTCTGTCCGCAGGTCTGCGTGTCTGTTCTCAGCACTCTGCAAGGCTAGAAAAGGAGGAGGAATCTGTTCAGAATCCCTGCAGGTCAGTGAAGGAAGGGAGTCTTTGGACAGGGACCCAGAGGGGTGGGGAGTGTGGAGGGTACAACACCAGCAGAATATGGGGCGCCACTGCCCACCTCCTAACGCATTTATACACACTCTGCCGTTCTGAGCAAACGGAGAGAAAATGGCAGGGCCTGCCAGAGAAATGGTGGGTTCACGTGTGTGAGGGGAGAGGGTGGACAGAAAGCACACTTAAAGGCCGGGCCAGGTCAGGGGAACCCTGACAAGGGGAGAGATGCCTGTACTATCCGGACCTGCATTCCACCCCCAAGCCCTCAGTTTCCCTTGTCTCCTCTTTGTCTCCTCTTCCTCCCTACCTCAGGACAGGAAAAGGAGGGGAAATCTCAACATGGAAAAACTCTGCAGTGAAAATGAAGGAATGACTGAGAACGAAGAAAAGATGGAATACAGAGAACAGTCACAGGATGCGGGAGAACCCGAAGTAGCTTGTACTTTGGAAGACAAGGAAAAGTTAGAAAACGAGAGAATGACAGAAGATGAGGAAATACTAAAGGATAAAGAAAAGCCAGAGAATATGACAAAGCCAACAGATGGAAAGCCAGAGAGCAAGGAAAAGCCAGCGATCGAGGGAAAGCCAGAGAGCGAGGGAAAACCAGAGAGCGAGGGAAAGCCAGAGAGCGAGGGAAAGCGAGTGATCGAGGGAAAGCCAGTGATCGAGGGAAACCCAGAGAGCGAGGGAAACCCAGAGAGCGAGGGAAAGCCAGTGATGGAGGGAAAGCCAGAGAGTGAGGTAAAGCCAGTGAGCGAGGGGAACCCAGAGAACGAGGGATGCCCAGCGATGGAGGGAAGCCCAGCGATGGAGGGAAACCCAGTGATGGAGGGAAACCCAGCGATGGAGGGAAACCCAGTGATGGAGGGAAACCCAGTGATCGAAGGAGAGCCAGTGATGGAAGGAGAGCCAGTGATCGAAGAAAAGCCAGAGAGTGAGGGAAAGCCAGTGATTGAGGGAAAGCCAAAAGAAGAAGAAAAACCAGTAAGTGAGGGAAAGCCAAAAGAAGAAGAAAAACCAGTAAGTGAGGGAAAGCCAAAAGAAGAAGAAAAACCAGTAAGTGAGGGAAAGCCAAAAGAAGGAAAACCAGTAAGTGAGGGAAAGCCAAAAGAAGAAGGAAAACCAGTAAGTGAGGGAAAGCCAAAAGAAGAAGGAAAACCAGTAAGTGAGGGAAAGCCAAAAGAAGAAGGAAAACCAGTAAGTGAGGGAAAGCCAAAAGAAGAAGGAAAATCAGTGAGTGAGGGAAAGCCAAAAGAAGAAAAATCAGAGAATGAGGGAAAGCCAGTGAATGAGGAAAAGCCAAAAGAAGAAAAGCCAGCCATCGAACCAAGGGTTGCAGGAAAGCGCCCAGCTGGGGATGATGTACCCAGGAAGGCCAAAAGAAAAACCAACAAGGGGCTGGCTCAGTGCCTCAAGGAATATAAGGAGGCCATACATGATATGCATTTGAGCAATGAGGAGATGATAAGAGAATTTGACGAGATGGCCAGGGTAGAGGATGAGGTGAAGAAAACCAGACAGAAATTGGGGGGGTTTATGTGGATGCAAAAAAGTTTACAGGACCCCTTCCACCCAAGGGGCCCAAGGGAACTCAGGGGTGGGTGCAGGGCCCCGCAGAGGGGCTTTGAAGACATTCCTTTTGTGTAGTGCCCCTGGCAGGCATTTGCCCAGGCCCTGTGCTTTAACCTTATGCTAATACTTGCTTTAGCTATTACTCTGTTATCCAACTATAGCCTTCGATGTTTGAGTAGCAGATTTTTGTCCATTGCATGGAAAAATGTTTATGGCATATTGTAAAATTAAAAAGAAAAAAGTTTGGTGAACGGTATATATGGCATCAGTCCATTTTTGTAAAACTACAAAGGTATTTACCTAGTGATCTGTGTACAGAGAAAACTCTGAAAGCTATGTCCTGGTTATCTGTGGGTGATTTTTTTTTCCTGTTCTTTTTTTGTTCATTGTATATTTTCTCCTAAAAAACATAGATTACTTTCATCATGAAAACAATATATACCAAGCAATCAAAATAACTGTTCAGTTAGCTCATGAATGCAGCGGAGACACCAAAAATTTTTGGTCAGGATATAAAATGTTTCATAAAACTAGGAGCTGGAAGACTCAACCTGGCCCATACTACAGATCCATTGCTGTAACAGTCTTGTCATCTGTTGAATGGGGTAAAACTTGCCTTCCAGGTTTGTGGAGAAGATCAGATGAGGTAATGAGTGTGAGCTGTGTTGGGCTGGCTCCTACCCTTTGCCCTGCAGTAGCAGAACCAGAATTCTGTCAGGTGTTTGGGGGAGGTATAAGAGGTCTCACTTGTGTCCAGGGATAAGTCAGATAAAAGGTGGGTGCCACTCTCCCCTGGGTAATGCCATGTCTCTTGGGCACTGTGCCCCTTCTCAGGGGCTCTGTACCCTCCTGAAGCCCCCATTGCTACTGGTGGGCATAGACTATGATGGACTAAAGCAACACTGTCTCAACAGAAAGGTGGAGAATTCTCTACCTACAACAGAGTTACCCTAATTCAGGTGGGTAGTACCCAATTGTGTTTGGGCCTTGATGTTTTATAAAGTTTTTAGAAAACACTCCAAAATTTTTGTCAGGTTGTGTGTGTTTTTGCATACAGCCATCTCCACTGGATTTAGATAATGGAGATTGAGCCAGAAAAATCTGAGTAACCAGATGCTGTGCTATTCTCACCTGTTAATCTCTTGTCTGCTGACACTTTTTTCTTAGGAGGAATTGTCTCTCAGGAAGTTCCTGTTAAGCCCTGCCTTACCATTTCAACAGATCCATCAACCTATGTGTTTCCCCTTCCCCCCCCCCCCACCCCAGCTCTTCATTAGCCTTTTATTTGCTTTTAGTGGTCTTTGAATAAACTTTTATATTAGGAGTTAATGACTTACAGAATTATTGCAAAAATAGTACAGAGTTTTTGTATAACCCATACACAGTATCTTCTTTTAACATCTTATATTAGTATTGTGCATTTGTCACAATGAACCAATATTGATACATTACTATTTACCAAAGTACATATTAAATTCCCTCAGTTTTTCCCTAATGTCCTTTTTCTGTTCCAGGATCCTATCCAGGTTACCACCATACATTTAGTCATCTTGTCTCCATAAGCTCCTCTTGGCTGTGACAGTTTCTCACTTTCCCTGTTTTTGATGCCCTTGACACTTTTGAGAAGTACTGGTCAGGTATTTTGTATAATGTCCCACAATTTTGGTTTGCTTGATCTTTTTTCTTGTGGTTATGCAGGCATTAAGTGCTTTTGGGAAGAGGACCGGAGAGGTAAGTGCTATACTCACCACATCATATAAAGGGTACATGTTATCAGGGTGCCTGGCTTGTTCAGGCCATAGAACATGTGATTCTTGATCTTGGGGTCATGAGTTCAAGCCCCACATTGGGTGTCTACTTTTTTTTAAAGAAAGGGTACATACTATCAGTATTACCACTGTTGTTAACTTTCATGACCTGGCTGAGGTAGTGTTTGTCAGGATTCTCCATGGTAAAATTAACTCTCGTTTCTCCCTTTCCATGCTGTACTCTTTGGAAGAAAGTCTCTATGCATAGTCCACATTTAAGAAGGGCCGAGTGGGATGTTAGTTTCCACATACTTGAGGGTATCAGTATGGACTCTATTTTTTTTTAAGTTTTAATTTTAATTCCAGTTAGTTGCCATACAGTGTTACATTAGTTCAGGTATACAATATAGTAAGTTAGCAGTTCCATACATCCCCCACCCAGTGCTCATCATGGCAAATGCACTCCTTGGTCCCTATCACCTGTTTAACCCATCCCTACACCACCCTCCCCTCTGGTAACCATTGGATTGTTCTCTAATTAAGAGTCTGTTTTTTTGCTGTGCGTCTCTCTCATTTTTTTCCCTTTGGTCTCTTAAGTTGCAAATATGAGTGAAAGCATATGGTATTTGTCTGATCTATTTCACTTAGCATTATACTCTTGGTGCAAATGGCAAGATTTCATTCTTTTTTATGGCTGACTAGTACTCCATTGTTCCTCAAAAAGTTAAAATATAACTACCTTACAATCCAGTAATCAATATTTTATACTTTCAATTATAATCTAATACTACTTCACATATTTTCATTGCTTTAATTGTTCCAACTTTGGCCATTGTGAGCTCTTTCACTTGGCTCTTGTATTTATTTAACATACCTCCTCCCATCACTGTGTGTATATGTGCACACCTGCACGTGTATGTGTGTGTTTAACACCTTCTGGCACTACAAGATGGTGTAGTCTTTTATATTTCCTGTCCAAGTCCTAGAATTTGCCATTTCTCCAGGGGGTCCTGATACCTTTGGTTAGAGAATGGTATCAAAACCAAGATCTGGGTGTTAAGAGTACTCATTACTATTGGGGTATCATTGCTTCTAGGCCCTCACAGTTGATAAAGCAAGGAGATCTATTGATATATAGTAACGCATGTGAATATATGCATGTTTATATATATATATATATATTCATCTTTAATTTTTATATATTTATATAGAGAAATTTTTGCCTTTAGTTTTATAGACTTCACTACTTCACCCTATGTCAACACCTTATTCCTCTATCCCTTTCAGTGGGGTTGTTTCATATATTTGTAATACACATATTCTTTAGGTGGATTCTGCATTTGGGAAGTACTATTATTTATGGTATTTTTAAATTTCAAATTCCAGTTCATTGCTGGTACATAGAAAAGCAATTGACTTTTGTATATTAGCTTTACAGCCTTACAGACCTTGTAGCCAGGAGACTGTCAATGCTGTGGCATTTCTACACAGTCATGTCATCTGCAAAGAGACAGTGTTATTTCCTCCATTCCAATTTGTATATGTTTTCTTTCCTTTTTTGTGTGTTAATCCACTAGCTAGGACTTCCAGGATGATGTTTAATAGGAGCAATGAGAAAAGAATACCTTGCCTTGTTCCTGATATTAGGGTGAAGCGGCCTCCTCACTGTTAAGTATGTTGTTGCAGTTTTCTTGTAGATATTCTTTATCAAATTTAGGTGTTCCCCTCTAATTCTATTTTGAGAACCTTTATCATAAATGGGCATTGGATTCTGTCATTCCGTCTTTTTCTGTATCAAGTGATAAGATTATATGATATATCTTATTTAGTCTGTATGGTGGATTATACTGATTGCTTTTCAAATGTTAAATCAGTTTTGCATGCCTACAATAAATTCCACTTGTTAGGTGCATAATTTTTATATATTGTTGGATTCAATTTTCTGATACTTTGTTGAGGATTTTGTGTCTGTGTTCATGAGAGATACTGGTCTGTAGTTTTCCTTTCTTGTAGTGCCTTCTATCTGGTTTTGGAATTAGGGTAATATTTGCCATAGAGAATAAATCAAACATTCTCTCTACCTCTGTTTTATGGAAGGCATTGTGGAGAATTGGTATTTCTTACTCAGATGTGTGGTAGAGTTCCCTGATGATCTCTAAATGTTCGCTGGTGATGCTTAAATGTTTGGTAGAATTTGGTTTTGGTGATTTCTGTCTTTGGAAGGTTATGGATTATTGATTCAATTTCTTTAATAGATACAGGGCTATTTAGGTTATTGTTTTCTCCTTGTGTGAGTTTTAGTAGTTTGTATCATTAAAGGGGATTGGTTCGTTGTATCTAAGTTACCAGATTTATAGGCATAGGGCTAATAGAATTCCTTCATTATTTCTTCTTAATGTCTGTGGAATCACTAGTGATAATCTCACTTTCATTTCTGATTTTGTTTATTTGAATCTTCTTTCTTTTTTCTTGATTATCCTGGCAAGAGATTTATCAATTTTTTTTTACCTTTTCAAAGAATCAGCTTTTGGTTTTGCTGATTTTTTTCTATTTTTTTCCTGTTTTACTTGTATTGATTTCTACTTGTTAATTTCTTTTCTTCTGCTTGCACTGGGCTTAAAATTACTCTTTCTTTAGTTTCCTGAGGAGAAAACTTTTAGGTTATAGATGTTAGGGGCACCTGGGTGGCTCAGTCGTTAAGCGTCTGCCTTTGGCTCAGGGCATGATCCTGGAGTCCTGGGATCGAGCCCCACATCAGGCTCTTCTGCTGGGAGTCTGCTTCTTCCTCTCCCATTCCCCCTGCTTGTGTTCCCTCTCTCGCTGGCTGTCTCTCTCTCTCAGTCAAATAAATAAATAAAATCTTTAAAAAAAAAAAAGGTTATAGATGTTAGATCTTTTTCATTTTCTCACATACACATTTAAGCTAGAAATTTCCTTCTAAGCACAAAATTTTTATAGGTTAATTTTATTTTCATTTAGTTCAAAATATTTTTGCCTTTCTCTTGAATTTTTCCTTGACTTGTGTTTAGAATTGTGTTAATTTCCAATTTCCAAATATTTGCATTTTTCCATCTTTCTGTTGTTGATTTCTACTTTAATTCCATCGAGAGCATACTTGTATGATTTCTGTTCTTTTAATTTTGTTAAGGTATATTTAATGGCCTAAAATATGGACTCTTAGTGAATGTTCTATGTGAACTTGAAAAAAAATGTGTTCTGATAATTGGATGGAATGTTCTATAAATGCCATTTAGATCAAGTTGATTAATAGTGCTATTTAGGTCAACTATATCCTTATAGATATTTTGCCTGCTTAATCTGTGAGTTACTGACTGGGGGGTGTTGAAGTCTGCAACCCTAATAATAGATTTGTCTGTTTCTCCTTTCTGTTTTATAAGTTTTTGCCTCATGTATTTTGACACTTTTGTTTGGTACATACATATTTAGGATTATTATGTGTTTGTTTTTTTCCATAATTGATCCCTTTTGATTGATCATTATGTAGTGCCTCTTTTTTATCTCTGATACTTTAATTGCTCTCAAGTCTGCTTTATCTGAAATTAGATAGCTATTCCAGCATTTTTTTATAGGCTGTATGCCCACTGTGGGGCTTGAACTCATGCCCCCAAGATTAAGAGTCAAATGCTGTACCCACTGAGCCAGCCAGGGACCCCTCCAGCATCCTTTTTTGTCCATATTTCTTTTGATTAGTATATATGGTGGTGTATATCTTTCTCCATTGCTTTACTTGTAACCTTCCAAAGTCTTTGTTTATTTGTTTTAAGGATTTTATTTATTTATCTGTCAGCACAAGCAGGGGGATTGGCAGGCAGAGGGAGAAGCAGGCTCCCCGCTGAGCAAGGAGACTGATGCAAGACTTGATCCCAGGACCCTGGGATCATGACCTGAGCCAAAGGCAGATGCTTAACCAACTGAGCCACCCAGGCGCCCAGAGTCTTTATTTTTAAAATGGGCCTCTTGTCCAAAACATTTAGTTGGATCTTATTTGTCCATTCTGACAATTTCTGTCTTTAATGGATGTATTTGGAGCATTCATATTTAAAATGATTCTTGAGGGGTGCCTGGGTAGCGCAGTCATTAAGCATCTGCCTTCGGCTCAGGGCGTGATCCCGGTGTTCCGGGATTGGGTCCCACATTGAGCTCCTCCGCTGGGAGCCTGCTTCTTCCTCTCCCACTCCCCTGCTGTGTTCCCTCTCTCGCTGGCTGTCTCTCTGTCACATAAATAAATAAAATCTTTAAAAAAAATAAAATGATTCTTGATATATATTTGGGTTAATATCAACCACGTGTAACTGTTTTCCATTTGTTTCCAAGGCTGCTTTTTTTGCCTTCTTTAGTTTTGAGTATTTTACACGATTCCATTTGTCTTTTCTTAGTGTATCAATTATATTTCTTTTAAAAAAATTTTTTAGTGATTTTCCTCAAGTTTGCAATATATATTTTTAACTAGGTTTACTTTCAAAGAACATTCTTCTGCTTCACTTACATGTAGTGTAGGTACCTTATTACAGAGTATTCATCATTCATTTCACTTATCTGTATGCTATAATCACTAAATATATTGTTAATATTAATACTTTAGACATTTATCCTTTGTATTACTTAAAAATAAGAAAAAGAAACAATTTCATTATACTTTCATGTATTCCACTTCCACTGCTCTTTATGAAGATTTGAGTTACCTATTTTTAGTTGCTGATCAATTTTCTTTTGCCTAGAGAAAATCTTTTAACATTTCTTTAAGGGAATTTTTTCTGGTCATCATTTTTGTTTGAGAAAAATCTTTATTTCTCCTTCACTTTTGCTGGATATAAAATTTTAATTTGGTGGTTTTTTTCCTTTCAACACTTGAAATATTTCCACAGTTTACAGAGGTAGGAGTGTTAATGCTGAAATGGAAGATTTGTTTATTTCTCCTTGTAGTTCTGTCAAATTTTGATTTATCTATTTTGAGGTCAATCTAATAAGTACATACAAATTTTAAAATACCATAAAGTGACACTCGTTAGGTTTTGTAATGCTTTTTGCTTTGAAGTCTATTTTGTTATTTAATTACAGTGGCTTCCTTCTGGTTACTGTTCTCATGTTACCATTTTCTTCTATACTTTTACTTTCAGTCTTCATGTATTTTTATATTTCAGATGTCTTTTGTAAACAGTATAACATTGTGTTTTTTCCAGTCCGAAAATCTTTAATTGCTTCGTGTAAATCATTTACATTTAATGTACTCACTGATATTAATAGATACAAGTTAACCATTGTATCAAATTGCTTCTCTATGTCCCTTCTGATGTAGGTTAGTTTTCTCTCTTTTAGGATTATTTTCTTATTTCTGCCCCTTTATTAGCTTAGAAGTTTTACCTTAATGGTTTTCTGGCAATTAGAGCATACAATCTTGACTTATCAAAGGCTAATATTTATTTTGTAGTTTTACTTCAGCCCTCTTGATTCATATGTCATTTGTCGATATGAATTAAAAAGATATTACTAGTTTTATATAGTATTGATTTAAGTTTACATACATATTTGTCTTTTTAATTGTTGTTTTTCCCTTTCTTATCTCCAGTATTCCATCTGGGATCATTTTCCTATCGTGAAAAATGCCCTGTAGCATTCAGTATTTCCTTTAGTTCATGCCTGCTCATGGCAAACTCTCTGTTTTTGTTTATTTGTAAAGGTGTTTATTTCACCTTTAATTTTGAAGGGTATTTTTGCTGGTTCTCAAATTTTTTGGCTGGCAATTACTTTCTTTGAAGTTATTAAAGATATCATTCTACTATCTTCATACTTCCATTGTTGCTATTGAGAAGCCATCAATCAGCCTAACTTTTGTTCCTTTCAAGGCGTACTCTATCTTTCTGGCTACTTTTATGATTTTCTCTTTGTCTTTGATTTTCTACAAGGTTACTATTATGCATCTCTCTGTGAGTTTCTTTTTATCCTGTTTGGGATATCTTGGACTTCTTAGATCTATGGATCAGTGTCTTTCATCTGTTCTGAAAAACTGTCAATTGTTTCTTCAGAGGTTGCCTCTGAACACTTTCATTTCTCTTTTCCTTCTGGAACTCCAAGTAAACATTTGTTAGATCTTATCATGCCCTCCCATCTGAATTTTCCATCTTTTTGACTACCTTTGCAGCCTTATGGATAGTTTCTTCTTAACATAATTTCTAGTTCTTTAATTCTCTTTTGAGCTGCACCTAATCTGCAGTTAAAGCCATCCATTGAGTTTCTAATTTCAGCTGCGTTTTTTTTTTTGTAGTTTTAGAATTCCCTCTTTTTCACTTTTTCTGATTTCTAGTGCCCTGTTGAAATTTTCAAGATTGGATTTTATTTATCTGAATACACTAAGCATTGTGGCTTAATAGTCTGTATCTGATGATTCAGATAATTCAAAACTAATGGATCTGTTTGTGTCGGCTGTTGTCTCTACTGCTTCTTACTTATGATAGCTTTATTTATTTGTATTCCTAGTTGTCTTTCTGTGTGGACATTGTACATGAACAATTATTTGTTGAAATAATTTGGGGCCTAGGATGATGGACACTTACTCCAGAGAAGATTTTGTTTGCATTGGTCAGGGCTTATAAGGGTTCTTCTGTCTGGACCCACCATAATTTATGTTCAAAGCTTAAAGTTTACTAGTCCAATTAGATGTTGCAAGGCCAAACTAAAAGACTTTGTGAGAGTTAGTTTATTTCCAGTTTATAATTACCCTTAAACTGAAACATTTGAGGTTCCCTGCATTACATGGGTGATGGTTTGTTAGGAAGCCCCTCCCCTTGTAATGAGCCTTGGGGCTTTGATTTGCTGCCTTGAGTCAGCAGTAGATTCAGCTGTTTGGCACTGGTGTATTACTTAACCTCTATTCCTAACCACAGATGACCTTGGGACAAAAACAGTTAACCATATGAGTACTAAAAGAAAACATGGGTGAATTCCTCTTCGACCTCATGTAGGAAAAGAATTCTTAATTATGAATCAAAGTCTAGATGCAATAGAAGAAAAGTCTGATAAATTTGACTACTTTTTTTTTTTAAAGATTTTATTTATTTATTTGGCAGAGATAGAGACAGCCAGCGAGAGAGGGAACACAAGCAGGGGGAGTGGGAGAGGAAGAAGCAGGCTCATAGCAGAGGAGCCTGATGTGGGGCTTGATCCCAGAACGCTGGGATCACGCCCTGAGCCGAAGGCAGATGCTTAACCGCTGTGCCACCCAGGCGCCCCTGACTACTTTTTTTAATGCATGGCAGAAATAACACCATATACAAAGTAGAAAAGCAACTAACTGGAAGTAAATACTTGCAACATATATAACATAAAGGCCTAATATTGTTAATGTATAAAGGATACTACAGAAAATGAGCGGAGAAGGACCAACAACCCAACAAAAATGTGGGAAGACATGAATGATTTACAATGATACTTAAATTGTCAAAGAAAATGCAAGATAAAGTGTCACTGAGATACTACTATTTACCTATCATGTTAGTGAAAATGAAAAAGTATTCCAACACATGTTGGAAAAGATGTGAAGAACCAAGCACTCTCCTGTACTGCTGGTGGGAAAGCAAAAAGCGGATCTAAGGCTCAGGGCGAGGGGACAGTCTGGAGATGGAGATTTGAGAATCATCTGTGCTTAGAGGGAAATGAACAGAAATCACTCTGGGAGAGAGAACATGTGGACTGAGGAAAGAGGAGGCCCAGGAACACAGCTACTCAAGGTGGCAGCGCCGCTTCCTGGCGGGCACTACTACCTGGGCTCGGGAGTCCGGCAGAGCCGGTCTTGAAAGCAGCCTGTGGGCCTCAGTTGATGAGCGCTCCGGGCAAAGCGGGTACGGTCCCTGTGATCAGCGCTCACACCTGGCAATGACGTACATCTCAGAGGGATGCTGTCCGAGGACCTGAGATGCGCCAGGTAAAGCACCTGCAGTCGGGAATCCTCCCGGCTCCTGCTCGCTCCTTGATTCCCCCTTTGCCCCCCCCCCGCCCCCCATGGTGTGTGGTTGCTTGGTCCTTTGGGGATGGGGATGAGGGGGCGGGGTGGGGGACCGAGTTCGGGTGACGCGGCGCTCACGTGACCGGCTGGGCGCCGACGTGGGCAGCAGCCCCCGCGCCCGCCCGCTCGCCCGCCCTGCAGTCCCGTCCCTGCGCTGTCCGCTCGCATAGCCTGCGGGGAACCAGCTCCCTGAGCTGCCCGGGCGGCGGGCGAGGGGCGAGCGGGCTTCGGCGAGCCCGAGGAGGCGCAGGCCTGCCCCGGGCCCCGCAGGTCAGTGTGAAGGTGGGCGCTGCTGGCGGCCCCGGGCAGGGGTGGAGGTGGCTGGGAGTAGGATCCGGGAGCAGCACCGGGTGGGATGGGGTCCGGGAGGCTGGTGAGGAGGGGGATGCCGCTCGGACGTGGGCAGGTGGGGAGGGAGCACCCCGCCGCCTCCTCGACGCCCCTCCTCTATGCCCTCCATTCATTTTTGGACCTGAAATGGGGGGGCGCCCCTGCAGTGCGACAGTGAAATGTAGACATATTCTAGAAATAACCCCCCTCACGCTCTGCACCTGAAAGGAAATACTGACCTCCTCGGAAAGGGGGTGGGGGTGGGCGGCTTGCCTGCAAGGGAGGGGGACAGAGACCCAAACAGTTTGGAAAGCATCCTGGTTTAGAGCCTGAGGCCTGAAAATTAATGGCGGCTGGGATGCGGGGGAGGTAGGCGAGGGAAATGTTGCATGAGGAGGGCCCAGGTTCAGGAAAGAAACTTCAGTCAGCTGAGCACACAGGCCCTGCCCCTGTCTCCTGTCTGTCTGCAGGTCTGTGTGTCTGTCCCCAGCACTCTGCAAGGCTAGAAAAGGAGGAACAACCTGTTCAAAATCCCTGCAGGTGAGTGAAAGGGGGAGACCACTGGACAGAAACGGTGGGGGGAGGGTGTGGAGGGCACAGTGTGGGCAGAATTTGAGGTCCCCACTGCCCATCTCACCACCATGTGTATTGCACCCACCCCGCCACACTGAGGGATGGTACAGAAAGTGGTAGGGCCTGCCAGGAAAATGGTTGGCTCTCACGTGTGGGGTGAATTGTGGGGTAAAGGGTAGGCAGAAGACACACTTGGAGGGCTTCCCCAGCCACGGGGAAGGATGCCGGTACTATCAGCACCTGCATTCCACCTCCAAGTCCTCAGTTTCCCTTGTCTCCTTTGACTTCTCTTACCCCCCCCATCCCACCCTACCCCCCAGGACAAGGAAAAGAAGGGAAAATCTCAACATGGAAAATCTCTACAACGAAAATGAAGGCAAGCTGGAAATCGAGGGAAGGCCAGAAGATGAAGTAGAGCCTGAAGATGAAGAAAAATCAGATGAGGAAGAAAAGCTGGAAATGGAGGGGAAGCCAGGGTATGAGGGAAAGCTCCAGAGTAAGGGGCAGCCAGATGATGAGGGACAACTGGAAGATGAGGGAAAGCAAGAAAAGCAGGGCAAGTCTGAAAATGAGGGAAAACCACACAGTGAGGGCAAGCCAGAATCCCTGGCAAAGCCGGAGGGTGAGCCACGGGCTGCCGAAAAGCGCCCGGCTGAAGATTACGTGCCGAGGAAAGCAAAAAGAAAAACGGACAGGGGGACAGATGATTCCCCCAAGGACTATCAGGAGAACTTACGGGAAAGGCACTTGGGCAGTGAGGAGATGATGAGAGAATGTGGAGATATGTCAAGGGCTCAGGAAGAGCTAAGGAAAAAACAGAAAATGGGTGGTTTTCACTGGATGCAAAGAGATGTACCGGATCCGTTTGCCCCAAGGGGGCAGCGGGGTGTCAGAGGAATAAGGGGCGGAGGTAGGGGCCAAAGGGGTTTACATGATATCCCATATCTTTAATGCCTTTGGCCTTCAGTTCTAACTTCTCTGATGAGAATATTGCTGACGCTGCTTTCCCTGGCAGGCATTTGCCAGGCTATGTGCTTTAACCTTAAGCCGATACTTTGCTTTAGGTGTCACTCTTGTTACCAGCAGCATTTTGACCCAACTATAGTGTTCTCTGTCTTTCAGGAGGGGATTTTCACCCATGTGCATGGAAGAAATGTTCATGGCACACTGTAAAATAACAATAAAGAAAAAACAGGTTTCAGAACCACATATACAGTATCAGACCATTTTTGTAAAACTATAAATGTTCGCATAATGCATTTGTGCACAGAGAAAGTTCTGAAAACGTGTACACTAAAAAGTAGATGAAGGTTTTTCCTGTATGGTAGCCAACAAAAGGTCTTTTGTATTCAGACATGAGTCCAATCATCTGATAGTTAGGTACCTCCATGCCACTCCTCTGTGGGCATTACCCGTCCCCATACCTTCCTCTAGTTGTAACCATGTCAGTGGGCACTGCTGCTCCTTCTTCTGAGTCCTCTACTGTCCTATGGCTCCCACCATGTGTGATTCTTTTTATTTGCTTTGCTCACTAACCACTTCTTCCTAAAGGATGGATTATGTTTGTCATAAAAAAGACTCTAGAAATCAGTACGTGATAAACAACTGAAATGTTCAGTGAGTTTATGAGGGCAATGAAGACACTTAAAAGTCCTGTTGTCAGAATGTAAAATGATGAGTAAAATTTACATTATCTCTGGGACTCACAGCTAGGGAAATCAACCTGGTGGTTAGAGCAACAGATCCGGTGCCGTAAGGGTCAGTCTTGTCATCTGTGAAATGGGAATAAAACAACCTCACATTCTGCTGAGGGGATCAGATGAGATACTGAGTATGTGAGCTATGTTGGGCCAGCACCTTGGCAGTAGTAGGACCCTGGACTGTCAAACACTCAGGGGGAAGGCTGAAGGTAGGTCCCATCTGTGTCTAGGAACAAGGCCAAGCAGCTGAGAAGGGGGTGCCACCTTTCTCTGGATACTCCCCTGTCTGCTGGGCACTCATGTTCTGCTCTGTCCTGTATCCTCTGCTAACAGCTATTGATATGGAGTCGTGGTGACAAAGCCCCTCTGATTCCCTATTGTCCCCAAAGGGCCGAAGCCCCTACTTGACTGCTGTGTGAGTGTGGATAAAGCCTCTCTCCCAACTTCAGAGTTATGCCTACTCAGGTGGTACTGCTCCACAGCTGCTTGGGCTGCCCTGTATTCCGTAGTTCTTAGCATAGTCATTACCATTTTTAGTACATTTTATATTTGCTTATAGTTTCTTTTCTATTCAGAGGACTCCGATATTTGGGGTCCACTGGGGGCTGTGTCCTGAGGCTAATCTATGGACCAGAAAATGGATGGTGATTTGAATTGAACACTACGCCACAGTACCCCAAGGAAATCATATCTAAATTTACATACCTTTCTTAGTGTGAGTTTTCTAAAGTCTCCTGGCTGGCTTGCTATATAAAATCAAGGGACCTGTCCACATATAATCAGAGAGGGTTACACAACTGAGTTTCAAGCTGAAAATATCCCTTTCCATTTCAAACCAATTCCAACTGAAAAGGATAACAGTGCTCTTAAAAATATTAAAAATTCAATGTTAGGCATTTTATTTAACCCACCAGTATTTTCCTTTATCAAAAACACTTTCTTATTCATCCTGATATCCCTTACACTGTCCTTGACACATATACTTAGTAAATTATGATTGAATCAGGAGCTCTGAGTTTCTAGAGAGATAACTGTTCATGGATTAGAAGACCCATTAGTGTTAATAACGGTAATTCTCTCTAAAATTGATTTATAAACTCAATGCCATCCCAATAGAAATCCCAGCAAACTGGGATTCTAAAAGTTATATGGAAAAGCAAAGGACATAAGATAGCCAGAATGTATTGAAAATGAAGAACAAAGTTGGAGGACTCAATGCCTGACTTCAAGACTAAGCTAAAGCTACAGTAATCAATACTGTGTGGTATTGGCATAAGGATAGACCTATTGATCAGTGGAATAAAATAGACATTCCAGAAATAGGTCCATAGGTATATAGATAATTCATTTTTTAAAAAGATCCCAAAGTAATTCAAGGGAGAAAAATAGACTTTTCAACAAATGATTCCAGAACAATTAGATGTTGTCTTAGTTCTGGCTGCTGTAACAAAAATACCATGGACTGTGTGGCTTAACAACAAACATTTATTTCTCACAGTTCTGGAATCTGGGAAGTCTCAGATGTAGGCACTGACGAATTTGGTGTCTGGTGAGGCCTGATTCCTGGTTCATAAATAGATGTATTCACATGACAGAAGGGGCAAAGGGCCTTTCTGGGGTCTCTTTTATAATGGAACTAATCCCATTTGTGACACTTCCATCACATGGCCTAATCACTTCCCAAAGATCCCACTTCCAAATACCGTCACATTGGATGTTAGGATTTAACATATGAATTTTGGGGTTACACATTCAGTCTATAGTAGATAACCACATACAAAAAAAGTACCTTTGCCTCACGCCATATACAAAATATGAACTCAAAATGGCTCATAGATCAAAATGCAAAAACTAAAATTATAAATACTTCATTTAAAAATAGGAAAAAGGGCACTGGGTGGCTCAGTCGGTCAGGAATCTGCCTTCAGCTCAGGTCATGGTCCTGGGGTGCTGGGATCCAGCCCTGCGTTGGGCTCTCTGCTCAGCAGGGAGCCTGCTTCTCCTCTCCCTCCGCCTGCCCCTCTGTCTGCCACTCTGCCTACTTGTGCTCTCTCTATATATCAAATAGATAAATTTAAAAAATCTTTAAATAAAAATAAAAATGGGAAAAAATAAGGAATAATCTGTAGTTGCAGAGCCAAATATTGCTTATTTAATGTTGTACTGGTTTAAAGACATTTGAAATTATTTTTCTGCCACTATCTACTTAACAAGTTCTAGTTTTTCCTACTAAGAAATGGAAAAAGGCAAATGCTAATGATAAAACATTTAAATGCAGACAATAAAATTTAAAATATTTTTAGAGGGGTGCCTGGCTGGCTCAGTCAGTGGAGCTTGCGACTCTTGATCTTGGGGTCCAGAGCCCAAGAGGTTGTGAGTTCAAACCCCACATTGAGTGCAGAGATTACCTAGAAAACATATAAAATAAAATATTGTTAGAAAAAATAGGAATAAAGGAGTAATCCTGGGTTAGACAAGCCTTTCATAGAAGGACGTAAGTGCTAATAAAAAAATTTATAAATTGGACCACATAAATATTAAAATATTTTAAAACAACTCTTCAAAAGCCATTATCATGTTAGGAAAATGAAAAGACAATTTCCACCTAGAAGAAGATAACTGATAAAGCATCTGTCTCCAGAATATAAAAGAAATCTTACAATTCAGTAATAATAAGACAAATAACAAGAAAATAATACAATTTAAAAATAAGCAAAAGATTTAAATAGACACTTCACCAAAGAAAAGATGAAGATGGCAAATGATCAGATGAAAACATGTTCAACATCATTAATTTTCAGGGAAATGAAAATTAATACCATAATGAAATACCACTACACACCTACTGGAGTGGCTAAACTAAAAAAACAAAAGCAAAGAGGTGTTATTAAAAAGTCCTAGCAAGGATATGGCACAACTGGAATTCTCACTGTTGGTGGGAATACAAAATGGCATGGCCTGGGGCTCCCGGCTGGCTTGTCAGTAGAGTGTGTCACTCTTGATCATAGTTTGAGCCCCATGTTGGATGTAGAGTTTACTTTAAAAAATTGGGCAAAAATGGCATGGCCACTCTAGAAAAGTTTGGCAGCCATACATTTACCATATGACCCAATAATCGCACTCCTAGGTATTTACCCAAGAGTAATGAAAACCTTAGTAGCTTTATTCATAACAGCTCACAACTGGAACAACAATCCAAATACCCCCCAAATGGTGAATGGATAAATAAGAAAAAACTACTGGTTCATGCAAAAACACGAATGACTCAAACTCATTAGGCTAAGTAGCCAGACAAAAAAAAAAAGCTATACTCTAGTTTGCTTCCATTTATAAAACATTCTGGAAAAAGCAAAACTATAGAGACAGAAATCAGGTTGATTCTCAACTGTAATTTTGGATGTTGTTCCTAACTGTAGGAACTTTAGCCTTATAATCTGCCTCTTCTAGCCCCATCCCCAACCCAAGGCCACCCAATACCCTTTAATACATTCTCTTTCTGCTCAAATTAGCCAGAGTTGGTTTCTGTGGCTTGTAACTAAGTAACTGAACATCTAATGCCTTGTATTCCCTCCATTCAATTTTTCTAAAATTTGTCAGAAATTCAAAGTTCTTTTTCTGTGATCAACTCACAAAATGATTAAGCCAGCCTGTGCCCTCATTAAAAAAAATGGGGGGGGGGCGCCTGGGTGGCTTAATTGGTTAAGCGTCCGACTCTTGGTTTCAGCTCAGGTCAGGATCTCATGGGTTGTGGGATCGAGCACTAAGTTGGGATCCTTGCTCAGCAAGGAATCTGTGTGAAAGAGTCTCTTCCTTTACCCCTCCCCCAGTCTCTCTCTCTTTCTCACTCTCTCAAAATAAATAAGAGCTTCATTTCTAAAAAAAAATTTTTTTTGCTTTGTGGTTTTATTTTCTGGACTATTTATGTTTAGTGACTGTTCTTCAATGTTACAGCATCCTAATTGTTAATGGCACAGGGTCAAAATTGTTCAAAGCTTGACTCTCTGAACCCCTCGCTGTCTGTGCAAAAGTCTGGTTATCTCAATTACTTTTTCAAAGAGGGATTTGCCCATCTAACCCCAGAGAAATTTAGGGTTCAGGACCCAGGAGAGAGAGAGCCCTATGCCAACCAGTTTTCACAGGCTCTTGGGAAAATATTATTTGTCAGAGGCAGCATAGAAAAGATCAGGCTCTGGGTGCTTGGATGGCTCAGTTGGCTAAGCATCCAACTCTTGGTTTCAGCTTAGGTCATGCTCTTGGGGTCTTGAGATCAAGCCCCACATGGGGCTCCATGCTCCTCAGCATGGGGTCTGCTTGAGATTCTCTCTCCCTCTGCCCCTACCCCCCCCCACTCTCTCTCTCTCTCTCAAATAAATAAATAAATCTTTTAAAAAAGAGAAAAGACCAGTCTCAGCTGGTCTGAAGGTTTCTACTGAGTTACCTCAATTGAAAAAAAAGATGGGGCACCTGGGTGTCTCAGTAGGTTAAGCGCCTGCCTTCGGCTTGGGTCATGATCCCGGGGTCCTAGGATTGAGCCCCGCGTCAGGCTCTCTGCTCAGTGGTGAGTGTGATTCTCCTTCTCACTCTCCCTCTGTGCTCTCTCTCTCTCAAATAAATAAATAAAATCTTTAAAAAAAGAAAAAAGAAAGAAAATATCAAGCAGTGTTCAGGCACCAGCTAACGAAAGGTATCTGGATGGTCATGAAGACACAGGGGCACAGGGTTCCTTCATGATGGATGTCCTGAACAAGTTTCTGCCTGTTTTTAACCACTGGGAGGATCTTGACATCTAGGCCACATTCCCTTCTAAATAGTACATATCTATATATTCGGATAGTGAGTGTACCCACTGGGGGCATCCACTGCAGAGAAAGCTCTCAATAATTAGGAGGAAAAAAATGACCATCTCTGTAGATATCACTCAGTTTTTCCTCTCAGCAAACCCTGTGTTTGCTCAATGAGTCCATGTAAAGTGGCCATGGAAGCAAGAATAGAGCTATGCAACGATGCAGGAATATCGACTCCCCTTACCAACCTGATCCAACTACTGTCACAGCTGAGTACAGAACCTGCCAACAGTAGAGGCCAAAGCTAAGCCGCTAATATGACACCATTTCCAGGGGGTAATAGACATCCACTTGGAGAAGGTTGATTACAGTGGACCTTTTCCACCACAGAAAGACAGTGCTTTGTCTTTAAATGGAAATAATTACACTTTCTTAGATACCAGTTTTATTATGATATAATTCACATACCACAAAATTTACCCCCTTTTAAAGTACACAATTCAGTTATATTAGTATATTCACAAAGTTGTGCAACCATCACCACTATCTAATTTTAGAGTATCCTCATCATCCCCAAAAGAAATCCTATACATTAGCAAACACTATATATTCTCCTCCACTTCCATCCTCACCCTACCCAGTAAGTGGTAACCACTAATCTACCTTCTCTGTCGCTATGGATTTGGCAATTGTGGACATTTCATACAAATGGAATCATACAACATGTGGTCTTTTGTGACTAGCTTCTTTCAATCAACATGATGTTTTGAAAGTTCATCTATATCATCCATTCCTTTTTACTGCCTAATAGTATTCCATTAGATGGTATATCACATTTATTTACCCATTCATCAATTGATGAACATTTGGGTTGTTTTCAGTTTTGGCTACGATGAATAATGTTACTATGAACATTTGCATAACAGCTATTGTTTGAACATGTGTTTTAATTCTTTGGAGTATACACCTAGGAGTAGAATTGCTGGGTTGTATGGTAATTCTATGTTTAACATTTTGCGGAACTACCAAATGGTTCAAAGTGGCTGCACTGTTGTACATTCTCACCAACAATGTATGAGGTTCCAATTTCTTCACATTCTCAGCAGGGCTTGTTATTGAGTGTCTTTTTATTTTACCTATCCTTGTTGATATGAAGTGGTATCTCACTGTAGTGTGATTTGCTTTTCCCTAACAGGTAATTATATTGAACAGTTTTCATGGGCATAGTCACCATCTGTATATCTTCTTTAGGGAAAGGTATGTTCAAAACATTTGCCCATTTAAAAAATAAATTTGATTATTTGTCCTTTAATTGTTGACTTGTAATAGATCTTTATATATTCTGGATAGAAGTCCCCCCGCCAAATATTTGATTTGCCAGTATTTTCTCTCATTCTGTAGGTTGATTTTTAACTTCCTGGATGGTGTCCTTTGAAGCATAAAAGTTTTTGTTTTGACTAAGCCCCCAATTCATCTATTTTATCTTTTGTTGCCTATGCTTTGGGTGTCATGTCTAAGAAAATATTGCCTAACGTGTGATCATGAATGTTTACTCATGTTTTCTTCTAAGAGTTTTATAGGCTCAGCTTTTACACTTAGAACTATGATTCATTTTGAGTTCTCATAGGATGTGACGTAGGGGTTCAAATTAATTCTTTTGCATGTAGAGATCCAGCTGTCCTAGCACCATTTCCTTAAAAAACCTATTCTTTCCCCCATTGAATTATCTTGGCATATTTGTCAAAAATCCATTGACCACAAATATGACGGTTTAGTTCTAGGCTCTGAATTATATTTTATTTTTCTATACACCTATCCTTATGTAAGTACCACACTGCCATGATTATTGTAGCTTTGTAATAAACTTGGAAATTCAAAACTATGAGGCCTCCAATTTTCTCCTTTTTCAATATTGTTTTGACTATTCTGGGTATTTTGGATGTCCAAAAGAATTTTGGGATCAGCTTGTCAAGTTCTGAAAAGATGTCAGCGGGAACTCTGATAGGGATTGCAGTAAATCTGCAGGTCAATTTAGGAAGTATTGCTAAATTAACAGTATTAACACAGAATATCTTTACATTTATTTAGGTCTTAATTTCTTTAAACAGCATTTAAAAAATTTTTCAGTGTGCAGTGCTTACATTTCTTCGGTTAAATTTATTCTCAAGTATTTTATTTTTTTTATCCTATTGTAAATAGAATCATTTTCTTAATTTTCTTTTTTTTAAGATTTTATTTATTTATTTATTTGAGAGACAGAAAGCACAAGTGGGGAGGGGGGGCAGAGGGAGAGGGAGAAGCAGACTTCATGCTGTGCCGGGAGCCCAGACATGGGACTCCATCCCAGAACCCTGAGATCATGACCTGAGCCAAAGGCAGACACTTAACCGAGTGAGCCACCCAGGCGCTCCATTTTCTTAATTTTCATCTTCAGATAGTTCAATGCTAGTGTACAGAAATATAACTCATTTTGTATATCATTATGGTATTCTGTAACCTTTCTGAATACACTTACTAGTTTTAAAAGCTTTCTTGTGGGGCGCCTGGGTGGCACAGCGGTTAAGCGCCTGCCTTCGGCTCAGGGCGTGATCCCGGCGTTATAGGATCGAGCCCCATATCAGGCTCTTCCGCTATGAGCCTGCTTCTTCCTCTCCCACTCCCCCTGCTTGTGTTCCCTCTCTCGCTGGCTGTCTCTATCTCTGTCGAATAAATAAATAAAATCTTTAAAAAAAAAAATAAAATAAAAGCTTTCTTGTGTGTGCACACCTTTGGAATATTATTTACAAAATTATGCTGTCTATGAATATGGATTTACTTTTTCCTTCAAATCTGGATGCCTTTTATTTCTTTTTCTTGACTAATTGCCCTGGCTAGAGCCTCCAGTATAATACTGAATAAAAGTATGGGGATAAAAAATTCTTGTCTTGTTCCTGGTCCTAAGGAAAAAGCATTAAATCTCTCACTACGAAGTACAATGTGAGGTGTAGTTACATTATACCCTTACTGGGTTGAGGAAGTTCCCATTTTGTCAAATGCTTTTTCTGTGTCTAGTGAGATGATCTTGTGATTTTTTTTCTTTATTGTATCAATATGGCATTTTATGTTGGTTGATTTTCACATGTCAAATAAGCTTGCATTCCTGGGGTGGATTCCACTTGGTCATGGTATCCTTTATATATGATGCTGGATTATTTTGTTAGTGTCTACTGTGTATATCCATAAGGCATACTATACTGTAGTTGTCTTTTATGATATTTTTATATGGTTTGGCATCAGGGTAATGCCCACATTACAGAACGTGTTGAAAAGTGTCCTCCCTCCTATTTTTGGAAGAATATTACAGGTTTATTATTAATTTGTCTTTAAAAGTTTAATAGAATAAACCAGTGAAGCTGTCTGGGCCTGGGCTATTCTTTGTGAGGTTTTTTGGATTACTAATTCAATCTCTTTACTTGATATAGGTCTATTCAGATTTTCTAATTCTTCTTGAATCAGCTTCAGTACAGTATATCTTTTTAGAGAAATGTCCATTTCTTATAGATTATTTAATTTGTTGACTTGTAATTATTCATAGATTTCCCTTAAAAAATATTCATTTTTTTTAGGTCAGCAATGATGTCCCCACTTTTGTTCCTGATTTTAGTAATGAGAATCTTCTTGCTTTTTCTTAGTGTAGCTAACAGTTTGTTAATTTTGTTGACCTTTTTAAAGAAGCAATTTTTGTTTCATTGTCTCTATTTTCCTGTACTCTATTACATTTATTTCCACACTAATCTTTATTATTTACTTCCTACTGTTTGCTTTGGTTTAGTTTGTTCTACCCTTTTTTCCAGTACTATGTTAAACCGTAGAGTAAGTCTCAAAATATTTAAAAAGTATTGAAATCATACAAATATGTTCTATGACCAAAATGGCATGAAATTAGAAATCAATAACATGTGCACATGTGGGGAATTCACAAATATTCGGGAAATAAAAAACACACTCCTAAAAAACCAACAGATCAAAAAGGAAGTGGATTACACTATAATTTGAGATGAAAGAAATTGAAAACACTACATACCAAAACTTGCAGGATGCAGTTAAAGCAGAACCTAGGGAAAAATTGTAGCTGTAAACACCCATATTTTATTTTATTTTTAAAGATTTTATTTATTTATTTATTTATTTATTTATTTATTTATTTGAGAGAGAGAGAGGGAGCAGCAGAGGGAGAAGGAGAAGCAGGCCTTCCACAAGCAGGGAGCCTGACGCAGGGCTCGATCTCAGGACCCTGAGATCATGACCCCAGCCGAAGGCAGACACCTCACTGCTGAGCCACCCAGGCCCCCCTGTAAACACCCATCGTTTAAAAAGATCTCAATAACCTAATCTTCCACCTCAAGAAACTGTGAAAAGAAAACCAAACTGAACACAAAGCAAGTTGAAGGCAGGAAATAAAGACTAGAGTAGAAATTAATGAGAGAGGAAACAGAAAAACCGTAAAGAAAATCAATGAAACCAAAATTTAGTTCTTTGAAAAGAACAACAAAGGCAACAAATCATTAACTGCACTGAACAACAAAAAGAGAGAAAAAAGTGATAAGGTTCACATTACTAAAATCAGGAATGAAAGAAGGGACACCACTATCAACCTTACACAAATAAAAAGAATTGTAAGACAATACTATAAATAATTGTATGACAATGAATTACATAACCTAGATGAAATGGACATTCCTAGAAGGAGTTAAACTACCAAAACCAAGTCAAGAAGAAATACAAAGTCTGAATAGACCTATAACAAGTAGAGAGATGAAATTTGTTATTAAAAAAAAAACACCAAAAACTTTCTGTGAAGAAAAGCCCAGGATTAGATAGCTGCACTGGTGAATTCTATTGTGATATTGTGGTTTATAATAAGAAATATATATTTGGTCTCTGTCCTGTTACTGGCGCAGAGCTCCTAAAATCCTTGGAACTTTTTTTTTTTTAAAGATTTTATTTATTCATTTGACAGAGATAGAGGCAGCCAGCGAGAGAGGGAACACAAGCAGGGGGAGTGGGAGAGGAAGAAGTAGGCTCCCAGCGGAGGAGACCAATGTGGAGCTCAATCCCAGAACCCCAGGATCATGCCCTGAGCTGAAGGCAGATGCTTAACGACTGAGCCACCCAGGCGCCCCAACCCTTGGAATGTCTTAAGTGAAAAGAGCAATAAAAGTGTCTTATTATTCATAACAAGCCCTTTTCAACCATACCAGTTTATATTAATGAGATGACCTTTGAACAGTCCCTAGGTAACCTAAGGATGGAGGCTCATTGCCAAGGGAACTGACCATAATTAGAGGGGTGGAACTTTCAGCTCATCCTTCCCTCCCCATCCCACCTCAGGGGAGGGAAAGGGAGCTAGAGGTTGAGTTAATTGCCAAAGGCCAATAATTTAATCAATCATGCCTATGTAATGAACCTCCATAAAAATCCCTGAATATGGGGTTCAAGAAGCTTCCCAGTTGGCAAACACATGGAGGTTCTGGTAGAGTAGCTCTCCCAGAGAAGCTCTACATCCTTTCTCACATACCTTGCCCTATGTATCTCTTCTATTTGGCCGATCCTGAGTTATAACCTTTTATAACAAACTGGTAATCTAGTAAGTAAAATGGTTTCCTGGGTTCTATGAGCCGCTCTAGCAAATTAGTTAAATCTGAGGTGGGGGTCATGGGAGCCTCCAATTACAGCCAGTCAGTCAGAAGCACAGGTATCCTGGACTTGCAATTGGCATCTGAAGTGGCAATGGGTGCGGGGCTGTAGAACTACTCTGTGGGCTATGAGGCTATCTCCTGGTAGACAGTGTCAGAATTGAGTAGTTAACACACAGGGCACTCAGCAGGTGTTGCAGAATTGCCTGATGTGTGGAAAACCCACACGTCTGCTGTCAGAGTAAAATAGTATTGTAGTAGAGTACTGAGAGTAGAGGAGACTCACAAGAGCATGTTTTTTCTTTATATCTACCAATGTTTAAAGAAGAGTAAACGCCAATACTTTACAAATCTCCCAAAGTATTGTTAAAAGATAAACTGAGGCATATTAACATTTTTAAGAGTTTGAGCAAACATCAACTCAAATTGAACAGTGCCAAATTGGAACGGGTTAGGAGTGCTCCACAGACAGGAGCCAGGGGCAGGATTTTTATAGAGAAGATGCAGAAGCAAAATGAGGAAATTATTTAATTGGGTATCTTAAGTGGTTGCATTATCTGGGAAGCCTAATTGGTTCTTTGTGATTGGTTGTTCTTCTTAACCTTGAAGTAGTTATAGGAATTGACTCTGGTTTAGGTTTTGGTTTGCTTAACTAGTCTACCAAGTCATTAGGGCCACTTCAGTCTAATGATCTCCTTGTTCAATTACTTTAATAATTCCCTCCTTTTGGTCATCCTCTCATTCGTGAGAGATAAACCAAAATTTTGGTATTAGGGTCACTCTCCATCACCAACAGGTTTAAACTATTCTTGTCTCGTGAAACTCATTAAGTTATGATGCCAGTTTTGTGGAAGAATTGTTTTTGCTATTCCATTTTGTTGTTCATCTTGTTTGTTTGTCCAAGTACAGTGAGACAATCTGCTGTATGCTGATGGCAGTGAATATGTATTTAAGACCCTTGAGAGAACACAGCACACCAGGGAGACTACAGTGATGACTACCAGGGGATAATGCCAAAACACTGAAGTATGCTCCTTAATCAGGCACCCCATGAACCAAATCAATCGATAGCAAATAAATTAAAGAATGTACCTGAAGAGACATGAACCTGTTTTAGCCAAGTGGCCTGTTTGTTAATTCCCTGTATTTGCTACAATACCAGAGGTGCTGATCCAGGTACCTCAGGAGGCATTTGCTATAGCACAAACTCCTCCGTGTTCAGCCAACAAGTAATCTAAAGCAATTCTATTATCTAAAGCCTCCGAAGCAAGAAAGCCTAGGGACTTTTGTTGTGCACCTATGGACTTAGTGTTAGATTCAGTGATATTTACCAGAGTTAAAGAACATCATCTTCCTTTTTTAAAAAAGATTTTATTTATTTATCTGACAGAGAGAGAGAGAGCACAAGCAGGGGGAGTGGCAGAGGGAGAGGGAGAGGCAGGCTCCCAGCTGAGCAGAGAGCCCGATGTGGGACTCGATCCCAGGACCCTGGGATCATGACCTGAGCTGAAGGCAGACACTTAACTGACTGAGCCACTCAGGTATCCCAAGAACGTCACCCTCCTGTGCATTAACAGACAGAAAAAGGGAGTAGCTAAAAGGCAAAAATAAATACAAAGTTTTCATATTAAAGAAGATCTTGACCCATGATATTGGGAGAGTTGTCCACCTCAAGATGCCATCTGCTTCTGGGGAGGAACTTCCCTAGTTAATTTTAGATCTCCAGCTGGTGTGCAGTCCAAGAGTCTGGAGATGCCTTTATTTATTTATTTATTTATTTATTTATTTATTTATTTATGTTTAAGATTTTATTTATTTATTTGAGAGAGAGAGAGAGAGAGCGGGTGGAGGGAGAGGAAGAGGGAAAGAATCCCAAGCAGACTCTGTGCACTGAGCACAAAGCCCTATGCAGGGGTCTGTCTCATGACCCTGAGATCACAACCTGAGCCGAAACCAATAGTTGGACACTTAACTGACTGAGACACCCAGCTCCTGAAAGAGCCCTTTTCAATTGGGAGATGTGGACCTAAGGTTCAAGGCCCTGAAGTTTGGTGCCACGTGGCTAGTGAAGAGAACCTCTTATGATCCCTTTCAACACGGATCCAGGGCACTCTGTTCTTAGTGATTCCAGGTCAGAAAGGCGGGAGAAAGTTGTAAACGTTAGTTTGGAGAACTGTAGCCAATATTTAGAGAAATTGGAAAAATTAATAATCTAGCCCAGTTTACAGATAGATAACAAAACCTCAAAAAAAGATAAGCAGAACTAGAATCTAATATTCACAAAAGTGGGTTATAGTTTTCTATGAAACATAACTTTTCTCTCTACAGTTACCCATATGTCTAGCAAAGATAATCACAGTAAGACTAATTTGTTAGCAAAATAAGTCTAGTCTTATTAAACTTGGCCTGGTTATCTATAGAAGTACAGCGAGAATAGTCATTGACCATATAGACTATTTTTAAGTCTCCTTGCTAAAACTATTCATAAGGAAACTCAGATAGGACTTTTTAAAAAGTTTTTATTTAAATTCTAGTTTAGTTAACACACAGTGTAATATTAGTTTCAGATGTATAATATAGTGATTCAGCACTTGCATACATCACCCAGTGCTCATCAAAACTGCACTCTTTAATCCCCATCACCTATTTCACCCATCCCCCCACCCACCTCCCCCCTGGCAACCATCAGTTCTCTATAGTTAAGAGTCTGTTGATTGGCTTGCCTCTCCTTTTTTCCCCTTTGCTCATTTGTTTTTGTTTCTTAAGTTCCACATATGAGTGAAATCATATGGTATTTGTGTTTCTCTGACTGACTTATTTCGCTTAGTATAATCTCTCTAGTTCCATCCAGGACATTGCAAATGGCAAAATTTCATTCTTTTTATAGGTAATATTCCATTGTATGTGTATTACCACATCTTCTTTATCCATTCATCAGCCGATGGACACTTGGGCTGTTTCCATAATTTGGCTGTTGTAGATAATGCTGCATAAACATCAGGGTGCATATACCCTTTGAATTAGTATTTTTGTATTCTTTGGGTAAATACCTAGTAGTGCAATTGCTGGATCAGATTAGAGTTTTAAAAGCCTCTCAAGCTCCTTTACGTGTAAAGTTAGCTTGTGCATTTGGGATTTTCCTAATTTTCTGAGAGAGGCTTGGACGGCTATGTATTTCCCTCTTAGGACCGCCTTTGCAGTATCCCATAAGTTTTGGACTGAAATGTTTTTGTTCTCATTAGTTTCCATGAATTGTTTAAGTTCTTCTTTAATTTCCTGGTTGACCCAATCACTCTTTAGCAGGATGCTCTTTAACTTCCAAGTGTTTGAATTCCTTCTAAATTTTTTTTTAATAGCCAAACTGTGGAAGGATCCGAGATGCCCTTCAACAGATGAATTGATAAAGAAGATGTGGTCCATATATACAATGGATTATTCAGCCATCAGAAAGGCAGGCAGAGCAGCAGGCAGAGGGAGAGGGAGAAGCAGGCTCCCCGCTGAGCAGCAAGGCCATGTGGGACTTGATCCCACCCAGGACCCTGGGATCATGACCTGAGCTGAAGGCAGACACTTAACTGACTGTGCCACCCAGGGGTACCCACCATTTGCATCGACATGGATGGAACTGGAGGGGATTATGCTAAGTGAAGTAAGTCAAGCAGAGAAAGACAATTACCATATGGTTTCACTCATATGTGGAACATAAGCAATAGCACAGAGGCCCGTAGGGGAAGA
Source organism: Ursus americanus (assembly GCF_024610735.1). NCBI lineage: Eukaryota > Metazoa > Chordata > Mammalia > Carnivora > Ursidae > Ursus > Ursus americanus. The sequence continues at coordinate 42,823,357 of NC_142164.1, read as the reverse complement.
GAGGGAAATCTGAAGGTGGAGAAATCAGAGAGGGAGATGAACCATGAGAGACTATGGACCTCAGGAAACAAACTGAGGGTTTTGGGGGGGGGTGAGGGGATGGGGTAACAGGGTGATGGGTATTAAGGAGGGCACGTGTTGTGATGAGCACTGGGTGTTATACACAACTAATGAATCATTGAACACTATGTCAAAAATTCATGATGTGCTATACAGTGGTTAACTGAACATAATTTAAAATATATATATATAAAAGCCTCTCAAGGCTAGAAAGCCAAGCCAAGGACTTGCCAGATGTCACCTGAGATAACCTATAGATTTGGATGAATTCCTCTCTTCCCTGAAGGTTCCTAAAATACACTGGTATTGCTGGGGCCTCAGGATGTGGCCTTTCTTACTTGATAAATCTGGGAACCCTGTAAGGGAGATATTAGGCAGTCTTTCCACGGGGCTTTATTGGCTCCATAAAGTCAACCTTAGTTCCTTAAAGCTGTCTGGTCATATCTGATTTTATGCAGATCATTCTCAACTATGACATTCCAGTCAAAGTCTCAGTAATGAAACCAATGCTTTCAATTGTATCCTGTTACAAGAAAAACAGATTTTTATTGAATGTATGCAAATTATTTTATTGTCACAGAAGTAAAAAAAAAAAACTGACTAAGAGTTTCCAAATGCTGGAAGGATCAAGTAGGAAGAAAAGATAAATATTTTGATTCTGTTTATAAAAGAATAATTTACCAAATCACGGAGCTTAAAAGAAAAGAGAAAAAGATATCCTTAAATCTGGGAAACAAAACATCAAAGAACAAGAGTTTTTTTCAAACAAAAAGTCATAAAAATTATAATCATCCTCACCAGTTCATTAAATACCATGTTAATTCTTGTTCTACTTGAATCTAATTTTTCCATTAGAGTTCTAGAAATTCTTATCCAATTTAGTGGTATGATCTTAACAATTACCAGAACAATGTATTTTAGAATACTTGCCAGAGTCCTGTCCCGAATCTCTTTGAGGATGAAACACTTCTACAAAAGCATCAGAGTAAAATAATAATTGCCTGCAAATGACAAAATGACTTCAAAAATGGCTGTGGTTAAAGATCTGATGAGAGTTTATTTGAAAAGGAAATTTAGTTATCTCTGTGGCATACAGCAATTTCAGATAGTAATTGGACAATGAGCATATTGACAAATTTCTATGAACTTCAAACAACTGCAGAATATTTATAATAGTAATATATACCAATATGTATATAACCTAAGAAGGCTTATCGCCACTTCTTATTTGGCAATGCTTCCCATGTAATTTAACACACCAAATAAGCCTAATTAGTTTAACATCTCTCTTTTACAAGGTGAGAGAAAAATATTTTGAGATTTTCCATGGACTTCTAGGAAGTCTCAAAGTTAGCCTGAGGTAAAAAAAGACTCTATTTTGAAAAGCTGTCAAAAATGTCAAAAGATTTGAACATTTTATTAAATAGGATCACAAATCATTATGAAACAATACTTATTTATTTAACCAAAGTGACAATAAAAGATTTTAAAGGCAAATACAGAAGGTTACAATGTTGTAAACAAAACGTAACTCTTTTCATATCGAGAAGACTCTGTTCTCTCATGTAATCGAAGACCTTAATAAAGACAACAGGAAGCACAGGAAATTATTTTGGCAAGACACAAAATTTTTTCTTCCCAGGCAGATTACCCAAAAGGTAAGGAAAAACGTTTCGCAATCTCTTCTCAAGAGCCAACCAACAGTCCAAGAAAACTTTGTCTTTTTAACAGAGAGAAAAACAAATTCAAATTTTGCACCAGTGTACTTTTAATATCAAGGCTTATTCTTTAAAAACCTATGAATAAATCTATTCTAATCATAGCCAGCTTGACCACACATAAAATTCCTTTCCCAAGATTCCATTTGCACAAACCTTCCATCCATTCAGTTTTTGTCCTGTATTTTCCTCTTTCTCATTCTGGAACTACCAGTCATTCTACTTTAGGACAAAATTACTCTCTTTTTCCCTTAACAAAAACAAGTCCTTCATACTTTTCCTTATCCAAAAAACACATCCTATCTATGCTAAGCAAAATAAGTCAGAGAAAGAAATACCATATGATTTCACTCATATGTGGAATTTAAGAAATAAAACAGATGAACATAGGAGAAGGGAAGAAAAAAATAAGATAAAAACAGGGAGGCAAACCATAAGAGACTCTTAACTATTGGAAACAAAGAGGGTTGCTGGAGGGGAGGGGGATGGGGGGATCAGGGTGATGGGCATTAAGGAGGGCACTTGATGTAATGAACACTGGGTGTTATATGCAACTGATGAATCAGTAAATTCTACCCCTGAAATTAATAATACAGTATATGTTAACTAAATTGAATTCAAATAAAAATTTTTTAAAATACCCTATTTTCCTTACCTACTTTTTATACACAGCTGTTACCTTTCACCCTTATTATTTCTTTTTTTTTTCTTTTTTTTTAATGATTTTTTATTATATTATGTTAGTCACCATACAGTACATCCCTGGTTTCCGATGTAAGGCTCGATGATTCATTAGTTGCGTATAACACCCAGTGCACCATGCAATACGTGCCCTCCTTACTACCCATCACCGGTCTATCCCATTCCCCCACCCCCCCACCCTTATTATTTCTACCTGTTTTAATTTACATATATTGATTAGCATTCTTAATCTTTAGAAACCATACTTTTTAAAAAAATATCTTTGAAAGATTTTATTTATTTGAGAGAGAGAGAGAGAGAGAGAGCATGAGCGGGGGGAGGGGCAGAGGGAGAGGGAGAAGCACACTCCCCCCTGAGCAAGGAGAAATGGGCTTGATCCCAGGACACCTGGATCATGACCTAAGCCCAAGGCAGATGCTTAATCAACTGAGCCACCCAAGTACCCCAGAAACTGTAATTTCTAATGAAAACTAAGAAGTAAGCAATTGTGGATTGCCTATTACACTAACATTATATGGATTGGCAAATTTATAAATATATTTCATAACTTCTAGAAGTGTATTCTTCCTCACAGTAAATTTTTCAATATGATTATGATTACATTAACAACACAGAAGAGGGAGAAACACTTCCCAATTAATTCTATGAGACTAGTATCACCCTGATATCAAAACAAGACTAGGTATAATAAGGAAACTACAGACCAATACCTTTTATAAATTAGATGCAAAACCCTCAACAAATTACTAGCAAATTGAATCCAGCAATATATAAAAATTATTATAAGCAATGACCAAGTAGAATTTATCCCAGAAATGTAAATTTAGTATAATACACAAAAGTCAGTCAATATAAGCCATCATATTAACAGAATGAAAGCCAAAAACCACAAGATCATCTCAACAGATGCAGTAAAACATTTGACAAAATCCAGCACCCTGTCATGATAAAAATATTCAACAAACTAGAAATACTAAAGAACTTCTTCAACTTGATAAAGGACATCTACCAAAAACATACAACTTACATCACACTTAAGGGAGAAAGACTAAAAATGTTCCCTCTAAGAACAGAGAAACAAGATGGGGATGTCCTCTCTGGCCATTTTTACAGATTGTACTACAAGTTCTATAGTCAAGAAAAAGAAATAAAAAGGCATCTAGTTAGGAAATAAATAAGTAAAAGGATCTCTATTTGAAGATAATATAATCTTATATATAGCAAATCCTAAGGAATCCATTAAAAAACTATGAGGGCTAACGTATTAGTGGAATACTGTGGCAGTATACAATATCAATATATAAAAATCAATTGTATTTCTTTACATTAGGAATTAACAATCTGAGGGGCACCTGGGTGGCTCAGTCATTAAACGTCTGCCTTTGGCCTAGGGCGTGATCCCTGCCCCACTGGGGGCCTGCTTCTTCCTCTCCCACTCCCCCTGCCTGTGTTCTCTCTCTCACTGGCTGTCCCTCTCTCTGTCAAATAAATAAATAAAATCTTTAAAAAAAAGAAAAGAAATTAACAATCTGGAAGTGAACTTGAGAAAATAATTCCATTTACTGTGGCATCAAAAACAAAAACATTGTTAGTAATATATATAACAAAAGAAATTCCAGACTTAAAAATTGAAAACACAAACCGTTATTTAAAAAAAAATAAGAAGGTGCACCTGGGTGGCTCAGCCAGTTAAGCGTCCAACTCTTGATTTTGGCTCACGTCATGATCTCAGGGTTGGCTCTGTGCTCAGCAGGGAGACTGCTCAGGATTCTCTTTCTCTCTCTCCCTTTGCCCTTCCCCCGCACGCTTGTGCTCTCTCTCTCTCTCAAATAAATAAACCTTTAAAAAAAATTTTAAAAAATAAAGAAGACCTAAATAAAGGGAAATCCCATGTTCATGGATTGAAAGACAGTATTGTTCAGATGGCAATATTGATCTACAGATTCAGTGCAATCCCTATCAAAATCCCATCTGGCTTCTATGTAAAAAATGACAAAATAATTCCAAATTCATGGGATCCAGAACAGAAAAAAAATCATCTTAGAAAGAATAATATTGGCTATCTCATACTTCCCAATTTCAAAACTTGCTACAAAATAACAATAATCAAGACGGTGTGGTACTGCTATGAGGACAGATAATATAGGTCAATGGAAAAGAACTGAGAGCCTCAGAGTAAACCCTCATATTTAAGCTCACTTGATTTTTGACAAATGTGCCAAGGTAACTGAAGGGGAAAGAACAGTTTTGAAACTAAAGTGGTGGAACAACTGGATATCCACATGCCACAGATTGAATTTAGACCACTACATCATAAATATACCAAAATTAACTATCTGGGTCATAAGTATTAACATAAGAGCTAAAATTATAAAACCCTTAAAAGAAAACATAGGAGGAAATCTTCATGACCTTGGGCTTAATAATGCTTTCTTAAATATGACAAAAGTATGTGCGACAAAAGATAGGCTATATTAGACATCATCAAAATGAAAAAGTTTTGTGTTTTCAATGATACCATTAAGAAAATGAAAAACCCCAAAGAATGGGAAAAAATACTTGCAAATCATATATTTGATAAATAGCCCTAAGATATAAAGAACTCTAGAAATTCAACCCTAAGAAGACAAATGACCCAATTTAAAAATGGGCAAATTATTTGAATAGACATTTCTCCAAAGATATACAGATAACCAATGGGCTCATTTAAAAAAGCTCAATAGCATTAATCATTAGGGAAATGCAAACCAGAATCAAAAGGAGATAACAGTTCACATACAATATGATGGCAAAATGAAAAGGATGGAAAATAATTTTGACAAGGATGATGAGAAACTGGATCCCTTACACATTGCTGATGGGAATGTAAAATGCTGCACCCGATTTGGTAAATAGATTGGCAATACTTCAAAATGTTAAACATAGACTTATCATATGACCTAGAAATTCTATTCCTTGGTATATACTCAAGAGTAATAAAAAGATATGGCTACATAAAACTTAAACACAAATATTCATAGCAGCATTGTTTATAATAGCCAATAGAAAAATTGGAAAAACCCCAAATGTCTATCAATTGATAAGTAGATTAAACAATATGTGGTATATCATATAACAGAATATATTTGACAATAAAAGGAAGAAGTATAGGGACAGCTGGGTGGCTCAGTCGGTTGAGCGTCTGCCTTCAGCTTGGGTGGTGAGCCCAGGGTCCTGGGATCAAGTCCTGCATCAGGCTCCTTGTTTGGCGGGGAGCCTGCTTCTCCCTCTGCCTGCCGCTCCCGTGCTTGAGCTCTCTCTCTCTCTGACAAATAAATAAATTAAATCTAAAAAAAAAAAGGAAGAAGTACTGATACATGCTATGACATGGATAAACCTTGAAAACAATATGCTAAGTCAAAGAAGTCAGCCACAGAAGACCCTATATTGTATTATTAAATTTCTAAGAAATTGCTGTATCAGCAAATCTGTAGAGATGGAAAGTAGATTAATGGTTGCTTGGGGCTGGCAGTAGGGTGGGGAAAGAAAATGACTGGTAGTGAAAACCAGGTTTATTTTTGGGATAATAAAAATGTTCTTTTTTTAAAGATTTTATTTATTTATTTATTTATTTGACAGAGAGAGATAGAGCAAGAGAGCACAAACAGGGCGAGCCACAGAGGGAAAGAAGCAGGCTCCCAGCCCGACGAGGACGATGAGGACAAGGATGAAAACAAGGATGAGGACAACAACTCAGGAGTCAATCCCAGTCCCCTGGGATCATGACCTGTGCTGAACGCAGATGCTTAACTGACTGAGCCACCCTGTTGCCTGGGGATAATAAAAATGTTCTAAAATTAGATTGGGTGATGGTTGCCTAACCCTATGGATATACTAAAAACCACTGATTTGTACACTTTACTTGAGTGAATTATATAGCATATAAACTATATCTCAATAACACTGTTAATGAGAAATGATTATACAATAAAAACAACAATGTATTGTGTGTTATAACATATGTAGAAGTAAAAATAAGACAACAGAAAAAAAGATGAGAGGCGGAAATACATGGTTGTAAACTTCTTCCATTATCCACGAAGTCATATAATATTATTTGAAGGTATATTTTGTGATATTATAAAAGAAATAAAAGAAATACTGCAAACTCCAGAGTCATGGCTCAGATATTTTATCTGGGGGGAGAAGCAGGCTGTAAACAGAGAGCTTTAAATCTCTTCCCAAAGGAAATGACTTCATTTGCAACAGCGTGTGGAGAAGATCGAGCTAAAGGAGCTCTTGAAAACAGTGGAGGTTGTACTGTGTAGTATAATAAAAAATAGGTATTTGGTCTTGGTCTCTAGTTCCTGGCACAGAGCTCCTAAAACTCTTGGGGTTTCCTAAATTATAGGACTGTCTTTTGTTATTCATAATGAACCCCATTTGACCACATCTGAGCTTATACTCATGAGGTGACTCACATGTCCCTAGATAGCTTCAGAATGGGGGCTGGTCACCAAAAAGACCAAACAAATTATTAGAAGGTTGGAACTTTCAGTCCCATCTCCCCTCTCCCAACCTCTCAGGAGGGAGAGGGGCTGGAGATTGAATTCAATCACCAGACCAATGATTTAATTAATCATGCCTATGTAATGGAATATCCGTAAATCTCCCTAAATGACTGGGTTTGGGGACCTTCCAGGCTGGTGAACACATCAATGTGCTGGGAAAGTGGTGGGCCTGGAGAGGGCATGGAAATCCTGCACCACTCCCTACCCCCCAATAACCTACTCTATGTTTCTCTTCCATTTAGCTGTTTCAGAGTTGTATCCTTTAAAATAAACCAGTACCAGTAACTAAAGCACTTTCTTGAGTTCTGTGAGTTGTTCTAGTAAAGTACTAAAACTGAAGAGGGGGTCATGGGAACCTACACATTTGTAGTTGGCTGGGCAGAAGGGTGGGTAGCCCGGGCACCCCATTTGTGGCAAGTGTCTGAAATGGGGTCACTCTTGCCAAACTGAGCCCTTAACCTATGAGGTCTGCACTGACTAGTGAGTTAGTGCCAGAATTGGATTGAATTGTAGGAAAACCAGTTGGTGTTGGAGAATCAGAGAACTGGTTGGTGTTGAAAAACACAACGCCTTTGGTGTCAGAAGTAGTGCCAGGTAACACCACACATGGTGAAAAACAATTGAGAGGACATTGGTAGATTCACTGGAAATAGAGACTAAACTGTAGGTCAGCTCATTTACCAGAGAAAATCTGAAAGAGAGATCTAAGAGAAGACCTCGGAGCAGAACTAATCTCGGTCTGTAGAACAATTTATGCCTCAGGGCATTGTTGAAAACAATAGAGCAATCAGCACACAATTAGTGATGTTTAACAAGCACGTGTGGTCAGGGAAGTAGATAAAGTGAGTCCTGCCAGAACCACTGTCATCCCAGGGTGACTGTGGGCATACCTAAAGCTGTGCCCACTGAGGAACAACGTTAGAGGTTTCACACTGCGTGTGGACACAGACATTATTTGTTTAGAGACAAGCTGAAGTATCTAAAATAATCTAAATCATCTAAAATAATCCAGCTAGTCACTAAACAAACAGAAAAATAACAAAAATAAGCCCCCCCATGGGAAGGAGGAGCCAATACCCAGAGTTGTTACAATATATTATCTAAAATGTCCAGTTTCCAACAAAATATTATGAGATGTGCAAAGAAACAGGAAAGTATGCCCCATATATCAGAGAAAAAAGCAGGCAACAGAAACTGCCTGTGAGTGACCAGATAACAGATTAAAAAAGACATTAAAGTAGGGGCACCTGGGTGGCTCAGTCATTAAGCGTCTGCCTTCCGCTCAGGACGTGATCCTGGGGTTCTGGGATTGAGCCCCGCATCAGGCTCCTCCACTGGGAGCCTGCTTCTTCCTCTCCCACTCCCCCTGCTTGTGTTCCCTCTCTCGCTGGCTGTCTCTCTGTCAAATAAATAAATAATCTTAAAAAAAAAGACATTAAAGTAGCCACTATAAATGTGATTGCAGAATTAAAGGAAACCATGATTGAAGAAGAAAGGAAGATACGATGACAATGTGAAATCAAATACAGAATATCAACGAAGAAATTATTTTTAAAAAAAGAGCAAATGGGACGCCTGGGAGGCTCAGTCAGTTGGGCATCTGCCTTCAGCTCAGGTCATGGTCTTGGGGTCCTGGGATGGAGCCCCAGTTTCAGGTTCCCTGCTCAGCGGGGAGCCTGCCTCTCCCTCTCCCTCTGCCTTTCCCCATTGTTCATGCCGTTCTCTCTCTCTCAAATAAATTAAAAAAATCTTAAAAAATAATTAAAAATTTAAAAATCAAAATAAATTTTAAAAGAACAAATGGAAATTCAGGAGTTGAAAAGTACAATAACTGACATGAAAAATTCAACAGTATATTTGAACCAGAAGACTAATTAGTGAACTCGAAGATACAGTGATAGAGATTAAGCAATCTGAACAACAGAGAGAAAAAGGACAAAGAAAAATGTATAAAGCCTCAGGGAAATGCGACACATTATTAAGTGTTATATTAGCTAAGACTCCCAATGGTAACTTGAATCCCAAGGAACCAAGTAAAGAGATCCAGAAATTATATGTAAGAAGATTAACATAAAAAAAGTTATGGGGCGCCTGGGTAGCGCAGTCGTTAAAGCGTCTGCCTTCAGCTCAGGGCGTGATCCTGGCGTACCGGGATCGAGTCCCACATCAGGCTCCTCCGCTATGAGCCTGCTTCTTCCTCTCCCACTCCCTCTGCTGTGTTCCCTCTCTCGCTGGCTGTCTCTCTGTCACATAAATAAATAAAATCTTTAAAAAAAAAAAGAAGATTAACATAAAAAAAGTTATAAGCATATACTTGTTTCTTTTCTTCCCTCTTGAGTCTCTAAAATATGTAAAATTACACAAAGTAATAATTATAACAGTGTATTGTTGGTTTTGCAAGATGTATAGGTATATTATATATAACAACATATAACAATAAAATCAGTGGAACAGAGTTTCATAGGAGTAATATTTCTGGATCTCACTAGAATTAAAGTAGTATAAATCTGAAGCTGATTCTGATAAGTTAATATGTATATGGTAAGCACTAGAGCAAACACTAAGGACATAACTAAAATTTATAACAAAAAATCATTAATAAAACTAAAATGCAACATTAGAAAGCATACATTCACTTAATACAAAAGAGGAATAAAGTGACAAAAAAGATGTGACATATAGATAACAAGAAGTAAAATGGCAGATCTAAATTCAACTATTTAAGTGATAACAAAGTATGATTGGATTAAGCTGTCCAAAAAAAAGGCAGGGTTGTCAGACTGAATATAAAAAAACCAAAACCTAATAATATGCTATTTACAAGTGCCACATTTTAGATTCAAAAATAACAAATAGATTGAAAGTAAAAGGATAAAAACAATATACACACAGCAACCACAAGAAAATGGAGTGGCTATAGTAATAATCAGACAAAACAGACTTTAGAACAAAAATTTTTATAGAGATAAAGAGTGACATTTTATAATAATAAAAGGGTCAATCCATTAGGAAAACATAACAGTTATAAATATATATGTACCTGATAGAGACCATCAAAATGCATGAAGAAAAACTTATAAAAATTAAGGGAGAAATAGACAATTCAATGATAACAGTTGGGGACTTTCAACTTTTAATAATGGATGGAACAATTAGGCAGAAGATCAACAAGAAAATAGAAGACTTGGGGCACCTAGTTGGCTCAGCTGGTAGAGCATAAGACTCTTGATCTCAGGGTCATGAGTTCAAGCCACAATGGGGGTAGAGATTACTTAAAAAAAAACCAGAAGACTTGAACATTATAAACCAATTAGACCTAATTGACATCTATAGAATCACCACCCACCAGCAAGAGGATATATATTCTTCTCAAGTACACATACTCCAGAACAGACCATATGCTAGGCAATAAAACAAACCACAATAAATTCGAAAGACTAGAAATAATACTAAGTATGTTTTCTGCTAATACAGAAGTAGAAAACAGAAACAGAAAGAAATTTGGGAAAATCACACATATGTGGAAACTAAACAACCACTCCTAAATAACCAATGGATCAAAGCAGAAATCAAAAGGGAAATTATAAAGTATATTGAGATGAATGCAACTGAAAATACAACATACCAAAACTTACGGGATGCAGCTAAAGCAATGCCTAGATGGACATTTATTGCTGTAAATTCCCATTAAAAAAAAAAAAAGAAAGAAAGGGGTGTCTGGGTGGCTCAGTCAGTTAAGCATCTGACTTTGGCTCAGGTCATGATCTCAGGGTCCTGGTATCAAGCCCCAGGTCAGGCTCCCTGCTCAGTGGGGAGCGGGCTTCTCCCTCCCTTCTGCCCCTCCCCCTGCTTGTGCTCTCTCTCTCTCTGTCAAATAAATAAATAAAATCTTTAAAAAAGATAGATTGATGACCCAGGAAAAGAAAAAAAAAAAAGAAAACTCAAATTACTAGAGTCAGAAATGAGAGGACATTACTACTGACTTTACAGAAATAAAAGGACTAGGAGGGAATATTATGAATAACTGTATGCCAATGCATTAGATAACTTAGATGAAATGGACAAATTCCTAGAAAGACACAAACTACCAAAACTGACTCCAGATGAAATAGCAAATATGAACACACCTATAATAAGAGAATGGATTAGTAAACAAAAAACTACTGAGATGGAAAAGTCTAGTTCCCAATGGCCTCACTGGTAAATTCTACCAAACATATAAAGACGAATGAGTACCACTGCTTCACAGACTTTTCCAAAAAATAGAATACTTCCCCACTCATTCTATGAGGCCACTATTATCCTGTTACCAATACCATACAAAGGCTTACATGACGCATTGGGGCAAGTAAATGGTGAGCATGTTACTTCTATGACTGCTAACTTCCAGGAGAGGCCACCCTTTGGTTCCATTCAGAACTTACTTCCAACACAGAATACATTCTAAGAAACACAAATGACCAAGAAACCCAATCACATCGTTTCTTGCATGTGTAACTTCCCTATATTTGCCAACCACTTAATTGAAAATGATGACAAAGAAGGAAAGGGAGGGGTACCTGGCTGGCTTGGTCAGAAGAGCCTGCGACTCTTGATCTTGGGGTCGTGAGTTCAAGCCCCACATTGGGTGTAAAGATTACTTAAATTAAAAAGAAACTTTGAAAAAAGAAGGAAAGGAAAGATAGAGCAACCCACAGTTCTTCTCCTTTCAGTTCTTTTGTAGCATGTGCATATGTACATGTATCAAGAAAAATAAAAAGTTTATTTCTGTGCAGCATTTCCATTACTCTGGTAAGAAATAAGTACAAATGCATGTACAAGCTACAAAAGATGAACTGTGCAATTTTGGTGATTCTGCATATGAGTCAAATGCTCTTGCGTTTGCATTTAAAACTGGTATCAAAGAATACAACAATGAACTATAGAATTCATGCTAATAATATAAAATTTCACATTATAAATAAAAAGCACCATGTCAAGGTCAACATCCGTGGTCATAAATCCTATTGATAGCATGTAGCCTTGATGTGATGTGATGAAATGGTACTTTATCTCTGTGATGTTCCTCCCCAAAACCCATAATTCCAGTCTAACCAAGAGAAAAACACCAGCCAAATCCCATTAAGATTGTAAGTATCATCAAAAACAGAGAAAGCTTGAGAAACTGTTATAGCCAAGGGGAGCCTAAGGAGATATGGCAACTAAAAGTAATGTGGCATTCTGGATGGGGCCTAGGAGTAGAAAAGGGGCATTAGATTAAAAAAAAACAAAGCAAATTTTAATAAAGATTAAACTTCAACTAATGGCAATATATCAATATTGGTTCATTAGTTATAGCAAATGTACCATATTAATGTAAGGTGCTACTGGGTATGGAATATATTGGAATTCTCTATATCTTCTTAATTTTTCTGTGAATCTAAAACTGCTGTAAAAAATGAAGTCTATTTAAAAAAATGAAAAGCAAAAGAGAGACAGGAGAAAAAAAAAGCTTTATATTTTAGTCCCTTTAAAGGTACTTTCTCCCTTGCTCTTTGAACAAGGGGCCTTGCATTATCATTTTACAAAGGGCCTTGCAAATTATGCAGCCTACCCTGACTCTGCCCCAACCTCTGTCATCCAGACCTCAGACTGGGGTTGTCCTGGGCCCTTCTGAGAGTCCCTGAGGCCAAGAGTAAGGCTGTGAGTGTGTGTGTTGGAGCCCAGCAGGGAAGGCCAGCACAGGACAAGTTCTGTGCACTGACCTTGTCTGCATTCCGGGAAAAGCAGCAGCAGCAGCAGCAGCAGCAGCAGCCACAGTCTGGAGAGGTCCCCACTCAGACCAAGTGGTGTTCCTAAGAGAAACCCCTCCTCGACATGGTAGGCAGCCTGGAGCTGGAAGGGACCTCATGCATTGGTCTACCACAACCCCTGGCTCCACCTTTTAGGGAGAAGAAGGAGGACATGAACAGAGGCCTGAAGAGGGACAGAAGCCTGCCAGGCCTCCGGAGCCCTCCAGCAAGTCAGTCACAGCCTGGGTCCTGCCCAGCCCAGGGCCTGGTACTGCCTCCCTCTGGCCCAGGTTGGACCTGCCTTCCCAGTTCCTGAGTGTTTCCCAGCAGCCTGAGTTGCTACCCCACCTTTCCTCAGAGCCCCTTCCTTGTTTCTCTGGGCATAGGAGGGGGGAGGGAGAGACAAAGTGTGAGTGTGAGTGAGTGAGTGAGTGTGTGTGTATGTGTGTGTGTGTGTGTGTGTCTAGCCCCAGTTAGGAGGAGGCCAGAAGCAGAGAAGAGAAGGAAGGCTCTTGTCCCTGCATTTCCCACTTGGTTATTTCCCCTGGGGCAAAAGTGGGGGAGAACCTGAGAGCTACAGGCTGGACAGGGCCTGCTGCAATCCATGGCAGCTTGTCTTGAGACCAAAATGCTGCCATGGGTGTCATTAGGAAAGAATGCAGAGGCGGCAGCAGCAGGGGGAACCTCTGAGCTGGAGAGGGCTTTACTCCAGGCAGACAGGGCCTGCAAAGTGAAACCAGACCTCCACGGAATCTGGGCTGTAGAGAGGCTCAGAGGCAGGGGGCTCTGTTTCCGCCACAGAAGTGCAGCCTCACCAGAGAACAGGAATCCCTAAACCAGAAACTCACCCTGGACTTCCTCAGATCCCCCAGAGAAAGGCCATTTCCCTGGAGACTGTTGCCATGGCAGCAGCTGCCAGGGGCTGACTGCCCTCCCCCTTGCCTGCATGGCTGCCCTGCCTGCCTTCTGATACCTTCAGCAACTGCTACCTGAAAAGGCCTGTACTGTCCACTCTGGCTGCATGTAAACGTGCCTGGAGCCCACTGCCCAGGAGCAGATTTACAAGGTGGCTAAAGGTTCCATCTTTACATCATACTGCCAGGATTTCAGTCCCATCTTGGCTACTATCATCTGTGTTTCCATCGGAACAGTTTGTAACCTCCCATAGCCTTCGTTATCTCACCTTTAAAATGGCATTTCTTAAACTGAAACCCTCCCCAGCGATTGTGAGCCAAGCAACATGTCCTCACAGGACCCTGTCAGCAGTAGGCAATCAAATCCATAAGAAGGGTTATTTCATAGCACCCACCCCAACCACACACAAGTAGCAGACCACATCCCTTTGTAACAAATGGTTGTCACCATGCAGAACCACCTTCACTTTATTCCCTCTTGAGAGCCTGTTCTCTCAAGGGAACCCCAAATCAGTTACTGTCAGGCAGAGACTTAGAGCCAACACAAAGACATTGTCCTCATTCTTCCTTCCATTCCTGGTTCTAGCTCTTTATACCTCCCTTGTGTGACCCCCATGTTTACCAAGTTCTCAACAAGGGTTAATTTATACTAGTTTGGGAGCTTTCAGGGGCAACCGTGTCTCCTACTATCAGCAGCACTAGAAAGTAATCCCACCCTATAAGATCACACTGAGAGAAGAAAGGAGGGGAACTGGCCTGGCGGGGCACACTCCAGGCTGCCAAACCCAACAGGGGAAAGGAATTTTTTCATTTGTAGTTAGAGCTCTTTGCTGAGATCTCCCCTAGATCCTTCCTGATCTTGCTGAATTTATCATCCTATTTAATACTAATGGCATGCTTAAAATTCATATTTTGCAGCTAACATACTGAATGATAGAATTTAGATTCAAAGAATAAGGGAGTGAATCTAACAAGACAACATTTAGCCCAGAAAAACAGAAGTTTCTTTTTTTTTTTAAAAAAAACAGAAGTTTCTATACGTGTGTTAAAATGAAAATGATTTACATACATGCACCCTTATGTTTTTGCAGCAGTATTTACAATAGCCAAACTATGGAAGCAGCCCAAGTGTCCATCAATAGATGAATGGATAAAAAAAATGTGGTGTATATATATATATATATATATATACAATGGAATATTATTCAGCCATTAAAAAGAATGAAATCTTGCCTTTTGCAACATGGATGGAGCTAGAGAGTATTATGCTAAGTGACATACGCCAGAGAAAGACAAATACCATATTATTTGATTCATATGCAGAATTTAAGAAACAAATAAACAAAGGGAAGAAAAAGAGATACACCAAAAAAACACACTCTTAACTATAGAGGACAAACGAATGGTTACCAGAGGGGACGTGGGTGGGGGGATGGGTGAAATAGGTGAAGGAGATTAAGAGTACATTTATCTTGATGAGCACTGAGTAATACATAGAATTGTTGAATCACTATATTGTACACCTGAAAGTAATTTAACACTGTATGTTAACTATACCGGAATTAAAATTTAAAAAATTAAAATGATTTATATAAGTGTCTTAACAGGGATGTGTGAAACAGATTTGGGGGTGTCAGGTGATTGCAATTAAAGTGGATTTAACTGTGTGATACAGCACCCACAAAATCTACTATGATAATAGGATGCATCTACAGATGTATAGTAGCTGTTCCAGAATGAAGGTGTGATAAGATCACCCCATTCTACACTAGGCAGAACATTCAGTATTTTCAGAGGCATTTACAAATTCAGGAGCATGTAGGATGGTGAGAGACTTTAAAAAAGTATATCGTATCAGAAAGAACTGAAATAACTGGGAGGTTAAACCTAAATAAAATAAGTCTTGGTGAGAATATAATTGTTTAAGGATTAAATGAGATAGCATATTGCAAATGTTCAGCACAATACCTGGCATAAGTGCTCAATTAATATTAATTTATTTCTTTTTAAGATTTTATATACTTATTTGACAGAGAGCACAAGCAGGGAGAGTGGCAGAGGGAGAGGGAGAGGGAGAAGCAGGCTCCCCACTGAGCAGGGAGTCGGATGTGGGGCTTGATCCCAGGACTCCAGGATCATGACGTGAGCTGAAGGCAGATGCTTAAATGACTGAGCCACCCAGGCGCCCTTCGATTAATGTTAATTTTAAAAAAACAATAATTAAAATTTTTTTAATTAAAATAAAAAACAATAATTCATAGTAATTTTAGCATTAGGTCATACTATTATTATTATTATTTCTATTATTATAGTTAATGCTTACAGAGTGCTTTCTATGTGCTAGGTACCTTTCCAAGTCTTTTACATATACAGATTTATTTACTCATTTTCTCAGTCCCATGAGGTAGGTACTACCATGTCTCCAATTTTGCAGATGAGGAAATTGAGTCACAGAAAGTTCAAGTAGATTGTCCAGTGTGCCTCACAGCTGGGAAGGGGAAAGAACTAGAACATTAACTCTGGCAGTGTCAGGCTATCAAGGGTAAAAGGCACTTTTGTTACTTATTCTTGTTTTGTATCACTCCAGAGCGCAGAACCAACACCAATGTATGTAAACTACTGGAAGGCAGGTATCAGCTCAATAAAAGAAATAACTACTCTGAATGATTAAAACTGTATGAAATTTCACATCACAGGATGTAAAGGGAAAAGGGGTAGAAATGAAGAAATGAATAAAATGGGGAGTCCTCTTGGAAAGAAACCATACAAATGATGAAGCCAACCTTTGGTGAAAAGAATAAAGAAGGCATAGTGAAACTTGGATTTTAAAAGACACACATCACTGAAAAATTGAAAAGTAAAACAGTTATGGAAAAGATACAAAAGTAAACTAATATTTGTCTTGCTATCTCAACATAAAGTAAATTAGATGTTGGAGAAAAGTGACAAAAACCTCTAAAAATAGTAAAATTCCCGCATGAATTTGTTTGGAAACTTACTAGACAGCCTGGGTTTGAAAAAGAAAATGATCCCAGGATCCTCACAGTTCTGACAGCCACCACCCTGAAACTACAAAATACAGAAAGGAGAGGTACAGTTTGCTCTCTGGAAAAAAGGGCACCCGCATGAGAAAGTAGCATCCAGGCTGATATGAGTAGATAAGATGCAGGTATGAGGTCGAAGACCATAAAACACTATTAGATCCAAACATACATACTTGTAATGACAAGTGAGTATGTTAATATGATTTTAATCCTGCTACTCAGTGTGTGGTCAACAGAATTATTGCATAGTTGGATATGAATATCTTCTGTGCTGAATCTTTTGGGTACAGCAGTCCCAGGACCCAGATATTTGCTGATTTAATGACTTAATATACACTTTCTTGACCAGCAACACCAAAAGGTGGCTGGTTAAGGATTTAGAGCCTCAGAAAAACCTCTTTATATATATATACACACACACACACATAATAGTATAAATGGGGGTGCCTGGCTGGCTCAGTCAGGGAGCATGTGACTCGATCTTGCGGTCATGAGTTCAAGCCCCGTGTGTGGTGTGTTTACTTAAAAATTTTTTTAAATAGTATATATATATAATGCCACACTCTTCACCAAAAATGCCCCCATTACATTTAATAAATACGTTTTTAGGCTATTTGTACTTAGATGGACAAATGTGTATTTAATGTTTTTAATTTACATACTTTACAAACAACTCTTTCTAGAGTTCTAGAAGTAAATGATTACTAATTTAGACTGGAGCCTCTATTTCTGATACAGGTTTGGGGGCTCAAAAAAATCCTGAGGTCATGGAAAAGTGAAAGCTTATCTTCCATGAAAGTGACAAGAGATGGTAAACAGTGTTGATAGCGCCGAAACGGATATGATGGAGTTAGGGATGTGGATTAAAGCTGGGAAAGGTGACATATGGTATTGATTCATTAAGGAAAAATAGTCAAATTTCAGTGCAGGATCTGGGCTCTAGGGGAAATAATGGGCCTTGGTGGCTGACAACGGGAGAATAAGGGAGAGAGGTGTTATCAGGGTAAGCAGCAGAGAAGAAGAGGCAATAACTCTCAAGACCGGATGCTGACCGTCTCTGGTAACCAGCAAAAGACAAATATAAACAACGAGGTGAGTGACGATGCCTGATGCATTGCGTGTTAGGAAATACTGGCAGGCTGCAGCACGGCCGCCCGCGGTCAAAGCGGTAACTGGGGATCTGAGCTCGGCGGTGACGCGCGGCCCTCACGTGACCACGAGCCTATGTCTGCCCAAGTCCCTCTATCCTGGTCCTTTTTGCCTGTCCAGACACCGTCTGCCTCCTGCCCTTTGGTCGAAGGGAAGAGCCGAAGTAAGTAAGTCCCCTTGGTCTTCCTAAATCGGTATGAGTGTCGGTGCTGCCCAGTAACCTCTGGGATCGGGATGGCAAGAGTACAGGCCTTTCCCTAGACCCAGCCCCGCCCCCTGCGCCCACATTTCGGTGCAGAAAATGGTGGTCTTGGGGTGAGGTGGGGAGATGAGTGGGGGCCCCTGGGGGACACAGACACTTAGAAATAGTTTCTAAGTAATCCTTTCCTTCCACTTGCCGCCTGAAAAGAAATGACGAGCACTGCGGGGTACGGGGTGGTGGGGCACGGACGACGAAGCCTGAGGTGGGGCGTGGGGGAGGGGAAGCAGAGGGGGCTGGCGTGGGGGCGGCGGCTACTGCCCAGGAAAGGGACGTGCGTGTCAGTCAGTTCTTCCCTCCTCCCCACTCCCCGCCCCCTACCCTGTCTCGCGTCTGTCTGCAGGTCTGCAGGTCTGCGGGTCACAGCGGTGCGCCTCGCGGAGAGGACGCCTAGAGCAAACCGCCAGGAGAGGTCCAGGTCTGGGAAAGGGTGGGCAGTGGCCCGGGATGGGGTGCGTGGGAGGACGCTGATGGGAACCGAGACCGCTGATGGGAACCGAGACCGCAGCACCACCGCCCCGCCCCGCCCCTGACACTGCGGGAGAGGCCTGTGGCAAAGCCTGCTGGGAAAATGGTGGGCTTTCTGGAAGGAGGGGGCGAAGGGGGCTGCGAGGGGTGGGACGCGGCGAGGTTCCCAGGGCCAGAGAGACCCTGGACAAGCGTAGGTTGGGGAACCTGGGCCCCGACACGGGAAAAGTCAGGTATGGGAACCCGGGGCCGGGGTTTTGACCCAGCCACCAAGTGTGTTGACTCGACTTTGCCTCCCTTGTCTCCTTTGAATAACTGTACTTAAAGACCATCCTGAACATGGAAAAATCCTGCAAAGAAACTGAAGAGCAGCCGCAGAGCGCACCCAAGACGGATGAGGAGCAGCCGCCTGTGGAGCACTCTCCCGAAAAGCAGTCTGCGGAGGAACCATCTTCCGAGGAGCAGTCATCGGAGGAGGAGTTCTTTCCCGAAGAGCTCCTTCCCGAGCTCCTTCCCGAGATGCTCGTATCCGAGGAGCGCCCTCCTCAGGAGCGCCTTTCTAGAAGGGACCTTTTTGAGGAGCGCCCTCCCATGGAGCAGCCTCCATGTGGAGTGGGAAAACATAAGCTAGAAGAAGGAAGCTTTAAAGAGAGGCTGGCTCGCTCTCGCCCGCAATTTAGAGGGGACATACACGGCAGAAATTTGAGCAATGAGGAGATGATAAAGGTGGCAGAGGAGATGGAAGAAATGAAAAGAGTTCGCAACAAATTGATGGTTATGCATTGGAAGGCGAGACGGAACCGTCCTTATCCTATTTAATGTGTTCGGCCTTTAATTCTGTTTTGCCTGATATAAGTATTGCCACCTGAACGTTGCATTTTCTCATATACCTTTACCCATCTCAATTATAACTTTATGCGTGGCTTTATTCTAGGTGTTTCACTTGTAACTGGCATAAAATTGGGTTTTCCCCGCCCACAAACTGCAAGTTTCCCTTTTACAATCACGAGTCTAAACCGTCTGCATGAAAAGATGTACATTATATATTGTGAAGTGAAAAAAAAAATTTCGAAAAGTGTATGTTGTATCCCATTTTTGTAAAAAAAGTATATTTATATATTAATATGCAAAGAAAAAACTGAAAGTATATACTTAAGTGGCTTAACAGTGGCTATCTGTGCCGTAATAGGTGTTTTGTTTCTCATTTTTTGCTTCGTCGGAACTTCTCACTTTCCAAGAAAAATATATTTTACTTTTGTTGCAAAAAAATATGATGGTAAAAAATTTAAAAACTGTCAATTGGCTTATAAAGACAATGTGGCACTTAATAAATACTTGTCAGAAGTTTAAAGAAAAGTAAATCCAATGTTTGTTTGTTTTATAAGTAGGCTCCATGCCCAGCATGGAGCCCAGTGCGGGCTTGAACTCACAACCCTGAGATCAAGAGCTGACCTCAGATCGAGAGCCATACGCTGAGTGGACAGAGCCACCCAGGTGCCCCAATCCCATGTTTCTTTTAAATCTCAGGCAGAAAAACAAACCAGGTACTTCTATTTAAGGGTCATTCTTTTCCCATTTAAAGAGGAATAATGCTTGACTTACAAGGTGGCAGTGGAGCCAAATGAAGTAAAGATCCTAGGGCTGCCTGGTGTTCCCCCACCTGCATGTGCAGGACCCCCAACCTTACAGATACCCTTCAAATACAGGGGATAGAACCAAAAGGTTTCACTTACACTCACAAATAATTCCTGTGAGATCTCAGGTGAGTGCCACATTCTATTTCTGTCATGCTATTCTCTTCCCTTGGGTACTGTCACATCTGCTGGGCACAGCTGCCTCTTCTGGATCCTGCTCCTTCCACGCCCCCCTCCCCCCACAGCTAAGGTGCCTGGGTCCTCCCATGGCAAAGCTGCACCAAGTGCTCTGGAGTCCCTTTAGGGCCAAAGCTGAACTGTGTCTCCTACAGATAAATGGAGAATGCCCCTCCTTCAGCTTTAATATTGTACTTATTTAGGTGCATAGCATCCCAGTGCTGCTTAAACCTCAACGTCTTAAAGAATTCTTAGCAAAATAATCCCTTTTTTCCCTGCAAACCTCATCTTTTCCCCACTGGATTCAAACATGAATTCACTGAGACCTGGGCTAGGAGACAAATTTGTGGGCCAGCCATAATGCTGTGTATTCAGAATTGGAACCTCCCTACCAAATAATCCCCCAAAATGACTATGGTTTTAGATGTCTAACATTTGCCTTAGGGTGAATTCTCTCTCAAGGGTTTTCTGGCAGACTTGCCTTAACCAATTCAGATGACTTGCTCAGCTTGTATAAATTAAAGAGGAAAGTAAGACTTAGGTTAAAGCAAGGGCATTTCCCTTCTATCCCACCCCACATCACCAAGAAACATTCAAAAGTACTTTGTAAGTCATTAAAGTACTATATATATATATATATATATATATATATATATATCAATATATATATATCAGATATTATGATTTATCAAACTACCCTTATAACACCTAAGATTATGTTTTATTGATCCTATTCTAAAAACATGGATAGTGGTTAATAATTTTTTAAAAATTATGATCCAATCATGAACCCTGAGTTTCTGTTTGATTGACTATGTAGCTTCAGTGTGTTTACTTCTCTAGAAAGTATGATTTGCGATTTCAGAAGGATCACTAGGGGGAGGACCTGTTATCTCAAATTCAACATTAAAATTATTTACATATCTTATATATCAGCATTTCTCATAAAAAACGCAGGGACCTGGGCTCTACCCCAGACCCACTAAATTTCCTTTTCTGTCAATTATTAGCACACAAGTTAGAGTTCCATTGCTATATGCAATATACTCCTGGTTTTAGTAAAAATAAATTATGACATAAATAGAAGAAAATGCAGATAATTTTATCAGAATTTAAAAGGGTGAAAGGCTTGGGGCAGCTGGCTGGCTCAGTCGGTAGAGCATGCGACTCTTGATCTTGGGGATTGTGAGTTCAAGCTCTATACTGGGTGTTGAGTTTACTTAAAGAAAACTGTGAAGGGTTTGTCCAAGCATATTTTTAAGAAACTAAAAACAACCTCATCAATTTTACTACATAAAATTTAGATTTCTTGCAGCAAAGCAAGACCATATACAGAATGAAAAGCTGAGGACAATAAAATAGCAAGATATATTTTCCACAGCTGGCATTATGTAATGCCTTGCATTCCTTCCTTCCAATGAATAAAATGGATCAGAAATAAATTTAAAGTTCTTTGGTGATCAGTTTCAAAATGGTAAGCCAATCCTGTGCCCTTGACCTTTTTTTGTTTTTATTTTCCACTGTATGATGCCATTTTGGGGGATCTTCACATTTCCAGACCATTCTTCAAGGTCATGACAGCCTGATGGATGCTGGTCAAGCTGGATTCCAGTTGGAGTGAGATAAGTTTCCAGAGGCTCACTGTACCAGTTTGACAAGACAGGAAGAACCCACCCCCCCCTGGTGCTCAGAGGGGCAGTGCTCAGGTAGGATGTGGAAAGGCTCACCCAAGTCACACTTCTCTCCAGGGTGGGTCTGGTTTTGGTTTCTCTGCTCCAGCCTGCAGCAGGCCCCAAACCCTCTGAGGCCAGTGGCCAAATTGTCCTGGACACACTTACCTGGGGGGCAACAACGGTCCCCATTGCAGGTCCGAGTGCTTTGCCTTTCCCTCCTTTCCCCCTTCTTTTTTGGGGGACTTTTTGTAGGGGAGGAGAGAAAGACCCGAGGATTCCTAACTAGAAACATTGGTTGGGATAGTCTTTGAGTAGGCAGATGTCTGACCTGGGTCTGACCAGGTCACTCGGGGCTGAAGCAGAAGGAGCTGGCTCTCCTCTGAGTTTAGTGAATTAGCTTTCCCACAAATGGGGTTAGACCTCAGACAAAACTTCACCCATCCCTCTTCGAGCCACCTTGCGCAGACTCCCCAAAGGGCCTCAGATGTGCCCCGGCCTGTTCTGGTGCTTCTGCCCTGAACGTTGCTCTGAGCAGGCAGTGCGTCTGACGACTGTGTCAGCCCAGGCCCAGAGTCAGAGGAGACTCCAGGTAAAGGGAACTTGCAAAGGCATGTGGTCCAACAACTTAGGAGAAAAGGGGTTTCACCCTCCGTGTGAACATCCCTATGCATTGCAGGCCTTGCCTGTGACTTGGGGCCCAGGGGCATTGGTGGTAGAAAGTCAGCAGCATCTACAGCCTGGCTCTCTGGGCCTCTTAACCACCTCCCTGCTCACACAGAAGGCTGGTATCTCAAACACATTTCCAAGAAGCAGCTTGCCTGGTCAACCCCAGAGCAAAAGCCTTGTAGGGTCCCAGACCCTAGAGAAAGATCATTGATCAGAATGATTTGGTTTTTATGACATAGTGCTTGAGAGCGGGAGCCCCTCAGTATGAGGTAGCATACCTGAGAGATCAGGTTCAGGCTCCTTGTAAAATACCCGGAGATTCCTTCCTCTGCCATTCAGAAATACTAACCCAGGGGCACCTGGGTGCCTCAGTGGTAAAGCATCTGCCTTCAGCTCAGGTCATGATCCCAGGGTCCTGGGGATCGAGCCCCATGTCAGGCAGGGAGCCTGCTTCTTCCTCTCCCACTCCCCCTGCTTGTGTTCCCTCTCTTGCTGTTGTTTCTCTCTGTGTCAAGTAAATAAATAAAATCTTAAAAAAAAAAGAAATACTAACCCAAACTCCATTATTTTTAGGAATAAGGAATAAAGTTATACAGATAAAGAAGAGACAGATCCTGTGTTCTAATTCAAATTTGTCTGAATCAAATTCTGCGTTCTCCCCGCTCTACGCACTCCAATTTTTTATTTAATTAATTAAAAGTAAGCTCTATACCCAACCTGGGGCTTAAACTTACAACCCTGAGGTCAAGAGTCACATGCTCCACTAACTGAGTCAGCCTGATGTCCCACACTGCTTCCAATTTAGATTGTAGTTTTTCAGGCCCTAGGGAATAATTGATTTAGACAGTATTACGAAGTATTGTGTCCTTGTTGGTTTGTGCATTTGGGTGAGTTTTTACGTTATTATTTTTCTCCAGATGGACATGTCCAGTAGGCAGTTAGATGTAAGTGTCTAGAGTTTGGGAAAAAGATTGGCATGGAAATATGGATTGTGGCTTGTGGTACCTGACATTTAGTAAGGACCTTTTGAATATTTATTGAATTAAATGGAGAATCCAATCGTATATCCTTCTACCCTTTTCTATGAATATGTATTTTTCAAATGAAAGTGTGACTGTACTGAATGTACTGACTCATACCCTATGTGTAAAAAAAAATGGACTTTTTCTTTAAACCTCTTTACCAAGACAATACTGGTTTTAAAGAGTATTTAGAAACTAGAAGTAAGCACGCCATCTGGTGACCAGAACCAGAACTATGAGTTGAACACAGCTAACAAAGGAAAGAGGAAAGGAGAGAAAGTGCTGGAGGGTGAGGGAAGAAGACTTGATATTGGGGAAGGGAATACTTCAACCCTGACTCACACTGGACTGACCAGTATCAACCTCTTCTTGGGGGCTGAGGTAGCAAAAGAAGCAACGTATACTTAGATGGTTTTCCCCTGTCTCAAGTCAAGATAAGTATGTGTGTGCATGTATGTGTATGTTTAAACTGAAAGGTCTTATACTATTTTGAATTTTTTCTGATTGTAGAAGTTATATGTTTCTACCAGAAAAATCTGCATGTGTAGGAAAGTATAAAAGAAAATATAGATTACCTATAGTTCCTCTGCCTAGAGAAAATAATTGTTAATATTGACATGTACGTGCTTACATTGTGTGTATATTTCCTTTTATGTTAATAAAATATATTATTGAAATACTTTTATGTGTTATTTATATATTTGTAGTTATATCTTATAGCATATATTTTATTTATTCCTTTATTTTTCTTCGCACATGTGCCATGACATTCAACTATATGGGTATTCCATCAACCACACCCCTTGATGGTGATGTCTATAGTGAGGATAAAATTGTTCTCTTTGATCTCAGAGGCCTATGTCTGAAGACCACATGAATGGACAGGTCCTCCAAAGAGCATAAGATTGAGGAAAGAACACCAACTTTGGAGGTGGGGAAAGAAATTCAAAATGATCAAGAAACTACGTTGGGCCAGGTACTTTATATTTGGGATCTTCTTTAATCATTACAACTCACTGAGGAAGGCATTATTACCTCAGTATATATAAGGAAACTGAAGCTCAAAAAAATCTGGGTTTCTTACACAGGATCACACAGCCAGTAAGCAGAGGTATCTGGATTTGAACTCAAATTGTCTGACTCCTAAGTTAGAACTCTTAATCATTATGCCTTACTTCTAAAATGTCACACCTTCTCTCTTATTGCTAAGCCTAATGGTATTCATCTTTGGATGTCAGAAAAAAATGTCAGAAAAATTGGGAACAGTCCCCCACTCTCATGCCCCACTCTCGTTGAGCTTGAATTTTTTGCTACAAGCATGCTTTTTAAATTTTTAAAAATTTTTAAAAGATTTTATTTATTTGAGAGAGTAGGAGTGGTGGGGGGTGGGGGAGGCAGGGGGAGAGGGAGAAGCAGACCCCTTGCTGAGCAGGATCCCGATGTGGGGCTCCATCCCTGGACCCTGACATCATGACCTGAGCAGAAGTCAGATACTTAACCAACTGAGCCACCCAGGTACCCCAAGCATGCTTAAAAAAAATTAAGGTTATTTTTTAAAGTAATCTCTACACCCAACGTTGGGCTGGAACTCATGACCCCAAGATCGAGAGTTGCATGCTCTTCCAACTGAGTCAGCAGGTGCCTCTACAAGCATGCTTTTGCAAACAGAAAAATTAATAAGGAATTATGTCTTTTAAAATCTTTTAAAAAATCTCAAAGAATATTAAATGGCACAAGAGAAATTGAGATGAAATATTTAAAACATATTACAGATTAAGAGATATCTTTGAAAAATATAAATCTCTACTCACCCAGTAGAAAATGAGCACAGTACATGGAGAAGTAATTCACACAAGAAGACACAACTCACATGCACACACACTTACACACACGTGCACATGCATACACACATATTCATAGAATCTAAATGACATTATATAAATGGCATTATACCTTACATTTCATTAGACAAATGTTCTTTTTTTTTTTTTACTCAACTGTGTGTCTTGGAAATCTACCCATCTATCCATATTGTTACCTATTGTGATATATAACAATAAATATATTTGGTTTTTGTCCCCAGTTCCTGGCATAAAACGCCTCAAACCCTTAGTATTTCCTGAGTGGTAGGAATGTCTTTTGTCATTCATGAAGAGCCCCTTTTGAGTTTATGCTAATAAGGTGATCTAGGGTTGGGCCCTTTGATAGCCTCAAGATGGCACAGGTTACCAAAAAGACTAAGTTGAAATTTCAGCCCCTCTCAGCAACTTCTAGGAAGGGGAAGGTGGTGAAGTCTGCAGACTAAGCTATATGAAAGCTTTTGAACAACAAGATTTGATGAGCTTCCGGGTTGGTGAAGGCATCAACATCCGGGGAGGGTGGCACAACCCAGTTCTATGAAGACAGAAGCTCCTGCATTTGGGACCCTTTTGGACCTCATCCCTTGTACCTCTTCATCCAGTTATTCATCTGTATCCTTTATAACATCCTTTGTAATAAACTAGAAAACATAAGTAAATGTGAATCAATCTAGCAAATTAATTGAATCCCCGGATGGAGTTGTGGGAACCTCTGATCTTCTAGGTCAGAAGCACAAGTGACAACCTGGACTTAAGGCTGGCACTTGAAGAGGGTAGGGTACAGTCTTGTGGAACTGAGCCATTAACCCGTGGGATCGGACACTCCCTCTGTCTCAGAATTGAGTTAATTGCTTGCTGTGCTCAAAAAATCCCACATTAGACCTATAGATTTAGGTCATCTGTAACGGCTGCATACACTGCATAGTGTGAACGAACATACTGTAGTTTATTCCGTAATGATAGAGATTGAGATGGTTTCCAATGCCTTCTTATTACAAACATGCTGCAATGGCATGTTTTCTGCCTGCCTCCCTGTGTATATGTGTCAATATTTCTCAGGAATTAGTGACTAGAAGGGGGACTGTGGGGTTATATGGTACATTTAGGGTACATTGCCAAACTGGCCTCTGTAATGGACATTTGTCATCTGAATTCTTTTTTTTTATTTTTTTATTTTAAAAGATTTTATTTATTCATTTGACAGAGATAGAGACAGCCAGCGAGAGAGGGAACACAAGCAGGGGGAGTGGGAGAGGAAGAAGCAGGCTCCCAGCGGAGGAGTCTGATGCGGGGCTCGATCCCAGAACGCCGGGATCACGCCCTGAGCTGAAGGCAGACGCTCAACAACTGAGCCACCCAGGCGCCCCTGTCATCTGAATTCTCATCAGACTTTGACTGGTCTGGTCCAGTCAGACCCTTGAGGCCAGGTCTCCGTGCCTTTGCCTCAAGCTTTTCCCTTTCACTTCTGTTTAGACTGGCCTCCCCTTCTCTGCTAAGCAATATCCTTTTCAATCATTAAAACTCAACTGAAGTATCATTTCCTCCCAGAGGACTTCCCTGACAGTCACCAGAACAAGGTGAGTTAGGTGTACTTTCCCGGCGCTCCTAAATCACCAGTGACTCGGACTTTATTATTATCATGCGTTAAAACTACATTTAGGGACGTCTGGGTGGCTCAGTCCATTAAGCATCTGCCTTGGGCTCAGGATCCCGCATCGGGCCCCTTGCTCAGCGGGGAAACTGCTTCTAACCTCTGCCTGCTGCTCCCCTGATTGTTCTCTCTCTCTCTCTCTTTCTCTCTATGACAAATAAATAAAATCTTAAAAAAACAAAACAAAAACAAAAACTACACTTAGACATCTATCTCCCCCATAAGACAACACACTCCTCAGGGACATTTGTGTCTTATTAATCGGCATATACGGGACAGAAGACAGAAAACACTCATTAAATATAAGTTTTTTTTGAGCCAGTTATCCAGGATTGTGAATCCGTCTGCTCTATTTCAACCTCTGTCATCCAGACCTCAGACTGGGGTTGTCCTGGGCCCTTCTGAGAGTCTCTGAGGCCAAGAGTAAGGCTGTGAGTGTGTGTGTTGGAGCCCAGCAGGGAAGGCCAGCACAGGACAAGTTCTGTGCACTGACCTTGTCTGCATTCCGGGAAAAGCAGCAGCAGCAGCAGCAGCAGCCACAGTCTGGAGAGGTCCCCACTCAGACCAAGTGGTGTTCCTAAGAGAAACCCCTCCTCGACATGGTAGGCAGCCTGGAGCTGGAAGGGACCTCATGCATTGGTCTACCACAACCCCTGGCTCCACCTTTTAGGGAGAAGAAGGAGGACATGAACAGAGGCCTGAAGAGGGACAGAAGCCTGCTAGGCCTCCAGAGCCCTCCAGCAAGTCAGTCACAGCCTGGGTCCTGCCCAGCCCAGAGCCTGGTACTGCCTTCCTCTGGCCCAGGTTGGACCTGCCTTCCCAGTTCCTGAGTGTTTCCCAGCAGCCTGAGTTGCTACCCCACCTTTCCTCAGAGCCCCTTCCTTGTTTCTCTGGGCATAGGAAGGGGGAGGGAGAGACAAAGTGTGAGTGCGAGTGTGAGTGTGTGTGTGTGTGTGTGTGTGTGTGTGTGTGTGTGTCTAGCCCCAGTTAGGAGGAGGCCAGAAGCAGAGAAGAGAAGGAAGGCTCTTGTCCCTGCATTTCCCACTTGGTTATTTCCCCTGGGGCAAAAGTGGGGGAGAGCCTGAGAGCTACAGGCTGGACAGGGCCTGCTGCAATCCATGGCAGCTTGTCTTGAGACCAAAATGCTGCCATGGGTGTCATTAGGAAAGAATGCAGAGGCGACAGCAGCAGGGGGAACCTCTGAGCTGGAGAGGGCTTTACTCCTGGACTCCAGGCAGACAGGGCCTGCAAAGTGAAACCAGACCTCCACGGAATCTGGGCTGTAGAGAGGCTCAGAGGCAGGGGGCTCTGTTTCCGCCACAGAAGTGCAGCCTCACCAGAGAACAGGAATCCCTAAACCAGAAACTCACCCTGGACTTCCTCAGATCCCCCAGAGAAAGGCCATTTCCCTGGAGACTGTTGCCATGGCAGCAGCTGCCAGGGGCTGACTGCCATCCCCCTTGCCTGCATGGCTGCCCTGCCTGCCTTCTGATACCTTCAGCAACTGCTACCTGAAAAGGCCTGTACTGTCCACGCTGGCTGCATGTAAACGTGCCTGGAGCCCACGTTTCTGTCAGCAGCTTTCACCAGGGGAAGACACCTGTAACCCTGTAACGTGTTCTGAAAAACTCAGGAAGGTGAGATGTGGGGAACAAGTCCCTCCTGAATTATATAGGCTAGTCAAGGAATCTAGTAAGAATAATTGGGATTGCACAGACATGGTTCCAGGGCCAATCTCTTTCCTGGCTTGCTAGATGAATTTAGACATATAGTTAATCTTCCTTCATTTCTATTTTCTCATCTGTAAATGAGGTCAAAAGCAGATTTACAAAGTTTATCCATATAGCATTTACGAATTTATATTTATTTTTTAAAAAGATTTTATTTATTTGAAAGAGAGAGAGAGGGAGAGAGAACAGGAGCAAGGGCAGAGGGAGAGAAAGAAGCGGACTCCCCAGTGAACAGGGAGCCTGATGCAGGACTCCATCCCAGGACTCTGGGATCATGACCTGAGCCGAAGGCAGACAACTAACTGACTGAGCCACCCAGGTGCCCCGCATTTCTAAATTTTTAGTCTGGGGCGCCTGGGTGGCTCAGTCAGTTAAGCGTCTGCCTTTGGCTCAGGTCATGATCCCAGGGTCTTGGGATGGAGTACTAAGTCAGGCTCCCTGTTCAGTGGGGAGTCTACTTCTCCCTCTGCCCCTCTCCTCTGCTTGTGCTCTCTCTCTCTCTAATAAATAACTAAAATCTTTTTAAAAAAATATATAAATTTTTAATCTAGTCTAAATTCAGAGAGGTGCAAGAATGACGATTTGGATTTGGTTCAAAGTGTTACGAGGTTGGTTACTACTAAAGCAGCAAATATGCAATGCAAAGGATACAAAAGAGATGGTAGTGCATGTGACTGAAGGCAGCAACCCACCTTGTGCCTTGTATGTCACTATGGTGTGGCCAAAGCTTGGTGGTCTTGGGCAGCCCTTGTAACATGAAATGCTCACCAAGTCAGAGAAGCACAGAACTGAGGGCGCACTGTTTTTTAAACTCCTAATCCTGTCAGGTCTCCAAAAGAATTTTGGACTAACCTACAAGGTAACACATCTGCTACTCAGTGAGCCACTTCACCAAGGCCTCATGTCCAGGCTGCAAGCTTTTTTAAAAAAAAAAATTTATGTATTGAGAGGTGGGGTGAGAGAGAGAACATGGTGGAGGGGCAGAGGGAGGGGAAAGGAATCTTAAGCATAACGGACACAGGGCCTGATCTCAAGACCCTGAGCCCAAACCAAGAGTCAGATGCTTAACTGACTGTGCCACCCAGGTGCCCCAGGCTGTAAGCTTTGACATTCTCTCTAAGATTGCACTGGAAATGCCTATCTTCTGTGTCTGCTCTTCAGAAAAGGAGTTTTCAATGCAGTCCACTTAAGGGCTTTGTTTGTGTGTGTGTGTTAGCAAGGCTGGTAAAGATCTACTTCACTGGGAGGAGAATATTTCCAGCTATACTCAGTTTGGCAGAAGAAAACTTCTAGAATGTTTATTCAAAAAGTGCATGGAAACAAATTGAGGAGTTGTAGCAAAAGAGGAGGCATGAGAAAGGATGGCAGAAGGGATCAAAAGTGTTCAAAGTGAAGGAGATCATGTATGTCCCATGATCAGTGGTGAAATCAGACATAGACTACAAACCAAGGAATGAGTCTGTAGTGCTCTGAAAGAATCCTTTTTTCTCTAGGTTGAATTAAACTAGCTGATTTTCTCTAGAAGCAAGGGTGGCAGGAAGCCTTTGCTGTCATGGGGCTGGCTTCTCATGGCTCTCAGACCTGTGGTCTACTTGTATGTTCCTGAAATTTCCCAAGCAACAATCCCTTTATGAGACGTACTATCCTTTATATTGCCAATTCCTATTCCTTTATAGTACCAGGCCTGAGGGAATGTCTCATTTTAGGATAATGGTACAGCAAGAGCACAGAGTGGGTAAGTATAAAGCATGTTCGGGTCACACACTGATTAGGGGGCTCTTTTGGCTGGAGTAGAGGAAAAATGGTTGGCAAAGCCGAGAATATGTGACTCAGGTTGGATCCTGAAAAGCCCTGAGGTCAAGATATAGAATCTAAGATTATTCAATGGATTGTGGGATTACCATCTGGAGCACTTGAGAATGGCAACATGAAGATTGATTTGGTCGTTTACTGCTCCTTTGAATTTTTCTCTCATAACTCCAGTTCACACTGGACATTGTTCTCTCCAGATTCTTATTGGGAGACTTGCTAATAATCCCTACCTCACAGACTGCTGAGACTGCGTGTGTGGAATAGCCCACTAGCCTATTCAAAGCCACCATCTTCATGTGGGGCACGTAGCAGGCAAAGTAATGAGGTTCCCAAAGGTCTCTAGAGAACAAGCACCATTTCTTTGTGGTTGGCCTTTGTGTCTCCCCCAACCTATCTTGCCTCAACCTAACATACTCTGGCGGATACACAAGAAATCATGACTACCTTTCATTGCATGTCCAAGATGTAAGGCTCTCATTCCCAGTTTAAATGCAAAATCAGTGTTGGTCAATGTAGTTTATAACTTCTGTTAGAACTGTAAGCAGTAACTAATTCACGATTGTGTATGGTTGTGAGGTTTAGGGGTCCCGTTAGCAGAATACAATTGTATAGGTGTGGTGAAAAATCTCCGAATGGGTAGTGGTAATGCAGAGGTGAATTCACCTAATAGGCTAATGAAGCCTATGTTTCATGGCCCCTGGATTCATATGGGCACCATATAAGGCCTCTGGGAAGGGTTATAGTTTGCAAAATTCTAAGATGGTCCCCTCAGTGACCTTCGTACTTATATAATTCCCTAATTCCCTCCTGTTGATTTTAGATGGAACCTGTGAATATGAGGTATCACACCTGTGATTATGTTACATAACATGGCAAAAGAGATTTTTCAGATGCTATCAGAGTCTCAAATCATTGAGTTAATCAAAGGGCAGTCACTAAATGGGCCTGACCTAATCAGCTGAGCCCTTAAAGAGGTGGCCCATCCTCATGTCAGAGAGATTTGAAGCATGAAAAGGATTCAACATAAGGGAGCGTTTCCACTTTTGGCTTTGAGGATAGGGGGACCACGTGGCAAGGAATGTGACATCTGAGCTGAGAATGGCTCAAGCTACTGGCTAGGAGCAAAGTAGGAGCTCAGACAACCACAAGAAACTGAATTCTGCCACGGTCATGTAAGCTTGAAGAAGGGCTCTAAGCTCCATATGCGATTGCAGCCTGGCTGACACCTTGATTTCAGCCTTAAGAGATCCCAAGCAGAAAACCCAGTCATGACACATCTGGACTTCTGACTTACCAAACTGTGAGCCAAGTTAAACAGGTGTTAAACAGCTAAGTTTAGTATTTTGTTACATGGCAATGGAAAACTAATATAGGGCCCATGCTATGTCTCATATATTTTTGTAAAGTTACTTGAAGCAAGAATATTGATTGCAGTTTAAGACTACTGTCTTCTTCCACTCCTATCTCCTGTCACATTTTTGGTAGTAAGATGAATGTGGGCATGTTTTGTATCAAGCTAAGAGGAAGTGATTTGGAATTACATTTAATTTAGGTTTAATTGGATAATTTATCCATGTGTTTCTCAGTCCCTTCTAGGTATAATTAAATAATTACTAGTAAGGCTTCACAAGGTGGTGAGTAGAAACTCTCGGATTCAAACTAGGGTTGTGTGAGTCTAAGGCTAATGAGCCTAATGCTGCATTCCTAATGCATTTCATATGCTTAGTGAACCACGAACAAATCCTATAGCTCAAATTAAAGGCCTGATTGTTTAACACCAGCCGTTTGCCAGCATTTGACAATATTTCCTACTTCATTAGCTGATACCAAGATATTTTTTTAGTCTTGAATTCCATTACTGTCCTGTATGTACAATATGATTATTAAAAATGGATTCCCATCTTTCCTACACCAACCATGTTTGTGGTTTTGCCCAATCATATCTACACAGCTTCATATTAATTTCTTGGTGATTGGGCATGAAATACTGACATTGTAGGGGAGTAAGGGCAGGCTGCCCCCAAATGTGCCATTTTGGTATATGATTGATTGATTATCAATTTCCTTTTTTTTAAAAAAGGAAACTTTACTCCCAACATGGGGCTTGAACTCAAGACCTCAAGATCAAGGGGTGCCTAGGTGGCTCAGTCGGTTGAGTGTCTTCCTTCAGCTCAGACCATGTTCCCGGGGTCCTGGGATCGAGCCCTACATTGGGCTCTCTGCTCATTGGGGTGTCTTCTTCTCCCTCTCCCTCTGCCTCTGCCCCTTTCCCCACTCCTGCTCTTTCTCTCTCCCTCTCTCAAATAAATAAATAAATTCTTTAAAAAAAAGACCTCAAGATTAAGAGTCACGTGCTCTACCATCTGAGCCAGCCAGGCACCCCTGGCATATGATTATTTTAAATAAAAGTTACTTCAGAAACAGCCTGTGCAGGAAGATCCTCCTCTGTCCTCCTGATATCAGGAAATAAGTATCCCTTGTGAAAGGTGCCCTCCCTGTTCCAGGCGGTAAAGAAACATCCTTATCACCAGAGATAGGGAATTCAGGGCTGAGAAGGCTGTAGAAACAACTCTTGTTACTTTTTACTAATTTACTACCCCAGCCCAAATTCTGTTTAGAATTCCTTACTAATTGAAACTCCCAAAGTTAAGTTTTCTTTGTCCTATCAATTTCTCACAGATTTATTTAGTCTTTTTGTCTAAAAAGTATAAAAAGTAGCTGCTTTGGTCATTTCTTTAGGTCTCAATTTCATTACTGGGCCTCTGTGTGCACATAATAAAGCTGTTATTCCTCCCCCCTCCCCCCGTTAATCTCTCTCATGTAAATCTTTTTTTTTTTTAAAGATTTTATTTATTTAACAGAGATAGAGACAGCCAGCGAGAGAGGGAACACAAGCAGGGGGAGTGGGAAAGGAAGAAGCAGGCTCATAGCAGAGGAGCCTGATGTGGGGCTCGAACCCAGAACGCTGGGATCATGCCCTGAGCCGAAGGCAGACGCTTAACCGCTGTGCCACCCAGGCGCCCCTCTCATGTAAATCTAATTTTTAGTTCAGTTGGGTGGCCTTGGAAGGGGTAGGGGAAGAAAAATAATTTTCCCTTTACCCTTATGGGTTCTTGGCTGAGACCTACCCCCAGCTCCTGTAATAAATGATTAACAGGAGAAAATCAAATAAGTTTAATAACATGTATATCTCCTGTATACATGGGAGAAGCCCAGGAAAACTGAGTAACTCCCCAAAACCAACTCCAGCTAAAGACAAAGGAAGATATTGGGAGTGGGGGAGTCAGTTAAGGGAGATTACCAGGCAAAGCACAGTAAACTAGGGTAAGGTTGTTATGCAGATTTAGGTCTTTGCCTTCCCCATTGGTAAGAATTTCTAGAGGTTTGTTTATTTTATTTTATTTTTTAGTAATCTCTACACCCTACCTGGGGCTCGAACTCATGACCACTAGATCAAGTGTGATGCTCCACCGACTTAGCCAGCCACGTACCCCAAGAGTTTCTAGAGAATTAGTCATCCTTTTTTTCCTGGTATACAGAGGGAGACACCCTTACAAATTGAGATTTCCCTTATAAATGTAAATGCCTCTTTAAAAAGGGTAACTTCTATTCAGTTTTCAGAGCTTTTCCTGTGGATGCTCTTTTTAAAAATAATAATCAGCCTAAAATAATCCTCATGCCAAATATGCCAAAGAGACATATTTTGGGGTGGCAAATTCTGTTCCCCTTCAGGACACTGACATGACACTGCATTATTATTAAAAATATTTAAGATAAGAATTTGCACAAGAAAATTTAAAATAAATCTTAAGCCCACATAAGAAACTTGAGAGAGGTTGACAGCAATTTATGCAAATTTGACAATACTAAAAATTTGCCTATCACCAATAATGAGTAGTAAAGTTGAAAATTTTATCAATAATGATAATAAATTGATTATAATCATACAATCATAATAATTTGATTTCCATTTAAAGGAAAGATCGAATTATCTTAACATTTTCTCTAGGAAAAATGATATTACAAAGATGTCATATGAAGAGAGGATCAAAGGATTTGTAGCCAAAACATTGTAGGGAAAGGGGTGCCTGGGTGGCTCAGTCATTGAGCATCTGCCTTCTGCCTTCGGCTCAGGTCATGATCCCAGGGTCCTGGGATCGAGCCCCGCATCAGGCTCCCTGTTCAGCAGGAAGCCTGCTTCTCCCTCTCCCACTCCCCCTGCTTGTGTTCCCTCTCTCACTGTCTCTCTCTCTGTCAAATAAATAAATAAAATCTTAAAAAAAAAACACTGTAGGGAAAAAAAATCAGAGGTGTACCAGGCAGTTAATAAAAGTGTCATTTGGGATGAGAGAAAAACTCTCTAAAGGCCTGATAAACAAGGGAAGTCATTTTAGATTTCTAAGTCAACATGACTGTATATAAACTTTGTTCAGACTAAAAGCCTGATTTATGCCCCACTATGCATGCATTGTACACTTGCTTTGTGGATGAGTAGCCTAAAGGAAAACCATCTTGTCCTTGAGATATTGATCATTGCTCCTACTCCCTGAATTCCTTTACAATAAAACTCATGATTCCTGCCAATATGCTATAGTCTTTTGGATTTTTCTAAGAAGTAAAAAGTGTATAACCCTGTAAAAACTGTTCATTCTCCTGAACACTTTCTTTCCTGCAAAGAGTGTGTTTCCCAGGCAGCCGTCCTAACTTGGGCTTGAATAAAACTCTTTCTTACTTTTAGAAATTCTAAGAAGTTTGTTCATTTTGTGTCAACATTTCTATGGAAATTAGGATGTTTCATATATGTCAGCTGTCTAAATTTTGTCATTTCTTTGCTCATTATAAATAAGTATTAACTTTGGTACCTAATTGCCTGCATCATGCATACCTTTTTAATGCTTCTTTTCTTTTTTCTTTTTTAAAAAAATATTTTATTTATTTATTTGACCGAGAGAGAGAGAGAGAGAGAGAGAGAGAGAGAGAGAGAGAGAGCACAGCAGGGGAGAGGCAGAGGGAGAAGCAGACTCCCCACTAAGCAGGGAGTCCAATGCGGGGCTGGATCTCAGGACCCTGGGATCATGACCCTAGCTGAAGGCAGACGCTTAACCTACTGAGCCACCCAGATGCCTCCTAATGCTTCTTTTTTTCTTAAAGAGGGTCCCCCAAATTGTAAGTTTCAGGTCCCACAACCTAGATCTATCCCTGGGGTGGTAAGTAGTAGAAAATTTTTGGTTGCAATTGGAAAGGGTTAATAGGGATGTGCATGTGGTAGGGAAGTGGAAAATAGATCAACTGTGGAGGTTGATTTAATAACTTTGAACAGAACATTGTGACCAGCTTTTAAAATCTAAAATTCCAAGGTGTCCTTGGTATTATGAGATTATATGACCTCAGAGGCTGACTTCATGGAAAACCATCCCTCCCCCACAAGGGGAGCCTCCAGCTGCTCTGTACATTTCAAACTTCCAAATAAGTGGCTGCCTAAAGGATCTATATTTGTGTTATTACTGAGCAGGGAAAACAGGTGGCTGAATTATTTGTTTACCCCCCCAACACACTTGAATCTACCGCCTGCTTCCCAAATGACAATAGATAGCTCTTTTCTATTTTCTTTCTTTCTTTTTTCTTTCTTTTTCTTCTTTCTTTCTTTTTTAATTTTTAAAGTAGTTTTTAAAAAATATTTTATTTATTTATTTGAGAGAAAGAGAATGAGAGAGAGAGAGCATGAGAGGGGGAAGGGTCAGAGGGAGAAGCAGACTCCCTGCTGAGCAGGGAGCCTAGGGCCAGACTCGATCCTGGGACTCCAGGATCATGACCTGAGCCAAAGGCAGTGGCTTAACCAGCTGAGCCACCCAGGCACCCCTCTTTTCTATTTTCTAATGACAAACTGGATGTAGGTGGACATTACTATCAGTAATGATAATAATCATATAGAACAGAACTGACAAATATTTTTTTAAAAACTAGTATAAATCTCTCACTCTCACACAGAGCCTCATTTCCTCAATTCCATTTAAGTGCCTGGGCAGGACTGCAAGGGACATGGCAGATCTCTGGGTCTTAGGGAAGGGGAGGTGGACAGTGTAGGGAGCAGGAGAGAAAAAACGAGACATGGTCGATTAACCCCGACGGGTTGATCCTTCCTGATAATCTGAAAAAGGCAAGTATAAATTCCAGGGCAATGATACACTTTTCATGTTTCAGGCAAAGACTGAAAAGACTAACAGTCAAAGTGTGTGTGGGGGGAGGAGACCGGCTGGAGAGGGGAGACCTGATTTCTGCTGCAGTGCTGTAGGGAGGGTTAACTGGGGGGACCCGAGCTCACTGATAACACTGGCTTCGTTGGGGAAAAGGCAGACGTGAATTTGAGTCAATGTAGCCTGAGTCCTCTTCCCCGCCTGAGCACCATCTCCCTATTACCTTGGAGGCAGGCGGGTGCCCTTCTGTACCCCAGACAGAACAGGAGGAGACTACCGCCTGCCCTGGATCTAAGGAGGTTTGAAAGGGCAGAGGATATCCAAAGGCGAGGGCGAACACCAAAGCGATCCAGGATTGCACTGTCTATACCCCTCTTCTACCCCTGCTCGTTTCATTTGGGGGCAAAAAATGTGGGCTTGGGTGAGGGAGCTGGGGAGGGAAGCTGCGGCCAGGATTGGGTACCACCTCCCTATTGCATTGAAAGCAGGTCCAGGTAACGAGGAGGAGAAGGAAAACGCCCGAGTTCCCAGCAAGTCAGCGTGTAGGTCGGAGCCACCTGCAAGTCACTGGAAAGGAAAAGAGAGGGTAAAAGGACCCCCCACGGGTCCTGTTCCGCACTTCTCACACCACAGCCACGCCCTCTATCCATTTAGATTCAGAAAATGGTGGGCAATGGGGAATGCTGGGGAGGTGGGCGGGAACCTTGCGTGGTTGTTGGCTTCCTAGTGCGGAGGATGCGGACGTGTCGAGCGAAAGATGGAGAAAGCGAGGTAAGCACACCGTATATCAGCAGATGGGCACAAGCGTGGCTGGTACCTGTAGCCCCCACGGATGGCGGCGGGCAGACAGTCCTTTCTGGGACCGCATTCCCTACACTCCCGCCCTGAGGTGTACACTCCTGCGCGTGCGTGTGTATGTGCCCTGCCGTGTGTGTGTGTGTGTGTGTGTGTGTGTGTGTGTGTGTGTGTATACGTGTGCGCGCGCGCGCGGGCTGGGGGTTGTTTAGGAGAGTTGATAGAGCTCTCTTGAAAGGAGTACTATGGATTCTTTTTTCCATTCCTATCCTGTAGGGAAAAGATGGTCTTTTTTTTTCACAAGAAAATTCCTGACACGATAACATCAGAAGGTTAGCAATATCTCTGTGTGGCAGAATTCTGGATTTTTATGTTCATTTTTTTCCTTTTTGCTTGTGTCTTCTGTTTTTCCAAAGAGAATATCTATTACCTGCGTAACAAATACTATTATAAGCTTAAAAATGAAAATGTATACAATTTTAAAGGATCTATTAAATCAGCTAAAAGAGTAATCATCACTAAGCCATAAATCTGTCCCCCAGTATATTTTTGTGACTATAGGCATTTTAACAAGTTTCATAGGTGACTATTGACATTTTGTGAGCCATTGCTGCATTTGTCAGGTTAAGCTAAGCTTATGCTGGGGTAACCACTCCCAAAGCCCCTGTGGCTTAACACAGCAAAGGTTTATGTCTAGCACACAATAAATGCCCAACATATGTTGGTGAAGGTCAGGAGTGGAAGGGTTCTGCTTCCCATAGTCTGTCAGGGATCCCAGCAGACAGAGGTTCCACTACCTGGAATATCGCTGGCCATTGGCAGGTGGAGAGTGTCATGGAGATCTCTCACTCCTCTTTAAAATAATAGTCTAGAAGTAATATAAATCATTGCTGCGCAGGGCTGACTCACTCAAACTAGTCAGGCAGCCTTACCCAACAGCAAGAGGCTGGGGGTGCTATGGGGATAGGAAGTATGGTTTTTTGTGTCCCAGAGGGGATATAAACTATAAAGTGAGAAAAAGAAACTAAAAGAAAATATTTGAAAGAATTCAAGGGGGAATGCTTTTTCCAAAGCACTGAAACAAAAAAATCACAAATTGTAAAGAAAAAGTGACACGTGTAATATAAGAACATTTTCTATGAAGGAAAGCAAGAATGAATGTGACCTTGGCTTTTGGTTTTCACTGTGATGCCATTTTGGGGGATCTTCACATTTCCAGACCATTCTTCAAGGTCATGGCAGCCTGATGGATGCTGGTCAGGCTGGATTCCAGTTGGAGTGAGATAAGTTTCCAGAGGCTCACTGTACCAGTTTGACAAGACAGGAAGAACCCACCCCCCTGGTGCTCAGAGGGGCAGTGCTCAGGTAGGATGTGGAAAGGCTCACCCAAGTCACACTTCTCTCCAGGGTGGGTCTGGTTTTGGTTTCTCTGCTCCAGCCTGCAGCAGGCCCCAAACCCTCTGAGGCCAGTGGCCAAATTGTCCTGGACACACTTACCTGGGGGGCAACAACGGTCCCCATTGCAGGTCCGAGTGCTTTGCCTTTCCCTCCTTTCCCCCTTCTCTTTTGGGGGACTTTTTGTAGGGGAGGAGAGAAAGACCCGAGGATTCCTAACTAGAAACATTGGTTGGGATAGTCTTTGAGTAGGCAGATGTCTGACCTGGGTCTGACCAGGTCACTCGGGGCTGAAGCAGAAGGAGCTGGCTCTCCTCTGAGTTTAGTGAATTAGCTTTCCCACAAATGGGGTTAGACCTCAGACAAAACCTCACCCATCCCTCTTCGAGCCACCTTGCGCAGACTCCCTAAAGGGCCTCAGATGTGCCCCGGCCTGTTCTGGTGCTTCTGCCCTGAACGTTGCTCTGAGCAGGCAGTGCCTCTGACGACTGTGTCAGCCCAGGCCCAGAGTCAGAGGAGACTCCAGGTAAAGGGAACTTGCAAAGGCATGTGGTCCAACAACTTAGGAGAAAAGGGGTTTCACCCTCCGTGTGAACATCCCTATGCATTGCAGGCCCTGCCTGTGACTTGGGGGCCAAGGGCATCATCAAATTATAAATTGGTGTGAAGATGCTTTTGGAGGCATTAATGGTGGATGGTCAGTAGCATCCAGAGCTGGTTCTCTGGGGTTCTTCCCACCTCCCTGCTCACACAGAAGGCTGGTATCTCCATCACATGTCCAAGAAGTGACTTGCCTAGCCAACTCCAGAGCAGAAAGCATTGAGGGTCCTAGACCCTGGATAGAGCCCTCTGCTAACCAGGATACCCAGGCTTTTAGGTGACAGTGCTTGAGAGTGGAAGCCCCTCTGGTGGCTTAGTATAAAAGAGATCAGCTTCAGGTTCCTTGCAAAAATTCAGGCTCCAATCAGTAGAAGGTATGTGGATAACTGCCAGGAAAAAGTCACCAGGTCTGTGGTAGCCATGGAGTCATACAGCTATTTCCTCAAAAGAACTTTTGGAGCTCCCCTGACATTTATGCTAAGGCCACACTTTCCCCAGACTGCTTCCACACTATAACTGAGTACAGTTGTGCAGCTAGAGCTGCACCATTTCTGCTCATTGGAGGACTCCTTTAATCTTTGCTTGTACTCTCTATTGGCCTGGTACAGACTTTCTCATTATTGCTCTACAGTCTGGGACTCTTCCTGCCTGACCCTCCCTCCTTACCTCTCTTTTCACAGGTGTGAGACATGCATCACAGTCTGAAGGCTCTCCCCATCTCCTGCTCCTTCCCCTTGTATCTTTCCTAGGTGTTTCCCCAATAAATCTCTTGTATGTCAACTCTTGTCTTGTATTTGCTTCCAGGGGGGCCTGAACTGGTAACAGGGTCAGGGTACTTTCATAGATGAGAGCTCAAGTTTCACATTTCTCAATAGTTGTACTATTTTTTCCAAAAGGCAGGCTAGTATAATAAAGAGCTTAACTAACTGTGTTCTCGAGTCCCAGGTCTACCACTTTTAGCTCTGTGTCCTTGGCTTCTGTGCCCCTTTTCTTAAAAGGGTATAATCACATTACTTTCTCTTATGGTTGTTGTGAGGTTTATGGGGATTATTATACAGACTGCTTAGTGTCTCACACATATTAAAAAACATCAGCTGTTTTACCATCTTAGATTGATGAAGGTGGAAGAGAGGAAGGATATTACTAGGTCCTGTAGCTATTGATGAGTTTGGCACTGAACTCTCAATCCGAAGTTCTGGAGTTCTAAGTATGTATGCTTTTTGATTTTTAACCTAGAAGTTAAAATTCAGGTTCAGGAAAACACATGAACCAGTTCAATGGCATGATTGTGTTCCCTTCCTTCAACTCCATTAGATGGGTAACTCCCAGAATGAGAATGGTGTGATCATATTGTCCCTTTTCCTATACCGTATCCATTAGACAACTTATTCTGGAATACAGAAATGGCACTGAAGAGCATACCTGTCTCTCCCCTTGTTACATTTACAAATGTTCTTTATGGTAGAGAGTGTCAAAGGTATGTTTTTCAAGGAAGGGAAAAGGCAAGATGGAAGGAAGGATGTTAGGAAGGAACCTAACATTTGCTTGAGTGCCCACTAAGGGCCAGATGCAGTGTTTGGTGTTTTGGTTTGAGTCTCTTGAAACCCCATAAGAGGGGCACCTGGGTGGCTCAGTAGGTTGAATGTCTGCCTTCCATGCAGGTCATGATCTCGGGGTCCTGGGATCGAGCCCCTCGTCAGGCTCCCTGCTCAGTGGGCAGTCTGCTTCTCCCTCTCTCCCTTTGCCTCCCCTCCCAACTCGTGTTCCCTCCCCACACTCTCAAATAAATAAAATCTTTTAAAAAAACCTGTAAGAACCCTGTAAGGCAGGTAGCAGTGTTTCCTTACATGAAGAAGAAACAACTCGGGGAGTGTAAGTGTATTTTCCAAGGCCCTAAATCTAATAAGTTGTGGAGCCTGTATTCTAACCTAGGTTCATTATACTCCAAAATCCATACTCCTCTACCATTTATTTTTTTTAATGTTTTTTTTTAATTATATTATGTTAGTCACCATACAGTACATCCCTGGCCATTTAATTTTTTAAAAAACTTTAGATGGTAACCTTACAGGACTGGGAGATTGGTTTAAATATGCATGAGGGATGTTAAATTGGAAGTTTCCTCTTTTATACCAAGATTCAACAGATATGAAATTCTAAAGCCAGGTTTTCAAATGAAATAACCAAGCAGCTCTAAAACCTCCTCTAAAAGGAGGACTACAAGGGTCAAGAGAGAGGAGATATGGAGAAGGAATTTTTGTGAGGAGGATTTCTTTGGAGTGGCGTCCAAGGGGGAAGAGTTGGGGTGCTTTCTCCCAAGGCTTCAGCTGGACCCCAAGAAGCTTGATATGTACCTCCTGGAGTTTGGAGGCACAGTGAAATGGGATCCGAATCCAGCATGAGATATCTTATGGGCTAGAGAATGTGACTATGGTGATGGTGGGAGCAAAGGAGAGGGGACTGTACTGGGATGTCTATACTCCCAATTTGTTGGGGGCAAAAGATACATGGGTGTTTCCCATGTGTCAAAGTGGGTCATAAGGGAGAACAATGTTTGGTATTGAGGGGCCTGCTGAAGAGAACTGTTTGGGGGTGCTATGGATTCCATCAGAGAAACTGTACAGAATGGACAGCTGGAAAACCCAGAGCTGAAGAGGAAACAGCAATAGAATATTTAGCTTTTGACACAAGAGTTGCAGTGGGAGGGGGAGCTTCAGACGAGAGTCCGCTTTAAACATCAGCTAGACCCAGAAAGCATGAAGCCAACTTACTACACAACCATAAAGAGCTTTCTGTTTACTCCCTCCCTTCAACCCCAGACAGGCCTGAAGTCAAAATTAGCAAGCTGGGGAGGATGGGGAGAAAAAGAAACAGAGCACATCCCCTACCCCAAAGGTGGGAGGTCCACCTGAATCTGGTGCTAGCTGACGGAGGAAAGGTTTAACTCTAAATTGAGTTCGGAGGGTTCTTTTTTATGAGGGACTGAAACAAAGCTAGATTTATTATTTAGAGTGACTGAAGGGCTCTTTGGAGTGAGCAGCAAAGCCATGGGGCCTGGGCAAAACTGAAAGTATTGTCTAATACTTCTGTCTAGGAGCAAAGTTGCATTTTGGTTCTATCTCACCAGTTGTTCTTGCTCAGTAGACTACCTCTGCTTGGTATGATGTTTGTGAGGTGCCATGCTGCTGTGGTTTTGCATTAATTTTGCTACACCAGCTTTCTTTTGCTTAGTATTTACCTAATACATATTCTTCCATCCTTTTATTTTGAACTTTGCTGGATAATTTTAAGGGCATCTTTGAGAAAAAGCATGAAACTAGAGTCTGTGCCTTGAAAAAAAATCCAATCTGAGATTTTCTTTTACTATGAGTTTAATCCATCTGCATTTATTATTATTGATGTAGATGCATTTCTGTCTTCCTGTTTTGTGTTTTCTGTTTATCATGTTTTTTTTTCTTTGCATTTTCCCCTTCCTCTCTTTTCCTGCCTTCTGTTGAACCAAGGGAGTTTTCTTTGGAAATTTGAAACTTACACAGTCTATTTTTATTTTTTTATTTGATAAACACATTCTATTTTTAACCTTTCAGTGCTTAAGATTTTTTTTCTAATTGTTTAACTATATTTTTAAACAAAATATAGACTATCTCCAACTTCTATCCTCTTCCTTAAACACTTTTATGTTTTGGATTTTTTTCAAAAAAACGTAGGCATAATTTCTGATAACTGGAATTTCTATATACAAACTATTAACCATTATTGTTCATAGTTCATGATGCACGTTTAAATATATTATCTCATTTGATTCTAGAAAAAGTGTTACCTTCATAATGAATTAATGAATTAAAAAAAAGAAGTCAAGAAAAGAGCTCTTCCTTTTTCTTTGATAGAGAGCAGGGGGAAGGGCAGAGGGGGAGAGAGAAAGTCTCCAAGATTTTTATTTATTTGACAGAGGGAGAGAGGGAGAGACAGTGGGAGCTCGAGCTTGAGTACAAACAGAGGGAGTGGTAGGCAGAGGGAGAAGCAGGCTCCCCACTGACTGAGCAGGGAGCCCCATGCAGGGGCTTAGGACCCTGGGATCATGACCTGAGCTGAAGGCAGACGCTTAAGCCACTGAGCCACCAGGCACCCCATGAGCTCTTCAATTCTTAATGGTATCCTTAAAGTCCCTTAAACATCTGGAGACCTCAGGTTGAGAACCACAGATCTTAGGAATATAGTCATCACCCTTTCTTTTTGGGAAGGGAGAGAGGAGAGAGAATTACCATGTTTGAACTTTTATTCTGTGCCAGAAATTTGCCTTAGGCAAAATAAGCCTTCTATTTAATGGCTACCTTTTTTGCTTTCTAGGTGTTTTAGGGGCGTCATGAGTTATTTCACAACATGCTTCTGTACCAATCTACACACATTCTCCTGGATGGAAAACAGGCTTATTTATGTTGATAATGATATTGATGAAAACAATAAATAACAATTAT
Organism: Ursus americanus; assembly: GCF_024610735.1. Lineage (NCBI taxonomy): Eukaryota > Metazoa > Chordata > Mammalia > Carnivora > Ursidae > Ursus > Ursus americanus. The sequence goes on along the minus strand of NC_142164.1, from coordinate 42,779,039 downwards.
AATAACTATTTATTATGGAACCACCACTTTAGCTAGGCGCTGAGTCTCATGGGGTAAACTCTCAGATCCACCCTTCAGTTTTAGAAGGGAAGCCATTTAGTCATCAAGATGGCTAGATGAAACTACACCACCTGTGTAGTTTCAAAATAGAGACACCTGCTAAATCAACGAGATTCTGGTAACAGTTTGCATACATTTATTATAATTGCCCTCTTTTTTATCAATGGGATGGCCTGGTTTAGGTCCCAGTAACGTACTTTAGGCCTCTCGAGTATTCCTAAGGTGTTGTCTTTAAAAAAATAAAGCAATTAACAAGAAGAAATCAGCTAAAGCAAGAAGAAACCGTATATGAACTTAACTGGAAATTACTGAATTATCAGTCATTGGGATATTAACATGTGTATTGTGTTCTTTAATTTTTCTCTCCTCCCATTTCCTACAGAGATCCAGGAGAGGGAGATTTGTGGCAGAGCTGGAAGTAGAAGCTGCTTGAAGCCAGTGGCTTTTATGTCTTGAAAAGAATATTACTTGATAAAATCAAGCCAGATGTCCCTGGATGGGAATGGAGGGCATCTGAAGGCAAAAAGAGAAGAGAGGTCAGAGTTTGTGGGTCCTTCTTATAGAGACATGAGTATTTTTCCGAATCAGGATCCAAGGAAGACGATGGTGGGCTCAGGAAAGCTGGGCACCTAGTCTTGCCAAAGATTCCCCTAATCCAGAGGGCTGGATAGAAGCAGCAGGAGCAATGGAGCTGAAGAAATCGTGCCAATTCAGTAAATGAACATCTGATCCCTAACCAGTGTGAACAGGTATCTGATGACAGTGGGAATCTCATGCTACATCAGACCACAGCATGTTTGTACAACTAATGGGGACAGGGAATCCCTAATAACAACGGAAGTGGATATCCCACCAACCTGCTATAGTTGAATGTCAGGATCTTATTTATGTTCATTTAAAGGCAATTTTATTATTTTTTTAAAGATGCATTTACTTGAGAGAGAGTGCCAGTGCACACACATATACATGCAGGGGGAGAGGCAGGTGAGAATCTTCCAGCAGACTTCCTGCTGAGTGCAGAGCACAGATGTAGGGCTTGATCCCACAACCCGTTAAGATCATGACTTGGGCCAAAACCAAGAGTCGACGCTTCACCAACTGAGCCACCCAGGTACCCCTAAAGGCAATTTTAAAATGTGATATTTCTAACATGCTCAAGCGTGTTGAGCTAAGCTCCATCTGTTTGCTAGGCTTCCTATTCAAAGTTTCAAATAACGAAGGAAACAAACTCTTATACAGTGTTTTGTGAGTGTTATGAACTATTACACAACTGTCCTCTGAATGTGTGAGTCCGTAAGAACTCTTCTAGTTGGCCAGGCCCTAGGTCCCTTAGAGGGCATAACAGTTCTAAGACTATATGGCAAGGTATGAACTATGGTTATTTCAGGTGTGCATGTGCTAGAAATCTCTTAGTTGTCCTCTCTGATCCATTTTTCCTCCCTGCTGTGTCCAAGCTTACCATGTAGATTACATCAAAGGTTTTCCTTGCCCTTTGGCTTCCAGTTTGGTTAAAGGGTAATACCCAGAAGAATGAATTCAGGTATTTTTTATGCCCCCATCCTGGATTCTCTGAGGTCTCTGAGCTAACTGCGTCCTGAAGATCACAGCTGCTGTCTGATGGCCCTTTCCATACAGCTGTCTACCAACCAGTAACCACTCCCTCCTCCCTCATCTCCTCCCCCTTCTCACTGCTCCCACTTCCTCCCCTCCCCTGGTCCTCTCCCACCCCTCCTCCACACTCTCTCCTTCCACTCCATCCCCTCCACCTGCTTCCTACTCTCCTACTCTACTCTTCTTTGCCTAGAGGTAACACCATATGGCAGGCCGAATTGTGTCACCTCTAAAATCATATTGTGAAATCTTAACCCCCTAGTACCTCAGAATGGGACTGCATTTGGTGATGGAATCTTTGCAGAGGTAGTTAAGTTAAAATGGGGTCATTAGGCCTCCTCAGAAGAAATTAGGACACAGGCAGGTACAGAGGTAAAGACCATGGGAAGTCATAAGGCGGCGGCTATCTACAAGCCAAGGAGAGGCCTCAGAAGAAACCAACCCTGCCAACACCTTGATTTGGACTCCTAGACTCCAGAGCTATGGGAAAATAAATTTCTGTTGTTTAAGCCACCTAGTTTCTGGTACTTTGATGTGGCAGCCCTAGCAAATGAATATACACCATGACTTTACTCCTCTGTTAACAACTTGGGAAAAAAATTCTCTATTAAACTTCTCAAATCATCTATTTTGAATCCCGTTTATTTCCTGCTGGGACCCTGATTGATCCAGTAGGATTATACAGGGCTCTTATTTCCAGATTTGTTCTTACTGTATTTTCCAAAATTTCTGCAGTAACCATGGAATACACTTTTTTTTTTTTTTTTTTTGCTAAAGAAGTAAAAAACACTGTCATGGAACAAAACTTGGTTTGGGAAATTTCCATATAGAATGGATTTATAATCATAGGCATCCAACATCAACCCTCCTCCACAAATCCCCTACTCTAGATTCCCACTGTTATGTCTCAGGGATTATGAAAACAGAATAGGACCTTAATGTTGGAACTAGGGAAAGCTGCCATCCTTGGTCCAAAATCTACAAGTACTTCTGATAGTGGTATTTCTACAAGTATTTCTGAAGGTGGCTGCCCATGCTTCCTTTTGTGGGAAAGAGCAAAGCTCTGCACAAGTGTAAGGGGCTGTTATAGTACCCACTAAATTTTCTGTTATGCCAGCCCAACTTATAGGAGCAAGGAGCCTCAGGAACAAAACTGGCTCTTATAAGCAGCACTAGAAAGCAATTACACTCTGAGAAGCCACAGTGAGAGGGCAGGGGAGGAGAACTGGCATGACAGCATACTCCTGGTTGCCACACCCAACAGAAAAAGGAATTCTTTCACTGGGAGTCAGAACTCTCCTTCGATACCATCTAGATCTTTCCTGAGCCTGCTGACTTGTCAGCCTCAGTGATATTAAAGGCACGCTGCAAAATACTTGCTTTGAAATTTAGAAACAAATTTTATTTAAGATCTGAAATACAATTCCTAAAATATCAACTTCTCCAGAAAACCGTGGCTACACAATAATGCATTGCCTCTATCATGTTAGAACGTGCATTAGACTCAAATACAAAAACCATGAAACAAATCACCATCCTTCAACAATTTGAGCAAAGATAGAATGCCTAAGGAACAACATAGATGGACTTGCAGAGGATGGGCTGTTTTACTTCAAGCACCATAAAAAAAAAAGAGCACAAATGCATGGGTTTTCAGGTATATACATTAAGTTGAACCTTTGGCACTAGGAATCAGGGCATTTTATCACGTAGCATTAACACATATTAGAAAATTGTGTAGTGTCAAAGGGATAGAACCACCAGCATTCAAGCAATGTTGTCAACTAGGCAATAAAATGTTCTACTGAATGTTTCTTCTTTGTCTAATTACTGCGTACACTGGTAGCAACTTTGAAATGAGAAAAGGAGCTTGCACTCCTTTCATTTTCTGTTTAAAACAAAACAGAAAACAAACTGAAACATAAGCCCTGTTATACATTAACAATTTTAAAGAACATCAATTATACAAGAAAAAGACTAAGAACAAAAAGAGTGTTTACAGATACCAGACATAACAGCGAGTGGTCAGTAGACCCTCACAGGGCTTTGCGGTGGTACTCAGCCGAAGCCACTTTGTAATCACTGGCAGTAAACAGAGATGCAGCATTCTTTGCCAGATATTTTAGGAAATCATGCAAATAGCCCAACAATAATGCAAGGCTCTTCTCATCAAGGGGCGTATACGCCAACATTGCTCCGATTCTTACAAATAATCTCAGTAGGTGTGGGGCGCCATAAACCTGGGACATTGGCGCATCAGGGTGAGCCAAAAGAATTTCTGCATACTGGGGCCTCTCAAATTTGTAGAGCAGCTGAGTGCCCAACATCACATTGAAATACTCTTTTATTCCTGCCACAACCTCATTAACCGCATATTCCTTATTATCAACATTTCCCTGCGACTTCTTGCAATTTGCATACTCTTCCAGAATGGCATCTACATTTTTCTTAGCAGGGAGTTGAAACAGCTGCTTCTGCCTGGTAACTAAGTCCCAGTCCTCAACAAGCCATGGTTTTAATTCTTCGGGAATCTTCACTTTAACTTCCATTCTATTCTTAAATGCCTCCTCACTTTCAACAGTGGGATCTGCCCGGGCCCTTTTCTTCCGAGGTGGCTGGGGTGCTTCACTGGTACTGCCACCATCTCCGTTTCCAGGAGTCTTCTGCTTGTTCTTTCTTGTCTTCCGCACGGATCCCGAAGGGGGGTTCTCTGCAGAGCGACCCCCCCATCTGCCTGGGAGAGCCGGTTCCAGATTCTTCTGCTGTGGACCAGCAGTCTTCTTTCCTGAGGAGGCCCCTCTCATCTTACTTCTCTGCATATTGCTTCTAGTTGGTTTTTTGAAGTTGTCTTCTTCTGCAGATTGTTGTCCACGAGTTTGAGAACCCTGCTTTCTGGAACTCATTCAACCCTGTTTTTATTCCAACCACTGTAATATATAAAGGATTTTACCTGGTTGTTTTCTTTTGTGACCTTTACATGCACTGCTTCATAAAGGCCCACCAAGTAAAACCCAAGCTATTCTCTTGGAATTTGGATTTCAAATCCTAGTTCAGGATCATTAAGTGACTTACTACCTCCACCCTCTCTCTGATCTTCACTACCAACCACTACTCTCACCCTATCCGATCACTCATCAGACTTGCCCATAAGTTAGTTTTTTGGTGCCACTCTAAAGGCAGGAATATAATTTTGGAAAAAGGATGAATTAAATGGAAAAGAAATGGCAGAAGGCAGCAGAATTGAAATTAAAGACTCTGAACAGGAGAAATGACAAGATGAAAGAAATAAGAAAGATTAGTTGACTGGAGGCAAAATGAGTAACAGTAAATGTTTTTGTAGAAGTCCAGGTACGCCCGAACTAGGGTGATGACAGAGTCAAGAGAAACCAAATCTAGAACTTGGTAAATGAAGAGGGAGGAGTCAAAGGTGGCTCTGTAATTTTAAGCCTGGGTAATTAATGAATTAATAAAAACACTGATTTTAATGGTTAGTTTAGAATCAGCAATAAAGTAATAGGAAATAAATAATTCATGCATTCAGTTAGTAGACATATATTAATGCGTATCTGCTTTGGGACAGATACTATGCTCGGTGCTAGGGATTCAAATATCTAAAATGGCAATTAAAAAACGAGGTTAGTACAATGACAGTTATAGGCACAGAGTACTTTAGAGCAAACAAGAAATGGTACATGACACCACTTTCAGTATTAGCTTGTTGGAGGAGGTGATAATCAGTGAGGGAGAAGTCAGTGATGACTCCCAGGTTTTGGGAATGGGTGATTAGGTCATTAATATTATCACCAAATGAGACTGCATCTAAAGAAAGAGGAAGTGGATTAAAGAAGAAAGAAGTTCAGTACTGGATCTACTAAGTGTGAGGTGTACAGTTGGACGTTTAATTTTAGAGCTCAGGTGAAGGTCAGAGCCAGAAACAGAGATCTGAGAGTAATCATCATACAGCTGCTACTGGAAGCTATGAAAGCCATCAAAATCATTCATGGAGAGAAGAGGAAGAAAAACTGAACCAAGGTATGAAATTCTGGAAAAACCTAAGAAGAATGATATTTAAGGGGTGAGGAGAGAGACCAAAAACACAACAAAAATGGTCAGAGCAGCCGTAGAAGAATTAGGAGAATGTTATTTTGGAAGCCAAAGAAGTTGAGAGTTTTAAGAAGGGCAAGGGATAATATTCAGTATAAAATGCAGCAGAGAGAACTAGTAAGCTAAAGATGAAAAAATAGTGTTCTATGGTTCTTAGAGTGTGACAGACAAAACAATTTTTCTGACTTACATAATCCTCTTCCTTCTTTCCCTTCCAAGAACTCCTAGTGTTTTCCCAGATGGAACCTCCTAGATCTCCTGGGATGGTCTGGAAGGATGAGGTGGGAGACACAACCTAGAAAGGAAAACAGGTATCTGCAATGAAGATGAACTGTTGTGAAATAATACAGAAAAAATAAAAGAAATCTAATTTTTGACCATGTGGTTTACAACTGTAATAACACAGAAAATATATGAGCTCTGCTGTTAGACATACTTTTGCTTCAATTAGGCTCTCCCATTTATAAATTGTGAGGACTTGGGCAAGATGTGTAAGCTGTTAGCCTTTTTCTCATTGATGGAATGAGGCAAAACTATCCCTTGACTTCACAGGTTCTTCTTCAGAACTTCATAAATACAATTTGGCTAAACAGCTAGCACAGTATCTTGCAGGAATACATGTGAATATGAATACAAAGATATTCACTGCAGTGGTGTTTTTAATACTGAAGGCATAGAAACACCTAAATACTCATCAATAGGGAAATGGCACTACAGATTATGTATGCACACTATGGAAGAACACTCAAATGAATTAAGCCGAGAACCATGTACAAATACGGAAAGATGCTCGTCTACATTATCAGGTAAACGGGCATAATGGATAAAATGTACAATACCGAAGAGAGAGCACAGGTCGAGAAATAACTACCAGTCCTATAGTTGTTAGGCACAGTGAGTGTGATCAAATTCCTGTTTTAAACTGGTATGTATAAATGCATAGGGAAAGTATCTAGATGAATCAATACCAGACTGTTAAAATGAGGGTAACCTCTGGGAAAAAATGAGGGACGATGGTGCATCAGCCCTAAACCCGGTTTCTCTGGTAACTAGGACTTTCACCCATATAAAAAGCCCCTCGGCCAATCCCTAGCCCTTAAAACAATGTGAGCAGGTGTCAGGGAAGCCTTGAGGGGGAAAATAAGAGGTAAGAAACGCAAGACAACTAGAGCCTTGAATCAGGGAAACCAGTTATTGGGAAAAGAGGCCTGAGAGCCAGAGCTTTCACTAAGCAAACGGTATCCTTTCACTGAAAGGACACAAAGATCTGCATAAAAAAAAAAAAGGGCAAAGGTGGTCCTCAGAGAGTATCAAAATCTGTGAATACGGATACTGACCCTGTGGGAATCAGAAACCTTCTGCCTGACAAGAAACAACAATTGTTGGAGAGGATGTGGAGAAAGGGGATCCCTCCTACATTGTTGGTGGGAATGCAAGTTGGTACAGCCACTCTGGAAAACAGTGTGGAGGTCCCTTAAAAAGTTAAAAATTGAGCTACCCTATGATCCAGCCATTGCACTACTGGGTATTTACCCCAAAGATACAGACGTAGTGAAGAGAAGGGCCATATGCACCCCAATGTTCATAGCAGCAATGTCCACAATAGCTAAATTGTGGAAGGAGCCGAGATGCCCTTCAACAGATGACTGGATTAAGAAGTTGTGGTCCATATATACAATGGAATATTACTCAGCTATCAGAAAGAACGAGTTCTCAACATTTGCTACAACATGGACAGCACTGGAGGAGATAATGCTAAGTGAAATAAGTCAAGCAGAGAAAGACAACTATCATATGATTTCTCTCATCTATGGAACATAAGAACTAGGATGATCGGTAGGGGAAGAAAGGGATAAAGAAAGGGGGGGTAATCAGAAGGGGGAATGAAACATGAGAGACTATGGACTATGAGAAACAAACTGAGGACTTCAGAGGGGAGGGGGGTGGGGGAATGGGATAGACCGGTGATGGGTGGTAAGGAGGGCACGTATTGCATGGTGCACTGGGTGTTATACACAACTAATGAATCATCGAGCCTTACATCGGAAACCGGGGATGTACTGTATGGTGACTAACATAATAAAAAATCATTAAAAAAAAAAAAAAAAGAAAGAAACCTTCTGCCTGAGAGGGATAAACAGACACATCTGTGAAGGATTAGACAGTGGCAAGTGTGTTATGGCATTACTCTGTAAGCTATTGAGCTTACAAAATGGATGTTTCTAAAAAAATATTCATTGTGACCCGGACAGAAGGGGACACAGTATCTGAGGGTATCAATACTTTTAAGTAATATAGGTGAAATTCAGAAAACCCACCTCAGAGCTAATACAGTGCAGAGTTTCCACAAAACAAAGGGGATAGTTACAATACCAACTAAAGAAAGCAAGATGGCTCAGTGCCAGCCAGACTGTGTAAAACAGAAGTGAGGCCAGGCTAGGCTGGATGGGAAGTATTTTGGAAGTCTCACAGTTATCAGCAATTCCTTACTGAGGAGGAACTTGAAAATGACAGCTGAACCTACTGTACATCCTCGGCATTGATCACATATATTCATTCATAGGAAAACTACAAAAAGGAACTCTACCTGGTTCTAATTAACTGGGTGAGTTCTATCATTCTCTATAAATTCTTCCATCACTCATATAAAGTCTCAAAGAAGTATCTGACATTATACAGAAAAATACCTGCACAAGTCAAGTCTGTGACCAGTGAATAAAGCCACGGAAATAGCCTTTATAAAGTTGTCTCAGTACCTTTATTTTCATCTGAGTATCCTACAGATCAAACAAGCAACTATTACTACCTGGAAGTCAGAAGCCAGACATCAGAAGAGAATACCTGTCCTTTTGATGTCTGGCTCCTACTTGTAATGCAAGTTTCTGGATAGCTTTCCACTTTGTACCTCCCTTCCCAGTTTAACACTGTTCCATGATCAATGACAGATGTGCTGTGCACATTTGTTTAAAAAGTTTGCACTACAGATTACTTAATTTGGGGCCATTTTAAACTTGTTTTGCCAGCCTGTCTTGAGTTTCAGGCTTTATTAACGTTGTTTACTGGCTTAGTATACCTACTCTTTGCTCCCATTATGCTCTTTCCCTTGTCGCCATCTAAATACCACAGAAGTCTTCTTTCCTCCTTAAATCTCCAACCCCAGTCCACGTTTCTCTCCCATCTCCAATACCATATGAAGCGGACGTCAGTACTCCAGTTTAGTATTTACATGTCTCATGTTGGTTCTGCTTATAGAACTACACCATTAATCTATGTGCCACAGGTCTGTGTTACACATAGCACATGTATTTTGGAGCAGCACTTAGGTCCCTGGTGGGTATACAACAGAGAATCAAAGTGAGGAAGTGATCCAACACATGAAGAAAATGGAGGCACAAATTAGGGACGAGTCATCAAATATTTCCCCACTTGTTTTCTACAGGTCAGCTCTAGGGATAGGCCAGACATTGAGAAAACACATTTGTAGGTTTGCCCTAGTTTTCTAAATTTCAGTATGAACACTTATTTAAACAGAATTGAGCTTAAACTGGTTACCAAATCTTAACCTTCCCTTTTAAAGAACTTGGTATCACTACTATTTTTCCCATGTAACATAATACAGTAGATCTTGAGAGCTGTGTATTTCATCAAATGGTTATGCCTTAATCTAACCACCCTCAATGGAAGTGATTCCTCTTCAATTTACCCTGCAGTAACGATTACATTTTTGTCCTCATTTCCTATTATTTAATATTTCCAGTTGCAGATTTAGCGGGTCAAGAGGTAATAACACGTTGCCAAATTACTTCCCCCAGGCTGTACCAGTTTCCAACCTTACAAGTAGTGTATAAAACTATCACTTATACTCTGGTCAGCAGTGGCTAGGCTCATTTACAAAATTTGATAAAATGTTTAGTTGTTCAGTCATTAGACGTGCTTTAACATTTAAAAAGCATCTATTGGGGGCACCTGGGTGGCACAGCGGTTAAGCATCTGCCTTTGGCTCAGGGTGTGATCCCGGCGTTATGGGATCGAGCCTCACATCAGGCTCTTCTGCTATGAGCCTGCTTCTTCCTCTCCCACTCCCCCTGCTTGTGTTCCCTCTCTCGCTGGCTGTCTCTATCTCTGTCGAATAAATAAAATCTTAAAAAAAAATAAAAAGCATCTATTGGCTATATAGGCTTTTGTCATGTGCCCATTCAGTTGGCTCTTAGTGATTTTATCAGTCTGGGGCAAATATTTCCCTTAGTGTTTTTATAGTGCTTGATGTTAAGATTTTAAAGTTTTATATAATGAAATGCCAGTTTTCCCTTCCACTGTTAAAAGATGTCATTTTAATGGAGGTTTTAGATTCTTAATCCATCCAGAATTTATTTTGTAAGTTACAAAATGAAAATCCGCACTTTTTCCCCAAGTAGTTAATTCTGTGGCACCATTCATGGATAATCTTTCCTTTACATACGTATAAATTCCAAAATACATAAAGACGGGGGGGATTCTCCCTTAACCTCCCCTCCCCAATCCCAGAATGGCCGTGTAAGCTTTCAAATCTTATGTGCATATTCACATAAATACATAACCTTCAAAACTAAATATCTATTTTATATTTGATTTGGCAAAGGTGAGACATATTGCCCCACACCTTTTCTCACTCTGTCATGGGCATCTTTCTGTCCACACATACCTAGCTCATTCTTTTTAATATCCACATTACTCTATAATCTCTATGTGTCAGAATTTAACCACTCCCTTACTAATTAACATTTAGGTTGTTCCCAATACTTCATTATTACAGAAATGCTGTAATAGTCCTAAGTGTACAAATTATTAGAGCATTAGGGATTTCAGGACTATTCTCTTCAAAGGACTGGTGTACTTACAACTTCGATGAGATAGAGGGAAATTCAATTTGTAAAGAACCGCTTTAATTTGTACTCCCAGCAAAAACGTTAAAGTTCATTCACCTACACGGGATAAACATCTTTTTGAAAAAATTTTTTTGCTTATCTAGTAAGTAGTAATACCATTGAGCATCTTCCACATTCATGTGTATGTTTTTCTTATGTGAATATTTTTGTTCTCTTTTATACCAGGCGTTTGCTTCCTTTATTGATTTCTAATAATTAAATCCTAAGTATTCTTGGGTGTGTTGGAAACATTTTTTCCCAGACTCATTTTCCTTCTCTGGGTGTGTGTGTGTGTGTGTGTGTGTTTGTGTATATATAATCACACAGACAAATATGTCAACCTTTTCCTTTGTGAACTCTGGCATTTACGTCACACCTAAGGAAAACGCTCCCAAATCGATATTCTAAAAATGGTTTCCTATATTTCTTGGTATTTCTATAGTTTCTTCCAAATATATAACTTTTTCTATTATTATTAAAGAGGTCATCCTTTCCCCACTGATTTCAAACGCTATTATAGAACATTCTAAACTCCTAGATGTACATGGGTTTTTTAAGTTACCCTCTTCCCAATGATTTCTGATTATTCAATTTTTAAAGGTTATCACTATTTCTAGGTCATCTGTTCTGTCATAGTGCTACCTGCTCTCACACCAGTATCACATTGGTTTAATTATCATAAAGACATACATGTTGCCCTAGAATAACACTTGTAAATGGTTTCCAAGGATGTCTGATGCATTCTTTGAAGTAGCAAACACTGGAGTCAACCGACTATCACTAGTGATTTGGAAAGATAAAATGTGGTTTATCCCTAATACGGATTATCATGCTAGTTAAAACAATACCACTGTGAAAGCAATCAAATAGAATTCTATGAATGGACATGAAGACATCCAAGATAATTCGCTGAATAAAAAGAGCAAATTGCAAAAACAATACGTATAGCGTGATACCATATTTATGTAAAAGAAAACACAAAACGTTATTATATATATATATATATCCATGTATGTTTTTAAACAGGTACATAATTTAGAGATCTAGAAGAAAACAGAAGTGAGAATAGAGGTTAACTCTGGAGAGAATTGGAGGTGAAGAAATGGAAACCTGAGCCTACTCCATAATTTACACCTTTTCATTATAAGAATAATATATTCACATATTAATTACATGACTAAAAATCTGTATTAAAATACACATACTTAAAATTCAATGATTTTCTGATCTATTCTTATCCTTAGATCTCATACACAGCTGGACTTTTCAGTAAATTATCACTGTGTGTATTTTGTAGGCATACCAGACTGGTTCCCCTCCCCCCTTCTAAATTCTGCCCTTTCTTGGAGGCGCAGGTCAAGGTCCTTTTCCTTTGAGGCTTTCTCCATTTCAGGATACCCTGGACCTTGCCTTCTCTGAGCTCCCACTGGCCTAACAGCCCACTTCCCTCCCTTTTGCCCTTAATCATTCTCCAAATGGCCTCCTGTAAAGGGATTTTGTGCCTACCCATCTATTGTATCTTTTCCACCAGGGCAGCGCCCTCCTCTGCAACCCAGATTTCAGAAGAGAAAAAAAAGTAGAAGGAAAATATAGTGACTCCATGGGAAAAACGAAGTGTGTCACAAATGAAGTGTGAACAAAATCGCCTATGGTTTGTTGGAATAAACCTTTAAATACACATATACCATGCCAGTTACATTTACATCCATTCTCTTCTGGATCTTGGAAAACTTCCTTTATGTTTAACATATTTTTTGAGTCTGAGACAAAGGAGGAATGACACAAAAACTGTTAGCCGACTGAATATGGTTATGATTTCCTAGTTAAAATTATAGCTCCTGGAAATTCCCTTGTAAATAAGTATGATCAATATACTCAATTTCTTTCTAGATTGTTAGGACAAGCCAGAAGTCTTAATTTCAGAATTCAGTTCTAGTGGTAACTGCTGCTTCTGGAAAATCAGGAAAGAAACCAACAGTATTAATTTTTTTACATTTCCAAACAGAAGAATCCACTGCTTTTAGAAGTTTAAGAGTGTATGTGTGGGTAAACCAGGATGTACCAGAAGTATTAATAGAACCATAATTATTATTAAAGCAAACACTTGTATGTGCCAAGCACTGTCCTGTTACTTTACATGTAATCCCTTCAAAAATCCTATGAAGTAAGAACTATTATCATCTTTATTTTACACATGAGGATATTCAGGGACAAAGGGAGATAAGTATCTTGCGCAGGATCACATAGTAAGTGGCAGAGTCAGAATTCAAATGAGGGAAGTCAGTATTTGCTTTCAGCCACTTAATTATGCTGTATATGAGATGCCACAAACTTTTTAAAGAATAATTAATATATATATATATATGGAACTAACTCTAGGGTATCAATTGTAGTATCTTTTATCAAAGAATGTAAGATTATACAGTCCTCTGTTGTTTGGGCACTTGCTATACTGGAAGCACCCATCCTTTCCTTCTTAGAATTTAGAGTGCTTTCCCAGAAAGGTGCTTATTAATCTTCAAAATATTCCTGGACAGTTAGGAAGGTTATGTGGAATTATCTTGTTTGAGAATTGAGGCCAGGAGAAGGGAGGCACTTACCCAGATTCTGTAATCAGGGATGGTTCTGCAATCAGGATCAGATCTTCTGATCCTTACTACACAGCAAACTTAGCTTTTCTGATGATGGCCTGGAAGGTCAAAGAAAGGGACAGAAAAGGACATAAAGTAAAAAAGATATGAGATCCTTTATTTTCCCTCCATCAACCAATGCATTTTATCACACACAAAGGACACCATAGCTGATAAACAATGTACAAATGTTTCTTTTTCCTTTCTTGTGGCTGTATTTTCAAAATTACTTTATTGTACATTTATCTTTATTTTTGATAAAGCAATTGTCTTTTTTTATTTTACGAAGGGTAATTTCAAATGAATAAAAACATAGAAGGAAGAATATTATAAACCTATACCCATCACCCAGCTTCAACAATTACCAACTGAAGGCCATCTTGTTTCATCTATAACCCCACCCACTGCTCCCCCCCACTCCGATTTTTTTTTTAAGCTCACCGAATAGCTGATTTTCTGCATTTTATTATGGAAAATGTCAAACATATACCAAAGAAGACGGAATAATATAAGGAACCCCGTGTGCCCCATCACTCAAATCAAACAATTATTAACTTAGGACCAGGTTCGTTTCATCTATACCCCTCCCCACTTCCCCCTACCGCTGAGATTATTCTGAAGCAAATCCCAGTCATCAACGTATCTGAAGTCATTCCCAGACATTTTATTACTTAATCCGCAATATTTTCCTATATATCTCTACAAGATAAAGATAATTTGAAAACATAACCATTAATGCCATTATAACGTCTTAAAAATCGACATCAATTCCTTAAACCATCAAATCCGTCTTCAAATTTTCCCGATGCATCTTAAACAGGTTTTCTTTTTTTTTACTTCATGTGTTCGAATCAGGATCCAAACAAGGCCTACTCATCGCATGTGGTTCATCTCCTGATCGCTCTCGTTCTCCATCTCCCCCCACCCCCGCCTTTTAAACTTTTCAATATGGAAAATTCCAATCCCCGCTATTTTGAGCAAATTCTCAAATAGTATATTATTTCATCCGTAAAAACTGATGTATCTCTTTTATAGCTCGAATTTCCTATAGGAAAGAATTTGACGGGCAGGAAAAACACTATAACGAACGAATTTACATAATTTATGTTTTTTTCTCATTCTGTTACGCGGGTTTTTCACTCCACAATAATAGCGAATAGCTTTCGGAACCAGGATTGGTATTAAGTATCTTATACGCACTAATACACAGTACAAGCCTCTGAGGTACACGTCTCTGAGGTAGATACTATTATTATCACCATTTTACAAACATGGAAACCGAGACACTGAAAGAACAGGAGCCAGCCCAAGCTGGGCGTTGGCGACTAGGAATTTGAACGCAGCTCTGCCCAACTGTGAAGCCATTAGTTAATCTTCTCAATATATGCGACGATAAAAAGAAATCGTCAACCCTTTCACCCCACCCCCACCCCGAAACCTGAAACGAGAATCCAGTTCTTTCCAGCAGCCGACGTGTGATCACAGCCGTCCCTCCAACCGCCATAGTAAAGCCAGGTTTCTCTGGCAACTGATATCCATAGGCAGACACGTCACCCTGGAGGCGGGCTTATGGCCTCCAGCCAATCACAATCGTCTTGTCTAAGTTTTAGAATGTTCCATAACCAAATGATTGGACGAGGCCTAACACGTCAGCGATGACACTTCGCCGCAGTAAAGGCGGGTGCTAGCAACCTGCTTCTTCATGGTTAAGGCTTGAAGCAAGCCAATCATCTTTCTCCTTTAGTGCGGACTCTGGCCAATGACGCTCGTCCTCTTAGGTTCTTAGCCCGCCCCCCAAAAGCGCGACAGCCGTTGGGTCATAAGTCTATAGGGCAGGGTGTTCACGTGGCCTATTTTCACGACCCAGAGTTCCTCTGACCAGAGGTTTTTTTTTTTCCTGCAGGGAGGCATTATGGGTTTTTTTTTTCCACTGGGAAAGGAAGTGTCTACGTGGCCTGCGGAAACAGGATGGGCGGAAATGAGCTAAGGTTCCCGCGAGTGGGGAAGCGCGAGGTCAAATTTGGGGCCACGCCCCCCAACCTCTTGCGCAATTGTCGGAGTAAAAAAAATAAAAGCGGAGCGGGGGGTTTTAATAAGTGTGTTGGGGTGGTGGGTGTGTGGGGGCGTGATGTTGGGGCCCGTGTGTTTGTGCGCGGACGATCTCGCGTAGCCTTGGGGTTGGGATGTGTGCGCGGCAGCCCTCG
Organism: Ursus americanus; assembly: GCF_024610735.1. Classification (NCBI taxonomy): domain Eukaryota; kingdom Metazoa; phylum Chordata; class Mammalia; order Carnivora; family Ursidae; genus Ursus; species Ursus americanus. Next base: position 42,763,526 of record NC_142164.1, on the reverse strand, counting down.
TGGCGTCGCTGGTGGTGGGTGTGCGCAGGCGTGCGCCCCTAGCGTTGGGGCCCGTGTGTGTCCCGTAGCGGGGGCGTGCGTGTGTGTGCGCGCACATGTGTATCTGCGTGTGTGCGTGCCCGCGCGCTGTGTACGGAATGGTCTCTACTTTTGTATTAGTTTGAAAATTGTTCTGATGAAAAGGAAAATGAGTCAAGGCGACTATAAGCAATAAAGAACCTTTGCCAGAAATATTTTGGCCTCTCCTATCGATTTAATTTTCAGACCCCAAAAATACACTTTCTTCCCACGTTTTTCTCTGTTGCCAAAATTCTGTTCTAAACCATAGCCCTCCAATAATTAAGAGTCAAACGCTCCCATCCCCATATTAGCAATTCCAAGGTGGCGCTTCTTCCTGTTCCCTGGTATTCTCTCCCTCCCCCCTCCAAAGTTGCCTGCCATTCTCTTGGCACAAACACAATTTTCTGCTGGTAATATACGTTATAGCCTTCCCCTCCAGTCTCTCTCTCTCTATACACACACACTCGGAATTTCTGCAGGGACTGAGGCTCTCTTACCTTTTTGTCCTGATCTCCAAGCACAGTGCCCTTCAGACAAGTAGGCACTCAGCTAGTTTTCCAGAAAGTTCTCTGGGTGAGGTTTATACCTCTTGAGTCTGCCACTAGATGCCACCAAATCCCAGCAAAGGATTGGCTGTTTAGTCCCTGGAATTATGGGATTTTGTTCCCCCCTTTCTGATTTGTTGAACTCCACAATGTATAGGGATCATGTATATCTTTCATTGCTAAGAAAAAAATCAAATTAACTTTTGTAAATAGCCCAACCAGGCAGAGGACTATGGCCCTAGATCCAAATGTTTTTCCTTGTTTCTTCTTAAAAAAAAATTCCCCCCTCTCTTCATTCCTTCTTGCATTTTGCGGGGTCAGAATTGATGAATGACTCCAGGCACTGATGCTGATGAAGATCTGAATCCTTTCTGTGCACCTTCTCTTCCAATCCTAACAACATTCCCCAGTGGAAAATATAGGTGGCTGTTTAGTCAATAAAGACAGATAAAAACTTAGATCCTGGTATTTTTTTTTTAAAGATTTTATTTATTTATTTGACAGAGATAGAGACAGCCAGCGAGAGAGGGAACACAAGCAGGGGGAGTGGGAGAGGAAGAAGCAGGCTCATAGCAGAGGAGCCTGATGTGGGGCTCGATCCCATAACGCCGGGATCACGCCCTGAGCCGAAGGCAGATGCTTAACCGCTGTGCCACCCAGGCGCCCCTAGATCCTGGTATTGAAAACTGATCTTTTTCTCTTGAAATTTTTATTAAATATGTGTGTTTGCAGTGGTACTGCTACACTTTGTTATGTCTTTAGAGTTAGAGACCTACTTTTAATTCCCCACTTACTAGCTGTCAGACCTTGGGCAAACGATTTATGTTCTGTGATACTGTTTTCTTGCATGCTTTCTATATATTAGATGCTATGTCATATCCTTTACATGGATATTCTTTTATTCCTCACAAAACCTCATTAGATGGGTATGAATAAAACTCAAAAACCAAAATATATCTTTCAATTGCCAATCATATACACTTGTGTGCATGCATACATGTGCACACACACACACAGGGGATGGGGCAAGATTTAGAGATGTGGTTCTCAAAGAGTGTTTTCCAGACACACCAGTAGCATAATTATCACTTTTGGGGAACTTGTCAGAAATTCAGATGCTCAGGCCCCACCTCAAACCTAATGAATCAGAAATCCCGGGGCCAGGGTTTGGTTATTTGTGTTACACTGTGCTGGTGATTCCAGAGTACAATGAAGTTAAAACCATGGCTTTGGAAGGCAGAAATGCAATGCTGATATTTGTACACTCCACTAGAGGGTGCTACAGAATGTAAAGTGCAGTAATAAATGCTATGTTTATTGAGACACCCTGAATATTTTATCAAAAATTTTTGTCCTTTTTCATTGATGTATAGTTGACATACAATGTTATATTAGTTTCAGGTATGCAACATCCAGCATATTATCAGACCCATTTTAAGATTAAAAACTAATGTACAGAGGTGTTCAATTGTTTTTTTGGTGCATACCAATATGGGAGTCAGGATTTGAACTTTACCTGCTTCTGAAGCCCAGGCCCTTGACAGTACTCTGTTTTTCAGCTATCATAGCTTGTCTTTCTTTGCCTCAAAATACATTACAAATACCTTGTTCCCTGCTTTGGATAACATTGACTAGAGCGCCAAGAAGAGGACAGGAAAGCAAACCAAATTAGTGGAAATATTTTGATGATTTCATACCCTCCCTCATAGCTATTCTATAATAAGATATCATGTAAAGCTCATGAGTGTTTTCCTTCTTGCTTTTGTATTTCCCAAATGCTCTCTCTACCCTACACTTCTCTTTTTTCGTTTTTGTCTGAACCTTTTCTATGTGTGGGAGAGAAATAGGGTGGTGAGGAAACACAGTTGTTGAAAGCCTATTATGGGCCACACTATATAGCTCTATACACATTAATCCCAACAGGAGGCCTGTGAATTAGGTGATGATTATCATCATTTTATAGGTGATGAAAGTGAGTTCTGGAGACAATAATTATTTTTCTTTGGTCATACAACTAGTAAGTGGTGGAGTCTGGGTAATTCCTGGTATATCTGACAGTATTACCCTGCTAAACTTTCTGCTGCTCAGTTTTGAATCTTGTTTAGTTACGGTTTATGTAACTTTCATCATGTTCTTTAACTTTTCTGAGCCTCAGTTTTACCATGCATTAAGTGTATGCAACATCCAGCATATTATCAGTGGGAACATTAAGTGGGAAAAAATATTCCTATTTCATAGTGTTAGAGTTGCAGTATCCAAAACAGTAGCCATTAGACACATGGGTATTTCAATTTGAATTTAAGTTAAGTAAAATTAAAAATTCAGTTCCTCACTTGTACTAACCACATTTCAAGGGCTCAATAGTTACTTATGGCTCGTATTAGTACCATCTTGGACATCAACAGATACAGAACATCCCCACCATCCCAGTAAGCTCTATGGTACAGTGCTGATTTAGCATATATAAAGTATGTAAAAGGACTTAGCATAGTGTATAATTCATCCAAAAAAAGTGATTTCCTTTGCTCTTTCCTTTCAGCATTAGAGCTAGGTATGTTCTCCTGTTTTATTTACAGAGTCAGGAGAGGGGAGTAACTTACCCAATGTACTATAACAGAGGATATGTCCGGCATTGGGACCTACATCTCCTAGCTCTCACGCCAATATTCTCTCTAGTGGTCCCATCCTTATGTGCTACTCTGTTGAATGAGATCTCCAGGATGAGGATGTGAATAATGTGAATTAACTTTGGAGTCAGGGTAGTAGCAGAAAAAGACATAGGAACTGAATGCCTTCTATGTGCTAGTCAACACTGTGCTCAGTTCTTTACATTTATTATCTTAGGGAATCTTCACTGAAGCCCAGGGAAGTTAAAAACTCACTTCAAGTTGCCAACAAGTAAATGGCAGAGCAAACATTCAGACTTCTTTCTGACTCCAAAGCCCATGTTTTGTTTTGTCTTGTTTTTTTCATTATGCAATGCTACCCTCTCCAATGTGAAAACTCTCCTGCTCCTTCCATTTACTAAGTAGGATAAAGCTTCAGCAGATTACTGCTTCTTAGCGGGTCTTCAGAAAATGCAAGTTACTCTTCTTCCTTTTGCATTTATAGCTGAACCATTGTCTTCACAATCTGTTTCAACTGGAAGGGAAAGATAGCTTAAATTACTTTTTCTTTGGCTTCAAGACCCAAGTCCAGACAGAGAGTTTACCGTCCCAGCCTTCAGAGAGAACACCAAATGGCTCCAAGATTTCTACATTAATTTTCAAGGCTACCATTTGCTCATACAATGCCTTTGTGCTAATTAGAAACATGAGCCACCTGGGGGCAGACAAACTGTAGAGAAGTGTCCACTCCAGTGAAACAATGAGAAAAATACTTTTCTTTCTCATCGATGTTGGAGCTCCACTAGGGCAGTGGAAGAATGAATTTCAGCCTCTGCGTGTTCCCTCTCATTGGGTACTCCTGCCCTGCCTAACGGTGTCTGTTGCCCTTGCCTGGTGGCTAAGAGCCTTCCTAGGTCTGGAAGGTAGTGTCAGTCTTTTTTGGAGAGAGTAGATAGGGACACCAGTCATGGTGTCTGGATAGTAGGTGAAATTGTTGCGTTCTTAGGTTATTTTGATATTTTTTCATTTGGTTCTTACTACTTATTGGATGATTTTTAAGAGACTTTGGTTAATTTAAAAGTTAAAAACCTTAATATTTCAAGGCTAAGCAAAATGGTATTTCTTTAATAATAATGTTTTTCTATCTTTTTATACCTGCCTCATTCCATAGGGATTTCACAAACCAGTTCAGCAAATTATTCTGCATCAGTCTAGTTTGTTAGCCTATGACAGACAGGGCAAAGGATGGAAATAGTCATGGGAAAGTTTTATCCTTTTAAGATATTCTCTTCTAGCTCCTCTCTCCTCCTATAATCAACCCTCCCCTGCTTCAACTGACCCATCCGTTTAGTAGAAAGAGGTTACTTCAAATGACTGAGACCCTAAATCTAACCAATGTAGTCCTTGGGTGATCCTGCACATAATGCCTTGGTGTCCCCTTCCTGAGTCAGTAGTTTAGCATGCAATATGCTGAAATTTGTGGTTTTGTGAACCACAGGCTTTACTTGGAATCATCATGTTAAGTTATCCATGTTATACATCAACCAACAGCGATGAGGACTGATTTTCACCAGTGTATGTAGACTCCTATAATCTGATCATTGCCTCAAGTGGATGCCTTGAGCCAGTTTTCCAGAGATGACTTGCTTATGCTTATAAACTGCACCCACAGTCCCCATTTTATTGGGAATGAAAAAAGCTATGTCTTTTGAAAACTTCAGCTGCCATATTATTAAAGAGGACAAACCAATAGTACTTAAAGTGCTGCATCTTCAAATTGTTGAAGATTTATGATGGGTACATGGGGGTTCGTTATACTATTCTTTCTACTTCTGTGTATTTTTTGAAGTCTTCCATAATAAAACACTTAAAAACAACAACAAAAAAGTGCTTCATCAGTCATGGGGAGAAGAACATACATAGGTTCCTCTTTAGAAGAGTACTAATTAACCTAGGGGTGGGGTGGAATGTACACCCCTTTAGTAGTGATGTGCCATGTAAAAATCTGGGGAGGGGAGATTTTAAATTGAAAAGGCCTGTGCATCAGAAATTCTGATAAGATCCCCTAGAAGGACAATCTCCTCTGGCCTGCAGTCCCCCTCCACCAAACCCCTGAAGAAGCTGCTGGAATCAGCCACTATTAGTGAAAGAAGTATATCATATCCCTTGGGCATTTGCGAGTAGGGGGAGTTTGAAAACCATGGAAATAGGCATCAGGTAATTGATGGAAGCTGTGTTAGCCAGCAGGCAGAGAATCACAGGCAAAGGGTACCTGGGGGCAAGAGACAGCTAGTACTATAAAAAAAAAAAAGGCTTCATTCTCATTCCAGGTGAGTGCTGGAGAGGGCAAAGCTACTAAGGAAGTGGGCCAGGGAGCAGAATATGTGGCAAAGAGGACCCCACTTGGAATCTCAAAAGGTATTCTTTGAAGACTCCAGACCCTATCTGATTTGCAGGCTTTAAAACAGTTGGGAAAGCCATCTGAAGGCAAAGAGTACACACACACAGACAACATATATGCACGCACGCATACATGCGCTCATGCCCAAGGAACTGGAACCTGTCTGCTGAGCTTGGAACCGGCTCCATAAAGTACACATTGAAAACTACGTGGTTTGGTTCTTGTTATTGTGCTTTTACTGTGCCACTGAGCAAAGAAGGGTATTAGTACATTGCTGGAAGTAAGATATGGTTGGAGAGGTGGGGCATTGTTTAGGGCGTGGGGACCTAGGAGGACATGTTCTTTCAAGGCCCTGAAGGTTGAGGTAACATGATTAGAAACTGGGGACAGAGAAGAGAGCAAGGGCAGTTCCTAAAAAGGTACAAAGCCGAGATTCACCCAGTTGCTCCTAGGCCAGGGTTGTGGGTGGGACGTCAGTGAGACCCAGGCGGGTGCCGCCAGCTTTCAATAGAGCTGGTCTGTGAAACTTGGCTGGGAGGACAGAGGAAGATTGATGTTTGCTTCAGAGTGGGGCTGTCAGCTGTGCTCACCACCTCACCATGGTCCCAGCTGTAAACAAAAGTCCTGGCCCTTCATGGCACTGCAGAGCCGTCCAGGCTGGCGTAAGTCTCTGAGGACAGCTAGACCATTTTCTCATCCTGGCTGACAACCAGAAGACAGAAGAAACAATAGAAGGTGGTGGCGGTGGTGAAAGGGGGGCAGGATTGGAAGGGGGTGAGAAGCAATGACCAGTGGGAAGGAGCTGTCGATTTCAAATCTTAGGTCTTTGGATGCAAGTAACAGAAATCTTTCAGAGAAAGTAGACCCCTTTCCTTCTCAGCTTCACAGATAATAGTAAGTTACTAAAGGAGCCCTGCAGGGACTACAGTGCCTCACTCACTCACTCATTCATTCATTCATTCTTTTTTTTTTTCAATAGGCTCCACACCCAACAGGGGGCTTGAATTCATGACCCTGATATCAAGAGTTGCATGCTCTACTGACTGAACCAGCCATTCGTTCATTTAATAAGAGTAACTTAATGTGCCCATCAATGGGCTAGGTACCTGGGATGATGCCAAAGTTATAGAAGACAGTTCATAAATTCAAGGACCTTACAAGGAGTTTGGAGATATGTATAAAGTTAAGTAAAAATACTAAACAGTGTATCTTTAAATGTTAGGCGACAAACATGGAATAGGAGTTTAGAAGCAAGAGAAGCCATATCTGGGCATGATCAGAGAAGGAGGGATTTGAGATGGCCTTAGAAAGACAGACATGATTTGCCTAGAAGGAAAAGGCAGTTGGCATTCCAGGTTGGGACCAAAGCATTACAAAAATGAGGACTGCTTTGGCTAAAGCAGTTATTGTGTCAGAGACTTTCTTCAACTCCTCACCCCCAAACTTCTCAGCATAGCTAACCCAGACTTCGGGTCTCACTTGAAATGTCATATCTTCAGAAGACTTCCTTGATCTCCAGGTTAAGTACCCTTGCTTTATGTTTCCCTAGCACCCATTACTTTCCACTTTTTAAGCCATGACTGTTTTCAACTAATAACCTACTCTTGTCTCCCTACAATTTTTTCCCCACACTGCACTCAGAATGTTCTTTGCAAAATGCAAATCTGTTACAACACTTCCTTCTTTAAAACTCTCCTCCCCGACCCTTTCATTCTTCTTTGCCTCCCTTTATGTCTTCCCTGCTTCCATCGCTCTTACTTTTCTTTTAGATCATATCTTAAATGTCTCTGTCTCAGGGAAGCCTTCAAGGACATCTCTTCTCCAAATTTCAACTACAACTAGGTCAAGTCCCTCTCTTAAATATTTCTTTTTTTTTAAAGATTCTATTTATTTATTCGACACAGAGAGAGAGACAGCCAACGAGAGAGGGAACACAAGCAGGGGGAGTGGGAGAGGAAGAAGCAGGATCCCAGTGAAGGAGCCTGATGTGGGGCTCGATCCCAGGACTCTGGGATCATGCCCTGAGCCGAAGGTAGATGCTTAACGACTGAGCCACCCAGGCACCCCACCCTCTCTTAAATATTTCTATAATACTTCTACATTTTCTCCATTTTATTATTCTCTAATAACTTAGTACAAGTTTGTCTCCCACACCAGAATACAAGCCCTCTGATGCTGGGGCTATGTTTCTTTTTCACTGTGTTGCCCATATATTTAGTACAATGCCTGGCATATTGTGGCAGGTGCTCCACAAAAATTTATGAATGAATCCAAGGGAGATGAGGCAATATTGGTAGGTGAAAGCCAGCCTGAAGAGATTGTTCTTACATCTAGGGGCAAAGAGAAAGCTTTAAAAGTTTTTGATTATGGAATGAGGAAATAATTAGATAATACTGACTTTTAAAAAACAAAACAAAAAACCGATTCAAACAAAACCCAAAGAGCTCCAACCTCAGCTTACCCCAAGCCCTAGCCTCCCAGTTATCTTGTGAACTCCTATTCTCTCATACCTGTTCCCGCTACCACTTATTCCTCCAAAAATACAAGAAAACTTACTCATTGATTATTCCAACCAGAGAGATTTGGCACTAGAGCTGAAAGCATTTACTTTAACACTTGCATTTGTTCATTCAGCTGGTATTTATTGCTCACCTCCACTGTTTCGAACTCTGTGCTCTCAGTTACAGATGAAGAAGATATTCGTACCTTAATGGAGTTCACAACTGAGTGTACTCTTTATACTGTCACTCGCTTCATAGCTTCAAATTTCTAGTGAAGGATTTTGCCTTCACTGGGCTCAATTAGGGAGATTTTCAGGGCACTAAGAGCCAGAATCTCAGGGTTAGGTCCTCTGTAAAACGAGGAGTCAGACTCAGAGAATGGATGCTTATGCCAACCCACACTAGACATTTACCTTTCTATGAGAAGGCTAAATAGTATGGTGGAGAATGTCTGGAAGGGCATTTGGGGAACAGCCATTCCTTAACCTCATGAGGCTGGGCCTAGTAAGGCAAATAGGTCTCCAAGGTGTACCCCTTGAGTGAACCAGAGTAGAGGAACTCAAGGAATGACAGGAAAGAGGGTTAGACTTTCGAATAAAAATTGAAGAGTTGTCCTGTCCCCTGAGGGGAGCTGAAACAAAAATGTGGTCCTAAGAAACCTTCCAAAGATAATTGGAAAGTACCCACCCTCACCCTGGGGTAGATATTAATGCCAGGGGATGGCTTCTTTTCATCTTAGATTCATTTCCGAAGTGGTTAGGAGGATAGCAAATGGGGATGTCAGAAAGGCAGTACACCTCTGCCCTGCTCCAAGGAAGAGTAAAGGGAAGAAATGGAAACTGTTTTGTAGCTGTAGTCCTAACTGATAATCTCTTGGTTGAGGGATAACATCAAAAAAATGGTATCAATAACATTTTGAAAATACATTGATTAATTTTGACTCCCTCTCTCTCCCTTAAATCCTTTACCCTGAACATGAATCCACCACCAGGATACCAGAGAGAGGGAATACATAAGTAGCAGATAGACATGAATGAGATAAATGTCCATAATTCATTGCTCTACTCTATTAGGTGGCTTTGGGTGAAGATGGTTCATACACCTGGAATTTGAAATCCTAAGACATGGGCAGGAAGAAATCAGTAGAGCATATTTCATGGAAGAATAACAATGTATTCTACGTATTTTGAAACCATATTGTATCCCTCCTAAAAGGACCAACCTGAAGTTTAAGCCACCCAAATGGTGATAACAGGATATGTTTCTTCTAGGGAAAGGCTGAAAAAACTATAAGCTTAAGGGATTCACAAATAAATTCACAAATAAAATTCCCCTCCAGGGAACCCCTGGAGGACAATGAGTTTGTAGAATTTGGAGCTTGGCATGGCCATTTTTTAAAATGATTTTATTTTTAAGTAATCTCTACACCCACTGTGGGGCTCAAACTTAGAACCCCAAGATCAAGAGTCACATGGTCTACCAACTGAACCAGCCAGGCACCCGTTGGCATGACCATTTTATACCTGTCATATCCTAACTAGTGCCAAGATTTGGACTATCCTCTTTCTATGGGGACTGTGGATATCTAATATGGGTATCAGCCAATGATTAACATGTCAGAGGCTGGGGACTGAATGGTCATCACAAAGACAGTTTCCTCAGCTACAGATTACCTTTGGCCTTTAAATCATCTGTAGTCTATGTGTCACAGAAGTCTCAGAAATGAGCCTCTGAAGCTGATACATTATGACACACTTTGGTCCTTCACCTTCTCCATTCTTTCCCTTTATAGCTTCAACTAAGTTGGAAAAAAAAGGGAATTACACCTACGGCCTGGGGGCCCTCAGTGTCCCCATGTTGTCTGATGAGCAGACCAGACTAAATGATATGGGAAGGCCCTTCAAGCTCAGTTGTACCAGGTTCTAGGATTCCAAGACATTGTGATCCATTGACCCAGTTGCCTTATGGGAATCCCATGAGAGATCAGTTTTCTAAAAGAGCGAACTCTTTGTTTCTCTGTGTTGGAATAGTGGTAAATGCAGTCAAGATAGCAAATGTGCTGCTGTTGACCAAAGGTCCTTTCTGATGGTCAGGGCTGCCTTTATAACAATGATTCTCACTGCCTAAGTAGTTAGGGATTAATGCTAAATTGAGGACTGTTAAGACTGTGATCAGTCAGCAAGGCATTGTCAGTTAGTTAAAGGGGAGTGAGGCTAATAAAGATTCAGGACTGGGTTGATAATTCAGAGGGGAGCATAGAGTCAGAAAGATGCCTAATTGTTAGATTCCTTTGTCATAACTGCCCTTAATTTTGGATTATTCTCAAAACAGCAAGTCTTCCTTTATACTATTATCCAAATAATACTGTTCTAATACCCTTGACCTGTTAAATGAATTACCTCTGTAAGTTATAGGTGATGTAGTGTTGTTCTCATATTTTTAAGAGCAGGAGTAACCTCTCTTGCTTTCCCTATCCCTACCCCAAACAAAATATTATGGTGAACTAAATATATCAGCTGAAAGTAAAGTTAGTCTGACTAAAATGTGTGTATAGTGTGTGGCAGGAGGAGGAGAGGGACTGCCTGTTGTTCTAAGGTTTTTTGAAGCTTTGAAAATCCCTTGCCCAGTAAATGGGGCATTGATCCAAGAAATGGGAAACCTGCGTTTTGGTTTTGCCACTGTCACTATCTCATAGTGACACTTGGGTAAGTCACTTGGCCTCTCTGAGTCTCATTTCCTCATGTCTTGAATGGCTACATGGTTATCTTACCTCAAAGGTTCACTTTGAGAATGACATACCACCTACCTGCTTTGAAAAGAAAAAGACTACAAGCACACTTGTTACCTTGATGGTATAGTCCCTCATGACAACCCTTGCAAAGTAAGTATAGTTGGTGAGAACTGATGCTGCAATTGGGTGCTAAAAAAATATTTTTGAAGAACCACAGTGCTCACTATTTAAAAGAAATTAACAAACACTAATTCATTTCATGCTGTGAACTTGGTGTGGGGAATTCAAAGATAAATACATGATAATCCTTGACCTCAAACTCGTATATATGTGTGAGGGAAACAGACAAAAGAACCCTATATAATCTTACAAGTATAAATAAAGAGCTATGTACAGAGTGTTACTGGAGAACTCAAATTTCTCTGGGTGTTGGGGTGACAGGGGTTTGAGATGGTTTCACAGAAAATGTGGTATCTGGTTAGAGTCTTGACAGATGAGTAGGGACCTCAGGTGGAAGAGGTCATAGGAGGGCATTTAAAAGCCTAGGGAACAGCAAAGGCATGGAACATTAAACAGGATGAAATATTGGGTTCAGGGATCTGCGGGTGAGTTGGCATGGCCAAATGCAGGGTGCATTTAGGGAACCAGGGGATTGATGAGAGAAGAGGCTGGAGAAAACTGGCAGGGGCCAGAGTAGAAAATCTCTTGGAGGTCAATTTAAGGAATGTGAACTTCTTCCTGAAGACAGTAGGGAGCTATTGATGGATTTAAAGCAAGGAAGTGTCATAGGTTTGTGTTTTAGAAAGGTCAAGTTGGCAATAGTGTAAAGGATACAAAGTAATACTGGAATCAAGAGTTGAATCAAGATGAGGTCAGGGAGAATAGAGAACAAGGGACAGACTTCAAAATATTTGAAAGGTATACTCAACAGGACTTGGTGATTGATATGATCTGAGGGCTATGGAAGAAGGCATTGTCAAGGATAACTCCTAGGTTTCTGGCTCAGGTGACTGGGTAGGTGGAAGTCCCACTGATCAAGTTTGGAAAGATTGGCAGAGGGAGTGGAGGAGGAAGTTTGAAGGAAATTGTGAATTTTTTGGCTGTAGATATGTTGAATTTGAGGTATTTGTGGGATATCCAGTGGAGAGATTCAATAGAGAATTGGAAAATAGGACTAGATTGGCAGAGAGTCTGAACTGAAGACAGAAATTCAAGAATCGTTTGCATACGGGTTATCACAGCCATGGAAATCATTGAGAACAGCCAAGCAGTAAGTAGGCAACAAGGAGGATAAAGTCCTGGAGAATAAGGAACGCCAAGAAGCAATGGCCAGAGGAGCAACAGAAGAAACTGGAGAATGAAAGTCAAAGAAGAAGAGAATTTCAAAGAATCTGTGACAGCTCTGACAAATCTTACAAGAAGTCATGAAAGCTAGGACAGAGAAGTATTGACTTGATATAGCAATTACAAAGGCAGAGTGAAGAACATGGGAAAAGCATTTTCAGGAGGGAGTTAAGGGGAGGAAGCAGAGGATAGATCACTGTGTTAAGGAATAAATGGTAGTCATGAGCACGTGGAAACATCTAATAAGGATAACCCTTTTAAGAAACTTGGTGATGAATGGAAAGAGCAATAGATCAATGGGTATAGGGAAATTCAGGGTCAAATGAAGGGTGATTTTGATTTTATTTTTCATTTTTAAAAAATATTTTATTTTTAAGTAATCTCTACACCCAGTGTGGGGCACAAACCCACAACCCTGAGATCAAGAGTCGGATGCTCCACTGACTGAGCCAGCCAGGTGCCCCTATTTTTTTTAAGTAGGCTCCATGCCCAGTGTGGAGCCCAACATGGGGCTTGAACTCACAACCCCAAGATCAAGACCTGAGCTGGGATCAAGAGTCGGATGTTTGGGGTACCTAGGTGGCATAGTCAGTTGAGCTTCTGACTCTCGGTTTTGGCTCAAGTCGTGATCTCAGAGTTGTGAGATCGAGCCCTGTGTCAGGCTCTGAACTCAACACAGGAGTCTGCTTGTGTTTCTCTCTCCCTCTGCCCTGCTGTGCTGCCCGCCCCCCCCCCCGCTGCATCAAATAAGTAAATTTAAAAAAAATCGGATGCTTAACCGACTGAGCCACCCAGGTGACCCAGTTTTTAATTTCATCATATTTTTTAAAGATTTTTTATTTTTATTTATTTTGACAGAGAGAGAGCAGGGGGAGGGGCAGAGGGAGAGGGAGAAAGAGAATCTCAAGCAGACTTTTGCTGAGTGGGGAGCCCAACTCAGGGCTGAATATCATGACCCTGAGACCAGGACTGGAGCCAAAATCAAGAATCGGATGCTTAACTGACTCAGCCAGCCAGGCACCCCCCTGTTTTTCACTTTAAATGGAAGAGATCTTCCCTCTTTCTCTTCCCTCCCTCCTTGCCTTCCCTTCCCCTCTCATCCCTACTTTTCTCCTCCCTTTGCTCCTCCTTCTTCTCTTCCACCTCCTCTTCCTTCTTCTTCTCTCTCTTTGAAAAAAGCTAAGGCTCAGAAAGAACTTAAGCAATTTGTCATGGTTATATAATTTGTAAGCATGTTATACGCTAGCAGGAAGAACCCAGTGACAGTAGAGATTGAAAATACAAAACAGAGGTGATTTTAACTTGACCCTTTTTGTGAGTGTGGACTCAGCAAAATGAGACACACAAAATGGAAATCTGAAGTTCCAGTCTGGTCCATATGCTAGGAATTTGATGCGTATAAGAGAAAAAAATATGATGATGTGGTCTGCTCATGTAATAGCTTATCTTTATTAAGTGCTTACTATGTGCCAAGCACTGAGTTAAGCACTTCGCCTGAGTTATCTCATTTTTATTCTCACAACAACCCTATGAGGCAGGTACTATTATCACCTTCATTTAACAGATGTGAACATTGAATAACAGAATGTTCAATGATTTGCTCAAGGCCACATAGTTACCGTGTGCTGGATCTTTCAGTGCTTTCATATGACCCTCTAGAAGAGGAAACCGAGGCTGAGGGAGGTGAAGTCATTTGCCCAAGAGCCCCGTATCTAGTGAGGATTGGACCTGTAATGCAAATCCAGGCTCTGTCTGGTACCAAAACCATGCTTTTAATCACTTCGCTGTCATGAATAGAAGCTATTAAAATAGACAATATGTGCATATTTTTCTAGATCCAGCTCTGTAAGGCAAAACATTCCTTGAATTTAAGTGGTACTAGAAATTGCCTTTATTCCGGGGAATTGATAGTAGAGTAAGTTCTTCCTTGTAATGCACCACACAGTACAATGGAGCCTGGGCCTTTGTAGAAAGCCTCAGGGCGAAAGCAGAGACTGAAAAAAAACCAAAACAAAAACCAAAAAACAAAAAACAGAGCTACTCAGGCAGAGTGGCAACAGCTGAGATCTCATGTGACTTTTTCAGTTGGCCTTTTCAGGAGCCATACTTCGTCCTTCCATGCAGAGAATACTCTGAATGAGAAAGCTCCTGGCTCAGGTATCTTTCCTCCTCCTGGCCCGAGATTTGCTAACAAGCTGTTCCGATGCCATTAGCCCAAGTCTGTAGGCTATAAATGTTATCCTAGATGTGAAGTATAATAGAGCAAGCAGTATAGGGCTGAGAAGAACAGCCTAATTGCTATCCCTTCAGGGATGACTGTCTCTCTGGTGGGAAAAGCATGTGAATCGGGAGAGGCATATTGTACTGCCCAAATCCCCACTTCTGTACTCACTTGTCTCTGCAGAGTTTTCATTTGATGATCGGTTTTTGAAATACAGCTTGACACTAGTCTTCATATTTGGAATAGAATTAATGTTTAATCAAATCATTATCATTCTTTATTTAACAATGCAATTTACCAAGTTTTGATGTTTTCTTAACTTTGGTTCTGTTATACCCGAGGACCAGCTTGGGTGTGTGTGCGTGCACATGTGTGTGTAAACTCTATCTGATTTGATAAGTCCCCTTCCGGGTCTATTGTTTCTGTGATCAATAAGTTAACGGAAAGGGAATGAATAGAAATGTGGTCTATAACAAACCATGCGAGAAGTTGTGCTTTCATTCTGTATATACATATTGAGCATGCTATGTATTAGAAGCTGTGTGAACTAAAAAGCTGTATAAAATGCAATCCCTGCTGTCAAAGAGTTTATTCTACATTTCTTCCATTCAGCAAGTGATAACACTACCTGGGTTCCTAATCCCCTGAGAGTTCCCATGGTTGGCTGATTTGTCTTTCATCAGCAGTGGAGCCTAGGAAGATCGTTAATCTCAACATAGTGGATTTGAATTTAAGATTTTGACAGTCAGAAATAAGATAATAATAATTACAATGTTGTTGATAGGAAATTGAGAATGGAGAGAGGGAAGTGGGGACACATATAAAGATTCCCAGGAGGTGATAGGTTCTGGACAAAGTTGGGATATTTGCATGGCTCAGTGAAAAGAGAATATAACTTCAAGAGTCAACTTAATATTTCAACTAGAAGAGTGTCAGTTCTTTGGTGATAGGTGGGGGGAAAGGCTTGTGGGAGAAAGTAAAAGGGATAAATTTTATTCACTACCTTTCTTCCACATGAAAAGCTCTTTTTGATTTGACTGTGAATTCTGGGGAGCAAGAGGCCCTGCTAGTGGATTGAGTGGAAAGAGGAAGACAGAACACTGGTTTTCCAAAGAGCAGAGCAAACTGAAGGGAAGATAGAGGTGCAGGTAGCCAAACAACAACTGAAAATGTGCTGTTTTGGGGTGCCTGGCTGGCTCAGGTGGTGGAACATGATTCTTGAACTCAGGACCATGAGTTCAGGCCCCACATTGGGTGGAAAGCCTACTTAAAAAAAAAAAAGAAAAAAGAAAAAAATGCTGTTTTAAAACATAAAATCACTTTTATATGTGATTCAGCCAGAAGGTAGGTTCCAGTAGTACCTCCAGGTCTCTGGAGGGGTAAGTACTATGAGGGTAAATGGAAGTGACCTTCAACTAAGTTTCTTCTATCACCTCCTGCCAACTCACTGTGGTGAAAAGGGTCCAAGTTCAAGAATGTCATGATTGAATGTACTGCTAGGTGTCAGATGTTTCCAGTGGGACCCAGCTTTCCCATCTCCCTTCCCCATGCATGTGTGGGAAGGGGGAGGAAATGAAAGCCATTTGCACCTGATTCTGACACCATGTGTCTCCTTTCTCCACTTGGGGGCTTTGATAGGGAGGAACAGTACCTTCCACCTGGCATTGCCTCTGAGTAGCTTTGTGGACTCCTTTGGCCTATTATGTTGGTTGGTACTTTGGCTTCTTTGGCTCCCAGCACCAGCTGATGCCCTGATCTGAGTCCCAGTTGGGCAGGCTCTATTGCTCAGTGCTGTAGCTGTCTCCAGGGCATTGTTCTTGAGACTTCCAACAGGGCAGATTTGTGCAGTTTGGCCCATCTGGACAAGATCTATAACAAGTAGAGCTCTGTGCAGTAAACTCATCTCCATAGTCCACCCCCCACTACCCCCGCCTTCGGGCTGCAGCAGCCTGACACTCCAGCCCTGCCATGGAGAGTATCAAAGAGGTACTCTCTGCTCCTTTCAAAGGGGTATTGCTTGTGGCCTCTCATTGATTGGCACTACCTGGGCAGAAATGGGAAAACAGGGACTCTCTGCCCTCTTAATTTAATCTCCTCCCTTAAGCCAATCCTTTAGTTTTGAATCTCATTGACACCAGAGTTATAATTAATATCATCAGTAAGATTAACTCCTGGTCTTGCTACCCTGGTCAGCCCAGAATGCTCTCCTCAAAGCCAAGAGACAGACAAGAGGAGTATCTCAGTGAACAGGAAAGAGCAGACAAGCTCAATAGGAAAAAGGGGGAAAGAAAGGTGAACTCTTGCTTTGACTATAGGATTTGCTTTGGTCATTGGATTTATTTACTTTCAATTTAGAACACCATTTTGAGGGCAAGAGGGAGGGAGGAAAGGGTAGGGGGGAATGAAATAGAGGGGGGGGGGAGAGGGAGAGAGACTGGACTCACATAGTTAATTATTCTAGGTCCAGAGAAAAGGACAAGATATTTAAGAGATAATTTGATCACCTGTCTTCCAGCTGTTAGCCCTGTACTTTAATATTTCCTTTTTCAGTTCTTCATAGATGGGTCACTTCAAAGGATTCAGCATACCAGACCCATGCTTCCCCATGTCCCAGTGGTATTTTAGGCCTGAAATGGGCTCTTCCACATCCTCTCTATTCTGACATTTCTGGTAGCTTCAACTGACTGCCACCCTCCTTCACTGTGGAATGAGAAGGGAAACAAGAGAAGGGTTAAGAAATAACTCCAACTTATGGCTCTTTAACTTCTACAACTACTACCCTGTGGTTGGCCAAGCCAATGTTTGTCCAGGATAGAGGTCCTCTATATGCCTAGTTCCTTTCTAGGAAGCTTGAAGCCCATTTTATCCTGGACAAGGTTGAATGGCACTATTATTTGGTCACTAAAAAAAGGTTAAGGAGCAAGTTAAAAATGAGGGGCCCTGGGAAATAAAGAGATTTGGGGAAAAAAAGAAACAAATGAAAGCCCAGCCAACAAAAGATTCTCTGAAGATAGTTTCTATATTTTACTCCTCCTGGGTCCTACTACCTTGGATCTCACTTTTCTTGAAAGTTTTCTAGAATCACTGAGTAAGTTTCTTAAAGAGTAAGCATTTTTCTCTTTTTATACTCCCCAGCAGCCAAACACACTTTGCCACCATACTAGTTAGGGGAAAAAAAACCCAAATATTTCTGAGTCTTGGAAGTTCAAATGAATATGGAAGGGTGGCTTTTTTGAAAGTCCAAGATTCCTGCCCCCCGTTCTGACAGTGTTGAGCATCCTATGAGATCTGAAGACCTCTCTGTTGAGTCATATAACAATGCCCTACCTCCTTGCAGCCCATGACTGTTCCAACCTTGCTGAGAGGTGGGGAACCTGTCACCTTGCCTTCCTCCCACAGTCAAGGAAAACTGACTGGGTCACACAGGGCAGCACTTGTGAAAGGGAAAGAGTCCCTATTTGAGCCTGTGGTAGGAAGGACAGAGGGCAGAGTAAAGCCAGGCTCTGGGTGGAGGGTGGCAGGGCAAAGAATGGTGCAGGTTAAGATAACAAATGCCAGAATATAGTAGCAATGATCTGAATATTCTCCACTGGAGAATTGGAAAACAGAGAGGCTCCAGCAAGGTAAGAAGGTCATCCTTGCCCCAGGAACATGGCCAAAACTTACTCTCATGAGAAATGGGATAGCATGGAGAAAAACCAGATTAGAGCGGAGAAGCCATCTTTCTAAGTACAACCATCATTGGCACCAGGCAGTGTAGACCCACATTGCTTTGGGATTGGCCACTGAGGTTCTGAGTGGGAGGTCAGAAATGAATTGTCCAAGCCCCTGATGGAATCTAATGGAGGGGGAAGGCCCACCCAGGAGGAAGCAGGAAGCCAACAGCTGGACTCTCTAGCGCTCACCCTCACAGTGCCTGGTGAATATCTTCTGACCGTAGCACTTTATAGACAACCCAATAGAAGACATTGAAGATGAGGAAAGTGAAAGGGAAGACAGCCCGGGAGATGGTGTCAATCCTCTTGGCTTGGTCCACGTAGAGTTTCCGCAGGGTTTCTCCTTCCCTCAGAAGAGGGGCTGGAGGTTGGGGGGTATAAATGCCAGAACCTTCCATTGGACCTCCATCCCTTGCCTGCAAGCAGTGGCCCAGGCCATAACCACGGAAATAGAAGCGACTTTCTCGGATGATATCTTCCTCCTGAAATTTCATGGAAGAAAAGACAGAATGTGAGGTTACAGCTCTGTCTTAGGATAGAGACCAGGCCACACACATGTATCTCATAGGTGATGCTATGCAGACAGGTGGCTGGGTACACAGGCCCACTGCATGCTTCTTTATGGCCACAAAACTATTCATGCAATAGATGTATGCTAAGCAGCTATACATGGTACATATGGTATATATTATGATTCCATTTGCAGATAAGCTCCGATATGCCTTTTTAAAATGCATAACATTGGGGCGCCTGGGTGGCACAGCGGTTAAGCATCTGCCTTCAGCTCAGGGCGTGATCCCGGCATTGTGGGATCGAGCCCCACATCAGGCTCCTCCACTATGAGCCTGCTTCTTCCTCTCCCACTCCCCCTGCTTGTGTTCCCTCTCTCGCTGGCTGTCTCTATCTCTGTCAAATAAATAAATAAAATCTTAAAAAAAAAATAAAATGCATAACATCATTTAGAGCCATCTAAAACCCAGTGAAGTGCCAACCCACTATGAGAAGGATATCTCAATGTTGAGTTATCTCTGACTGGTAATCAACCTAATAAACAGAACAATAAAACCTTTAGAGTGCACGGCTAAGATATTTAGACTTGGTGAACTTGACTTTAATGACTTTCAAAAGCTGCAGAATTAATTCTCCTTGTATACAATATCTTTTAAAAAAACGTTTATCTCAATTCAAAGCTGAAAATTACAGAAGTTTTAAATAACCTAGCGGGTCATCAAAATTAGGGTAAACCATGATTCCTCTATTGCAAATACATGTGCTTCTCTGCAAATCAGCAGATTTTGACAAAGGGGTCAGTACATCCAGGGTAACATTTATTACCCAATACACATTCCATTTATGTACAAGATATGCATTATGATGAACACATTCGCACTGGGGAAGTAAATTTTATATCAGCATTAAGAAATGTAGCAGACTACGCGAAGTTCATTTATCCAATAGTCAGCTGACAACCTTAAGTAGCTATAACAGCTGGAGAGCCAGGAAGTAAGGACAGACAGACAGAGACAGAGACAGAAATAGAGGGAGAGGGAGATATAGAAGTAAAGAGAGGAAAAAAGGACCAAAGTCCCTGAGTGATAAATAGAGAGAGTTTACCTATATGAGAGCCCTTCAGACCCCCACTCAGAGCCTATTTACTCTTAGTTTATATACAACGTAGACCTGCCTAATTTTGTCTACTTCTAAAACACACATTGCCATCAGAAGTGATGGTTCGCAGCCTAGAAATTGGACATATGACAGGTAAGTATATACCAGAACCTAAAAATACTTCATTCAAAAGATGGTTATAATTTTTGAAAGTGTTGATGTTTACAGGAGTAAAACTTCAGCTATCTTAGAAACCGCCTGAAGTGAAATGCCCCCTTGTGGGATGATACCAACTACCTACTTGGTTTGCCCAGGACTGAGGGCTTTCTGAGACTTGGGATATTCAGCGCGGAAACAGAATAGTATACATGTATATTGAATATATATGCCATAGATGTACATAAAATGTGGATAAAGTAGGTTTTACACACATTGTGCAGTTAGAAGGACATCATAGGGTCTTCATAATGGGACCTTTGCAACTATGGTAACACATTGAAAAGTGACTTTGTGGGTGAGATATTGGTGTTAGTGGGTCCCAGTAGCCCTTGATTATTACATCACTAGAAGGTTGAGCCTGTTACTGGACATCAGGGGGCAGGCAAGCTCAGGCCACAGATTCACCAACAGATCCCATCTCTTTCTCTGCTTCCTGTGGGCTCATAGGACAAACCTGGGAAAGGGCATTGGTCTTGTTCACTGCCATGTCCCCAGCACAGTGCCTGGCATCTAGTAGGCACCCAGTAGATATCAGTTGAATGAATGAATGAACTGATGAGCCACATGCTTCAGAATACAGGACAGGGAATGGCTTTGTTCTCATGAAGCCAGCATCCTTTCAGGGTCTCAAACTGAAGAGTCTACTCAGAAGAGAGTCTTACTCAGTTACAAAGTGCTTGGCAGGAAAAACGATCACTCCTTGCCCCACCCCTGCACAATGGCCTGATGCCCGTCAGCCTCTAGAAAAAGTGGCACTTTTGTCATAGGAAAGAATCTAAGTCAGCCAGCCAGAGAGCTTTCCTACCCGATCTTTAGTTTTGCCAGTCTCTGTGGAGAGAGTTGTATGTGTGTAGGCCAGAAGCAATTCACTACTGTGGCTGTGCTTTGACCCTGAGTTGTAGTGGGGCTCTCTGCTCAAAATTACTTCCATAATCTGTCACTAGAGGCCTTGGCTCACCTCACCTGTTTTTTCTAGTTCATTTTCACACTTTTCCCACATAGTTTGTGTTTGACCCATTTAGAAATGAAGAACCAGAGGTAAACAAAATATCTTCCAAGTAATTGAAAAATGATGGAGTACGGGGCGCCTGGGTGGCTCAGTTGGTTAAACATCTGCCTTTGGCTCACGTCATGATCCCAGGGTCCTGGGATGAGCCCCGTTGGACTCCCTGCTCAGCGGGGAGCCTGCTTCTCCCTCTCGTTTTGCCATTCCCCCTGCTTATGCTTTCTCTCTCTGTCAAATAAATAAATAAAATCTTAAAAAAAGAAAAATGAGGGAGTAAATAAAATGATTTCCTATTTTGTTTTCCATTTCAAGGTCCCTCTCACCCCCAGTTCTCTACTGCTCATTCAGATCTCCTCGGCCCCTCAGCTAGAGGATAAAAGTGTGGAATATATTTGTTTGCAAAAGACTCTGAAAGAGGAAGTTGAATCCAACTGCTGTTTCTGTTTCTATAGATTTAATTACTTTTCCTTTTCTCCAATCATAGTAAATCTAAAGGGAATTATTTGGAAATATTTCCCAGGCTGAAAAAAAGCTCTCTCACATGGGAGAAAAAATGTGATCACTAGAGTAAGCGGCCCTTTTCTCTTTTTGATTTTAACATATTGTACAATTTGCAGTTGGGGGAGCAAAGACAAGTGGCCTGAAATCCAAGGGTGGGGGTGCTGGATATGAGTATTATCTATTTAAGCCAAATTCTGAGGAGTGTGTGTGTGTTGGGGAGAGACAATGGAGACTTAAACACCACTTTGTGGCTTCCATGGCTGTTGAAATAGAATATTTTTGTTGCAGCTATTTATAGGGGAGGAGGGCTGGGGAACTAGACAGTAAAGACAGTCCAAAACCAAGTTGGGGAAGGAACGCACAGTGTGGGAGGTAAGGTGTGGAGATGGGAAAGAGTGATAGATATTCAGTGATACATATTGAAGTGAATGAAAAGAAGAGTCTGAAGAATGGGGGAGTGCTGGGGGATGGAGAGAGGCAAGCAGGGCTCTGGGACCAAACCCCTGAGAGGACTCGGCAGTATTTTGAAATCTCTTCCATTTCTCAAGTTACTCTGTTGATTCTGTCCAGCTTGAAAGAGAGCCCTCTCCAATGAGCCTGCAAAGATTGGTGGAGTGGGTAACTTGGGTGCTATGTTCAGAGCCTGGTACTAGGGCCTGCTGAGATTATAAAAAAAGAGAGACCCCTCCCTGTGAAGCATGTAGACCAGCTGGGAAGACAAAGCAGAAATATATGGAAAAGAAATTAAACTACTTTAGACAGTGACGTGGAAGGAAACCACCATGCAGTGGAGATGGGTGTTTGAGGAGAGATTAGAGACGAATGTGATTAAACCTGGAGCTGGGTGAATAGCTGGCTGTCTCCTAAAATACTCCTAACTTGCTCTTGGTTAAGGGCTCCCTGAAAATCATACGGATGCTCTCCCCTTCCTTAAGAGGGCTCTTCTCAGAGCAAAGACTTGCTTTTCTAGCTGGAATAGCAGGGCCCAGAGAGAGGTTCTTGAAATAGATGAACTCTGCATCAGCTTTTACAGCTGGCTCAGTGATCTCCAGGATTCCTGCTCCAGTTCCACTGGGATGGAAGAGGCTTTAAGAAACTCAAAAAAGGACATGGGCTAATGGCACAGGTTTTGATTTTCAGGTTTTATTTATATTAATAATAAGCCCAGCCCACTTTTTGGCAAGACCCAGGAGCCTAAGCAGAGCCCAGGCCGCTGTTTTAACTTTGTAATAATTGAGCACTGATTATGACAGACTCCATTATGACATCAGGGTCAACTTATTTATATATGACCAGGAGGGGATGAGCTATAGGCAGTTGGGGGTTGGAGAGGTGCAGAGAGGGGGTGGGACTAGTGTCAATCTGGAG
This sequence comes from Ursus americanus, assembly GCF_024610735.1. Classification (NCBI taxonomy): domain Eukaryota; kingdom Metazoa; phylum Chordata; class Mammalia; order Carnivora; family Ursidae; genus Ursus; species Ursus americanus. The sequence continues at coordinate 42,740,699 of NC_142164.1, read as the reverse complement.
TAGCTCTACAGTAACCGCAGCAAGCTGCTGCTGCTGGAACACCCGCACAGGCAATTTAGCTGGCAAAGGGACACTGGAGACTGGTTGGCAGCCTGCTCTTCTTTTTCAAGGTAGGCATTGAGAAGGCATCAAGATCAAAACTTCTATCATAAAGATAAGATTTGGGTACCTGCAGGCAGGTTTAACACAGCTAAAGAGGCGATGGAGAGTTATCTTAGAAAAAGGAGCATTTTCTTTTCTTTCCCTTCTGTCAAGTCTGTATAATATAAAAAAGGCTTTACAAGGCTCTTGAAGGAGTCCTCCTCAAGGAGATGCAGTTGTGGATCAATCCACTAGAGGGCGTGTTTCGCAGAGCCTGACCAAAGTCCGGGCAAGGATTGATAGATTCCGACAAACCAATAGATGAGACAGGAGCCCTGCTCTCAGCCGAAAAGGATCTTAGCCAGGGACATGAGTTCCCAGAGGTAGTTTTAAAGATATTTTTAGCGTGGACATATGGTCGGGGCACCCCAGGAGCAGCTCAGGTGGGAGGTGGGTGTTAGGAAGAGAGAAAAGTCTTAGTGCTAGAGTGGCGCCAACAGGCTGGAACCAGCGGGGTCAGATCATCGTTTTCTCTACCCCCACCCCAGAGGTCATAGTGCATCTCCTCTGGCTTGAGAGCCTCCACGTTGGGCAGAAAACAAGGAGTCAGAGCTCAAGGTAGACCAGAACTGTGTCTGATGATTAAGGGGCCAGTATGTAGCTCAGCAAAGTCTCTTGACTTTGCTCATAATTGGACATTGGCTCCTCGGAGACTGGCCCAGACACCTCTGTTGTCATGACAACGTGCCTAGCACCCTTTGGGTAATGGGGAGGGGCGAACTGCCTGTTGTTAAGGGCATCGAGCTCTCTATTTCCCCAGGTGATCATTCTACTGTAGAAGAAATGGGGTTAACAAACAAGAGTGAGGGAGAACAACAACTCACACCCAACAACTCTGATACACCCAACAACTCTGATGTGCCCAATGAAGATCAAGGCCAAGAAATCCAACAGCCAGAAGAGGCAAGTAGTGGTTTTTCAATTCCAGCTTAGCTATAGGGACCCTTTTATAATGCTCCCCTAGATAGGCCCCCATGCTTGACTCTTGAATTCTTAACTACCAATCAATGTATGGGAATCTGGGGTATCTTCCTCCTGGGTAAGGGGAGAGCCAGGAGCAACCATTACTAATTCTCAAAATAATCTCATATTGACTAACTTGATAAGGTTCTAATATGAGCTAACCTTTCTTTCAGTGCTTACTATGTGTCAGGCACTGTGCCCATGCTCTCTCTTTTTAAAAGTTTATTTATTTATTTATTTATTTATTTATTTATTTATTTATTTATTTTTAAGCAATCTCGACACCCAACATGGGGCTCAAACTCATGACCCCGAGATCAAGAGTTGCATACTCTTCTGCCTGAGCCAGCCCAGGCCCCTGTGTGTCCATGCTCTTAATCACTTTACTAGACTGCCCTACAGGGATTAATGTCTCATTGGACAGATAAAGAAATGGAATCAAAGAGGTTAAAGTACTTAATCTGTGACCAGCCCAGGACTAGAATCCAGGTTCCTGATTGCCTTTTTAGTCCATGTAGCCCTATGTGGAGTCTTAGTTTGTGGGAGGAGTAGTAGGGAGGAAAGGATCCAAAGAAGAAAGGAAGTGGGCCCCTCCCTAGTTATATTTACCATGCGTTGGCGCCTCTGCCTTCTTCGAAGTCGTATGAATTCCTTATGCTGACGAGAGACAAAATTGACAGCAGCATACTCCAGTAGTGCAGCGAACACGAAGAGCAGACACACAGCCATCCAGATGTCGATTGCCTTCACGTAGGACACCTGCAACACCCACCAACAGAGCAATCAACCTTCTTGGAGTCCTTCCGTGGCCTATCCAGTGGTTCGCCAGCCCATACCAACTGCCTGCTATTCTTCAGTTTTATCCTGAATTTATTCTGGTGTTCAAAGAAGCTCTCCACTGTATGTCCCATTGCCTGAAGGCCCATGTTAAAGAGATCGGGCTACCCATCATACTCCACCTCTCCGCACTCTCCACCCTCCACTTGCATCTGCCTTTCCTCCCTATACTTCTTTTCCTTTCTTTCTTTATTCTTTTCATACTTCTGTTCCTGCTTCTGCTTCTTATTATTCTTTTCATTCTTTTTTTTCTTCTGATTCTCTTCTTTCAATAAACAGCAACGAACATGAACACTGCATTTGTTTGTCTTCTGTTATCTCCTAGGGTCCTCACAGCTCTGATGGAAATTGGGCAGGGTTTGTTATTCCCATGTGAAACATGTGAGGACACTTGAAGCCTAAAGAGGAAAATTCTTAGCCAAGATTACCCAGTGAGGATGTGGCACTAGGATTTGGGGGTTCTGGGCTTTCAATTTAGTGGCACTGCCATTCACCTAGGCTGCAGTCTCAATATCAGACTAGAAATTCCTTCCTTTCCCTCCTCCATTCCCATTGTTGTCTTGACTGTGGTTTTTCCTGCTGATCTTTATGAGAGGCCCTGCTGAAGAATTGATCTCAGTGGCCCACGGGAGTGCCACCCAACCCCCAGCTATGGACACTTCTCTAATTTTAAGGCACTGTGGGCATCTACCTATCTGGTTCTTAGGGCTCTCCTCCCACTACTTGCCTTGGAAGCCTTTAAGTGCTTTTCTCTCCCATTTCCCTCATGAAGATTGAACACTTACCTCTCCTAGAATGGGGTTTCGGCTGGATGGGGCTGGCAGGGGTACAGAACTTAGGTTTATTGCTCTTTCACCTCTTCAGCCAGATGGACTCCCTACATAGTTTTAAGCTGCTGAGCCCACCTCATAGGGCTCCCCAGTAGAAGTAGGTTTTATGACAGACATCCTCTTTCACCAGACAACCCTTCCACCTTAGTGGTTCTTAACCTGCGATGCCCCCCTACCCCACTTCCTCACCTGAGTGGTATTTGGCAATGTTTAGAAACATTTTTGCTTGCACAATTTTGGGAAGGGTTACTACTGGCATCTAGTGGGTGGAGGGCAGGGATGCTGCTAAACATCCTACAATACACAGGACTCCCCCCTGACACACACACAGACACACACACACACCCCAATTATAAGGTCTAAAATGGCAATAGTGCTAAGGTTGAGAAACCTGCTTTATCTCTTTAAAGGCAATTCCATTAAGGTGGTAGTGGTGGGTTACTAGGCACCCCTGATTAAATATCCCTTGGTGTTTCCAGTTTGCCACCTATTAAGAGGGCAACCTATTTCATTCACCATCTCCCAGTCTCACTGTGTCCCCAGGGATATCGAGTAAGTGCTAAGAAAATCCATAATGAGGTAATGACAAAGGAGGTCCACAAAGGGCTTTGGATCATCAAAAGGACACCTTAAGAAGCAGAAATAAAATCTTATTAATAATGAGTGTGTCAATAATGGAGTTGTATGGAGAGTGAAACTGCTGCACCATTCAGAAGCCCCTGAATTCGTCCCATCTCTTTCCTTAGGGCTCCCACTAAATCTAATGTTGTACAAACTCAAGGGAGCAGAAGCTCCCTGACTTACTCAGCCCCTTGCTTTGTGGGCTGGCCAACGAGTCTATTTAGTTTGGGGTAAATGCCTACATATTTTGCTTATTGGCCAACAAGGCCAAAAAAGGTCATCAAAATCTGATGAGAAGGCACCAAATACTGCAAACAAACAGCCCTCCAACAAAGTCCATTTTTTTCCAAATGAGGAAACTGAGTGATTCCTAGGATCAGATAGATTGCGCTTGCTCACAGGAGGGGACTGGAAAAGGAAGTTCTCTTGGCAAGAATAAGGCACTAATTGCAACCTCCCTGGGTTAGAGAAGAATCTCCTTCTTGCGTGGCAGCTGCAATAAACTAGGGCACATTTCTAAGATCTGAACTACTTTTCTGCCTCTAGTCTTCCTACAAGGCTACTACCACAACACGGCCATCACAGCCCCACCTGGCCCTTTGGTCCTTGCCTAAGCCCCATCTGTCTTTCAGAACCTCTTCAACACCCCTGTCCATTTAGGAAACACATTTATAGGAAATACTTTCTGACAACTTCCCCTGAGACACCTGAGCCTAATCTGAGCTTTGTCATTGTTTATCACGAGAGGCCTTTGGGTTACCTCAAAAGTTTTCTGGCAACTCAAAAATAATTGGGAACATCACTGGCTGCTTTAGCCCTAGGTCCACCTAACAATTATAACAATAACGAACATTTATTGAGTGGTTATTAGGTGCCAAACACTGTTGTCTGTGTTAATACATTATCTTATTTATTTCTTGCAATAACCCTATGGAAGAGATAATATTCTTATTCCCATGTCACAGGTAAAAAGGCTGAGAGGTCAAGGAATTTACCTAAGATCGCCATCGGTAAATGATGAGGCTGGGACTTAAACCAAAATCTGCCTGCCTCCAATCTCCTACTCTTAACCACTACACCACCCCTATGGCAAATTTGTAAATTTACCATGGATGCCCAGATTACCCACTGTTTAAGTCTCTTGTAAATATCTTCTTAGGAATAAGCACTGAGAGATAGGAGATCACAGGGCCTGGTTCCCATCAAATCAAAATGAGAGGGCATATGGTCACAGTAAGATCCACAGGGAACTATGTTGCTTTTGCTTCCCATTATTTCTCCATGGCCTAGAACGGTGCCTGGTACATAGTACATGCTCAATAAATATTTATTGAATGGATGAATCAGCTTACTCCCTAATTACTCAGAGCCTTGCTGACTGTAAGGACATTGAGGTGACCTCTAAATTCCCTACATGAAGACACAAGGCAGGGAGAAGCTGGGCCCAGTCTCATAGGCACAAATCTTCTGTGTAATTAAAGCATCACCAGGCCATGGACGTTCAGAGCCCACGGACTTTAACTGACATTTGTTACCTCAAAATTTCCTCACCCCAAAAGAATGGACATTGTCTCTAGATGTCTTTGTAATAGTTCCCAGCTTCTGACATAGTAAGAGATGGAGGTTGGTTTAAAATCCTTATATATATAATTTTTTTTTGTTTCTTATGGGGCATGACCTTGAAAAGTTCGTTCTATCTCTCTGGGCTGTATTCACCTCATCTGTACCAGGAGGGAGTGGGACTTTCTACTTGCTAAGGGTTTTTTGATTTTGGACATGCTAGTATTTCCTGATGAAAGTCAGAGTAAGTCAGGCACTGTCTCTACTCATCCCCTAGCCAGACTACACCCACAACCCCAGCTTCCACATCTTTAGCAGTATCATTAGCAGTATGTTGTAGGGGAAGAGAAAACTCTGGCCACCTGTTCTTGCTCAATGGCTCTCATCTTCCTTAAATCTAAGGCAAATAGTGAGCAGAAGAGAACAGGGGATGAAGAGGAACTGGGGAGCTCTATGGCAAACAAGTTCCCTTGCTTCTCTCTTCACCTTAGGCAAAGAGGCCCGGGAGCCAGAGCTCTGAGTTGTCATGGTGAGTACAGTGGTGATGCCTAGGCCCACACGGGCAGGGGCAGCATCCATGTTGATCCAGAAGGAGACCCAGGACAGGATGACGATGAGTAGGCTGGGGATGTACATCTGAATCAGATAGTAGCCCATCTGCCGCTCCAGGTGAAACTTTACCTCGATGCAGGTGAATTTCCCTGCAAGGAAAGAGGTGAGGTATCAGGCCTCAGGTCCCCAGCCTGGAGCTGAGCCTGAGGGGCAGGACTAAGGCATCCCTATCTCTATGGGCTGGCCTCTGGGCACCTCAACTGGGCAAATAAATGAGCCTTTCAAAATGGCTCCAGGGAGCACCAGAGGTATGTTCTGAGGAAGTTCTCAGAGCAGCCATCAAAGACTTGACCTCTTACTCTAAGCGGTAGTTTCCAGCAGAGGGCCTTCCACTTGACCACACAGCAACACGATTAAGAATAGAAGGGCTCCAGAGCCACACCACCTGGGTTTGAATCCCAAACCTTCCACTCATTAGCTGTGTGACCTCAGGCAAAACACCCAAGCTATTTGAGCTTCAGTTTCCTTGTCTGTAAAACAGAGTAACAATATCAACTCCAGCATTGTAGGAATTAAATTAAATAATGTATCTGGGGTGTTGAGCTATAGGTAGTTGGTAGTATCATCATTATTAATAAAGCAATGAGTTTAGACTCCGCCCAAATCTCAGCAGCCTTGCTTGAGCTTGCTGGTACCCCAGAAGCTCTCTAACAACAATGATTCACTGAAATAAACACTGCCTGCGTCTCAAGCAAGTGATAAGAGCTAGATAGGAAATATCTGGAAACAGTGTCCAACAGAGACCAGCTCTGGACAGTGGATAGCAGGGGCCCAGAGAACATGAGGCAGCAGCATTCTATCCCACCAACAAAAAGTGCATTGGTCCAAAGCACATGTACCAGTGCTCTGCCTACTCTGTCAGCCATCTTCATTTTGCCCAGCTTCCCATGCCCTCAGGGTAAGAAAACTTAGCTCAGAGCTTCTCCCTGTGGCAGAGGTTTAGGATAACCAAAGCAAAAAGCAGAGGATGTGTATATTGCTATTTTATTCTGGACTAGGCTTATTCTTATCAGACCTGATTCCTCAAGGCTAGTAATTTCGTCAATGATTGATTATGGCTTTGACATACTGTGTGATGCTGTGATCTCCTACTGTTCCCTGAGTCCACCTCACCCCAGGCTTCTTGTTATGACATAGCTTTGCTAGGTATCCATAGTTTCCTTCCTTCCTTCCTCCCTTCATTTTATCTATCTATCTATCATCTATCTATCTATCTATCTATCTATCTATCTATCTATCTATCATCTATCTACCTACCTATTTTTTGGTAGTGGTGGTTTTATTTTTAATTACAGAATTAACACTTGTTTACTACAGGAAAAAAAGTGAGAAGTAGAGAAAAATAATAATAGTTATAAGCTCAATAATATTTATAAGCTCACATTTATCAAGCCCCTACTAAGTGCCCTGACTTTATATAGTTTATTTCATTTAAATTCCATAGCAACTATTTGGGGCAGGTTAAATTATTCTTTCCCATTTTACATATAAGGATACTGAGACTCAAAGAGATTAAGTTATGTTTCTCAAGGGCACCCAACTAGTAGATAGTGGAGCCATAATTCAAACTCAGCTCTGACTGCAAAGTTCTTGGTTTTATCTATTGTATCACTTTACTTTAGAAACATTTAGTGTTATTTCCTCCCAGGATTTTTAAACACATGATTTTGGTTTGTTTCTTTTACCACAATATAATGATTCTGTGTATACAACTTTGAATCTTAGCCTTTTCCACTTGTACTTTCCATGTTGACATAAGCAATTTGCAGGCATCCTTTTTAACATCTGGGTAATATTCCACCAAACAGATGCACTGTGTAATTTATTTAACCTCTGTCTTATTGGTGGGTATTTAGAAGACTGCCAAGATTTTGTTAGTATAAGCACTGACCCAGCGATATTTTGGAATATTTCCTTATAATAAATTCCAAGGAGTGGGATTCCTGGATCAACACGTAGGGGAAAAAATTTGGCTTTTACATTTTCTCAAAGTATGCCCCTGGACCATCCGCAACAGAATCCTCAGGATGCTTGTTCAAATGCAGATTTCAGGGCATCATTCCAAGTGCACATAATCAGAATCTCTGAGAGGCAGAGCCCAGGAATCAACATTTTAACAGGCTCCCCAGGGAAATATAATGCACACCAGAGTTTGAAAACCACTGACCTATATACAAATTGCCAGTTTTCTCCCCAATAAATGTTCTACCAATTTCTACTCCCACCAGCATTTTCCAAATTCAGTGGCCTGTTCCTCTCCCTATTTTGCACACCCTACATACACAAACACACATATTCATGGGGTGGCACCCAAAGCATGTCGGCACACCATAGGAGGTATCCAGGATCTCCCCTCTTTAGCCTCTGGCCTCTATTTCAGGGTCATAGCACTTTGTATCCAAATTGCCAGGGGAACTGAGGAACAAGTAGCTCTTAGGGAAGCTGCAGGGAGCAGATGCTCAGGCTGGAAAAACAACCTTTCTCCACTTCCTGGCCCACATTTCACACCTGGGAAAACAAGCCAGTTCAAGAGTTGGGCAGTGGTGGCTGTGGTATGAGGTGTGGATGGTTAAGCCTGCCAGTGTTCTAAAGTATATTGCTTCCTGGTTCAGCGCAGCCATTGGCTACTCCCAGATGTAGATTCCCCACCTTCCACACAAAGTTGGCCCCAGGACAGGTGGGGCACTCCTGCCACTCACTGGCACAGGCCCATCTCCTCTGCAGCATGTGACAGGGATAAAAATATGGGCTTTGGAGTTAGATCTGGAATTGAATTCTAAATCAACCATTTTCTAGGTATGTGACCTAGACAACCGATTTAAAATGGGGCTGATAATTCCTACCATAATGAGATAAGGCATATGAAGCACTTAGCACATCTGGTACAGATTGGACTTTCAATAGAAGCTGGCTGCCTTGCCCCCTTCCCTCCCATCTGGAGACCCTTCTGTGGCTCACAGTCAGTAAAGATCCTGGTTTTTACCTGTGTTGTAGTGCTTGGTACAGTAGCCTAGATCCTTCTCATCTCGCAAGATAAACTGGGGCAGAGTCAGCCCCTCAGCCACTTGGACAGCAGGAGCATCTTCCAGCCACTCAAACACGAGGTCATTCATGGTGTAGCCAACTAAAAGTGACAGAGATGGCAGAAGGCTGCAGAGTGTGGTGCTGGGTGGGGGTAGGGAAAGAGTTAGAACTAGCAGGAAAGAACAGATGAGGAGGTAAGGCCTGGGTTTTAGGAGCTTCATGTTCATCTTGGAAAGAGAAACCTTTCTGAGGAGGGTACTTGGTCAATTGTCTCATGGGCCCATCCTCACTACATAAAAAAAAAAAAAAGATTCCAGACTCGTCTTCTACCTAGTTCTCAAGCTTTAGAAAGGCACAGAGAGGAATTATTCTGGCAGCCTTAGAAAGCAGGTCAGAAGGGTTGGAATGATGTCAAGGAACCCAGCTGGGAACCTCCTGCCATATCTCAAACCCAGGGGAGTAAGCATGTGTACTGGCCACATGTCTCGAGCTGAGCCAGCCTCAGAGCTAGGGCTTCTGCCACTTCACCCCAGGGAGGAAAGAGCTATTTATACCCTGCTAGTCATGCATCAGACAATGTATACACCACAGACTCCTAGCCAGGGCCCTGAACTGGGGCAGATTGAGAGTTAACATCTGAACATGTCAATTTTCCACAGATAGCAGGCAGTTTGTGAAAGCTCCTGACATATATATGACCATATTCATACATGGCAAGTAGAAATGGGAGAAGAAACACTGAGGCTTGCAGATGTCCAACATAAGGCCTTGTTTCAAAGTAGCTATGTGACTTTGGGCAAGTCATTTCCTCTTCTATAAAATGCTCCACCTACTCTTCAGTGTTGTTGTGAGGGGGCAATAAGAATCTGGATGTGAAAGTGTTTTATGAACTCTAAAGAGCTGACCACATAGGACACATTCTATCCATCACTGTTATTATATGACGGAAACAGCTTGACAAACATTCTCTAAGGATTAACTTGGTGTGTATTGATCTCACAGTCTCACCTTGCCTAACAGATGGCAAAGGAGTGCACATAGGTGATGGTCCAGCCTTGTTGTCCTTTGACTTTTCTGCAATTGGGGCAGCCCCATAAGCTGGCACCCCTGTCACAGAGTAGCCCTTGGCTGACCTTGCCACCCTAGGCCCTGTCCTATACTTAGAACTGTCTTCTTCCACTTCTCTACAAAAGTTATCTGTGTTCATGCGGAATCAGGGTTCAAGAGTACTCCTCTGCCAACTCTGGCATTTTTATAAGTATCTTGAATGTCTTAACTCAGGGGGAGTAAAGGTAGAATTACCTCAGGCACTGTGAGAGACAATATCTTTGGGCAGGGGAGGTGTCCTTCAAATGCCCCCCATAACTGACACAAGCACATTTGCATGTCAAGCTGGCGCCTTCCCATTCCCCAGCCCTGTGGAATAGCCAAACCAGTAAATAGTGTGAGGATGGAAAAACACACTGGGTTGGGTACTAGTTAGTCCTCCTAGTCTCATCTGAGCCAACACCTGACTGTGTGTGCTTGGGTAAGTCCCCACTCTGGGTTGCCGTTTTCTCGCTTGGAACATCATGGGATGGGGTTAACTACCTGGTATTCCAGGCCTTGCTCTGTGATTCTCTAGAGACACTTACAGCTCTCCAGCTGCATGGTGCATGTCTGGATGTCCATGGGGAAGTTCTTGAGGTCCATTGGGCAGGACAAAATGAGGGTGAGCCTGGCAGGGACAGTAAAAAAGAAGTGACATCAACTTACTGGGACCTGGCACAGCACAGGGGACCCTCTTCCCACCCCTCAGGCTCTATCTGGCTTCTTCCCCTTGACCCAAATTCTCCTGGCTGTCCACCAGGTGCACCTGATGCTGTAGAGCACATTCCCATTCTTGAAGATGCGCAGTAACTTGTTGTCTGTGGTCACCTCATGGAAGTTGGCCCCTTTCTCATTGGCAAAGAACAGGTCTGGCTTCCAGATAGAATCCAGCATAGAGGGATCGAGGTCCAAAGAGTCATCAGGGTATTCTCTGTAGGCTAGGCGCGGGTCATTCCATTGTTGCCGCAAGAAAACGTTCACCCGGTAGTCCTGAGAGGGTGCACAGATGGGCCCATCAGAGGCAATGTTATTCCAGGGGCCCAGCAAGCCTACATGGGCAGGAGGGCCATGAGGAGGAAATGCTGGGAGCACATCTCTGGGGCAGTGGGCATTTTCCATTGGAGAAGGAGCCTGCTTTGGGCTGATATGATAAAGATGGGAAGGGAAAAAACATTTATTAACCACTTACTATGAGCTGGGGTCTCTCTGCTAAGTGCTTTCTTTATATGCATCATCTCATTTAAATCTCACGCCAACACTGTGAAGAGGGTACTGTTATGATCCCCATTTGACAGATGAGGAAACAGAAACAAGGACATATTTAAACAACCTGTCACATAGCTATTAGATGGTAGAGTCAGGATTTGAACACAGGTTTGTCTGATTCCAAAGTCTGTGCTCTGTACCAAGTTGCCTCCCATGCTTGACCATCTGTTCCTTAGGCTAGTCTGCCTTTGGCCACTGAAACCCCAGGCTGGGGAAAGATATCTCCCAGTGACCAACTTCAGACATCCCATGGCTTTAGCCATGACCACAAAACAGGGAGAGGACAGCAGAAAGAGGAAAGGCTTGATATCTGGTGGGCTTCTCTCATTCACACTTGGATGGAAGCAGGGAACAGGAAGACTCCTTACCATAGTAGTCTCGGTGACAGAGCCAAAACTGTTGATGAAGATGTTGCAGGTCACGTTCACAGGTGGGCCTAGGGGTGGCAAAACACAGCCATATCGTCAGGGCATTCCAGGGGGCCGGGAGTAGTTTCCAGGACTCCCTCCCCAAGCTTGAGGCCAGGGCACTGCTAGAAGGTAGTGCCAACTACATAGACCCATAACAATAGGGAGGCGAAGCTCCTTCTGAACTGTATGGGTTAGCCCTCTACCTCCAGCCTCCCGTCCTTGGGCTAGGCAAGAGGGGCTGGCATGGCAGTGTGTTCCCAAAAGGAGTAGGGAAGATAGGGTTTTTGTAGGATGAATGCTTCTTACCTTTAAAATTGGGCCGAATTCTAGCATCATATCCAGATGTTCGCCCCATAAGCTTGTCCAGGAAATCAGAGGGAGACATGGGCTGGGGTTCCTTGGTCCCAGATTTGACTTCCTCTTTTGCCAAGGCCACCCTGGACAGGAGAGATAAAGAAGTCTGAAGCCAGTTGTATTCTACATATATCACAGACCCTCTTCTTTGCTGTCCCCACATACCTGTGGCTGGTCTCTCCATCAGGCAGGAAGATAGGAGAAGATGGGTCTCTGGGTACCCATTTGCAAAACGGGGAGAACAGAAACAGCCATAAGCCAATACTGCAGCTCAGTAGTTAGACCTAAAGATGTGCTTTCACATATATGAGATCTTTTTACTCTCACAAGTCTCAGTGTGATGGGGGAAAGAGAGACGAGAAAAGTGACTTGTGGGATTGTAAATTGGAACACCCACTCTAGAAAATAGAATGGAGTTTCTTCGAAAAAGTAAAACTAGAACTACCATATAATCCAGCAATTCCACTTCTGGGAATATATCCAAGGAAAATTAAAACACTAATTCGAAAAGATGCTTATTGCAGCATTATTCACAATAGCCGAGATAAGGAAACAATTTAAGTGTCCTCTGATGGATAAATGGATAAAGAAAATGTGAGATGCAGATATAGATACACATACATACACACAATGGAATACTATTCAGCCATGATAGAAGCAAATCCTGCCATTTGCAACAACATGGATCTTGAGGGCATTATGCTACATGAAGTAAGCCAAAGATAAACAAATACCCTGTGATCTCATTTATATGTGGAATCTAATAAACAAACAAACCAAAAGAGGAGTGACCCACCCAAAGTCTCAAGGCTGGTGAGGGACAGGATCAGGGCTCAAACCCAAGGGGCTGAGGCCTCATCCACTGTTCTCTTTCTGAAGGTGCTTCAAAAGCACTCAAAGAAGAATGACAACTCCCCTAATGTGGCTGTTGCAATGTTTTGGCTTAACCAAGCATGGGAAGGACTCAAGGACAATCTGCATCTCTGAGAGTTGGTTTCAGTTGCTTGGCCTTCATGCTGAACCACTCAGGAGCTGGGGACCCAGCTTCTAGAGAAGGAGGCTTGGCTTCTGGTGTTTGCACCAGCAGGAAACTGTGTTTTGAGCTGGACCTCAGTTCATGGTTGGAGCAGCAGCTCGCTTGTAAACTCGCTTTGGCAACAAAATAGGTGAGGATGCAGGGCTCTAGGAGCATGCGAAGGACTCCCAAGTAGGATGGCTATGCTGAGAAGCTCAACTTCCATCTTTTTTTTAAGATTTTATTTATTTATTTGACAGAGAGAGAGAGAGAGAGAGACAGCCAGTGAGAGAGGGAACACAAGCAGGGGGAGTGGGAGAGGAAGAAGCAGGCTCCCAGTGAAGGAGCCTGATGTGGGGCTCGATCCCAGGACTCTGGGATCATGCCCTGAGCCGAAGGCAGATGCTTAATGACTGAGCCACCCAGGCGCCCCACTCTCTCTTAAATATTTCTATAATACTTCCACATTTTCTCCATTTTATTATTCTCTAATAACAAGTTTGTCTCCCCCACCAGAATACAAGCCCTCTGATGCTGGGGCTATGTTTCTTTTTCACTGTGTTGCCCATATATTTAGTACAATGCCTGGCATATTGTGGTAGGACATCAGTCCTCCCAGATAAGGGTTATTATCCCTCTTATATAGATGAGAAGACTGAGGATCAGCAAGTAAAGTGGCTTATTTGTGATCATACGGCTAGTAAATGTAAAGCCAAGATTCTAACCCAGAGCTATTGACTTCAAAACTAAGTCCATCTACCACAATGCCGTGACACAAGCAGCCCGGGTAGGCTGCCAAGGAACCAGAGTGAGGGGAAGGTCAGTGAAAGCCACATCCTGATCTCCTAGAATCCTGCCTTCTTGAATCCTCTGAACAGGAGGAAGCCCTTACCCTGGGAACAGAGGCCACAGTGGCCCCAAGCAGGGGCTGCCAGAGCAGGTGGCTTAAGCAGGCTCTGAAAATCCAAGGAGGCTGGCAGTGGTGCTAGTACAGCAGAAGTCTGTGGCTTCACCACAGGGTGTCCTTGCTGGCCAGGTGCTGCTCCTGGCTGCCTGCCACCTGCCTCCTGGGAGGCCACATGGCCCTGTACGTGGAGCAGTCAGACCCTTGCCACCATCTTCAACTCCACTCTCAGGTCACCTTTCACAGTAGTCCCGGTCCCAGGACCCTGTGACAGGTTGTGGGATCAGTGGTCTTGGGCCCCAACTCCTGTCATAGACCTTCTTTTCTGGTGCTGCCTTGTCTATGGGCCAGAGAGCAGAGTCCCTGAGCACAGCCACTTTTTCCTCCCTTTCGTTCCTGAAAAGTCTCAAATACCGGCAAGACCCAGGAAGTTCTGGAGCTGAAAAATCTGGCTCACGCAAAGCCCTGGGGTATGGTAGGGGAGAACTCTGATTCTGCTACTGGGTGCCTGAGTGACCTTGGATAGCTCACTCTCCATCTGTAGGACTCAGTCTCCATATGTACCATGAAGGACTTGGACTCAAGACTTCCTAAGGTCCTGCCTTTCTCTAGTTGCTCAAGTGGGAATGCTGCCACCAAAGCTTGGGCCTTGAGAGAGTCTCCCTTCCAGTGAGCCCTTCCAGTGGCCAGTGAGCCCCCTCTACGTTCCCCCTTCTGCCTGCATCCTCCTACCTACCAACTCCTGCTGAGCTGCCCGTCTACTTCGGGCTACTTTTCACTCTTAGGAATTTTGCCGCCCACACGTATTGCATCCCTGCCTTCCTGCCAGCAACATGTCTGCCAGCAGTGAGGCAGGAGGTGCCTCAGAGACAAGCAGTCCTGGTGTGCTCCTTGAATTAAGAGGAGGAGGAGGTACATTGCAGTGGTACCCGGCCCCTCCACCTTGGGAAGCCCTTTTCTTACAACCAGGTCAGCCCAAGCCACAGTCATCTTTCCTCCTCAACTCACCTTGTCCACCTCGACTGACCCCTGGTCTCATGAGAAAGTGGGAATGAGGAGGGAGACATTTACAGCTATCCCAAAGCATGTCTTGTCCTCAAAACCCCAGGAAATGACTGCCACTGAGTGCCCCCTCAGGACAGGAAGCAGCCGTGTGTGCACAGGCAGGGTGAGAGCAGAGGGCCAAGGTTTGCTCAGCCCAGCTTCGTTCGGACATGGTTTAGGGCAAACCCCTGTGACCTGAAGCCTCTTTGGTGGGCAGTTGACAGATGCTGGTGTCATTTTTAGGAATCTGAGCAGTGTGTGGCCACCCTAGTAGGAAGACAGGAAAGGATGGCAGGACAGATGGCCTCCGTTCTGGGGCTCGGCTACCTCTCCCCTCCCCAGGCCCGGGAAGCTCTCACCCATGCAGAAGGCTTCCCACCGGCTCTGGGGCTTTGGCAGTCCTCATGAAAGGCTCCTGGGTCCTGGTTAGGAGAGGGTGTGTCCTTCCCTGGAGCCGTCTGGACTGTGGGCTTTTTGTAAACTTAGAGGAAACTGTACCAGCAGCCCCTGCTGCCCCGGCCAGCTGGTGTTTGCATGCACCTCCTTCTCATCCCGACTCAGCTCACCTGAGGAGGACGTGCCCTGGCAGGGTCCAGAGAAGAAGGAAGGAGAGGGTGACAGGAACGAGAGTTGTCATTCCGCAGGGACCCCGGAGACCTTTCTCAGCCTGGCTGCCAAGGTGAGAGGGATATCCCAGCAGGGGGAACGCTGCAGAAAGTACAGAGCCTTCCTCCAACTTGGTCTGCTCACAAGGAGCCGGTGGGGCCGGCTAGGAGTTGTGCGCTCTCTCTCTTCTGCTCTCTTCTCCTCTGCCCTGCCGTTACCAATCAGGGGCCAGAACTATTCCCCTGGAAATGATCCTGACACAGATGACCCTTCTGGTCCCTGCTCTGGCTCGCCTGGGGTTCCGGAGGGCTTCAGCCTGCCTGCCAGGGAGCTGAAGGAGATTCTCTTTGGGCAGCAATCACTCTCCAAACCCTGGAGAGTCTTGGAGGGGAGAGAGGAGGGAGACCGGTAGGAAGATGTTTCCCTCCCTCCCACCTCCCCCTGGATGCGCCCTCCGAAAGCAGCAATTTAAAGGCACAGTCCCTGGCAGCTGGAGTGGGGTTCCGAGCGGGTCGTGTGCAGGGGAGGAGCTGGGGCTGCCGCTGCCGCTGGGAGAGGGCTGGAGGTGCTCTGTCCAGCTTCTAACTCTCCGGCTGGATGAGCGCTTGCAGGCTGCACTGCTCTCAGCTCCCCAGCAGCATCCCTTTTAGCCTGGAGCTAAGCTGGGGCCACGCTCTAACGTCCTGATGATTTTTATAAGGGGGAAAAAGACCTGAGACGGTTTAGGCAGAGCCACTGGGTTTTCTGAAGCTGACTGCTTCAGGTTTGAGAGGAGGCCGAGAGGGAGGCCGAGGGCAAGGGTGGCTTTTCCTCAACCCTCTGGATGGAGGCACAGGGCATGGATGATACAGAAAGCTTTGGAATCTTCTTCATATGGGGTCTGCCTGCCTGTCGGTCTGTTTGTCTGCCTGTCCCATTTCCTTCATCCTTGTAGTTGCACATCCTTTTCCCTGGCTGCCTTCCTCCTTCAGGGTGTCTCTGGTGAGCTTGGCCAGCCCTCCGTAGTTCTTGGAAACCCCCTTTCCCTGACACCCTTCCTCCAGCCCTGGCAGGGCCAGACCAGGCCTGGCACACAGCAAGCTTTGCAAGCTTCAGAGAAGTCAAGGGGGCCAAGAGCAATGACCTGGCCACCCAGCCTGGATGGATGGGAGAGGCAGAGAGGGTGAATCTATCTCCTCCTTGGCCTCTGCCCATTTGCTTACAGCATCCAGGTGCTTTAGCAGCCACATGTCTCTTGCTAGATCCTTCCCCAAACTTGCCCAGGCAGCAGCTCAACTGCTCTGGGACTTCCCCCAGTGCCTCTCTCCCTCTCTTTCCCTCTACTCTCTTCCCCCCCCTCCCTGACACTTTCCTCCATCTCTCCTCTCTCCAACTCCACCTCCCTCCTTGTTTCTTCTCTGGGTCTCACCTTTGGAGTCTGTCTCCCCCTCTTCTTTGGCCCCCACTTTCTCTCCATCCCCAGTTTCTCTCTCAACCTCCCTGTTATCTCCGTTCTCTCACTTCTCTTCTAAATCACAGCAATGAGAAGACAAGGGGTTTAATTCCTTCTTCAACGGAAATTCTCACACCAGCTCTGCTGAGTTCTGAGTGTGTACACGGGAAGGGTCAGTGCCTCTTTACAGGGGTCAATTCTAGAGCTGACTGCAGCACCCCCCAGCATCACCAGATAGAGGTTTGTGGGGGTTTCAAGCTCATCTAGGGGCCCGTTGCATTGTTAGAGGCAGTAATGATGAGTAACAATGGGTAGAACTTGCACTGCATCTCTTTTGGGCTGCGTTATTATTCAAGAAGAGGAATTTTTAAATCACAAGTGATGGGGAAGGATATTTCAAATAACACACACTGAAATGTTGTTGGGGGGCGCTGGGCTTTTGGAACTGGGACTAAGGACATTACAAGCCACAACTAATGTTTATATGGTCAGTAAATACAAAAAAACCAAAGTACTAATTATCCTAAAGACATTTTTAGCAGCCCCTTTACCTGTTCATTCTCCCGCCTAGTATCTGGCAAGCATCACAATGCCCAGTCGCAGGCTGCAGGCCCAGAGCAAGCTGCACAGAACCTTTCCTGGCCGAGCTCCTGACTAGGGAGCTAAGAGCAGGTGGGGGTGTAGGGAGGCACTTGTCTCCTCTGTGTAATTCACTCCTTGTGTCAAACCTAATCATGTCATTTCTCCCTGCCTCAACGGTTCCCTATTGCTGTCAGGCTGAAGTTCAAGGTGCCGCATGATCTGGTCACTCGGCTTGTCCCACTGATGTGTCTAGAGTCACCTGTCTTTCCAGCTTCCAGGTAGTTTCACATGTTCCCTCTACCAAAGTACTTTTCCTGCCGCTCTTATCCATTCCTGTAAACTAAGCTTTATTGTCACTTTCTCAAGAAAGGCTTCTTGAAGTGGCCTCACCCCCATCCAAGTCTGGGTTAGGAGACCCTCCAATGTGTTCCCACAGGACCCTGGCCTTCCCCCTTCACAACACCCATCACACTTCGTTACAGTCGTCTGCTTACTTACCTCTCTTCCCTGCTGTACCATGAGCTCCCTGAGGGCAGAGACATATTATGCACCAACTCCCTAGGGCCCAGCCCAGAGCCTGGCACATTATAGGCAATTAGTGTATGTTTCTTAAAAGGTGCATCCTGGGCACTCAGAGATGCTTCCCCAAGCCCAGTGCCTCTGCATCTTTGTCAAGCTAGAATGGTAAGTTTGACACTCAGAGAGAGGGCCAGCATGAGATAATGGTAATAAGGAGAAATGAGGAAGCAGTGTCCTCATACTCAGTCATCTGAAATTCTTGGCTAATGGAAGTCATAAGCCCCTTGGGACTGGTGAATTGTCTCGGTCTCACTTCTTGTGTGTCCCGTGGGATCCCTGAGTGGTGAGAGCACAGCAGGGTCAGCTTGCTGGGAGGAAAGATCCTTTCCTAGGAGAGGCTGCAGTGATGACCAAATGTCTGGCTGGCATGATGAAGGGGGACAGCTTTCCTAGAGATCTGGAAACAAACTTTCTGGGAGAAGAAGGGAGGGAGAGGTGACAAAGAACTGGGGAATTTCTCCTAGGAATTGACAAGAGGCAGGAGAGATGCCCATTCAAGAGTTCCTGTGCTAACAGGAAGCCACACTCTGAAGATGACCTCAGCATTTTCTGACCTGGGAAGGGTACAAAGTTGTGTTCAGCTTTGCCCCATAACCCTTTTCTCTTCTTATCATCAGACTATGATGGATATGATTCTCCACGTTCCAAAATGTATCACACCTTTTTTCTGTTTTGCAACTGATGGCCACATTGGCCCAGACAACTGGCTATATTGCCATGTTGAAGTTGTATAGAAGCTACAATAGGCAATATGTTTTTCAGGATGAAAAATATTATTTCATCATGAAAAAAAACTACTGAGCTGCTAAAAATGAATTAAGCACATCTTCATAAATGTTTCATTCTAGGAAAGAGTCTGTCACATTTCAGCCCTATGCAAAGAAAATTGCAATTGTGCCTTCCTGACAAGCAGACTTCCTGAAACCTTGGTCTGAGGGGCAGCATATCTGTTGGGGTGGTCATTATTGGGTTAATTCAGTGATTTCTAGGGCTTACGTTTGGGGACAACGTTGGAGAAACATTTGTCCTACCTTCCTGGACTCAACTCCCTCCTATTGCCTATCCCACTTACTGAAGTAGAAACTGGTTTGAAGAGGTACCTCAAAAGGCAAGATCTGTCCCCAGTCTGATGAAACTCACAGAGCATTAGGTGCTTCTCAGAAGCACTGAGGTAAGAAGATTTTTGGTGGTGGTGGTGACGGGGGTGAAATAAAAGACAAATGCCCTTTTAAAAATCTGCTGACAAGGACCAGGGTGTTTCAGTTGGATCTCCAAGGAGCAAGGCTGCATCTTTTTGCTGTGTGTGAGTTTTTCCCTTCAGGGTCATTTTCAACGTCCAAGTATGTGACAGTTTACTCGAAAGAGGAGGCTCAACTTCTGGTGCTAAGGGAGCACAGCTGGTGGAGGTGGGAATCCCTTTCGCCCTCAGACTCAAGGAGACATGCATAGTGTGTGCGGGTAGTAGTGGCATTGGGAGTTTCACAGTCCTTGACTCAGCTGGAGGAAGGAATAACAAAATGGCAGATGTGTTAGGTGTGTTCTGTGCTCTCTTAAGGCTTTTGGAGAGTGATGGGTTTAAGTCTGATGTTTCAAAGATTAGCCTTTCTTCTTTTTATGGAATATTTCAGACATGGGTTTTACAGACAAAGCCTGAGGTATCTGAACTTGGGGGGCAGCCTGTAGAGAGGTTTACTGAGCTCCTCCCTGTCCTCAAAGACAAATTAGGTAACAACACCAAGATAACACCAGTGAGCAATGGTACCACCTCTGTTGCTAGGCTCTCTGTTTAGTCTCCAGGGGACAACAGAGATGTGGGGCTCCAGCCAAGGAAGGTGTATTGACTAGCACCCAGGTATGTACCATTTATCCCCTGTTGGACCCTCAGAATCATTCCTCATCCAATCAGCCACTTGAGAGCAAGTCACTAAGCATGCAGGAGATTTTCATTAAGGTTTCCGTAGAGTTTGCATTGACTCTCCTTGTCTCTTGGCTCTCATAACTCTGAAACATTATTTTTTAGGGACAATAGGACCATGTCATGCCTCTCCTGGAGAGTAAATTGGTTTTTGCTTGTGATCAAGCTCATGAGTCTCTTATTTCACTCATTTGGAAATTGTGGTCATCCATGCCATGTAAGGTGTGAAGCCCTTACATAACATAAAAGCAACAGAACTTGGAAAGATGAATAAATATTTACTGTTTTGAATGGATCACATTCCCACCAATTCACACTTGCACTCCACAAATATTTATTGAGTGCAAATCATAGGCCAGATGTTCTAGGTGCTGGACATAGAGCAGTGAACAAAGCAGATTAAGTCCATGCCTTTATGTAGCTTACATCCCAGTGGGGTAGTAATATAATTCCTTCCCAAAGAAGGTTCTGCATAGGTCATCAGCAGTGCCTCAGGGCCTGAGTATCTCTCACAGCATTTGAGTTGGGCATTTATTCCATGTCCTGGGAAAAAGAGAGACTACAGGAACGATCTTCATTTCCATCCATCCCAGAATCGGTCTGCTAGTAACATCACACAGGTCATCACCTGCTAGACAACCCCCCTCCCCCGGCCCTGCCAAGAATCTTATCCTCCAATAATCCAACCCGAAACAGAATACACATGTCCAAGTCCCACGAGTATCTCTGGTGATGCATACGTATTTGTCTGTGACTACTAATAAGCTCGCTCCTTGCTAGGAGAGTCAGGGGATAGCACACTTAGGACTTTTGCTGTGGGGCTTCTCTAAGTAGCCTCCAATTATTTAGGATTCTCTTTCTCTTTTCTGCCTCTCTTCTGTCTTTGTCTTCCCTTTCTTTCTTTCAACCTGTCTTTGTGTCTGTCTTCCTGTCTTTTTTTTTGTCTTTCCTTTTTTGGTTTCACCATGAATAATCTCAATGTCTGCTGCAATAGGACACTGGACACTGAAGTAAGGAAAAGTTTAGTTGGTGACCACATAGAATTAGGCAAAAAGCTGAATTTGCCTTAATGATACCAATCATATAGTTATAGTTAAATTAGCAAATTTTATATGGCAAGACTTAGAAATTTAATATTAGAAAAGTGCACTAGCTTAATCTTGCACTCCTCTCTGAATATATACACATGTATGCAAGCAGATGAACACACATTTACACAGAGCTCTTCTTGGTAATCTGAAGACGATGGCCTTGCAACCAACAATTATTATTCAGGAGTGTGATTGTGGGGTACGATGAAGTCAGGGTGTGATAAGTAGTCCTTTTCATCCTGAGTGCAGGCGGATGTTATTCTTTGGTTTGTGGCCATGGCTTCTACATATACTGTACTAATGAAGCCCGTTTAGCCACAGTCACTTATGCAGAATAACTGGAATCCCTAGGTAAGGTGCCAAATTGAACTACGTGTCTTTGTGCAGGGTGGATTAATTCATTTTGCAAAATTTATGCTGCATATGGCCCAAAGCGACAGATTCTAATCAACTGACAGTCACTCCCAAAGAGTCACCAGAGATGCTAATCAGACAAAAGTCTACTCTAAACCTCAGCAGGTCACATACACCAGCTTTTGCTGCCACTCACTCCTGCACTGTCAGCAACATCATCGTCCAACACCGAGAGAGCAGTGCTTTGAGAACTCTGACTTCTCTTTCCTGCCCATTGTCAGTTTCTTTCTGTAACCTTCACATTGCCTTTCTTCCATGTATTACATCCCACGTGTTCTATAATCCCCTCACTTTCCACAGCAGTATGCCCACTGCTGAGTCAAAGGCAGGTGCTGTTTCACAACTGCTAACCCAGTACAACCAGCCTCAATTATGGTCCAGTTTCAGGAGAGACAAATAGGATGCTGAGGTCTTGACATTTTCAGGCAAACAGTGGCACAGAGCCAGGGAAGTCAGCTCGGTTGCATCACCTTAAGCACAAGCACTTGAGAGACCAAATTATTTTCCGTGTTCAGAACCAGGTCTATGAAATGGTAGAAGGGAGTAGAAGAGGACCATTTAGAAGGTTGACTGAATTAGGATGAACATTTTTGTGCTTTAGACAAGCATCCAGGAGGAAACTGGAAGCATGGGCATGGGAACTCAGCTCATCCTGAGATAGTAGAGGGAGAGAATTTGAAGTGGCTCTTTTTTGGTGGCTCAGATACTGGCAAAATTTTGCTGAGATTCCATTCAAGATCAAGTAGTAACCAGCAGAAGTCAGAAGATTCCTAGAGAAGACTAAACTAAAGAGATATGCCTCAGACCAGAGACCATATCCTGGAGAAGCTGTTAATCAGTGCTTAAAAAAAAAATCCAGTGCCTGGGGAGTCTTAGCTCAAGTTAATTGCATCAGTTGAATCCTAGGATAGAACTGAGTTCATCATAAACTCTAATAACACCAAAGGGCCCTCCTCATCTCCTTACTATGAGAGGGTTCTTTTGTCCCCATGGAGACTGGAAAAAAGTTCTCATTGCTGTGGGAGAGACGTTTCTGGCATTCAAGTGCTTCCAACTTATCAGAGGTAGAGAAGATTCTTTGTTCCAAGTTGGTGAGATTCATAACCATAATTGGGTACATTGCAGTGTCTTTATTAGTTAATTTCAATCTTATGTGCTATTACTGGTCTTTCCTAGATCCATTTTACAGATGGGAAAATGAAGACCCACAATACTGTTCATCTCTGTCTTCTCTGCCTGACATCCTGCACCCATACTCTCATTCTGCCTCTATTTTCCCAACATAACTATATTATGCTTACAGGTTGGTAAAAATCAAGCCAACCAATAAGACAGACTGAAGCAGAGATAACACTGGGCTTCTTTTTGTAGTTATTAGCCAGGAAATGTTTAGATGCCTATCTCATGTCTAATTCTATATTCAGTCTCTGGCCTCTCCAGTGCTCCACAGCTACTCAAACCTATACTCACCTGCATGTTCAGAGTGTCTTCTTCCAGAGATGAACTGAAGTCTACTGATACCCAGTGAGGATCAGGGTAGGTCTCTTCATTCCATTCTTCGTAGGAAGTACAGTGATTAATTCATCATAGGACTTGATTCTGCCATGCAGTTCCCCCTGGTGTCAGGAGGTGTGTACTGGAGTGGAGAAAGAACAAGTGTCTTAGTTTCCTAGGAACCAAAGGATATGCTGAAGGCTTTTGTAGGAAAAAACTACACTTTTTCCAGCCTGCATTTCACAGAGCTTGGCCACGGAATAGGCCCCTTTTCTCAAAGATCAAACAAATTTGCCATGAAGCCAGGAGACAAAGCCAGGCAGGCCTATCCCTCAACTGGCTGCTCTAGTCAAGTGAGAACAAACTGGATCCTTAAAACATTAAGGGACAGTGTACAATCAATCCATAATCAATACTTCCTTCCAAATCAAACTTTGCTGTGGTTAGTGATGAAGTGGTCTCCAAGTGGTAAGGGGATATTTTCAGCCACCAGAAGAATCATGGATGAGATTAATACAGCAGCTATTGTTTTCCCAAAGGGCTTGATTCTTCTCTGCTCTGCTCCACTGCCCCCTGCCCCCTGCCACCTATCCTCTTCAACCCTGCTCTGTGCTTGAATTGAGTAGATGGAAAATGCGGTTGACACCCAAATTTGTTCTAATGTTTTCATGCAGAAGCTTGGCCCAGCCTGTCATGAATAGAGATGGTAGCAACCTTGACTGCTTTCTCAGGTGTTTTACAAGTCCCTTGTGGCTTCCATTTGGTGCTTGAAAACGTATTAATGTGGTGAGGAATGGGGAAGGGACACTAAAATTCAACAAGAGAGACTTGCATGGGGCAAATGAAGAAGAAAGGCTGGAATTCTCCTCAAAATCTCATGCACAACCACCAAGTCATCGAATGTTGGAAGTAGTTAAGATAGGGGCGCCTGGGTGGCTCAGTCAGTTAGTTGAGCATCTGACTCAAGAGTCATGATCCTGGGGTTGCGAGATCAAGCCCCACATGAGGCTCAGCACTGGGTGTGGAGACTGCTTGAGATTCTCTCTCTCCTTCTCGCTTTGCCCCTCCACCTCACCCTTGCTCACGTGCCCCCCCCTTAAAAAAAAGAAAGAAATGGCTAGGATATTAGAGATCAAATCTAGTCCCCTCTTTTTGAAAACCAAAGAAAAGACAAAAAGAGTGAAATGATAGGCTCAAGGCGATCTAGTTATTTGGTGCAGAGCTGAGAGTAGATCTCAGAAACTTTGGCTCTCAATGCAGCTGCTCCCTATAACATGGCGGCCTTCTACCAAAAGCTCAAACCAGTCCTCTGTGTTGTGCTCTGTGACATTTTCCTTATGTCTCTCTCCATTAGGCATGCATGTGCACACCTACATCCTGCACTGCACCTGGTAGCCATGAATTCTTCCCAGCAAAGCACAGGCCTGGGTGATCTGGCCTTCCCGAGTTGCTACTTTGCAGTAAAGGTTCAGCAGTAGGGCCAAGGGAGTCCATTTATATTAACCCACAAATCAGCTAAAGTATGCACACACAAACTGCTTCCTGCACTGTTTACTCAGTAAGTCGTTCTCCTCGCCCACTCCTTAAAAAAAGAGCTGAGGAGAGAAATGAGAGAAGAGGAGAAGAGAAGAGAGAACAAGAAAGAGAAACAGAAATGAATGGATTTCCTTGGAATATCTTGCTACCCACCCCCTTTTACTCAATTTCTTTTTTTTAAATATGTATTTCCTTTTTAAAAGACTTTTTATTTGAGAGAGAGAGAGTGAGAGAGAGAAAGAGAGCATGAGCAGGAGGGAGGGGTAGAGGGAGAAGTGGACTCCCCACTGAACAGGGAGCCCGATGCAGGACTTGATCCCAGGACCCTGGGATCATGACCTGAGCTGAAGGCAGATGCTTAAGCGACTGAGCCATCCAGATGTCCTTCACTCAATTTCTTTAATCCCTGCTCTACGAGGCCAACTTCCCTTGCAACCCTGGGCACACATTGTCCCGTTATAATAATGATGATAAAAAATTATGCTGCCTCAGCAGTGTCTTTCTTTATCCAGAGACCTCATCAGCATAGAAGATTGGTGTCAGAACCAAATGCTGTGTTCTACAGATGGCTGGGTCTCTTCTTCAACCACAAGAAGTAAGCAATTTAGAAAGAGGAATCTACATGCTACAAAAGGTGAGTAGGTACAGGCCATGAGAGCCCACTCCCTCTCTTGCTTTGACAAAACCCACTCCTGAGAGAGTTGGTACAGGGCCCAGAACTCCTAGATCTATTCCATCTCTGGAAGAGTTCAGCCCCAACCCCCTTGTTTCAGGTGGAACTATCCCATGTAGCAGTGATTCTGCCTCTACAAGGATGGCCCCTTTTTTGTCAGTCACCACGTCAGGTACTTCTATAGCCATGATTTTCATCAGTTCACAAGTATTTTTATCCCTAGAAACAAGCTCAGACATGGCAAATGGAGAGCTAGGCTTCATAAAAAGTGCTTCTAGCACCCAACAGTCTTTCCGCAACAACAAGGTGTCCACGGATAGGAAGAATGGCTCATGGGAAATACTTGCTAAATATGTGTTGGATGGATGAAAGAAAGTAAATGCATTAAGTGAGTGTCTGAAGAGAGAAGAGGTTCACAGTAAGGGCTTCTCAACTCCCCTGCTCCTTTTCCAGCTCCACTGCTCCCATGCACCTAAGCAGAAAGACATGTGCTCATTGTCTAGGACATTTTTTTTTTACCAGACCCCTTCTAAAAATGCTGATTAAAGGGTTTGCCTGGACCCCATTCCCATTCGATGAGTCAGGATGGGAACTTCCTCCCTAGACCTCTTCTGAAAGTAGTCATGAAAGGAGCAGGCTTTGGTGCTAGGCCACTTGTGTTTAAATCCTTGCTCTACCATTTACTAGTTGTGTAACTTCTTCCAAGAGACTTAATCAGTCTAAGCCTCAGTTTCTCCATCTGCTAAGTGAGATAATAAATAAGACTTGTGCTATCAGGGTTGTCATGAAGATTAAATGTGATAATAGAGCCTGGTACAGTTAGCATGTGATAAACTTTGATTATTCTTGACCCTGGAGCATTTTTTCCCTTCATCTGCTCTTTGGGCTGAAGTGGTTTTACTGCTCTGTGCCCCGATCCCCAGCTTGGGGGTACCAGAACAGAAAATGTGGGCTTCCAAGGAAGTACAATGTAATGCTTACCCAGAGAGCAAAGACCAAAGCTTACTAGATTAGAACTGCAGCTGATAAAACATCCTGGATGAGGGCTTAGCTCTGGGAGAAGAGATGGTTAGAGAAATTGCTCAAGAGGAGGGGACAGGAAGTTGTGGGGACAGGCAGAATCAACAAAGGAGATAGATAGAAGGGAAAGGAAAGATGGGGAGACAGGGGAAGAAAAGGTTTGGGAGAGACAGGGAGAGGATGGAGAGTGAGGAGACACTAAATTGCTACTGGAACATTAAGCACAAATGAGGGGAAATAAAATTAACAACTTTATCGAAAAGAAAAACAAGGAAGTAAGAAATATCCCTGTTTGGGGAAATCTTATGTAGAAAGGAGCAGGTGCTGAGGGCCTTTGGAGGCTGGTTGCCATGGTGATGCTATATGTCTTCTTTTCTATTACCCTGTGAATCTGGCAGCTGATACTTCCTTTCGGCTCTGGTTTCTAAGTCTGGGGCTTAGCCCTCAGTGAAGCCTTGGTGTTTCCATTTCTAGCACCTTGCTTATGCTGTGAGACCTGCTGGCTTGTTGTCATGGTTCCTTCTTTTTTTTTTTTTAAAGATTTTATTTATTTATTTGACAGAGAGAGAGACAGCCAGCGAGAGGGGAACACAAGCAGGGGGAGTGGGAGAGGAAGAAGCAGGCTCCTAGCAGAGGAGCCTGATGTGGGGCTCCATCCTAGGACTCTGGGATCACGCCCTGAGCCAAAGGCAGATGATTAATGACTGAGCCACCCAGGCGCCCCGTCATGGTTCCTTCTTGATATGATACTTGTCCAGAAAGAAAAAGGAGAGAGGGCACATGCTGGCAAGCTGCAGTGAGAAGCATTCTATGCGGCATTTTCCAAATAGATGAGAAGGCAAGTTTAGCAGGTAAGGAGCACTATGACCAGAAGGATATAGGGGCACTTGTAGTGACTCCTCCCTTTTCAAGGTAAATCTAGGTGGGCATTTCTCTAAGAAACTAATGTGACCAATCATCCTGGTTTGACTACACTGAGGGGTTTCCTGGGACATGGAACTTTCACTTATACAATGAGGAGAATCTCAGACAAACTGGGACCATTGGTAACCCTAAGAAAAGACCCATTCAGAAAGTCCAAGATGAAGGGGACCCACATTTTTCAGAGCCTGACATTAAACAAT
Source organism: Ursus americanus (assembly GCF_024610735.1). Classification (NCBI taxonomy): domain Eukaryota; kingdom Metazoa; phylum Chordata; class Mammalia; order Carnivora; family Ursidae; genus Ursus; species Ursus americanus. The sequence goes on along the minus strand of NC_142164.1, from coordinate 42,713,563 downwards.
CACATTCAGGGACCACAGAAGACTCTTGAGAGAAAGTCACTATTTAACCCAGACTCATAATAAGGACAATAATTTAATAGCTTCTTTCTTGCCACTAAACCATTTTCCCCATGCTTTAGTATGTAAAGAGATTTTTTTTCAAGTTCCAGCAACATCAAAAACACCTGGAGACCTTGTTTATTTTTTAATGCAAAATCTTGGACCCTGCCCCGACCCCCTAAATCTAGGTCTCTGGCGCAGTCCAGGCATCTACATTTTATTGAGTTTTCTGGCCAGCTCTGACGCACATGGTCTGAGAGTTGGTGTGGAAAAACTCAGTGGCAGCAGTCAGAGAGTCTGTTTCACAAGTGAAAGCCAACAAGTGTCCAGACCTCAGAGAGCCTGACTCCTCCAAGGCAAAAGGGTTTGGAAATGCCCTGGGCCTGGGGCAGGGATACACCTTGGCCCTTCTGCACCGATCTCCCCTGCACTCTTTGCCTGGCTGGTGCCTTCCCTCTGTCGGGGTCAGACCTACACGCCACCTTCCTTGGAGTCCTTTCCTGGCCTACTACTTGATCGTGTAGGCATGCACAACATCCTGCCCTTTATTTTCTTCTGTTTATTCCAAGTTGTAATCTCACATCCATGTGTGTGGTTCTCCATAAACCCTCCTCAGCCCCTTCACTAGACTGTAAGCTCCAGGAGGTCCAGGCCCCTGCTGATTGTGCTCATGGCTGAGTACCCACAACACCTAGTGCAGGGCCGGGCCCTGGATAAGTGGCGGCTCCATATTTTGGAATTGAGTGCATGAATGAATAAATGAAGGTATGGATGGGGAGGCACTGGTGACAGCTCCAGCCTGGAGGACACTGCCAAGTGGCAACCCTCTCTGGGGCCAGTCCTGGCTGCTCTGCTGGCAGGGCTGCTCGCAATAGCATGGATGGGTTTGAAAGGTGACAAAGCAAGGCCTGGGCCCCTTGCTCACAGGTTTCAGTGTCTTCCAGAATCCTCGGTCACTCTCCAAATGGAAAGCAAACAGAGAAGCCAAGGCAGCCAGGTCTGAGGCAAGAGGCCAGGGGAAGTGCCCCGTTTCTAGCTGCTTGGCTGGGTACCTGGAGGCCAGGGAAGGACAGGCCCTGGGACTTGCTGTCCTTTTGCCCTGGCCCTGGCCTACCCAGCCTCTGGCTCCCTGAGGGTGGGCACTGAAGAGGAGGAGAATTTGCCACCCCAAAACATGTCCCTTTGGCATGAGGCTTATTTTAGCTGAGTCTTTTTAAGAAAGAGCAGACAGGAGAAGCTCTGAAACTGAGTACAAGTTACCCTTTTGGAAGAGACATTTACATTTACAAGGGAAATCTCCATTTGTAGAGGTGTCTCCCTCTCTGTACCAGGAAGAGAAGGATGACTAAATCACTAGAAACTCTTATCCATGGGGAAGACAACAACCTCCATCTGCATAGCAACCTTACCCTTGTTTACTGTGCTTTGCCTGGTAACCTATCATAACTGACTCCCCTCCCCACAAACATCTTCCTCTGTCTTTAGCTGAAGATGGTATTTAAGGTGGTGGCTTGGGCCATTTGGGGGGAGTTACTCAATTTTCCTGGGTCTGTCCCATGTATGCAGGAAGTACACATGTTATTAAATGTCTGTTTATTTTTCTCTTGTTAATCTATCTTTTATGGGGGGGGGTTCTCAGCCAGGAACCTAGAAGGGTAGAGGGAAAATTATTTTTCCTTCCCCAAAGCCCTTTCACTGCCATATGCAGAGTCATGGGCAGGTGGCTGTGAAGCCTGGGAGCATTGTTCTCCACAGCGGGATTTCCAAGGACACCTGGAAAATGAGGAGGGTCACACGTGGGTTTGCATGCAATCATGTGCAATTTGCGTCGATCTGCATATTTTCTGAAGGGGTGGCTCAGGCATTCTGCAAAGCACATCTTCTCATCCCCAGAATGTCATGCTCCCTCCAGATTGAAAAGCGGGTCCCAGGGACTTGAACACAGGGACAAATGAAAGACCTGAAAGGTCACCATTCAACAGATTAGACTCTGGAGAATGAGCATCTCTGATGAGAGACACATAGCTACCATTTATTGAGTGTTTCTTAAGGCTGTGTGCTGCCTGCTGTACGTGCATCTGCAGCAACCTTTTAAGGCAGGCACTATCGTTGTCCCTATTTTACAGATGAGGAGACTGAGGCTTTGCTGGGCTAAACAGATTTTCATGGTCATGTACATCAGGAGTGGCAGAGTTGGGGTGTGAACCGGGGCAGTCTGGCTCCAGAGCTCACTCCCTGAATCACACACTGTATATGCTTTGTCCTTCGAACAAGTGAAGATTCAGACACAGAGAAGTCAAGCCATGTGCCCAGGATCACACAGCCAGATAATGCCAGAGCTGGAACCAGAAATTAGGTCTCTCCTCCACTCTGGTTCTCTTCCCCACGTGGCCCTATCCCTCTAGGTACAACAGGGATAACTTGGCCTACTTTACCCAGACAAGCAGAGTACAACAGCCTAGACAGAGGCTGAGTTCTCTTCAATCCCATGACTGGATTTCCTTGGACTCCTCAGCACTGCAAGGTTCTAAGGCTGGAAAGCATGGTGCAATCAGGCTTCTGTGTTTGTCCAAAGCTTCTGAGAAGGATGACACAGCAGACCAGTGCAGTGGTCACTGCGCAGTAAAGAGCTTTCATGTGTCCCATCACTCTCCTGCTTCTGTGGGTCTCAGGGACTCCCTGTCACAAGCCCTCTAGAGCAAGCTCCCACCCCTGTCACTGCACCTCTTCCTCTGCTTGGCTGTGTCTCCAGCTAGCTGTGAAAGCTGGGGCCAGGCAGGTCACTCCCACCCAGGGCTTTTAATGAGAAGTTTTGTCATGCCTAGGCAGCAAAGATGAATAATTCAGTGAAGGAAGCCCAGGAAGTGTTATTCTTTCAGAGAAGAGTCCCTTGACAGTGGGAGAAGCAGAGAAGGACTGCATCTTATTATGGGAGGAAGGGGGGTGGGGTTACAGAGGTACAAGAGAGGAGGAGGAAAAAGGAGGCTACACAGGGGTTCCTAACAGAATTCCTAAAGATCCTTGCCAAGCCACTTTGCCACTTAGAAGTTAAGCCTACTTAGGCTGGTGCAAATCCCTAGTAATCTGTTGCCTTTTGCCCTATCAAACAGTGATCTTTTTATGACCAATGCCTATTTCCAGAGAGCAGGGTTGTAATCTCTAGGGGTGATGGCCTGTTTTCTATATTCATTGGACTTTAAAAATGATTAAGAGTGCTCAGAAAGGAAAGAGGACAGATGGGTAGAAGGAGTGACATGAATTCCTGGTCCTCATTTAGGTGCCAGGGAATAGAAACAAACTCACAGAAGCCCTTGCCAGCTTGCACTGAATATGAGTTCATATCCCTCCCTAGTTTGGGGGTGGAGACATGGAGAGGGAAGGCTAATTCTTAGACAGCACCTTTGAGGAGAAGACATCGAAAGGTTTTCCTGCATGGGGTTGTGTTTTTGACAGCTCATGACAGATGCCAATCTTCCTCCCAGTTGGCAAATTGGGATACAGCACTAGGGCCCTTGATCATTCTTGTCTGAATAGAAGGCTACAGCCCGTTACTGGGAATTGGCATATGACACAAAACAAGGTTTCCAATGCCTTATATACCAAGGAGACCCAGTGGCTTATGCTCTGGGGTTTTAGAATCAGAAGAGTTGGGGCTTTTGGGTGGCTCAGTGGGTTAAGCATCCAACTCTTGATTTCTGCTCAGGTCATGATCTCAGAGTCATGAGAAAGAGCCCCACTTTGGGCTCTGCTCTCCGTGTAGAGTCTTCTTGAGAGTCTTTCTTTCCCTCTCCCTCTGCCACTCCCCCCTCTCTCTTGTTTTCTTTCTAAAATAAATAAATAAAATCTTAAAAAAAAAAGAATCAGAAAAGAGTGAATTTTAGTCCCAACTGTACTACTTGGCTGTGGGACCTTAGGCAATTTGTATCACCTCCTTGAACCTTAGTGTCCTTATCTGTAAAGTGAGTAATAGTAACAGAACTCCCTCTTTTGATTGCTTTGAAGACTATAGGAGAGATAAAGTGTTTTGGGAACTATAAAACTTTGTACCTGTGCAAGGGATATTGATTAGTAGAAAGGCACACTTCGCAACCCATATTCTCACTTGGGCCTCTTTTGACAAACTGATCTGCCAGTGTTGGGAATAAAGTATGTGGCCAAGGAACTGTCTCTCTGAAAATCTAACTGGCATTTGGTGTAGCTAGATAGTGTCCTTAATCTCAATAGCACTTCCCTAACACTGGAAGTATAGGGAAGCAATCTTTAAAGTCCAAGAGACATGGGTTTGGTACCAGGCTTTGCCATTATCAGCCATGTGAATTTAGAATAGTTAATTAACATCCTTGAGCTTCATTATTCTCATCTATGGAATGGAATTGAATAATAGTCTACCCCTTAGTGTTGTCATAAGGTTTAAATTAGAATGTGCTTAGGAAGTACTTAACACAGGCCCTGGTACATATTAATCGTTCAATAAAGGTAAGGTTTAGATGCTGCTGCTATTATTTTAAGTGATCAACAAGCTCTGAGATCATACACATAGCAGGGATCATTCAAAGAAATCTTCACTGAATACCTACTGTGTGCCAAGCAGGGACTGGAGACACAGTGGTGAACAAAATCAGATGTGGCACCTGCCCTCATGGACTCTGGCCTGGAGATTTTTACTAATGTTTGGTGAATGAGTGGGTGAGTGAAAGTAAGATTCCACCTTGACTCAGAAAGTTAATAAGGTCTTGGATGAGACGATTATTTTTCCAAATTCTGGGACTCAGTTGCTGACTAAGGGAATGGGAAGTGTGTGCAGATGGTATCAGGCATAAGAGGACATACAGAGGAAGGAAGATAATGTTTTTAAGGAGGAAAGAGTGTCCAGTTCCCTTTGCAATAAGGTAAACCAAACCTACTAAGAACAAATTGAACAAGTAACACATCACTAGCTGTGGACCTGAGTAAAACTTCTGAAGCCTCCTCTGAGTTGTTCCTCCCCAACTTACTGCTTCCCCTTTCCTTGTCAAAACATGGATTTAGGAAAAGATCTACGAATTCAGCTACACTGCTGTGGTATAGGATGAGTAAGAGCTACCTGGGGACTAGCCTCAGGTCTGGTATCTGAGGCAAGGCCCAGCCTACTATGTGAGTCAGTAAACCTGCTTTAGCTCCATACTTAGCTCCAGCCTCAGTTTCCTAGGAAAGATAGCTGCCAAAGTAGTCACCAGTGAGAGTTATAGAGCCTCTGATATGACTTGAAGGACTGCTCACCTTGGCAGTTGGCTGTCTGTCCATGGGGGTCAGTGCACTTTTGTGGACAGACTGAACCAAACAAAGGCAGTAAAATAGTATCTTTGGGAAGCCTGACATAGCAGAGGAGCGGAGTTGCCAGGAACTTTTCCTAAGGAGTGTGCCTTGTGTTTCTGGGGAGAGTTATACTCTCACCAATGAGCAGCTACCTCCCAGGCAAGGTGAAAGTGGATACCCCGCTGACTTTTACTTTCTTTTGAAGAGGGAAACTGCCCAGAGCAGGCCCAGGCTAGGAGGCCCCAGAAGATGGAAAGTTACTAACACTAAGTTAGATATAACCAGAAGCCCTACTGGGAGCAAGAGATAATCAGCCGTTTCTGCTTCTGTAAACAAGCTTCCTGCCACAGGCTCCCTGCCCTACTGTTCCCGCCTAAAGCAGCCCCCACTCCCCCAGTTCCAACCCACCTAGTAGCAGTCAGCATAGCCCTTGGAGCCTGACTGCCTACAGTCCCCTATAAAAGCCCTGTAACCCTATTGCCTGGTGCCCTGAATTTGGAGCACGAGTTCATCTGGGTCCGCCAAAGTAAAATAAACCTGAGTTCTCTTACTTCTCTGAGTGTCACTTGGTCTCTTGGAAGTCTGATTCGTTTCTTTTTTGCAACACTATCTCCCTCTTCTGCTTTTGGCCAAAGAAGGAGCAAATCACTTTGGCCCGCCCCACCTTTCCAAGACAGTTCTGGAGAGATGCGGCCTAATGAAAACCTGCCATCCCTCACCTCAGTGTTCCCTTTCCTCCCTCTGATGCTTCCCCCTCCAATTTCTATATTTCCTTAGGACCAGTTTAATTAGCCCAGGGTTGAAATCATCCCAGGCAAAGCAGTCATCCTCCGCTCTTCACTAACAACTGGATTGAGGACTGAGGAGGCCTGGAGGCTTACTGGTTGCCATGGCGAGGAGTAGGCCCTGAGAGGATTAAGGAGCTGGGAGCTTGAGCTTTTTTGTTTGTTGGTTTTGATGAGTTCTGTTTGCTTTTCTTCCCCAACCCCACTTCTCCTTCATTCCCCTCCCCCCAACTCCTCCAAATTCTCAAACCACTAAAGCAGAAGGAGATTACTAGGAGGAAAATCAGCTCCTGATGCAGCCTGCACTAAATACAGGCTGCCCTGCTAAGAATAATTGGTGTGTATTTTGCAATGCAGACTCTTGGGAGGGCCAAGTTTGGACAGCAAGATGTTTCACCTTTGTAGCATGGTGCAGCATCCTGACGCAGAGGGGATCTGGTGGGGGAGGAGGTTTCACTGAACTCTCTGAAGCCTCCAGAGTTTTTCCTTTCTGGCCACAGCATAGGAAACGCGTAGACAAACTCAAAGCCAGGAGTCTGGGTTGAGGGAGATCTCTGGAAACAGGGTGTCAGCTCAGTTCTGGCAGTTGGGGAACTTTTATCCAGTGTCTCCCACACCCCCAAGATCCTTTTTAACTGGAATCCAAGTACCCAGTCCACATCTCCCTCCATCTGCTACCTCCCTTCCCACTGGTGACCAACGTAGAGCATAGTTGTGGAGAAAATGTGGGCTCCAGAAAGAAGGGCTATGAGGGTATCAATTGCTGTTGTTCTATAAATAGTTCCCTTCAATTCAGCCCATTGCTCTGAGAAGGAAGACAGCTGATTCAGAGAGATTTTGCGGACTGGGTGCCTGGACTCTAGTAAAAAATGACCTTGCTTCCTTCTTAATTGGTACCCTGGGGCTGAGGAGCTATATGAAGGGAGAGCTGGGAAGGAAACCCTGACTGCACCAGCAAGGCCAGATCATGGCAAATGGTGATGTCCCCGTGGCTCCTATGTTCTCTTTCATCCTGTGGCAACTATAAAGCTAGCTTGATTGGATGAACATCTCAGGGTGAAGGTATCAAATGGCATCCCTGTATTCTAGACCAAACTGTTTATCCATTCTAACCTGAGAATAGGGACCCTGCCCCCTTTTTACCCCTGCAAACTTGTATTGTCAGCTTCCAAGGTCTTAATTTATCCTCACCTAGGTGGTGTTGTGTGTATACCCTCAAGACTTTGTGTCCATGTTTTGTTCCCCAGCTAGATGGTATATTTCCTGCAGACTTGTTCTGTGTCAAAAACCCCACTAGACTCCTTCTTCAGGACTTTGGAACACAATAGGAGCTTGGTAAATGGATCTTGACTGCTCAAGAACTGTGGGTCATACGAAAGGTTCATGCTATGTAAAACAAGCATAGTGTAGCAATAGTGGGAAAATTTGCTCATTATGTAGGAAAACAAGATTAAATACTCATCTCATGTCATATAGGAAATAAACTTTAGAGGTATTGAAGACTTAAACATGACACACATTACTATGCAACTAAGTAAAAATGTAGAAGAATATCTTTGCAGCATTGGGGTACATAGGTTTTCTTAAGGTGTGGAGAGCACGCACATCATAAAGGCAAAAGTGGATGGATTTGATTAACGTCCACTACAAGTAAAGATTCCTTTTCTACGGAGGACACAATGGGCAAATCAGAGGTGACAGATTTGGAGAAAATATGTGTAATGTATATGAACAAAATCCAGAATATGTAGGGCAAGATAGAGATAGGAAATCTGATAGAGAAAACGATAAATGTACAAATAGGCAACTTACAGAAGGGGAAGCTCAAATAAGTGTATTATTATCATCTGAAGAAATGGTCAACCTCATTATAATTAGGGAAAGGCAAATTAAAAGAGCAGGGAGATACTTTTATACCATCAGACTGGCAAAATATTTAAAAAGAATAAGATAATAACAAGTGTTGGTAACAGTGTAGGGAAACAAGGATCCTCATGCGTTGCTAGGAATTATGTAAATGGATATAGCTGTTTTGGAGAGGAATTTGGAAGTGCTTAGAAAATTTTCGTTCTTACATGCCCCATGAGAGAGCAATTCCACTTCTGGCTATATATCCCCCAGAAACCGTTCTCTCAGGTACACAAAATGGCTTGTATGAGAATGCTAATTGCAATGTTGCAATAGAGAGAGGTTGGAAACAACTTAAATGCCCATCAACAGGGGAATGGATACGTAAAATGTAAAATATGCAAATCATGAAATACTATGAAGTAATCAAAGAGAACACACTAGATCGATCCATAGATGGAAACCTAATCAGCTCTCTATAACTATGATACTGCATGAAATAAAGAAGCCAAAAGAGATGTACAAAATAATGTCATTTATGTGAAGCAAACACACAAGAGTAGGTGTCCATCTGGAAAGGATATGGGATTGGGAAGGGCAATAAAATGGGAAAGAAATAAAGTAAGATGAATAAAAATAAGAATAAAACAAAACAAAGTGGGTAATGCATGAACTAATGATAACAGGCCTCTAACAGAATTCTAATCAATGCCATTCTTTGTATGTGAGGCACAACTTGCCCACCAAAAAGGAAAATAAAATAGAAGGAAAGAAATAAGAGAAGGTATAAGAAAGTGCCCAAAGCCATGTCTGGCAGCCAATACTTGCTCAGCAAATGTGAGTTTCCTTTTTCCTGATTCATCTCTTTTTTTTTCTTTTAGAGGGAAGCGATGGTGAGTAGGGAGTCAAACACCTGGGCATTTGGATCTGTCCATGGATGCCAACTGGTCCACCTGGAAAAGGTGCCCCTGCTGGAGGACACCAAAAGTGAAACAAGGGCATGTGGTTAGAGACCAGCAAGAGGCTTCCACATCCTGAATGTTTTTCACTGGGATGTGAGTTATCTTTGTTCCTAATGTCCTCAGTCCTACCATCTTTGTCCTGAGAACTTGACCCAAAGAGGCCAATCAGTGGGGTTGCCAGGCTGGCTGTCCCGGATCCTGTTTCCTCGATGGTAGGGAGAAACTTTCCCTCTTCTCCTGACTGAGCCAACACTACACCTGCCCAGAGACTTTGTAGCTGCTCTGAGAAATGGGCTCCATAGCCAAGACACCAGACAGCTAGTTCAAGGAAACTGCCCCTCCCATATAGGGACACAGTAAATGAACCCAAAGGCAGTGATACTGTTGAAGAGACTTAGCTCACATACTGAGTTGGAGTCCCTAGCAGGAAGGTGCTCAGAAAGTTTGCTTTTCACTTGCCTCAGCCTTGATCTCTGCTGGAGGCTGATCTGGTTAGCCCAGCATGGCACAGCCTGAACAGGGCCAGTTCTAGAGATAGTAGCTTTCAGGGACATGCTGCCAAAGTAGAGAGGTAAGGGAAGGAGTGGGAAAAACCTTGCTCCCAAGGCTTTGGTTTGGGAAGAGCAATCTGTGAGACTTGAGTCGTGACAATGGAGCAACCAGACAGGAATGCCTCAAGTCTCCAGTCTGACTTTGACCTATTTTGTAGCTGAGGGATAACATTCACTCATAGAGCTCCCAAGAGAGAACCAGGCCAGTGTTCTAAGAACCAGGAGAATGGTATTGTAGGAAAGGAAAAATTATTCCTCTATCCTTCAAGATTTCCCAGCTGGACTAAGAATTAGATTGACATGAGGCAGATTAACAGAAAAAAAAAAAAACCACGAAGTTTTATTACATTCACATGGGAACCCAATGATGAAATTGAGACCTGAAGAAATGGCCAAGGCAGGCAGCTTTTGTACTTTTTAGACAAAGAGACAATGAATCTGTGAGGAATTGAGAGCACAAAAAGCGCTTAACTTTGGGAGCTTCAATTACTAAGGAATTCTAAACAGAATTTGGGCTGGGGTACTAAATTAGTAAAAGTAACAAGTGTTGTTTCTATAGCCTTCTCAGCCTTGAATTTCCTAACTCTGGTGATAAGGATGTTTCTTTACCTCCTGGGACAGGGAAGGGGCCTTTCACATGGGAGATTTATTTCCTAATTTCAGGTGGACAGAGGAGGGTCTGAGTGTCCTTGCATAGTCTGTCTCTTAGGTAACTTATATTTAAAATAACCAATATGCCAAAGTGGCACATTTTGGGGCAGTCCCCCCACACTGGCCCCTACAGTATAGGGCAATATAGGTGGGAAAGGAACAGACAAGTATACATGGGGGCATGAAAAGGAAGGGCTTCTGGAAAGAGCAATTGTTTATCATTTACTTTCTTTCTCTTATGAACCAAGCTCCTGTTTGCTGGGATTCTTATTGGGCCAATGTTAGGACTTGACATTTGACCTTAGCTTTGGTGCTGCTGGAGGCCTGGTCCTACCAGGCCACAGAGCTGCTTGGCTGTCTGTCTGGGGAAAAAGGGACTCAGCCTTGTGGTGAGCATCCGTATTTATGCCCACTTATCTCCTTGCCTTCATTGTATCTCCACCTCCACCTCCTCCCCCCCTTCCAAGCTGTAGAGCCCTCAGTCCTCCTGGCTCATTCTTCTACATCTGTTGTCTATCTGTCTGTCTCTTTGCTTTCAAGGTCAGGCAATTGGGATTTGCTGATTTATTTTTTTTAATTTGTATTTAAAGATTTTGCAGGCTTCCTGCCCAGGAACACAAATGGCATGGGGAGTGCCAGTCCACTCTGAGTACTCTGAGTAGAAAGTAAAGACTTTGTCCAGCGTTCTTGGCAGGATGAGGAAGGGAGGAGGGGCTGGGGCCAGGTGATAGGGGAAACACTGCTGGTCACGTGTTCCAAGACTCACTTTCTCAGCTTTTGTTACCAATGGCCCTTCCTTCTCCTCCCACTTGGACTCCTGAAGAGATAGGCACTGAGGTTGGGGGGGAGAAGATGCACAGAGAAAGGAAGAATCCTAAGAGTTATGAAACACTTACCATGTGTCTCTGAAGTCACTACTACTATCATTCCTCAGTTTAGAGTCGAGAAAACTGAGGCCCAGAGAGGATAGATAACTTCCCCAAGGTCTCACAGGCAGTTGTCTGTGGAGATGAGACTCAAAGCCAGGTGTGTCTGACTCTAGCTGTGTTGCCCTTAATCACTCAGCTGCCCTGTCAGGAGCCCTAGGTTATCATCCTGGCCATGTCACCAATATTTGTGGCTAATAATGCAAAAACCTTCCTAGGCCTCCATTTTCTCTGGTAGAAAATGGGAATGACAGCCTTGGTCCTACCTAACTCTTGGGGTTGCCATGAAGATCAAATGGGCTAGGGGATATGAAAGAATAAAAAATCACACCCCCTGGTAGGAGAATGGGGAATGGAATGAACACTGGTCTGTGAGTTGGGCTGCTGGTGTTCCAGTCATGACTTCTCTGGTACTGTGACCTTGGGTGAATTACATCAGGTTTGGGCCTCAACAGGAAAATGAAGGAGGTAAACTCGAAGATCCCATTCAGGTCTATGGCTCTGATCATTTCCCCTGCTGCTAGAGTGAAATTGTCCCACTCAGCCTTCTTCCTTCACTGTGTTCACACTTAGTGACTCTGAAATGGTTTGGAATGAACACAAAGCGAGAACCCAAACAGTCTCTGTGTCTCCTACTGTTTCCCTTTCACTCTCTACTGTCACAGTGTTGGTTCCAGATGTCACCCTCCCTGGGAGAAAAGACTGTGCCTTGACCCCTTCTCCTTATAGCCTAGCACAGCCCTATTCCCACTGGACCCCTCTGAAGAAAAATGAGTAACATTGGCTTCACTTTGTTCACCTGATGCTGCCTTTGGGAATATGGGAAGATCCTGGTCCCAGGCTTAAGCTGTGAAGCAGTTCACAATAACAGAGGCTTGACTGCCATTTGCAGTCCTAAAATGCTATGCTACCAATTATAACATGAAGCACCATTTTATTGAGTATTTGTTATGTGCAAAATACTCTGCTGAGCACTAGGAAGGGAATAATCAGGTAGATGAGAAGTTTATAGGCTCGTGGGCTAGACGAATGTGTCTCCCAGTACATGTAGCTCTTTGTGTATTTACAAGAGCATTCAGAACTTAATTGCATTAGATTCTCAAAACTTGTAGGAGATATGCAGGGCAGTATCATCTTCATTTTACAGATGAGTAAACTGAGTCATGCAAGTACATGTGAGACCACATGCCTGTAAAACTAGAAGAGTAAGAATAGAAAAGTAGGTGGCAATTGCAGAGCTGTTTGATGATATGAGGTGGACGCATTATAAAGACACAGGGTGGTAAGCCACTGGGAGAGAAGCATTGTGGGAAGGCTTCACTTTATTTTTAGCAGCTCATTCTCAGGGAACTGAGGGGGTCAGTGATCAGGACTGTATTTTTATGCAGAGGAGTCAAAGCTTAGGGAATTCATGGGGACTGAGCACTGTTCTCAGGTAGCCCATGGGTTGAGAAGACGGAGGGGTACTCCAGGATAAGCAGAGTGAAGGGAATAAAACTTGCTCTGGATACCCTCCATTGAATCAGCCTTAGGAAGTTTCCAGAATGGAGTCTTAGGATTTTATTGGGAGTCCAGGAAGGTCTCCCCACAAAGTTTTGCTCACAGAGCCTTTAATATGCCAGTCCTGTAGGACAGCCTTCACATCTGCCCTCACTCGGAGTGCTCTCTGAGCCCCAGGAGCACGTTGTGTTCCCCAGCCCCCAGTGCTCTGGCCTCTTTCAAAGGCATAGCTGGAGGGCACGTTTGCCAACCTCCTTAACTAACAAGCAATCTCTTCTCTGGCAGCCCTGCTCTCCCCTTCTGCTGGAATAATTGAGCACAGAAGTATGTGCATGTGAGTGTGTGTGTGGGGGGGGGAGCTGGGAGAGCAGTTGTATTGCCTGGGGAGGAGATTCTCTCCCACTTTCCAGTTACTTTACCTCCTTCTCCAGACATCTGGTTTAGCTAAGCTTCCTCCTTTCTTTTTTTGGCCCTTCTCAGATTCCTAGGAGGGGCTCCCTGCTCTGTGCCCTAAGGACACACTGGCCCAGGGCCTTACTAAAGCAATACAATAGGATTTTTTTTTCTGTGCCCCCAGGAATGGGGAACCGGATCCTAAGTGGGGAAGGACGAAATCAGGAGGTGAGGGGCAGGGGAGCAGGCTCATCTACACAAAGTCACACATATCACCACGGATCAAGGATTCCCCCCTCCCGCTGGCACTAGAATTCTCTTTGCAGCAGGAACAACCTGCCCGCCTCACCACCCTCCCCCCCCCCAGCCGTCTGCCTACAGCTGCTGTTACTTCTGGTCTTCGCAGGGCCTGGGCATGACCCTTTGCAGGATTTGGTGGCACCATGTTGGCTGACACTTGAGTTTATGTTTGCTCCATACTTACTGAAGGTAACTTTAGATTGGACACTGGGGGTGAGGGTGGCAGCAGAGTCCTGTCCCTTGCCTCCCCCCCCCCGCCAGCCAACTTAGAGGACTCCAGAGGAGGTTGGAGCTGTGGACTTGAGGCGGGAAGAAAAACATTATTCATCCCACAAAGTCCTTCAAAGAGGCAGGTCCTCAGTAGAGAGTCATTTCACTTGGGGCTTTGGCGTTTGTTTGGGATAGGATGAGGCTGCAGCATGGTCCTGCTCCTAAGGGTTAGGTAAGAGGATGCCGACAAGAAGACACTGGCTAGGAGGGAGCTGGGAGGGTAGAAACCTAGACAAGGTGCTTGTCAAGTCAAGCCAGCCTTTGGGCTATGGGGATGTGGGAAGGAATTAAAGAAAGAGAACTACTATTTATTAGGTCTCTATGATTATGTGTCAGGCAGAGTGCCAGGGCTTTCCTGTAATAATAATGGTTACCTTTTAATAAGCACCTACTATGTGTCACACACTTCCTGTACGTGATTTCACTTAATCTTCACAACTCTCTGAGTTTGGCATTATCTTCACTTTTAAGTTAGGCAACAGAAGCTCAGAAAAATTGACTTGCTCAAAGTTGCACGACATGTACAGAACTGAGAATTGACTCTACTTCTGACTGAAGTTGAAGCTGGTGCTCATTATACTACACAGGCATTCCTCAGTGTAAAATCCTCAGAAACTTGGTCCCAGGAAATGCTCCAGGAAAAAAGAATGTCTTGATTATATTAGTCAGAATAGGATAGCATAAATATTGTTATGAATAGCCCCCAAATCTCAATGGTTTAATGCAATCACCAAATATTTTTTTATCCACTTCACAGTCCAATGCTGCTTGGAGAGAGTGATGATGGGCTGGACTGGTGGGCACTGATCTACATAGTCATTCAGGGACCCAAGCTCATTTCATAGTATGGCTTGGCCCCCTTTATGTTCCTGAAGCTCTTTACTGGATCCTCTGCATTCTGCCAATAAGTGAGAGAGAAGAGAGAAGGTAGACGAGGCATACCCATTCTTAACTGTCACAGCCTGGACGGGACACACATCATTTCTGCTCACATTTCGAAGTAAGGATGACCACCTCATTGCAAAGAATCCTGGGAAATGTAACTTGGTGGTGGGCCCTGTAAGAAGAGGAAATGGGTTCAGTGAGATCTGTACAGTCTCTGTCATACTGATCCAATACTCTAGTGCAATGCCCTGAAGTATCTGCTGTGCTGATGACTACCTTGTGACCTTGGACGGGTTACTTAACCTTCTGTGCCTCAATTCCCCCATTTACAGAATGAAGAGAACAGTAGTATCTATTATGTGATGAGGATTACATAAGTATTAGTTCATGTGAAGCACTTCTCTCAGAGCCTAGTGCATAGCAAATGCTTGATAAATGACTTCTAACTGCAAACTTCATTCTCCTCATCTTATAGAGACCATATATACACACATTTCCATCTTGGAGATTCTGAGATGTCTTGAAGTAGAAACACTTATTATTTTCAACTTTGGTTAATCAGCCTTCACCCAACAGAACCTAGCAGAGCCCTCTTTTTTACATTACACCTTTCAATATCCAGTGGAACTAACTGGCATCCTCTGGAACATACTTTGGGAAACTCCACTCTCCTTCCAGCCAGGGATTCCAATAAAATGTGTCAGTGCTTTGGAGATGTTTCCATTTGATGTTGTTGGTACTTTCTTATTCATCATCTCCTCTTTGGAGAGGGGATGAAAGGAGGCTTTTTTTTTTTTTAATGCCCGCCTATATCAGCTGGGCTGCTGGGGACAGGGAAAGAGGCATTGTGTCTTTGTTAGGGCTAGGGCTTTCTAAGAGGAGGAGCAGAAATTCGGTGAGTGGCTTTGGTGGCTGTAGGATAAACAAGAGGATGGAAGTCCAGATGGACCAAGTCAGCCCTCCATTCTACCCTCCCAGATCAAAGCTTGGAGAATCAAATCTCAAGAATGCCATGGATCATTCCAATGATTCTATTCCTCTCTTAAATCTATGAGTGGAGATGGGAAAATGTTTTGTCATTAGTTAATAAGGACCAACCATGAATAAGGCACGATACTAGGTTAGGGCTTTGTGGGGAGAGGATAGCTAGTCCCTAGAGCCCTTACATGTGGGCTCTATGCAACACACCCTCTTCCCCTGCTAGCCACAGTGCCCTTGTGGGAAGGCCCTGAACATGGGCTTGGGCAGCTCATAAGCAGCCACGGTCTTATCCGAGTCTCAGGAAGGAGCCACTGTATTTGAAACTGCCGTTTTCTCAGGACGCCAGACCCTCCTCCTTGGTCCCATCTCTCTGGTTTCCTCTGTTGCCTGCTGGCCCAGAGAAGAAGCCCCTCTCATCACATCTGAAACCAGGGATGGCTGACAGCAGCTTTAGCCCTACTCTTCCTGCTGTAGACTGCTACCTGCTCACCAAGCCACCCCAAATGAAAGTATAATCCAAATAAAGTACCATTAGTCAGATACTCCCCTGTCCTCCTAACACACAATTCGAGATCGCTGTCCCTAAACCATAGCTACATAAAAGTGGCTGGAAATTTGTTCTTTGCTTCCCTCCTTTTCTCTCTCCTCACCACCTCTTGAGACTTTCTTAACTGGTAATTGTCCTAGGGCAGACATGCCTAGGTCAATGAATGCTCACGGTTCTTCATCTGACAGCTCTCACAGCTGTGACTCATGCCCACATCAGCCAGCACATCTGCCCCCTCCTTCCAAGAGCTCTTCCTTTAGCATCTTGACACATGGCACTGGATGGGAGGGAGAGAAGAGGAGGCAGGAGGTAGAGCCATTTGCGGGAGGCTAAAGTAAGCTCTCCGGTGTGGAGGACATGTCTTATACCCTTTCTGAACCCCCTCCTCCACCGCTCCTCCAGTACAAGGTGGGCAGGAGGCTAACAGCGGGAGGAATTCACTTCATCGTTGCTGGGTGACGGACAGCCAATTCTCCACTGTCAACACTCGTCAGAAGCTCTGCAGTGCCAGCTCTGGCTCCTCCCCGCAGGCTCCCTTGCAACCCCTGCACTGAGCTAGCAGCCTCACCAGGCTGGCTCTGCTGGCCTATGAGCTCATTAGCTCCCCAGCTCTTCAGCCTGGAAGGGGCCTGAAAAAAGAGGTTTGCCTGGTTTTGTTCTGTGCAGATATGGTGGCGTGATTCAAGTAGCCAGGTGCAGGCCCTGGGACATATCACCGAACACATCAACATACATCACCACCACCCCCACAACACACACACACACACACACACACACACACACACACACACACTTTGATGAGCAACTACTGTGTGCAAGCTTAATGAGAGCATTTGAAGTGGCTGGGAGCAATCACAGAGGGGATGGTATACCAATATGTCAACTAAGAGTAAGATTTATCGGCAAATGGGTTTTTTTTAGAACAATTGCTAGGAACCTAACAGAATCTCCCTTGAAACACTCTTTTAAAAGCAGCATGAAATAATGCAAAGAACAAGCCCTGGGTTCTTGCATGGGTTTCTCTGCTTACTAACTAGGTAGTATTGGGAAAGTTTTTTAAATTCTCAAGAGTCTTGGGTTGCTTGGGTGGCTCAGTCGGTTAAGCGTCTGCTTTCTGCTCAGGTCATGATCCCAGGGACCTAAGATCGAGTCCTGCATCGGGCTCCTTGCTCAGTGGGGAGCCTGCTTCTCCCTCTCCTTTTGTCTGGCGCTCCGCCTGCTTGCGTGCTCTCTCTCTGACAAATAAACAAAATCTTAAAAAAATTCTCAGAACCTCAGTTTCATTATCTCCAAAATGGTGATGATACTAATTTCTTCTTTGTGGTATAAAAGTGAGATAATGTACCTATTACTCATTATAGGAAGGGAGAATGCACACCGTGGGGAATCATGGGGTGTTTCAGGATTTGGACGTAGGTGATTTGGGAGAGGGTTTAAAGAAGTAGGGTTTCACTCTGAATTGGATGCTGTCAGGAAGCAGAAGTAATTCCATAATTGGGTATCTCAAAAAGTCTTATCTAAGAGGGGAGATTAGAGCTAAGATAAAGATGTAATTTAAGAAGTAGGAGTCGTTCATATTAGCTAGAATTGGGAAAAGTTTGGTCATGTTTATGGCTTAGATAATGTTCATATTCTGTCTGTGTTCAGATTTTTTAAAAATATTATTTATTTATTTATTTATTTATTTATTTGACAGAGACAGCCAGCGAAAGAGGGAACGCAAACAAGGGGAATGTGAGAGGGAGAAGCAGGCTTCCCGTCAAGCAGGGAGCCCGATGCAGGGCTTGATCCCAGAACCCTGGGATCATGACCTGAGCCGAAGGCAGACGCTTAACGGCTGAGCCACCCAGGTGCCCCTGTCTGTGTTCAGATTTGATGACACAGCAGTTTTTCCACTCTAATCCTTTCCCAACCGAGCTATTTTAGCCCCCACAGTGATCTTTTTTGGTCTTGATCCATCATGGCCACAGAACTGCCTGCTTGATGTCATTGTTTGGCAGGAGAATAAGGCCCACCTGATACTACCAGAGCAGGTCCTTATTGACAGGGGCTCCTTGTTTCTTTCTTAGTGCCTCCTTTATAGCCAAGGGCAGATGAAGTCCAGCTGTAGGACACTAATCAGTGACATCCCGATTTCCACTATTGCCAAGATTTTGCTGACCAGGAGGTTGCTTAGAGAATACAGTCTATGGAAAGACTAGGGTTAATCTGTTCTGTTCCTTAGGCTGCAGAATGAGTTGTTGAGTCCTGTAATGTGACAACGGCTGTGCAGTAGCATTTGAATTTCTGAACAGGATATATCAGCCAACTGTAATACTGACAATTATCAGAAACAAAATGATAATTAGTCAAGGAAACAAGTGGCTTTCCCCTGCTCCCCGGCTGTTTGATTTATCTTACGGTATAGAAGAATAGCAAGAAGTAGGCGCTATAGCATAAAATTCCCCTTGACTAGTTAAGAGGAAATAAAAGGTAATGTGATGTCCATAACAGCTCTGGCTACTGAATGTAGACTAGTTTGTTGGGCTTTCTGAGTAGAGGTTATGTTATATATGACTTTTTCTAGAGTCAGAAATAAATTTTGGACCATATTTTCCAGTTGTATTATTCATAATATGGGAACCACAGCTTGAATAGTATCCATGAAGAGGCAGTCAGTTATCCCTTCTGGGGAATTCTCCAGAGTAGCTTGTGTATGCCTCATTTGGGAGGTAATTGGGTAATTTGGGGGTTATTTAAAAACTATTTCTAGAGAAACATGATCCTCTAAAGAAGTGGTAATTTTAAATATCTGAAAGTCTCTCAGAATTATCCTGAATACATGATATAAGTTAGTGTAATGTCTGATATCCACATATGAAGATGTACCCTAGTGGGGCACAGACTGTATTGGGAACAAAAGTATCATTTATGACAATAGCAGTGAGCCTGTTTTTATGTCCTTCTAAATTAACAGAGTTTTTTGAGTCAAGTTGAACAGTTCTTGCAAAGCAGGCCAAAGGGTCTCTGAAGGTCTGTGTAGGACGTGGAGAATTCCCTAAGAGAAGTAAGCAGAAAGTTGTTCCTTCTTCAAGTAAATGAAGAAGCTTAATTGGGTTTTGAATGTCATAGCAACTGACAGTGTGAAGGGGAAAACAATATTTCCTAGGAGGTCAGGCCACCAGCTGAAAATTGGTAAATGTGTTTTGTACATAAAAGAGTTTGCACAGCATAGGGAACCACTGGGTTTAGTGGAGATCTAGAACTAAGCTAATTGAAGTTTTTATGTTTTGCTGTTGCTGTTACAGCTCTTAGACAAGGTGCTTTGTCTTAGTTGCTGGATCTAATGAAGGGCTGAAATAAGCAATATACCTTTGACCATTCCCATGTAATTAAGTTAGTACCCCAGTGCCTATCTAGAAACCTTATAACAAAAAGAAAGGCTGTGAATCTAAAATCCTGGAAAAGTCTTTTGGTAGAGAGGTATTATATCAGTCCTTGTGCTTAAATATGAGTATATTTCTTTTAACTCTAAAATTATTCAACACAGAAAGATATCCATATTTGCATATTTTACTTCTATCTGGAAGATAAACTCCATTTTTCATATATCAGATTACTTTAAATTTTTTTATTCATTTGACACAGTTAGGTACAGAGAAGGCATGAGCAGGGGGAGAGGCAGAGGGAGAAGCAGACTTCCCGCTGAGCTGGGAGCCTGACTCGGGGCTCCATCCCAGGACCTGGAGATCATGACTTGAGCCGAAGGCAGATGCCCAACCATCTGAGCCCCCAGGCACCCCTCAGACTACTTTAATACTAAGTTTGGTAGACAAAATTCTTATAACATTTTGACTTAAAAGTTGGAGAAATTTAGAGAAACCTAATTGTTCTTACTGTCCTTTCTTTTATGAGGTGAATAGGCATATCTTTGTGTTACTTAATGGCCATTTTAGAAAACTCAAAAATTGTTTAGGCATAAAAGGCATCTTAATAGTTTTATTATTCTGCGTTGGGAAAGGCAACATTAAGAATAGTTGTTAGGGGCATCTGGGTAGCTCAGTCTGTCGGTTGGGCATCTGACTCTTGGGTTTGGCTGGGGTCATGATCTCATGGGCTGTGGGATGGAGCACCAAGTCCGGGTCCTTGCTTGGCAGGGAGTCTGCTTGAGGAGTCTCTCCTTCTGCCCCTCCCTCCACTAGCACGCAGGCATGCACTCTCTCTCTCAAATAAATAAATACTTTAAAAAAAGAATAGTTGTTAGTGGGACAAGGCAAATCATACTTATCTAAAGGAAGAAATATTTATTGTTAACAACTGTAAAATTACCTAGCAATAAACAACAAAGTCTATTAGGAAATTAACTTTTTTTTAAAGTAAAGAATTGTTTAAAACACAATTTCAGAATATGTCACAGAGCCCTGAGAGTTAACAATAATTTGGTGACAAAAAAGAACCTCTACTAATCTGATCATACACTTAGTCATTCTACATAAAAAAGACCCATATTCTAATTTTACTCCTTTGGGACATTATTCATGTAATAATTTGTAGTAAATGATTTATTAATGCATCTTTATATATATGTACTTAAGAATACACAGATATATAAATATGAAAATAGGCAATAATCTAAAGCTTTAATTGTAGTTTTAAATATAATTAACTTATCAGTGTATTAAATAAAATATACATTAACTATGATGACGTTTTTAATGAGCAAAATGAAAATAATATCCATTATCTTATAGACATGTTTCTATTTTTCTGTAATTATTGTACCAAGTACAACTGACTGCTTATATTAATTCTTATCTTTAATCGAAAGAACCAACTGTTCTTTCTTCAAACATAAGAGAAAACTAGAGAACAGAAAGTAAAGAATTATTTAGCTACTTTTTCTCCATGAGTAATTATTTCTTATCATTTTAACAATTTCAAGAGGCAAAATATATGTAAAATATCATCCAAAAGTGTTTGCATATTCTGTTAGTTGATTGCCATCAAAAAAACAAGAATAAATATGTTTATAACTGGTTTGTTTTTTCTTTTTGGAAGTATCAAGACATCCAAAGATTATTTGTAATTAACTCAGGTCTAAGATCTGAAAATTATCTAAGAATCTGGAAATTATAAAAAAAATAATCTGGAAATTATAATTTAGCTAACACACTGAATTCTTATGATTTATAGCATTTTAAGAATGTCATAATATTAGGGGCGCCTGGGTGGCTCAGTCGTTAAGTGTCTGCCTTTGGCTCAGGGCGTGATCCCGGAGTCCTGGGATCGAGCCCCACATCAGGCTCCTCCTCTGGGAGCCTGCTTCATCCTCTCCCACTCCCCCTGCCTATGTTCCCTCTCTCGCTGGCTGTCTCTCTCTCTCTCTCTGTCAAATAAATAAAATCTTAAAAAAAAAGAATGTCATAATATTAAACTTTTGAAAAGATATCCATTATTAGTATTCTATTTAGTTGAATACAATTTTCTACACCTAATTTCAATTTAAACACATTTTGGAAAAGGTAGTGATATAGTTTTGGAATGTTGGTGAGGTCCGGAGCTGACGGCCAAGAAAGAATTCTTGAGAGGTCTCAGGTGCAAAAAAACGTGATTTTATTAAAGCACGGGGGTGGGGTGGGGAGGTGGGATGGTGGGGAGGTGAAGGGGTGGGGAGGTGGGGGGCATGGGACGGATCAGGCAGAAAATGCTGCTGAACTGGGGTAGTGAGGAATGGCTGATTATATACTTTGGAGTTGGGGAAGGTAAAGAAAAAGGGAGGTGTCCAAAAGGACTTTTATATGCTAAAAATAACCCTCAGGATACTGGAGTTGTCAAGCTAAGGCTGCTTTTCCATCTAGCAAAGCATTAACATTAAGGCCGTTGGGAGTTTCCTTGAGGAAAGTCACACTTATCCCACCTGGGAGTATGGGAGTATGGGGGGAGTGGAGGTGGTTACAGGGTTAGCTTGTGCTTTGCCCTCAGCTTGCCTTTTGCTTCTGTATCAGTGGTAAGTTATTTAATTCACAAAACCAATGTAGGAAATTTAGGAAGTTTGAATTACAAAAAATTTAAATCTAGTCTTAAATAAACCAAAATCGTGTACTAAAGATACCGAATCACACCAAAATTCTCCTCCTCCTCCTCCTCCTCCTCCTCCTCCTCCTCCTCCTCCTCCTCCTCCTCCTCCTCCTCCTCCTCCTCCTCCTCCTTCTTCTTCTTCTTCTTCTTCTTCTTCTTCTTCTTCTTCTTCTTCTTCAAGTAGGCTCCAAGCCTAGCATGGAGCCCAACACAGGCCTTGAGCTCATGACTCTGAGATCAAGAGTCAGATGCTTAACCAACTAAGCCACCCAGGTGCCCCCCAAATTCTTCCTTTATCCTGAAACTAAAGCCTCTTCTTATTTTCTTATAGCTATATTAATAAGGCTATTATGTAATTATACTTTACAATGCACACAAAAAGTATTATGGTTTAGTAATTTTAAAAATTTTCTTTTAGACAAATTTGACTTTATTTGGACTAGATAGTCCTAGGGTATATGCAAGTCAACCAAATTATTTTTTGAAAAGTTAATATTTAAAGGTTCACAAGAGAGGAAAAAGAAAGTGGAACAGAATAAAGTAAAAAAGAGAGAGCCAGCTACCGTCAAATATGTAATTATCACTAAAAAGGGCTAGTTATGTTTCCTCTACAAGGTAAAGGAAGAAAGTTAACGTGCAGAAATACAGATTTTGAGGTATGCACACAAAAAAAGTGTGGCATATAGCTGGTTTTGATATAACATGGACCCTTAACAAGTTTATCAAGCTGTATAATTAAAAAGGCAGAATTTATTAATGTCCCAAATACAGAGACCAAGGAGATGATATCCCTTAACTTAAAAAAAAAAATCTGTCTTCTAGGCAAACAAGATAATCTCTTCATGAGGGTTTCTTTAGTTTTTTGTTCTGAAGTGCCTCTCATTCATGCCCAAAGCTTCTTAAAGTGTACACTGCAATTTTAAAATGTCCCTCCTGAAACTGTGCCAATGGGAGGGGTAAGCATATAACTTAGCATCATAGGGAACAAACATGGGGGAAACAGGTGTTTAGCCTGGAAGAGATGCATTTTTAGACTGAGAACATCCTGTAAGAACTCAACAATCTGTAAAGAGGGTGGTGGTGAACTCTTTCTTCAGAGTTTGGTCAAAGGCAAATCACCACCAATCCAAGGCCAGACAAAACCCTCTGACTCTGGGGAAATGAAGCTAAAGAAAGCGGTTCTCAGGGACACAAAGACAAGATTGAAAAGTCTTTATAAGATTTTGAAATGATAACCTGAGATAAAGTTTGTCTGAAAGACACTGGTCTGAGGAGACCTTCTGAATGTCTCAGTCCCCAGGGCCAGCACAAGGAAAAGTTTATCAAATCTATGTCATCCTTTCCCTATATAGACCTTTCCTCTTATAAGCAACATTAAAGACATCCCATATGCAGACAGACTATAGGAGCGTGTGTAGGAAGGCTAGAAGACAACTTCATCCAGGAACAATACAAATCTGATCAGATAACCAAAAATACCCCCAAAGGATCTCATTTCTAAAAAAGTGGAATAAACCCAAAGCTGAAGAATGTCCATGAACTATGAGAGCTCAACTCAGCATGAATTTGCCTCCCAGATATGGGCAGGTTGGCACCTCAAACAGGTAGACACAAGAAGTCTAAGATGTGGTCAGTGTTACTAAGGGGAAGAGCTGGGTCCAAGGCAGTGAGTGTTTCAAGTGAATCTCAGTGACCCTCTGTTTCTGTCAATGCTTTCCAGCCCAAGACCACAAGGAACACACCTGGGGTGGAGCAAGTTGAGCTTATTGCTTTGTGCCATGAAAGCTAACCCAAGGGAGATAGTGGGGCTGTTGAGGTGTCTCTCTTTGTTGCAATGAACAAGAATACCAATTTGATCAACCCCAGGCCTGTCCTGGTAGCCTTTGACTGAAGGATTGACAGTGCATGAAGTCAGAGAGTCTACATTTGGGCTTCTGCCATTTACTAACCGTGCGACCTCAGGTAGATCACTTAAGCTCTCTGATACTCAGTTTGCTTACCTGGAAATTGTACCTAGGAACAGTATCTACGTCTTTTGGCTGTTGTCAGACCTGGAAGTAAAATTTGTTTAAAAAACACAACAAAAGTGAGAGCTAGGTCGAGTCTCAACTGGTGCCTAGACAGAACAGCTCAGGAATCCAGGGGCCTGGTGAATCTGGGTGCCTGTGATTTTGCTGCGGTGAGTGAGTACTGCTCTATTGGCTCTGGAGTTGGCCTCACAGAGTGGCTTGTAGCCTGCAGTATGCCCTACTCCCTCAGTTATTCACCTGAGAGCAAATTTCTCCAAGCCTTAACTTGGACATATTTGTTCTCTAATGTAGTGTACTGGGTAGTGGGAAGAAGACTAGACTCAGACTGAGAAGAACTGGGTTTCGATCCTAACTCTTCTGGTGCTAGCTGTGGGCTTCAGAAGCCTCAGTTCACTCGTGTGTAAAATGGGTATAACAACCCTACTTCATCTGTAGTACAATTAACAGAAATTATGTTTGTGCAAGAGGAGTGGGGCGATAAAATGATTCTTTTAGTAGCTGACATCAAGGTTTCTGTTAAGAAGAGGACGCTCTTTTTTTTAAGGAAAATACTCTTGATATGCCAATTGCAGGGAAGAAGGAGAAGCTCTGATGGAAAGGACTGGAAGATAACACATATGCAGCTAAACTGCCCTTCATAAGAAACAAACATGAATTTGGGGTGGGACAAAGAAGGAAAAAAAGGAATGGGAGAAGGGAGAAAGAAGCAAGAGTGGATCGCAGGAGAATGGTTTGCAGAGAAGTCCCAAGTGGTAATGTAGCCTAGGACTTTTAAATGCAGGAATGTTTAGCAATCAATTTTTAGTTGTTTGTATTACTTTAACATATGCCCCTTCATCTACTCAAACTTTGATAAATTCTGTTACTTGCGTAAATGCTTCATGTGAGAGGTTTTCAAGGAAATCCAGGAAGGAAAGCAGCATTCCCAACCTGGTGTGACGAAAAATAGAAAGAAAAGAGTGGCCATGGAAGATGAATGGGGTATGAATCAGAAGCTCATTAGGAGCCTAAAATCAGAATCACATTGGCCATGGGATGCTGAGCGTCCTCGGAATTCTCAGAAACCTTTTATCTGACTGTGAAAGGACTGGCTGCCCCTCTGCATTTAACCTGGCTTACATGTGCACTCAGGGCTGGCCAACCACAGGTAGGACTCCACGCTAGTTGGATCCAAATCTCCATTTGGTTAATGTCTCTAATATGCTTTCCAGACGTGGGTGTAGGCTCCCTCAAGCTAGGGGCATGTCCAGAAATCCTCCCATTTTTTTGTATCCCCCTCAAAGCCTGGCAAAGTACTGGATACACGGGCACCCGGGGGGCTCAGTCGGTGAAGCGTCTGCCTTGGGCTTGGGTCGTGATCTCAGGGTTGTGGGATCGAGCCCCACATCAGGCTTCCTGCTTGGTGGGGAGCCTGCTTCTCCCTCTGCCTGCCGCTCCCCCTGCTTGTGCTCTCTCCCTATCTCTCGAATAAATAAATAAAATCCTTAAAACAAAACGAGCAAAGGAAAACAAAGTACTGGATACAGGATAAGAGGAGAAGAGAGAAGAGAAACGGGGAGAAGGTCATGCCGTAAGTATTAACAACTGCCACTTACTGTGTGCTGTGTCCTAGACTGGGGTGGGACATGAGCCCAGTTTGGCTTGCTACAAAACCCGAACTCTTACCCATTGTATTATGCAGCCTGCCTCAGGGCTCATCCCATCTTGCCTCGCCTCAATCTTATCTAAAGCTAGGTGTGGCTGCACCCCCTCTCCCCCCCCGGCCCCCAAGGCTCACAAAATGAAGGAATTGGGGGTCCGAAATACAGAGTAGAATGTGTGTCCATAAGGAACCATGATTTCTTGTTTGCCGTTTCCCTAGCAACGCCCCACTCCCAACCCCAGAAGCCAGCTTGGCTGGCCACAGAAACTGTCTTTGTTGGTAGGGATGCCAGAATTAGCAAATAAAAATACAGGCCACCCAGTTAAATTTGCCTTTCAGGTAAACAATAAACACTTCTATAGTATAAGTACTTCCCATGCAGTATTTGTGACATACTCATCCTAAACAATTATTTGTTGTTTACCCGAAAGTCAAATTTAATTGAGCATTGTGTATTTTATCTGGCAAGCCTCCTTGCCTGGGCACGGTATTTCAGAGAGTGGAGAAATGGGGGGCTTTTGGAATTTTCTGTTCAGTGGCTTAAGCAAGAAACCTAACACTTGCTGTTTTGGGCAGCCCTTAAGGAAACCGCTTCAAGCTTGGTGCTTATGGCCAGCTCGAGGGCTCGGGTAGGCTGACCGACTTGTCCTGGTTTTCCTGGGACTCACCCAGTTTGAGCACTGAAATCCCCCATCTCAGGAAACCTCTTAGTTCTTGGCAAACCTAGATAGTTTGTTACCCTGCTGAGGGACACACCTAGAGGAGCTGGAGATGTTGGAAGATAACAAATACTGGCCAAACTACCGGTGAGTCTCAAAGAATCTCAGTACATCTTCCAAGCACATTTCCTCAGGTCCATTTTAAAGATGGACAGTTCTGGGGAAGGCTAAGAATCCACGATCTGAAAGGTGTTGGTTCCAGAGATCATTAAACTTTAGCCTCTGCTTGTTAATTGTTTATTAAGTATTTCCAGAGATACACTGTCACCTCATCTGGTTATTATTATTGTTATTGTACCTTATAATAGGCACCGTGCTAAATATTTTATGTTATCATCTTGCATAATCTCAATAACCCTGTGAGGTTACTACTGTTATTATAATTTTCTAGGAATTAAAATAATAGAGACCTGCAGAGGTTGAATTGTCCAAAGTCACAGAGCTGCTATTTGGTAGAGCTGGTACTCAAGCCCAGGAGTATCTGACTTCAGAGTCTGTTCTTAATACAAAAATTTTTTTTGAGAGAGAGAGCATGCACGTGAGTGTGCAAGCATTGAGGGGAAAGGGAGAGGGAGAGAGAATCCCAAGCAGGCTCCACACCCAGCGCAGAGCTTGACACAGGGTTCAATCTCGTGACCCTGAGATCAAGACAGGAGCTGAAATCAAGAGTCGGTTGCCTAACCTACTGAGCCACCCAGATGCCCCTGGAGTCTATGTTCTTAA
Source organism: Ursus americanus (assembly GCF_024610735.1). Taxonomy (NCBI): domain Eukaryota; kingdom Metazoa; phylum Chordata; class Mammalia; order Carnivora; family Ursidae; genus Ursus; species Ursus americanus. Next base: position 42,686,459 of record NC_142164.1, on the reverse strand, counting down.
TCACCATATTCCATTGCTCATAGAAAGCCTTGATCGTCTGGAAGGCCCACCTGATATCTAGCTAAAATCCTTCATGCTGCATGTCTAATAACTTCCTTCTTGCTTAGTTATCAACAGAGAGAAGATGGCTAGTCCCAGGAAACTCAGGACTAGCCATGATCTCCAAACCAACTTTAATTGGGATAACAAGCCCCACCCCAGCATCCACCAGCCACCTTCAATGTCCCCCTTTCTGAGGAAATTTGAGGACAGCTGGGCAGCTAATGCACAGAATGGAGAGTCCTATTGGCTCTTTAGGCTTGTAGTTTAGGCTCAGTGGCTCTCTCTAAGGCCAGATCTTTGGAGAGGTTCTCAGTGGGCTGAGAATTGAATAGCTCTTCTGTGGCTGGGCACCAGCAGTATAACCAGGGTAAAGAGGACATCCCAGTGAGGATTTGCTTCTCTTTCTGAAGGCCCTTGCTGTGGAGAGGGAGCAGAGGCTAAGGGGAGCTGCTGCCATTCTACCCTTTGAAACCCTTCCAAGAACTGCTGGATTCAGCCTGTGGAAATAATCGCAGTGCTTTAGAAATTTTGAAGGATTTTTCAAGGATAACCCAAGGAGCATGTAAAACCTTCTTTGGAGGGTCCTCTGGGGGAATCGCTTCTTAGACTTTATGATTTAGGACTAATTGTGCTTAAAAAGAGAACCCATTTTCCTCTGGGGCCAAGGTATCTATTGCCTAGGAAGGGGCAGGCCAGGATGGAGGAGTGCATTAAGCTCTCCTTGCTTTAGGGGCTGAGGGAGGCAGCAGCTCCAGAGTCTGCCCACAGTCTCAGCTCTGGGGCTCCGTGCCCCTCATGCCCTCCTGGCTGGCACAGAGAAAGTCCCACAGGAATGGAGTTCCCAGTGGAGGAATAGTTGGAGGGTAGGGGTGCCTGGCCTATCCTACTAGGTGGCAAGAGGAGCCCATTCTGGTGGAAGAGTAGCTGCCCAGGCCTCCTCCTGGGCTTGGCCAGGGTAGGGGAACAGGAGCGGAAAAGCAAGCCTCAGAACTCTAAGAGGCTAGGGCAGGGCTGTCTCCCCATGTGGGTCATTTGTTCTAATCTCTGGCACCATGATCTTAGCATCAGGTGCTTACCTGGAGTGCCCCACTCACAGCAGGGAGCACTGAGGCTCCCTTTCTTCTCCATCCTGTTTCCCAAGGAAGGTACCCCAGCCCCAAGGGTAGACAATCTGTTCCATAGGAGGTGTCATCCATAGCCCAGAGTGACCTTCACCTGACAAACAGCCAGAGCTGAAGGGCTTGGCCTGACTTCTCTGAAAGGGACAGCCCGCTTGCAAATATTATATAATAGTATTATTACATATGTATATAAAACAATGATAATAATTCTTTTTGGAGGGGGTAGAATCGTATCTCTGAAAAGGCAGTCCTGGGCAGCAGCACTGGAGGAAAGAGGCGTGAGCAATTGCCTGAGAGGGTGGCAGATGTAGCCCTCAATGTTTGTGGGGCCATCAGAGGGGCAAAGAGAGGAACCCTGTTTCCCTGGAAGGCAGAGGGAGCCTGCTGAAGACCTTTCTTGCTTTCAGGGGCTTAAGTCTTCTTCTCCCATGGGTAGCAGGGCAAGAGCAACCCCACTTCCCCATCCAGCTGTGCCTTGGGAAGTGTTCCTCAGAGTCCTTTCCTGTCACTGGGGGCAGCCCTTGTTTCGGAATAGGTCGGTGTTTCAGAGACACAAGCAAAGAAGGGTATGGGCAGTGTGGGTGGTGTGGGGGGAGTGGGGGCTGGTCAACCTGCCACAGCCAGGGCTTTACTTTCAAGATTGCTCAAGGGGCTTGCACACTGCTGTCCCTCAATCTGCCCAAAAGACTGTTCAAATGAGATTTCTCAATAGAAAAAGTAATAAATGCATATAATTACAAATTCCCACCATACTAAAAGGCATAGAGTGAAAAGTCTCCCTCCCTCCCACTCCATGCCCCCATCCCTTTTCCCAGAAGCCACCACTCTTACCAGGCTATGTGCATCTTTCCAGAAAGATCAGAGATTTCCCTTGAAAATGTTCTGTTCTGTTTTTCTTTTGGATTAGTTTGAATCTTAACTTTAATGATTCCTCTTTTTCTGACCTCAAGTTTAACCGTACATGAGGTGGAGAAAATAGTATAATGGGCCTCCATGTACCCACCAACCAGCTTAAATAATTTTCAACATTTGGCCAATGTTATTTCATCTAACCTTTTCATTATAATTTTCTGTAGGAGGAAAAATCCCAGGCATCATGACATTGATATAATATTTCTATAAATATTTCTATAAATATTTCTCATTCATCTCTGATAAAGACCCTTTTTTAAAAAAGATTTTATGTATTCGTTTGAGATAGGGAAGAGAGGGAAAGCACAGAGGGAGAGTGAGAGGGAGAGGCAGACTCCCAGTTGAACAGAGAGCCCGATACGGGGCTCGATCCCAGGACCCCAAGATCATGACCTGAGCTGAAGGTAGATGCTTAACCAACTGAGCCACCCTAAAGACCCTCTTAAAAAACATAATCACCATGCAATTATCACACCTAACACATCCAACAAAGTCCTTAATATCTAATCCCCACTGGCTGATTCTGAATCCCACTGATCTACAAACTGCATGCAACTTGCCCTGCCTAGATTTCTAACATGGGCATCTGGCTTAGTCTGAGAAGTACGGAGGGTTGGAGACTTGGGCCACAGCAGCCTAAAGCCTGTCTGTCCTTCCCCTGGCTGTTCTTGCTGTTTGAACATTCTTTTGGAGCAGAACAATCTACTGGGCAACTTCCAAGCAATAAGACTCTAGAGAGAGGCATTCTCTAGAGATGGCTCTTTTACTTGCTGAGTGGCATTGGGAAAGCTGTCTCTGTACCTCATCAGTAACAGGAAACAAATAACATTGGTTCTCAGGAATTAGGTGAGTGTTTGACAGCCAAGGATAGTAGCATTATTTTTGCTGTGCTCAGAGATCCTATCAAACATGCAACCTCTTTTGCAGGCACCATGGTGCCAAAGCAGGCTGAGTTTTCATGTTGGTGGAGGTGGGTTATGTAGACAATTGAGTTCTCCATTTGCCAGTAGCTATTTGACACCCCCTAGGCACTCCCGAGTTTATTCATCTGATTATTTTGGCTTCCAGGCTACCTTTCACTCTATCCCCAAGCCACGGGCATCTCCACAATCCACAATCCACATCCGACCCATCCCCTGCTCCCATTCATTCTTGCACTGCTCCCTGAATCTTCAGGAGGGGAAGAAGAGCACCCTCTTTTTCCCCCGACCCTATGGCAGCTCAAAGTATGTGACATCACTGGCCCTCAGCCCTCAGTTCTGTTGGCCAGAAGGGCATGGCCAAACCAATCGGCATGAAGTTGGGTGTGGAAAGTTCTAGCCACAAGTACATAAGACATAATATATTGCCTGCCAACCAGCCAGACTTCTGTGCCAGGGCTAGAAAAGCTGTAAGAAGCAGCCACTGGCCTTTCTCAATTTGGTCTGGGAGAATATTATCTTGGGGAGGAGAAGCAGAGTCTCAGCTCCAGAAGCCTAAATGCTAGCAGGTGACCCCAGATTTTCACTGGAACTGTGCCTTCTCTGTTCCCCTTTACAGTCTTCTCTGTAGACATGGTGGGAGATACGGACTGCCAGATTGGGAACATGAGCCCTAGCTGAGTTTCCTGGGAGAAATTCACTGGGCTTTGCTTTCACTGCAATGCTTTTCAGCGTTCAATCTATACAATGTACCAAAGAGAACACACTTGTCCAGTGACCTTCAAGAATCTGGTATTATGGGATCACACCACAGAGAGTGGAAGTAATATCAAAGGATTTTGGAATTATTTGCAAGAAGGCTGCACAACCAAAGCAAGCTGTGACCGAGGGGGTCCAGATCCTCTGAGGTACCATCAGAATTTCATGAAGCAAACTGTTTACTAGTTTCATACAATCCTGTATTGTTCCCACAAGCACCCAGTGCAGACAGCAGGCTGCCACCAAGAAGGCTGGCACTGCCCTCTTGAGGAATCCCTGGGCACTGCCAGGGACCCACCTGGATTCTAGAGTTTTGCCAAAGGCGCCCTGCAGAGCCATTAGAAGTAGAATCGCAGCAGAAATAGGTGGGGGGCGGTAGATTAAAAAAAAAAAACCCTTGGGGACCTAGAAAGAAACCCCTATGAAGCCTGTAGGGGAGGCTTAAGAGACAGGTGGTGAGTGGGTGCTGAGGCAGAGTGTCAGGACAGACATACAGAGTGACTACAACATACTAGATCCTGGGAAGCTGAAACCTTAAGGCACTGGGGACTGTGAGCATGACCTGGCTGAGCCCTTTTCCCATCCCTTGGCCTAAAAACAAGGTGGAGACAGGAAGACATGATCCATCAAAGAGTGTGGAGAGAGAAAGAGAAAGTGGGACACAGAGACACAGAGAGAAACAGAGACAGATGGAGAGCAGAGAAAAAAAGACTGAGACTTGGGGAGAAGACAGGATGAATAGCAGGGTAATAGAGATGGAGGAAAGGAGAAGAGAAATGTGTATTTGGGGAATGTGGTTGAAAAATTGGTATCTGTGAGTTTACTGGGAACACATCTTTTCTTCCAAGTGACCTGACAGATCCAGAGCTGCTGCTGAGAATCCAGGGGCAGATTTGTGAGGAGGCACGGCCTGAGCGATTTCTCCTGCATGCAGAGCTGTCTCATCTATCTGAGCCATGAAAAACCATCTCACCATCTTTCTCATCCCCTAAATCAGAACCCCCAAAGTTCGGACTCAGTTCCTTCTGCCATCTGAGGAGCTGAGGACACACATTTGGTGACTTCTTACTTTTGGTTTTCCCTCTCCTCTAGGGCCATTCTGACAATGATCATCCAGAAGTTAATTGTTGGCAAAATCCTACAACCCAACTTCCTCAATAGGTAAAGTCTATGGCTGGAGAGCAGGGCTAGTGAGGTCAGGGGTCCTGGGACCTTCTACAACCAGTCATATGGGCTTATTCTAGTCTGCTCTATAGAACTATCACTATACAGTTCTGCAAAAGGGGCAGGATTTCCAGGGATCATTTCTCCTTGGGGCTGGTATAAGAGCAAAGGATTTAGAGTTCTAGGACCCTGGACAAGCCTCAAATACTGCAGGATTCAAGACCTGGGTGAAGCCACAGGGACATCTGTAGAAGACTCAACCATTTCTTAATGGCAGAGCCCAAAGCAGAAACATGTCCAAGGTCACAGCCCAAAGAGAAAACTGTCAGACAATCTTGCCACTCTCCCCCCCCCCCCGGGAAGATTCTAGACTCTGTTCAGTACCTCCTTCTTCTCCTCTCTGTCCCCAAGGCAAAGCCATAGGAAAAATTTGGTTGTGGTGGTGGGGAGGTCATATCTTCTATCCCTGGAGTCTTCCAACAAGTACTCAAGTTACATGCCAACCAGTTTCCTTATAGGCCACCCATGGGAGAATATGGCCCTCAAGGTCAAGAGAGCGGTGTCTCTCTGAGGCCCCTGAAGGGAAAGAGAACACTAACACTAACAAGGAGCCTAGATAGATACTGGTTAAGATTCACCTCTTTTAGAAAACCTTCTCAGGCTAATTCCACCTAACATTAGGCACTCAAATACCTTCACAGTCTTTAGAAACAAGTATTATTGGTAAGGCAGATTTCTTATGTTGTTCCCCTGTTTTTGTTACTTGGCCATTTTTTCTTAGGGTTTTTTTCTCTGAGGCAAGGACTGTATTTCCTTTCCCCTTCTCTCCACCTTCTCTGGCAGCCGCTGCTTTACCCCAACCTGCTCCCTGCCTCTCACCAGCCTGACCTTAGCTCTTTGATGGCACTACAGTCTCAGGATGGGATATTGACTACCTGATTCCCAGATCGTGTTAGTGATTTGTCTCCAAGTCAATTACAGTCCTTGGAAATCACCGACATCCTTAACTCTGTCCTTCTCTTTACCTTATTCCGTGAACATGCATTGGTCTTGCCCCCTCTCTGGGTCTCTGTTATCCTATCTATAAAATTTTTATAATTGTAGCCTCCCCTAGCTTGGTCAAAATCTGTTTGTGGAATCAACAGCTTGTGTTTTGTCCTGATTCGGTTGAAACCAAGAAGGATTTGGAAGGAATTATTTTAAAAGACAAATTTTTCTTCTCTATTGTGATTCTAGAGCTGGGTAGGGGGAGGGACGCTTATTTGCCAAGGAGTGGGGGGAAGGGGAAATGTGGACAGGGCCACGAGCAGCTAGGAGTGAGGGGTGGGGTTGGGGCAGAGTTGGAAGGACACTGGGAATAACATTTAGGTTTCTGACCTTGACCACCTGGCCAGGGCTACAATTTCCACGGCTTCTGACACTTGGGCTGCCACATCCCACACCAAAAAGACCCAAGCATCAGTTGGAGGCTTCCAGAACCTCTTCTTTTTATTTCTACCCCAAACCACATTTCCAGATGTCTCTGCAGCAAAGTGAAATTCCACACAAACAAGGCTTAGAGAAAAACAGAAAAACAGAAAATGAAACAGTTGGCAGTGAAAAGCAGAAAGAGAAGATGGAGCCCTTAGAGAAGGGAGTATCCCTAAGGAGGTGGGGACAAGGGGAGGAGAAGGGGAGGAGGAGAGGAGGAGGAAAGCGGGCCTGTCTCTTTAAGGGGGTTGGCTGTCAATCAGAAAGCCCTTTTCATTGCGGGAGAAGAGGACAAAGATACTCAGAGAGAAAAAGTAAAGGACCGAAGAAGGAGACTGGAGAGACCAGGATCCTTCCAGCTGAACAAAGTCAGCCGCAAAGCAGACTAGCCAGCCGGCTACAATTGGAGTCAGAGTTCCAAAGACATGGGTGAGTTTCAAAAACTTTATCATGGAAGATTCAAGCAGGCACAGAAATTTGCAAGAGAATTTCCAACTCTAGGGTCGGGGTTTCCAATGGCTTCAATGAGTTGTGTTTTGGCACTTGTTTTGTCTAATTCCTTAGCACTTGATTAGGTTAACTCCTTCTCTGCTGTAAGGAGAATGATGCTTTATTGCCAAAGAACTCTAGTAGCACGTGGAGAGTACCACAGGTCCTTGGAGAGAGTGCCCAGAGGGTTGGATATGGTCATGTGTCCTCCTACCCCCTCACTTCCCTCTACCTTCTCTTTCCCCCTGTTCTCAGGCCCTGGTAGTGCCTGGGTCAGCTGACATCCCTGGTTCTTCTGGAGACAAATAAGTGTGGGCTGGCCCTCAGATGTATAAAATAACTGCTTGCTTGATACAAAATTTGGACCCTGCTTGGCCCTCAGATGTATAAAATAACTGCTTGCTTGATACAAAATTTGGACCCTGCTTGGCATCCCCCAATTGGGGAATTGGGCAAGATGGAACTCAGGCTTGGCTATGGCTAAGAAGGCCAATCTCAGGTTCAGGAAATGAAAATAAAGGTCTCAATGGCTTTACCATGGGGAGTGGATATGGGTAGCATCTGTGTGTGTGCACATGCATGCACACACACAAATATGGGTGACCATATCCAGCAAACATCACAGACTGAGCCTTTCTGAGGGTGTGATTCAGACTCTAAATCCCTTCTATGACAAGGAAGCTGCTGGGACCCTAGAGCTCTTACTGACATGGTTGAGTACTGAAAGCTTCTCCAGGTTCTATGAACAAAGAGAGAAGCTATAAGGTCTGGTCTTTGGTAGTGTCTACTTAGAGCAAACTGTACAGAGCACAAGGGTCTTTGTCCACAGCGTTGTGTAGACATCACTCACATTTGGCAAAAGAAGAGTAGCAGCCTGAATGCATCCTAAATGAAATGAGAATCAATTTTCCTCTGTATTCACCATCAAATGTAGTACCTAGAAGACTCCAGCAACAATCCATGGGAAAAAGGTTTTAGATTATATTAAACTGGTGTCAGCCTTTAGGTTGTTTCATCCTGAGAGAGATCTTTGAAGCATGTACTCAGCGTGGATAACTGAGAGGGCAGGGCACTGGACTAGAGCCAACACAACCAGGTTCGAATCCCAGATCAGCCACTTAGGAGCTTCATGACCTTGGGTAGATCACTGTGAATTATCACTTCATCATCTGGAAAATGGGGATAACAATAACTGCTTTGTCTACTTTCAGGGTTGTGAAAATCAAGTAATAATGATGCGGATGTCCTTTGAAAATGGGCAAGCTCTATAACAATTATAAATAATGATCATACCAATTATTATGCAATAACACATGTATAACCTGACTCTTATTCTTTCCAAAGTGGTTTTGGGCTCTCTTTGTGCATACTTTGTGCACTTGGATAAGAATCATTTGACCAACTGAGTGTGGCCAGGTGAGAGGTGAATGTTAGGGGAACTCAGTTCCTACCCTCGGTAACATCAGGAACCCTATGTAACGTCAGGGCAGCTGATTGGGTAGGTTGTGAATTAAAAAACGGAGAGGGAGTAAAGAACAATACGGAATATTACTTCTTCAGGGGATGAAAGCCTTGAGGAAAAGGCAGGATAAATGAGGTGACTACAGGGACAGTTTTCTGTTATGGAGGCTGGATGATTTCCTCCAGGGGAATCTCCAGGGAATATTGCCACAGGTAAGGGCATAGTTGAGGTTGTGTATTGGATATCAGATCTTGGGGGTGGGCAATCCTTGGGCCAGATGCACATGAGAATTGTAGCCTTTGAGTTTTCAATTATTCAATAACAAAGTATCTCAAGTTTGTAAATAATAGACCATCTCTAACAAGGTGCCATACTGCTATTACTTCTGACATGGAGCGCGTTGCTGTTCAACAATTGTAGTACACAAATTATATCATGGAATCTGGGATTGGAAGGAACTTTGGAAGCTGCCTGAGCCAATCTCAAGGCAGGATTCCCTTCTACAACAGCTAATTAAATGTTCCTATGGCCTCTGTTTAATCACCCCCAGAAATGGAGAGCTCACTACCTCGACCATATGCAATCTTATAGGATGGGAAGCTGAGAGGAACACTGAATTCAGTGTTGTCTATATAAAAGGTTTATGGGGGAAATGATAGTTCATTAAACCTTGTCCTGACTTGGGGAGGGGATGTTCCAAATGAGTCTTTGGGATAACAATGGAATCGGAAAAGAGCTAAAGAGCAGTAGCTGATTATTCTCTGCTCAGTAACACAGTGCCATTACTGAACAGCAAAACGTTGGCTCCTGCAAGCCTGTTGTTTGAGAACAGTGGCTGTTACCCTGGTAACCAGACTATGATGCTTCCCTCCAAAGGTGGCTGTTTGCCGAGCAGTATAGTTTTGGCTGGTGCAGACTAAGTGAGGGTAGCCGAGGCAAGAAAGAAGTGTGGATGCAAAGCAAGGGTCCAGTTTTACAAAATTCCTGAAGACTAATTGAATCTCACTGGGATGGCAAGAATGCCACAAGAATGCCAAGAGCTAAAAAGAAACCAGATCCAAACCAGCATACTCACTTATTCTTCCGAGAGACTGTGACTAAAATGATCACGACAGCCTTCCCCACCCTATTCCTCACCTTGGCCCTGCAGAGCCAGAGGAGCTCTTGGAGAGCCAGGCAGACTAAAAGTCCTGCTCTGCTTGGAGGAGCTTTTGCCCTGGCTCTGTGCTATGAAAGCTGGAAGTTTACTCAAGAACCTGACAACTAGAACTATTCTCTCAAAGCTATGTGAGTAGTAATAAGGCCTAAGAACCCCTGGGAGATGGGTGGGAGGGGACATATAGTGTTTAAACCCATCAAGCACTGGTACCCAGCCAGTGGCATCTTTTTCTTTCTTTGCCTTCTTGTGTATTAACCTGAAGCCCTGAAAACCATCCCCAGGGTATAGTTCTTGTTCTGAAAGAAAGCAACTGTAGAAATGCCCTCCTTGCCTACAGAACTTCAGATCCCAAGAAGATCAGGTAAGGTCACATCAGCCTGGAAGTCAAACAGAGCAGGTTTCCCTTTCTTTCCCACTGTTAGGGCCTACCCAGTGCTAAACTTTCCTCAAAAACCCTACAAGTACTGATTGATTAATTCCTCCTTGGCTATTTAAAAATGGTCCTAAGGGTGATCTTGCAGCTCTGTACTTGCCTCTGAGCTCTCTGCTAGGCTCTGGAAAAGAATCAGTGACATCCCAAGGAAGGGAACAAGGCTCGCCAAATCAGCTTCACACTGCAACCAAGGAGAGAGGAAGAAATGGTGAGAGACTGACCAAAGAAATAAGGTATAGAAAATGTTGTCTCTTAGCTTATTGTCAGGTGCTTATTTTTTACCTCTGTGTAAGTGGGCAAGATGAAGACAATGTGTCAGGAATAGAGTTTAATAACCAAGCTTCTATTCCAACTTCCCAATGTTTGGTCATATATTGGTGTGTGTGTGTGTGTGTGTGTGTGTGTGTGTGTGTGTGTGTGTGTTTGGGAAGGAGTGGGGAGTATAGGAAACAAGTTGGCCCAAATGCTGTTGCTATAGTAATAATAATATCTGTCCAAAGAAGAGGTTGAGATTCCTTTTTATTTAACTTTATCCATATGACTTGACCATTCATCAGGCTTAGATTCCCATGTCCCAGTGGTTGCAGGGCCCCTTTCCACCACTTGAATGCAGTGTAAGTGCTGAGTTCACATAGGGAAGACAAGATTATAGGCAGGGCTTTGTCTGACCAGGATAAGGCCAGAAGCAAAAGTCTTTGTCTCTGGCACCTCCTGACGATTGTTGTTTTACTCCTAGAACACACCCACTGATCTCCATCCATCCCCAGTACCAGTCACGGTTGCTCTAGCATCTTGGCCCTGTCAACTGCTTTAGGCCCCAATCAAGGAAGCCTCTGTTTGTGGAGTGAGGTTAAGGGGTGGGTTCTGGGAGGAGGGTAAGACTGTAGTGCAGATTAGAGACTTAGGGAGATGGGGCCAGTTTTTCACTCAATGAGCCTGCCTGTTGTTTAGCTCTATTGTATAGGGTTCTTCTATCTCTCCCTTTGTCAGCTGGATTCAAGGGACAGGCTAGGAATTGTGCAAGGCACAATTGGTCTCTTTCTACCATCTCTTTCGATGAAAGCCCTTCCTCTCCTCCCTTTGATGAGTTCCCAGATTCACACTGAATTTCCATCATGGAGCTGGTCCTTGAGGCGTGCCCAGGGCATGGGAAAGGAGGGAGGGCTTGGGAGCTCTTGGCTCCTGCTTAAAGAGACAGCAAGCACCAGGATCAACACAGTCCCTTGGATGGACATGGATCTGGATAAGATTAACAATGGTCCTGTTGATCTTTGTCAGATTCCTGTGAAGACTATTGGTCAGAAGGGTTTGAAGTTCTATCACAGATTGATTAGACTCATTTTGGAAGTTTGCAGATAAATCTAGCCAACACCTGAGTATTTCCCCTTTGCTTACATTTTGCCCACAGGACTTGGTCATATACATTTTAACACTAAGTTATAGGTAGCTTTGGTCTTTGATTCACAGACACAGGTTTGTTCTCCCCAGCAAGACTGAAAGGTCAGTGAAGAAAGGGACTGGCCTTTATAATTCACTTTTGTTTCTCATAGTGCCCAGATTACTTCAAATATGCTTAATAATTGTACTGAATCCACAACAAAAGAAATGAAAGAAAAACACTGGGAAGGGTCATTATTTTTCTCTATGACCTCTCATCGAAGTCAGGCAGTTTAATCCAATGGAGTTGCATTGGGTAATATTATTATTGTTGTAGTTCTTTTATGCCACCTCTACCATGTGACAATCTGTACTTAGCCTGGAAATGTGAGCATGACTCTTGGGAAAGCCAAAGAACTCCAGAATCCCTCACAGCCTCCCTGAATCAAACCAATACCATTTCAACCATGAAGGGTGCTGAAATGGAGAGCTTACGGCTTTAGGCTATTGTTCACACATTCCCAAGGACATTTCTTGGGCTGTGAAAAATTGAAGTGAACCCAATGGACCTTTCTCAGAACGTTTTGATTGTCAACTACTTGGATGAAGACACACTTTTTTTTTGCGTGTTCTGAGTTTTTCCCAGTTGAAATCCAAAAGTTGATTTTTTGCTTGGCCAGACTGACTGAGATTTTTCATTTTTGCTGAACTTAGATGTCCCCAGAACCAACCTCATCCGTGAAGAGGTGGACATGTAATGTGTGTGTTGATATCATTGAACTATGTAGAGCTCCAGAGTGATTTATCTGGGGCCATTTATTTCCAACTCCATGTTAAAGACTCATTAAAAACTATGTCTTCCTTGTCCCTTGCTTTGAGTGGCAGTGCAGTGGAAAAGGGGTACCAAGTTATTTGAAGTCTAAGAAAATAGAGGAAAAATGTATGTAAAAAGAAAGTATATCAGTGGATGATCCAGAGTGGCTCCCAAGGCTTAGCCCTTTATCACCTAGTAAGGACACTACAAATGACACTCTATGGTTATTTGGATGATGATCAAGGGATCAGATACATTAAGGAGAATTTTTCCTTATCTTTATAACCGTGGAGGGGACATTGGCTAAAACTTAGAGTGGAATTCCCTGTTTGGCTGGCAAAAGTTCAAGTTCCTTCATCCCTGATCGCACCTGAACCATTTAGCTCTTCCCAGGGTGAAAAAGCTGGGGTGAGTGAGTGGCACAGGACGGTCACTTGCTAGGGTGGATGGCTGTCCTTACTCTGGGCCAAATAAACAGTTCTGCCATTGTTCCCTGGGTCTGACCCCCTCCCCACCCCCAGGCCTGCAGGCCCCTGCAGAATACCAATGAGGCTCCTGGGATCTCAGGGAAAAACAAGGCTTCTTTGTCCAGGGGAGCTATGGAGGGCTCTGTCCAAGCCCTGACCCTGTGCTGGGGAGAGAGGGAACAGAGAGGTCACTGACCTTCTCCTCCCCCCACCCTCAGGCTTCAGAGACCTTCTTTACTAGAAGAGTCTAAGAGTTTGGGGGTGGGGAAGAGTTGGATAGACAGAGTAGGAAAATAGCAGCACTGTTTATTTCCAAGCTCTTTTTCTTAACTTACAGGATGCATCTAGTATCTTAACCTGTTGAGAAAGAAGATCAATTTCTGGAATATTCCCTGAGAACAATGATCAATTTCAACTGCTGTGTTTTTCTTTCTGGTATATACATGTGTGCATGTGCACATTTGCATGCACGCATGTGTGCACATGCATATGCGTGTGCACACATACGCGTACACGACACACACACACACCATGGCCCAGCTCTGATGAAGCACTGTTACCAAGCACTATTGCAAAGTTCATACTAAGTAAACTCTGCCTCCACCACAGCAGCACAGCTACAAATTGATTGCTTCTCATAGAGGCCAAATTTTCTTTTTTTTTTTTAAGATTTATTTATTTATTTATTTATTTATTTATTTATTTATTTATTTGACAGAGAGAGAGAGACAGCCAGCGAGAGAGGGAACACAAGCAGGGGGAGTGGGAGAGGAAGAAGCAGGCTCATAGCAGAGGAGCCTGATGTGGGGCTCGATCCCATAACGCCGGGATCATGCCCTGAGCTGAAGGCAGACGCTTAACGACTGCGCCACCCAGGCACCCCAAAATTTTCTGGCAGCAGTTCTTCAGTTCTTGGAAAAGGATGAAAATTCAGTTCTCCTGCAAATATTAGCTACTTATTCTGCTTGCCTTGGGCTTCTGAGCCTCATCTCTAGTGTCATATACCAGAATCTTTGAGGAAGAGGCTCTTTGAGGACCAAGGAAGGGCATGTCATTTTAGGGGATGATGGGTAATAGAACTCACTCATTCTGTGGCTTTGAGAACAGAAACAAATGCTTCTACCTCAACTTTCTCCTCATAGAGATAATCTGGTCCTTCAAAATCTGTTCACATTGCATCAGCCATGCAAATCAACAGATATTTAAGCACACCGGGCTAAAAAGAAGCTGTACTAGTATTAAGAGGGTCGGGCAAAGGACTCCCCTAGTCCTTGCTACCATGGCATAGACAAGTGAGCTTTGGATAAAAATGCAAACCTAGAAATTAGTACAATTTGCTTTCTTTTTTAAGGAGTGCCGACATGCTTTTCCAAAAGCAGCTTCTCAGCACATCAGCTGTATATGTGTATATAATTCATATATACATAAAATACAGAAAAAATACTTCTTATATCATATCTCTGTATATTATATGATGTATGAACAGATGTATAAAATCAGTAGCATGCGCATGCATGCACGCACACACACACACACACGCATATGCATATATATTTGGGATCTGGCCAAGTGGCCCAAGGGAGTCACCGTTTCCTCATCTACTAAGCCATCTATTTGACATTTGTTGAGTTTTGCTCCATGTGGCACTTACAGCATGGGGCTAGTACTTGAGGCACAGCTGTTCTTAGAGCCTATGACTTCTTGTGTGCCTTTCCTGTTTCTCAGCAACACTGGCATGGGGCCTGGGGTGACAGGTCTCGGTATCTCAGGAACTCTTAGCACTCTGAGACACCTGTGTTCCCAGGCTTTGGTGTGTTTTCGTCATGCCAGAAAGATGTTTCATGCTTTGATGACTTTGTATAGAGTCTTTTTTGTAGCTGTTTTGACAGAACTCCAGTGTAAGCCTGAGGGTGCAGACATTGGCCCAGCTGCAATATAGGGGGACAAATCAGCCATGCAAAATGTTCAAAAATCATTAAGCTTGCATTTTTATTACCGTGAATAATAGTCACCCTCCCATTACCATCTCCTGCTCTCTGCCAGTTTCCTCCTTCCCTTTGGACTGCTCTCCACATGATATTCTAGATGAGAAAGAAGCAAGCATTCCATGCGACAAATACACAATGTTAAGGAATATCCAGGAGCAGGTGATTTCCAAAGTTCCCCCACTTGGAACTCTCTCTAAGGCTCAAATCCTGTCTGACAATACCAACATCTCTGGCCTGCACCCATCCCTTTGTGGAACTCTTGTTGCATTTCCCTTCTGTAACCACTTACTTGGCTGCCTGAAATTGTTAGTGGAATATATTAGGTCTACCTAGCTCATTCTTCCTCAGTAAACAAAAGACTCCCATATGGCAAAGTCTATGTCTTTTATGTTTTCACATCCCACATAACACCTGGCACAATGCTGGGCATATAGTAAGTACTAAGAGTTGGTAAATGACTGAAACAAACAAATAAGAATGATAAGAAAGGAGAGTATGATCGCATAATCTCCCTAGCTTGCTACTTTGATGATGGATTATTTTTAAAAAACCCATACATTCCGGGAATTAAAAGTAAGGACTTATTTTTAAGAATGGAACAAAGTAATGTTTTTGGGTCAATCTCACATTCCAGAAGCCTGAAGTTGGAGAATCTCCTGCTTTTGGACTCTGGGGTGACTACTCCATCTGTGCATGTGAGCACAGGGCTTGACTGGTCGGCCAGAGGGGCATGGGTGGCACGAGCTACTTATGAAACATCCCTGACTTTTCCCCTCCTTCCTCCCCAGGCTTGTTAGAGTGCTGTGCAAGATGTCTCGTAGGGGCCCCCTTTGCTTCCCTGGTGGCCACTGGATTATGTTTCTTCGGGGTGGCACTGTTCTGTGGCTGTGGACATGAAGCACTCACTGGCACAGAAAAGCTAATTGAGACCTATTTCTCCAAAAACTACCAGGACTATGAGTATCTCATCAATGTGTAAGTACCTGTTATCCTACACAAAGCCCTCCCTTTTCCCCTCTCTCCCAGGAGACATACGGAACTCATTAGTACGTTAGTGATTAGTAGGGGGTTAGCGTGGAGCCAGACAGGATTCCTGAGTCTTCCCTCTATTTGCAGATTTCACCTATGCCCCATCGAGGGTCCTAAATGAGAGGGAAGTGCCAAATTCAGAAAGGGGAGTTCTGTCTGCCTGCCAGCCCACTTCTCACTGCCCACCCCCCACTGCACTTGCTTTGTCCCACATGTTCTAACTTCTGACCATAGGTTAACATTGACTGAGTTGGAGCCTCTGCAGTGATAGGTATGGAGAACTCAGGGAAGGCACAATGACTGGGGAGATGGGGGCCACTGCTCTTGCTCTGACATACCATTTGAGTCTGCTCAGGCTCTGTACTAAGACTTTCCTGTTCCTAGCATGTTAGGCCCCTATTCCTTCATCCCTCTTCCTCCCGGTCTAGCTCCTCTCTGCTTTCTCCTCTGAGGGAACATCTCCAAAGGGTCTGGCCAAGGAGAATAGAACTCTAGTTCTTCAGGTCACAGGGTAAGCAAGGGGTGGAGGAACCCAGTGATTCCTCTAAAGAATCCCTAGCCTTGTTTAGGTGCTCACTCAAGTGTCCACCTTACTTATACAGGAAGGGAACTGGGTCCTCAGTTAACAAGAGTTCCTGATATCTTCTGTTTATCTGTTAATGCAGGATCCATGCCTTCCAGTATGTCATCTATGGAACTGCCTCTTTCTTCTTCCTTTATGGGGCCCTCCTGCTGGCTGAGGGCTTCTACACCACCGGTGCAGTCAGGCAGATCTTTGGCGACTACAAGACCACCATCTGCGGCAAGGGCCTGAGCGCAACGGTAACAGGGGGCCAGAAGGGGAGGGGTTCCAGAGGCCAACATCAAGCTCATTCTTTGGAGCGGGTGTGTCATTGTTTGGGAAAATGGCTAGGACATCCCGACAAGGTGATCATCCTCAGGATTTTGTGGCAATAACAAGGGGTGGGGGACAATTGGGCGTGAGTCTGTGGCCTCATCCCCACCCAAGGCTGGGTCCTCTCTAGGGGCCTGGCTTTTGAGTGAGGAAGTGATGGCTACAGCCGAACGAGAAGGTCAGGAAGAACGTGGTGCCCAGCTGGCTTAGCCTCACTTTTTAAAAGTTCCCTAGAAAATTTCATCTCAAAAAAAAAAAAAAAAATAAATAAAAGCATGAGTTTTGTGGATACTTCATAAAATCAGACCATTTCTAAGCCATCTGTTGACATTCCTTTACTCTCCTCTTAGCAGGGACCACAACAAAATTAGATTTGACCACCTAAGAGCCTAAATGCTACTCATGGGATTGAGAGGCAGGCACCTGATCTGAGAGGAGGGTGGATCGTGGAAATTAAATAATTCCACTCCAAGGTGGAATTCACAATGTTCTGGGATTCTACACTGTTCGAGGTCCCAGAGGAAACTAGCATGGATCTACATATTTAATGTTTCATCTTTGAGGGTTATCCATGTTTCTAGTAAGGCACACATTGGTTTTCAGTCTCTAGAGTCAAGATCTTTGGGGGCCTGAATATCTGTGGGTTATGGTGATATCTTTTGTGGCCAGCAGTTGGCTTAGAAAGGTTTTTGGATCTGAAGTTTAAACCTCCCATTGGCTTTGCTCAATGACTAGGGATGAAAAGTCCTATGACAAGGAACATTTTCTAAGCTCAGCCTAAGGTGAGAAATGGCACGACTTTCTTCCAAGATCTGTTTTGATTTCTTTACACCTTATCTGCCCAAAAAATCTCCTGAAGCCTCTCTAACCCAGGGATCCTCCTCACTCCAACCCCTACCCTTTCCCCCCACCCTCCATCACACTTGGGGCCAGTTCTCTAGTAGATACTGCCAGTGACATTTGGCACAGGTGCCCTGCTTACTAATTTCATTTGGCGGAGATACCTGGACTCTGGTTTCCTACCTGGCACATGCCACTCCAGGATCTCCCAGTTTGTGTTTCAATGTCTGCAGGCCGATGCTGATTTCTAACCACCCCATGTCAATTGTTTTAGTTTGTGGGCATCACCTATGCCCTGACCGTTGTGTGGCTCCTGGTGTTTGCCTGCTCTGCTGTGCCTGTGTACATTTACTTCAACACCTGGACCACCTGCCAGTCTATTGCCTTCCCCAGCAAGACTTCTGCCAGTATAGGCAGTCTCTGTGCTGATGCCAGAATGTATGGTGAGTTAGGGTGTTGGTGCCTTGGCTCCCCAACCCCTATGAAAGCACTATATATTTGGTTCTTTACTTGGGATGACAAGGGTGGTGATTATAGAGAAAAATATTATGGATGCCTGGATCTTAGTTTGTTATTTCCTCCCCACTGAAATTGGAGAGATTTCTTCCCTTGGAAGGGAACTTCTCTTAGAAGTGGTAGGAGTTTTCTTGGCTGTTCACCCTGCTCTAGCCTAGTTGAGAAGCAGTACATTTCAATAACAAACACAAGATTACACAACTGTTCAGTACCACCTTCTATTTTTTTTTTTTTTGGCAAATCTTTACAAAAGAGGATCCTGATTGTTAGTGGAATTCAACTTTTCAGCCAGGATGAGTAAAGATATAAGAAGGGCTCTGAAAGAAAATCTCCATGGAGCCCCACAACTCCATGAAGCTCACACCCTGGTTGACTTGTGTGTCTTACTCAGGTGTTCTCCCATGGAATGCTTTCCCTGGCAAGGTGTGTGGCTCCAACCTTCTGTCCATCTGCAAAACAGCTGAGGTGAGTGGGCCATTTGAGTTCTTTTACAATGGAGTGGCTAGGACCATACAAATTTCTACCCATGGCCTTCAATTTTAAAAGCCACAGGTTTTTTGTTTTTGTTTTTTTGCTGGATTTTGAGCATAGATGCTAAAACATCTATTTTCCCTATAGCTGTATAGAAAGCCTTCCATTCCACGACTTCCTTTCTTAAAGGACAAATTTGTAGTTTTAGGTAAAGATAGAGATTAATGACAAAATCCCCCAAATGAAAAAAATTTATCCTTTTAGTTAAAAACCTTATGAAGAAAATGATTTATGCAGAGAGACACACTCCTCAGTTTTATAAAAACACTTTCAGTTTGGAACCCCTCCATCTCTAATGAGAAGTAAAAACAAAAAGTACATTTAAAAGAGGAAAACACTGTATTGGCAATGGGTATCATCTACAAATGAGGCCGGGGAATAAAACCAAGTCCTGAGGAAGACGGCAGTAACTTTAAATGTTTAAAACCTTAAACAGTGACTTTAAAATTTGGGATCCTGGCTACAACTGTAGGGATACTGTTGATTAAAATATTTTATGAGTGTTTTATGAGTATTCTGTGTTCTGAGTGCTATGGGGTTAGGTGCTGTGATGTACATTAAAAAGCAGGAGGCCTACACTCAGGGAAGTGGCAGTTTAGTTATAGATGCAGAATTAACACACAGGAAGATATCAATGCATTCGGAAAGCTGCATGCACGATCTACAGCAGAGCATAGTTTTGCAGGTGCAAGAAACTCTTCTCCCTTTTGCCTTTTCTTGCAGTTCCAAATGACCTTCCACCTGTTTATTGCTGCCTTTGTGGGGGCTGCAGCCACACTGGTTTCCCTGGTGAGTTGTCTGAATGTGATCTTGGCAAATAAGTGGTCTTGGGATAGCCTGGGTACAGCTATGCTGAAAGGCAGAAAGATAGATTGCTAACCTTGCGACGCTGGAGAGAAGTGCCTGGGAAGAGACAACAAAGTGTAGACTGCAAACTTCTACTTTGGGTTGGCAAGGTAGAAAAACTTCCGAAATTAGACAGGAACAGGAAAAGTGGTATGAGGAAAGAGAAGGTAAGAGATTAATGATCAGACATGATAATATTTAGCGTTTACAGAGCATGTAATATAGCCAAGGGGTTTGCAGTCAGAAATTGCAGTTAATTCTCAACACGTGCTGGTCAGATGAGTGACAAGAACAAGGAAACATTACTAAACATGATTTTCCAAAGCCTGGAATTCTATATTCTGTCAATACGAATCCACCTTGGGCACTCTCCAAGAGATTTACTTCTCCTGAAAACACGGAGAGGACCGTCTAACATTATTGGAACTGTTATGACTATGATGTGATTCTACGCCCCAGGTCCTGCTGACGGCGTTACAGTGCAGTGTCAGTGGGGTGCATTCATTGTTCAGATTAAAAACCTAGGGCACTGAAGGGTGAAGGAATTTACCTGTAGTCATTAAATAAGTAGTGATAAGAATAAGCTCGCAGAACGCCTGGCCGCTACTGCTGAGGCTTTTATACAAACTGGAGTTGTTCCTCATTCTGGAAAATAAATTGATGCATGAAGCAGGCAGGGCTGTTCTGCCCATTGCGGTTGTGTGTCTGCAGCAAGCAGCCTGTGACTCCAGGTCACTCAGACACATGGATGGGATGATGGCAGA
Source organism: Ursus americanus (assembly GCF_024610735.1). NCBI lineage: Eukaryota > Metazoa > Chordata > Mammalia > Carnivora > Ursidae > Ursus > Ursus americanus. The sequence goes on along the minus strand of NC_142164.1, from coordinate 42,666,461 downwards.
GCCCAGTGCATGCACTGTGCACTTTCCTGAGGAAAACCCAGTGCCAGGGCGCTTAGCATAGGAGTGGAATAAATCCTTGTCGAACTGGCCTGAGCCATTAGAAGGAAATGTGTCAGCGAGGACTTCTAGTCAAGTACATAGGGTGAAAGCCTGGGACATGCTGCTTTTTGCAGATCAGGGGTTTTTCCTTTATTTACCTGATTTTATTTCTACCCTTCCTCATTCACAAAAGCTTTGGAGGAGGGAGAGCTTCCTTTTCAATTCTCACTCGTATTTTCTCTTCTGTTCCTACAGCTCACCTTCATGATTGCTGCCACTTACAACTTTGCCGTCCTTAAACTCATGGGCCGAGGCACCAAGTTCTGATGTCCTGTAGAAATTTCCCTTTCTCTAATAGCGAGGCTCTAACCACACAGCCTACAATGCTGCGTCTCCCGTGTTAACTCTTTGCCTTTGCCACTGACTGGCCCTCTTCTTACTTGGCGAGTGTAACAAGAAAGGAGAGTCTTGTGGTGATTAATGTCTCTCTGTGGACTCTCCCCTCTTATGTACCTCTTTTAGTCATTTTGCTTCACAGCTGGTTCCTGCTAGAAATGGGAAATGCTTCAGATGGTGACTCCCCAACTGCAAGTCACAATGGAATGGAGGCTCTAATTCAATTTTCAAGCATCTCCTGAGGACCAGGAAGTGTTTTCTCCTCAAAGGGCACTTCCACTGATGGAAACAAAGTGGAAAGAAAGATGCTCAGGTAGAGAGAAGGGATATACCCGGCCCCCTTGATATCTATTGGGGCCAAATATATTCTCCTTGGTGTACAAAACAGAGAACCCACTCCTATCTCCCTCTTACCACTGAAGATAGAAGAAAAAAAAAGAATACCAAAAAAACCAATAAGAGCATTTACCCAAATCTACCTACTGCAGCTGGGAGAAGGGGGTCAAAGCAAGGATCTTTCACCCATAGAAAGAGAGCACTGACCCTGATGGCGATGGACTATTTAAGCCCTAACTCAGCCAATCTTACTTATAGCATAAGGGAGCGTAGTGTCTGTGTAGACCAAGTGGGCACCTGGCCTTACACCTTATTAGGGAAGAGAAGCAGGGCATTGTCAGCATCTTCTCACTCCCTTCTCCTTGATAACAGCTACCATGACAACCCTGTGGTTTCCAAGGAGCTGAGAACAGAGAGAAACTAGCTCATATGAAAAAAAAAAAAAAAAGACTGGCCTAAGGAGCAGCAGTTGTTAGTGGCTAATGGTGTAAACTGAGCCAGCCCTCTGGTAGACACAGGATAGATAACTCTTTGGATAGCGCGTCTTTTTTCTGTTAATTAGTTGTATACTCTGGCCTCTGTCATATCTTCACAATGGTGCTCTTTTCATGGGGTATTATCCATTCAGTCACAGAAGATGATTTGAAGATCTTGATTTGTTTCAGAATGACGCATATTTCACATTTGCCGGTTTGTTTATCCCTTGTTTGGGGTTGTGCCAGAAAGGTTTAGAGAACGATTCTGTGATTATGATTCTTTAGCAAATGGACATTGAACGTTAAACATTGCAAATAATAGTTAAAGTTGGCTAGTTCCAGACTCCCACTAGATTTTTTCCAAATTATTCTGCTCTTTGCAGAAATGGATTTGGTGAATTTGAACCTCAATTTGAATAACCTATTTGATTGTTCTCTTTAAGCCAGTGGGGGATGATTTGATTTAGCAGTGTTAACTCGCTGTGTTAAAGAGTCAGTTTTAACATACAGGTTATTCTCTCCTACTACAGGTCACATAATAGAATGCCCCGGCCATCAGCTACTCAGTTGGTAGGCTTCCATGGAAACAGAAAGGTGGAAAGAGTTGGAAACCTGAATAACTCCCAGGTTTCAGGCTTCTCTTTCTGTGTTTGTTAACTTTGAGTTAAAAAAGAAAAGGCTGATTGGTCTTTATGGAAAGAAAGATGCTATGGATATGACTGTAGGTGGCAATTTGTTGTAAAGAGTTGTTTTGTTTTGTTTTGTTTTGTTTTCCCCCCAAAGTGGTTTCAGCAATGTTTAAGGAGATGTAAGATGTTTGCAAAAAGATATTTAATATTTGTTTTCAGACCAGTATACAAGATAAGCTTCCAGGCTGCATAGAGGGAGGAGATGGAAAAGGTTCTGTAAGAAACCAATCAAGATCAAGGAAAGTGAAGTAATCCATATCTTGTGTTTTGTTTTGATTTAATAACATAACAAATAACCAACCCTTCCCTGAAAACCTCCCAGGCATACGTACACACATATACACACACAAAGAGAGTTAACTGAAAGTGTTTCCTTCATTTCTGATACAGAATTTCAATTTTAACACACATAAAGGATAAACTTTTAGGAACTTATCTTACAAAGTGAATTTTATAAAATTAAAGAAAAATAAAATTAAGAATGTTCTCAATCAAACATTGTGTCCTTTGAGTGAATTGTTTTGTGTAACCCCACAATAGAAGCGAATAATTAGACCTTTATTGTGCTTTGTTCAGGGAGCTTATTTATTTTTCAGGTCATCCAAGTCATTCTCACAACAATTCTCTGACATAAAAAATAGATAAATCACTTCTATTTTTATAGCTTAGGAGACTAAGAAACAGTCAAAGTAAATTACCCAAAGAAACCCAATAAGCACATACCTGAGCTTGGACTAGAACTCAGGTGGGGGTTTTTGTTTGTTTATTTTTGTTTTTGTTTTTTTGTAGAACTCAGGTCTTAATACCTGAGAACTTCTAGTCAAGTATATACAGCGAAAGCCTATATACCTGGACATGCCTGTTTTAGAGTTTCTTTTCTGTTAGAAGTTGGGTTTCAGAGTGTTCTGCTCATTCAGACTCAAATACGGTTACTTCTTTAATGTGGTAATGGTGCCCCAGCCCTGGTGTGTTGAGGATTAAGTGATTGCTACCTTCGCTTTCAATCGTTTGCATATTGCAATAACGAGCCCTCGGGCTTCATACGTGAATGATGCTTAGTTTTATCTGAAAGGTTCTGGATGAAAGGTTTAAGGTAGGGACAGAGAAGCTATGGTAAGGACAATGTAAATGTAAACAGTCTGTGGCAGGGCACTATTAGAGTAAATTAGTGACACCTGATACCTTGGATGGCCCGCCCCCTAACCCATTTGGGACACACCATTTAATCCCTTTTACAACCCTAGGCTAGAATATGACACTCTTGGACAGCACTCTACTGACCAGCCCAAAGAAAGCTGCCTTAAAATCAGGAGTAGATTTATTGTCCCATAGTTGCAGCTGGCAAGAAGCATGATTGCAGAGAAATGAGACTTTAGCTGGGGGCAGCAAGTAGTTCGTCAGTTAAGGAGCTCCGCTGAAAAGCTGTTTCAAGTTAATCTCCTGATTTCTGCTTCACCACAATTAATATTCTGCAAACAAGTCTGGTTGCATGACTTTAAGACAAAAAGCATAGAAAGGTGACAAGGACTTATTTTTAGACACCGACAAACAAGGACACAGCAACATATTTTGGAGCGTTGATTCGGGGTGCTATAGAGTGAATGTATTTTTGCCTCAGAGCAGCAGAAAGCCAGTTCCCAAGAAAGCCGTGTTCTCCATCTGCCCTTATTTGGCTCTGCCCTCTGGGACTGATCTATAGATGGAGTTTCCAGGCTCTCAGAAGCTGAGCATCTCCAGTCTATCAATTGAGCCCATTGTTCTTAGCTCTCCCACACACCATAAACCTCCTTTCTCTGAACTGAAAGAGCTCTCTTTGTGCTTAGATCAGCCAAAGATCAAGATGCAGCAGTATAAACAAGAAACATTTTCTTACAGCGTCAGTTGTATTGCTTTTCCTATCTTCAGGGTCAGTGCTGGGCGCAGTTATGCAGGGTGTGGATGCTGCAGCTTTGGCCAGAGCAACATTTGTTCATTCATTAATTCATTCTGCAAACATTAATTGAACACCTACTAAGTTTTGTGCGAAACCCTGGGAATTTTTTTTAAAGATTTTATTTATTTGTCAGAGAGAGAGAGCACATGCAGGGGGAGTGGCAGGCAGAGGGAGAAGCAGACTCCTCGCTGAGCAGGGAGCCCAATGCAGGGCTCCATCCCAGGACCCTGGGATCATGACCTGAGCCGAAGGCAGACACTTAACCGACTGAGCCACCCAGGCGTCCCAACCCTGGGAATTTCATGTTTGGGGGTGGTGTGGGTAGAAAGGTGACAAAGATATGATCTTGCATTCAAGGATCTCATTCAGCCTCAACCACAGAAGAGAGGTCTTCCAGGGTGAAGCAGAGGGGAGGCAGGGAGCATGCAAGAGGCAGTCTGACCGGCTGACTGCAATGGGCATCTGAATTCTCCCCTCAGTATGTGGGAGAGGTGGTGGTTAAGGGCCATGACTTCATTTGGCTCTGGTCTTCTAGGGCCCTGATAAAAACAAAACTTCAATTTAGAGTCCTAACAACTTTGTGACTGGCTCTCTCCGTGTCACCCTGCTTCTGACCTTACATGTGACAGTATTTATGCATGCACTGTCACAATGCATGTGCATGCTTCCACCCACTCAGTCATCTGGGAAGTCAGAGGGCACATGGATCTGGATTTATATAAACACGGGCTATTCAGCATGGCTTTTCCTTTTCATCCAGGCCAAGTCTGAGAAGCCATGGAAGAGTGGTATAAGGTACAAGGCACTTCTTTCTGAATTTCCTTATCATGAGCACAGATAATGTGTCTATTTTGACATTAACAGCTTGATGAAAGTTCAGTAACAAATGGAAGAAATATTCATTATTACATTAAAAATTAATACTTGGCCTTTTCCTACATCAATAAGCAGGTGAGGAATTCAAGTCAGTATCTATAAGCTGGGAAAATTTTCCTTGTTCCCTTTGAAACAAGCAACCATGCTCTTCATAATTGTTGTTGTCCTCCAAAGTTTGGTGTCTGCATGTTCCTGCTCTGGTACTCCTTGAATCGATCTGCTTTATTTCAAAGGAAAGAAAAATAAGATAAAGAACTGAGTGTTTTCCAGATTATGACATAACCAAAAAAAAAAATACAACATTAACAGTTTATCCAAACCCTCAACAAATATCTATTTAACAAATTCTCTGTGCCAAGTATTCTGCTAGGTGCTGGTAACCAAAAAAAAAAAAAAAACAAAAAAAAAACATTAACATTTTATACAAATCTTCAACAAATATCTATTTAACAAATTCTCTGTGCCAAGTATTCTGCTAGGAGCTGGCAATACAGCAGTGAATAAAACGGGTAGTCTTTGCCCACATAGAACTCAACTTAAAGACAAGAGGGTTAGAGAGGGAAATAGGATTTGTGGTAAAGAATGAGAGTAACATCCTTTGACAGAAGAGGTGGAAAAGATATGAATCAGGGAGAAACTTGTACAGTCCCCTTAAAACAAAGGGCCAAGTAAAAGGTGTAGGCATGCAAGTCTGTATCTAGAGAAAGAGGGCTGACACACTACGCTATTTAAGGTCGAAAAATGTTAAATGGGGGGCGCCTGGGTGGCACAGCAGTTAAGCGTCTGCCTTCGGCTCAGGGCGTGATCCCGGCGTTATGGGATCGAGCCCCACATCGGGCTCCTCCGCTATGAGCCTGCTTCTTCCTCTCCCACTCCCCCTGTTTGTGTTCCCTCTCTCGCTGGCTGTCTCTATCTCTGTCAAATAAATAAATAAAATCCTAAAAAAAAAAGGAAAAATGTTAAATGGTGTTGTACTATTTCGCTCACCAACATGGACAGTAAGCCAGTTGGGGATCTAAAGAACTAGCTTCAGGGATACTCCATGTGTTACGTCAAACTCTACATTTCAAACATGAAAAGGGAAAACCACAGGATTCTGAGGGTTACAATATTAAAACCAAACAAACCAGCTGAAACTTGAAAATTTGTAGATGGCTCTAATTCTATTTGATGACTTGAGATCACATGTAGAGTGGCTTAGAAAAAAAAGGGGGGGAGTATGGCTCTTGCAATCAAAGCTCCCCTCCATGACCTCAAATGTACCAGAAATGAATTTGTCAAAATCTCATTTGATTTAAAATCTTAAATCAGCCCTCATTTACAAAAAAGAAATGTGAATGGAAACATCAGCATTTTCCTATATGCAGATGATATTATTATCACAAGCTAGGAGTGGATTTAGTAAACAAATGGCTCAGCTAATGATTGCTGATAAGAAAGCTTCCATACCAATTTTCCTAAAATCAGATTTACCATTTTCAGTACATGTTTCCAACTTCTGAATAGTGTAAATAATTCCAGAGAGCAAGTACCCCAGGTTATATTCTGCAACTATTCTATCTGGGCGGACACACAAGTAAATTACATTTCTCAAAGCCAGGTGTTTATTGAGTTTGTGTGTGTGTTGCTGTTGTTTGTTTGTTTGTTTTTAGTAGCTGAGGTTGTTACAGCCACTTTAAAAATATTTCCAGGTTATTTTTTTTTAATTTTTAAAAATTAAATTAGATTAAATAATTTTTTTTAATTTGGGGGTTTGATTGCTTATTTGTCTCCGTGATAAAGAAGAGCCAGAATAACTGAAAAAAATCTTGGCCCAGTCCACAAGCAGCCATCCCTCCAACAGTAATAGTGACACTTTATTGACCTCTCCACAAAGTACAGTGCTTTAGACATCTTACCTCACCGAATCCTTCTATCAGTCCTCTGAGGCTGAGGCCGCCATCATCCCTCAGCTCCAGGCTGGAGCACGTGCCATTATTGGTCACATCGGTTTGAATCTGAGGATGTCAGTCGTATCCCACTTCAACTGACTACTAAAGCTGCAGAGATGAGCTGCATGCGGGGCTTTGTCAGGGAGGAGAAGCTCAGTCGTTGCAGCTCAGTCCGTACCCGAAACTCCACTGAGAGAAGCAGTAGTTCCAGAGGATAACCTGAAGGGAGTATAGTCTACTCCTTACCTAATCATCTCCAAACATTGATTGTGCAACCCTATGGTAAAACACGTGGGAAACCACACTTCTCTCCGCCCTGCCCCATGACCTTGCTTCTCAGAGTGTGGTCTGAGGACAAGTGGCATCAAGATCACCTGAGAGCTCCTTAGAAATGGATAATCCCAGGCCCTGCCCTAGAATTACTGAATCAGACATTGCACTTTAATAAGATTCCAGGATGATGTGTGTACACATTAAAATTTGAGATGTTTTGGGGGTGCCTGGGTGCCTCAGTCAGTTAAGTGTCTGCTTTCAGCTCAGGTCATGATCCCAGCGTCCTAGGATTGAGTCCTGCATCTGGCTCCCTGCTGGGAGGGGAGTCTGCTTCTCCCTCTCCCCGCCCCTTGCTCATGCTTTCTCTTGTTATCTCTCTCTCTGAAATAAATAAATAAATCGAATCTTTAAAAAAATTTTGAGATGGTTTGTATGTAATTACATAAAAATGCATTAAGATGTATAATACACTCACGTTAAAAAATTAATGTTACATTCATAATATGTGCAGTATAAAGCATGCAGAACAGAACTTTTAAAAATATGAGATGAGATAAACATGAATAATATTTTAAAATAAATGTTCTTTTACTTGATTATATATGAATTTCTCTTATTTGAAACATATTGTGATAAATATTTTAGTGAGAACAATGTGACAGACTATGCCTCATTAATTTTGAAATAATGGTTTAACATTTTGGAATACCAAGTTCATTTTAAATTAATGCCTGTCTCCAATGGATGTCATAGCTGCAAACGGTACTTCACAAAGATTCATAGATCTAAATGGCTGCAATATGACATTAGCTGTGCTCAGTAAAGCACATTACTAACTTTTCAGTCTCACTCTGCAGTTATGCAAAGGTTTTTATTAAAATTTGGCTATTAAATTTCCACTCTCCCTGACATCAATCAGTGGCTGTTGCCTGCTAAAATATTTTTACAAACGAGCTCAAGCTATTGGAGTAGAATGCTTTAGGCCAATTTTAGATGTCCCATTACATTTTTTTCTTACAACTGGGTAAATGGGTGTCACACGCAGTTCTCAGCATCAAAATCACAAGATGATGAGAACACTTTCAGATATTTATTTTCAAAATGCTCCCTTTATGGCATATTCCTTTGAAAAGCACTTTTCTCATTCATTGTGAAAAAGGCATCATTTCTTAACAAATAAACTGAGTGATGACACCAAAGTCGATCTTTGTGATAGAGATTAATAAAATAATTTCTTTTCTTATTTTAAGATTAAAAATTAATATAAACACTAGGGCTAATGGATCATGTTGCTGGCTCATACAGTACGCATATCCCACATTAGAGAACAAACTGTGTAGCAATTTCTCCAAACTATTTTGAGTATGAAAATCTTTTTCTTTTTTTGTTTTTTAAAAAATATTTTATTTATTTTTTTTGAGGGGGGGAGTTGCAGAGGAGGAGGGGGAGGGACAAGCAGACTCAGCGCTGAGCGTGGAGCCAACATGGTGCTCCATCCCAGGAGCCCGTATCACAACCTGAACCAAAACAAGAGCCAGTCGCTCAACTCACTGAACCACCCAGGTGCCCCAGAAATCTCTTTCTAAGGTAAAAACTTTCCCCAGGCCTCCACCGTGATAGTAGTTGTACTTTTTGTATTCATTGGTTGAGAAAACATTTAAAATCTATTAATTCAGTAATGCTCTTTTAAAATTTTTTCTTACGGTGAATTTCAAACACAGGGACACCTGGGTGGCTCAGTCGGTTAATCGTCTGCCTTTGGCTCAGGTCATGATCCCAGAGTCCTGGGATCGGGTCCCCACATCGGGCTCTTTGCTTAGTGGGGAGCCTGCTTCTCCCTCTCTCTCTGCCCCTCCCCCTTGCTCGGGCTCACCTTTCTCTCTCTCTCTCTCTCTCTCCGACAAATACATAATAAAAAATAAAATCTTTAAAAAATAAAAAGAAAATTTCAAATACATACAAAAGTATAGAGTGGTGCAATCAATTCCATGAACCCATCACTCCGCTTCAACAACAATAAATATTCAATAACACATTAAAATGGTTTGTGGTTTTTTGCTGTCCACACACATGAAGATACATCATTCATTCATTTTACTGATATCTTTGGTGTTCATATGGATATGGTGATTCCTTGCAGAAATGCCTCCATTTTCTACCCCGCCTACAAGCATACAGACGAGCAAAGCCTTGGGAATTGCTCCACTTTAGAGTCTAAAAATTTCTTGATTTAAACCAGACAAGTGGCAACATACTTGAATGGCTTCATATTGGTCCCCACGGAATTATTTTTAGTGAATTGCTCTGTTTTGTGATGTCAGTGACTTATATTAAGGGGTGTTTTAAAAAAAGTGGTCTTATGCAACAGTGACTGTTTACTATGGGTGTGTTTTTGTGGGTGTCATTCACTATACTATATTTATCCAGAAGTCCTCAGTGTAGGCATTTCTCTGCAGTCTCAGTATCAAAAATAGTCATGTTTTATGTGAATAGTGGAGTAAAGCAGAATGTCCTTAGGATTACTGATGTATTTTGGATGTTTTTTTCTGGAACACATTCATCACTTTAATAATTTAATCCATTTCTGAGTTGTTGGAACTGTTCCAAAACAACCTCTCGCTTTGTTGGGTTCTTTTCCTTTCCCTCTTTCCCCTCTCACCTGTGTGGCAAGTGCACAGGATGGTCAGGATTGAAAGACAAAGAAAGAAAACAGTCATAGGTCTGATTTTCCCCAGCCCGACTTCACACTCCAGAATTCAGAAACCTTTCTAACACTGGGCTTAGATGTGGTTTTGCCAGTGAGTGAATGTATGTATTCAAGTATGCTGAATTAATATCTCTCAACCAGATCTGGGCATATTTGATACTTCGACTCTGATAAGAACTTCCAGCTCTTTGTCATTTTAATACAGCAGCCTGGAAGATACCCTGTCTGGCAAACACTTCTAGAAATAGATATAAATTTGAATAAAAATGGCTCTATCCCCAAAGCTTTTACTTTCACAGGTAAAGGAGGCTTTTATAAGTGTTCATTACTTCGTTCTCATAATAGAAGCTTAGGGAAGCTAATTCCCAAGGCTGTTTTCCACATTCTGGGGTTCTCCAATAATTTGGAGGAGTATCAAGAGAATGATACAAATACGATTCTAGTGCAGTTCAATTTTTAAATGCATGTGTCATACATTTTTAGGAGAAGATAATGAGATAAACTAAAATAAAAGAAGCAATAGTTTTCAGTTCTAAAATATCTGGGGATTATTACTTTAAAACAGGGCTACCAAAAGAGGGGATCCATTGTAGGCTTTGCCTCATTTCCTGCTCCTCTGCCTTCCTGGGCTTACAGGTGGGTACAATTGATGTCCCCAGGACTGGATTTTACTGTGATCTTCTACATTGGTACTCATGGCCCCTCCTCTGTAGTGTTCCTGTACTCTATTCTCCCATTCTGAGCACTCACCATTTATAGTAGGATTGACCTCATTTTACATCACTAAATACTCCAGTACCTTCCTAGGACTGTGGCCCAGACTTGCCTTTACCAGTTGGTCCCACCACCTTCTCAGGCACATTCTTTCTGTTAATTGGTGACAGACCTTCTAATGGCCACTGTCAAACCTGCCTGAACCTCTCCAGAGCATTTTTTAACTGTTGGGCCCAGCTTCTGCACTCTGCTCACCCGACTGGCCTATAAATAATTTGTTTCACCAGAGAATCCTGAAATATGACTAACAACATGGGGGCGCCCAGGTGGCTCAGTCGTTAATCATTTGCCTTTGGCTCTTTGGCTAGGGTCATGATCCCAGGGTCCTGGGATGGAGCCCCTCATTGGGCTCCCTGCTGGGTGGGAAGCCTGCTTCTCCCTCTCCCCCTGCTTGTAGTCCCTCTCTCCCTCTTTGTCAAATAAATAAATAAAATCTTTAAAAAATATATGACTAACAACCTGGAAATATGATAACAGCAAGCACATATAACTTTTTTTTTAAAAGATTTTATTTTTTTATTTGACAGAGAGAGAGACACACAGCCAGGGAGAGAGGGAACACAAGCAGGGGGAGTGGGAGAGGAAGAAGCAGGCTCTCAGTGGAGGAACCTGACGCGGGGCTCGATCCCAGAGCTCTGGGATCACGCCCTGAGCCAAAGGCAGACGCTTAACGACTGCACCACCCAGGCGCCCCATACATATAACTTTTACTGTGTGCTGGCATTATTCTCAGTGCTTTGCAGATACTAACTCGTACAAGCCTCATAACAACCCAGAGGTAGGTACTATTACCATCATTCTGATTTTAAAGATGAAGAAACTGAGGCTCAGATAGGTTAAATACATTGCCCAAAGTTATATGCTAATGAAGTAGAACTAAGATTTTTTAAACCACTTTATTGAAGTGTGATTGACATCCAAAAAGCAGTAGACATTTACTGTATTACAACTTGAGGGGCCCCTGGGTGGCTCAGTCTTAGGCACGTGCCTTCAGCTCTGGTCACGATCCCCAGGGTTCTGGCATTGAGCCCAGTGTCAGGGACCCTGCTCAGAGGGAAGTCTGCTTCTCCCTCTTCCTCTGCACCGCCCCCCCGCCCAGCTCATGCTATCTCTCTCTCTCAAATAAATAAACAAAATCTTTAAAAAATATATTACAACTTGATGTGTTTGGAAATAAGTATATATTTTGAAAGCATCCACTACCAATGCCATAAACTTAGCCACCACCTCCAAAAGTTTCCTTCTGCCCCTTTTGTTTTGTTTTTCCTTTTGTGGTAAGAACACTTAACAAAAGATCTACCTTCTTAGCAAAATTTTAAGTACAATACAGTATTGTTAATCACAGTCCTATGTTGTAAAGTAGTTCTCCAGAACTTATTTATTTTGTATAACTGAAACTTGTACCCTTGGGCCAAAACCTCCCCATTTCCTCCTCCTCCCACCCAGCTCGTGGCAAGGTTTAAACCTAGGTAGTCAGATTCCAGAATGCCTGCATTTAACCACTGCTCTATGGTCCCCACAGGCTAGAGGACACATCCTCCTATCTTAGGGGAGCAGGACTTTGAAATTAAGAAAAACAGTTCTATAACAAAACTGTCCTATTTGTCCTGGGAAGAGGCATGTTAAGGACAAAACAAGATTAGTGAGAACAGGATGCCAAGGGCTGGAACAAGTTAATCAGATTTTGGGACGCCCAGTCCCCACAATGCAGAAGAGTACTACAGCATAAATGCCACTGTGCAAATTAGGTAGCCACAAAGTGCAGAACAAGTTTTATCAATAAATAAACGGCTAAAAAAATACATACTACATAAAACACTGGCACGTAATTCACGGGGATACCAGCATGTTTACAGACTATATTAAACACACTAGAGTGGGTATCTGGAGTGGAAGAGGAGAGTGAGAGTAGAATCATGGACGAAGGAAAAACAGAGAGCCAAGAAGAGAGAGAGAGAGAGAGAGAGAGAGAGAGAGAGAGAGAGAGGCCTTGCCCAGAATGACAATGAACATTTACTAAGAACTGAGGAGTATGATCAACTCAATTCTCAGCCACCTGAGGTCCAAATTAAGCAAACATTTTTTTCCCCGCACTGGAATCCTTTGCTCTTGAGGTTGCTCATAAATTTTTGGGTTGGATGTATAGAGTTTCTGATACATCTCAAGGGTAAGCAGGACTAAAATCCAGGAGGTAGCCGTGCAGGAATGAACCTTGATATGGTTTTTGCTTTACTGGAAAATGACTAGGCTACTCTTTGCCTCTTCTTTGCAGTTAGCCGTGAAAATAAACTCACATCTCAGGCTACCAGTGTGTGTTAGTATCAGTATGTAATAGATTACTTTTTAATAATTTTATGGAGATATAATTCACACACAAACAACTGACCCATTTGAAGTGTACAATTCATTGGGTTCACAGAGTTGTGCAACCATCACCACAATCAATTTTAGAACATTTTCAGCACCCTAAAAAGAAGCCCTGTACCCATTAGCAGTCACTCGCCATTCCCCCACCCCCTCCCTCTCACCTCCAGGCAACCACTAATCTACTTTCTGTCTCTAAGAATTTGTCTGTTCTGGACAGTTCCTATAAATAGCATCATACAAAATGTCGTGTTTTGTGACTGGCTTCTTTCCCTAGGCACAATATTTTTGAGGTTCATCCATGTTGTTGCATATGTTAGTACTTTGTTCCTATTTATTGGCAATAATATATCTTTCAATGGTTGAATGATATATCCAGTTGCCAAATAATATTTATTCCACTGTATAGATATACTGCATTTGATCTGTTCTTCAGTTAATGGACATACCGTTTTTTCCCACTCTTTGGCTATTATGAATAATGCTGCAATAAACATTCCTATACAATTTTTTTGTGAGAATGTGTTTTCAATTCTTTTAGGTATATACTTACAAGTAGAATTGCTGAATCATTTAGTAATTCTATGTTTAATATTTTGAGGGACTATCATATTGTTTTCCACAGTGACTGCAACATTCTACATTTCCGACGGCAGCATATGAAGGTTCTGAGTTCTCCACCTCTTCACCAGCACTTGTTATTACCCGACTTTTTCATTATACCTATCCTAGTGGGTGTAAAGTAATATCTCATTATGGGTTTGATTTGCATTTCCCTGGTGACTCATGGTATTGTGTATCTTCTCTTGTGCTTATTGGCCATTTGAATATGTTGGGGAGGAAAAATTTCCCTTTATCCCTCAAAAATTCTTCTGGCTGGTCTAAGAATTAAAATGGCATGACACAGATTAATAGGAGAAAATAAAATTTAATTTTGTACATATGGGAACCCAACATACATGAGGGTTTCAAAGGCAGAAAGGTAAAATGAGGTATATATGCCATGCTAAGTTAACAAATGGGATAGATGCCTGGAACTTCAAAGGGTAGGAGGGCAATTCACAGGGCAATAGAAGAAGAGCATATGTTTGGTAATTAGATGCTTGCTCTGCCATACAGATGGATCACTTTGATAAAATTTATCTCTGGTAATGACTTAGTCTGAGAAAAACTCCAATTTAAATTTTTCTATATAATTAAGGGAGGGGCAAAACTTTCTCTTGAGCCCAAACGGTCTCCTTTGCCTTCAGCTCAAAATAGTCCACGTGCCAAAGTGGCACATTGTGGGGGGACTTGTTCTGAAATCCTTCATATGCCTTTGGAAAAATATCTATTCAGATATCTTGCTCATTTTTAAATTGGGTTCTTTTTTTAATTATTGCATCGTAAGAGTATTTTATACATTCTAGCTGCAAGTTCCTTATCAGGTACATGATTTTCAAATATTTTTTCCCATTCTGTGAGTTACTTTTTCACTTTCTTGATGATAACTTTGTAGCAAAAAAAAGTTTTAATTTTGAAGAAGTCTAATTTATCTATTTTTTTCTTTTGTTGCTCTTGCTTTTGTTATCATATCTAAGAAACCATTGCATAATCCAAGGTCACAATTTTTCACCTGTTTTCTCCTAAGACTTTTAATAGTTTTAACTCATATTTAGGTCTATGATCCATTTTAAGTTAATTTTTGTATTTTTTTTTGTTAGAAAGGTGTGCAACTTCATTTTTTCCTGTGGATACCCAGTTGTCACAGGACCATTTGTTGGAAAGACTATTTTTTCCTCATTAAATTATCCTGGCACCATTGTTAAAAATCAATTGACTGTGAATATAAGGATTTATTTCTAGGTTCTCAATTCTATTCCATTGATCTACATGTCCATTGTTATGCCATTACCACACTGTCTTGATTACTACAGCTTTGTGGTAAGTCTTGAAATTAGGAAGTATGTCATCCAAATCTGCTGTTCATTTTCAAGATTTTTTTTAAACTCTTTTGGTTCCTTTGCACTCCCATATCAATTGTAGCATAGCTTGCTAATTTTTGCAAAGAAGCCAGCTGGAATTTTGCCAGGGATTGTATTGACTTTGTAGATCAGTTTTAACAATATTAAGCCTTCCAATTCATGAACACAGGATATCTTTCCATTTATTTATTTCAGTGAAGTTTTGTAGCTTTCAGTGTACAAGCCTTGCACTTTCTTGTTAAATTTGTTTCTTTTTCTTTCTATTCAATGTTTATTAAAATTTCAGTCAATGTGTTGGGGCAAGAAAATCAATAAAAAGGTACAAACATTAGAAATAAATAAAAATGTCATTATTCACAGGGGACATAATTATGCTCATATAAAACCCAGAACAACTGCAGGTAAATTTTAAATTTGTTTCTAAGTATTTTATTCTTTTTGATACTATTTTAAATGGAATTATCTTCTTAATTTCCTTTTCAGATTTTTCATTGCTAGTGTATAGAGATAAAACTGGTTTCTGTGTGTTGATCTTGTAACCTACAAATTTGTTGAACTTGTTTATTAGTTCTAATAATTTGGGGGGGGGCTTCCTTAAATTTTTAAATATATAATATTGTGTCATCTGTGAATAGAGATCATCTTAATTCTTTATTTCCGATGTGGATGCTTTTGTTTCTTGTTCTTGCCTAATTTCCTTCACCAGAACTTCCATTACAATAATAAATGAAAGTGGAGAAAGTGCTTATCTTGTCTTGTTCCTGATCTAGGGAGAAAGCATTCAGTCTTTCCCCATTATGCATGAAGTAAGATGTAGGTTTTTCATAAATGTCCTTTGCCGGGTTGAGGAAATTCCCTTGTATTCTTACTTTGTTGAGTGGTTTTTTTTTTTTTTATCATAAACGGGTGTTCAATTTTGTTATCTATTAAAATGATCATGTTTTTCCCTTTTTTTCTCTTCATATAGTATATTACACTGATTGATTTGCATATGTTCAGCTTAATATTCCTGGGATAAATCCCACTTGGTCATGGCGTATAATCCTTTTTATATATTGCCTGACTCAGTTTGCTAGTAGTTTGTTGAGAATGTTTGCATATATATTTACAAGGATTATTAGTCTGTATTTTTCTTTTCTCATGTCTTTCAGACTTTGGTATCAGGATAATAATACTGGTCTTACAGAATGAATTGCAAAGTGTTTCCTATTCTTCTATTCTTGGGAGAATTTGTGAAGAATTGGTCTTAATCCTTTTCTGAAAGTTTTGTGGAATTAATTAGTGAAGCCATCTTGTTCTAGAATTTTCTTTCTTTCTTTTTTTTTAAAGCTTCCATGTAGTCTTTTTTTAAAAAGGTTTTATTTATTTATTTTAGAGTGAGCGAGAGAGACAGAGAGAGAACGAGTAGGGGGAAGAGCAGAGCGAGAGGGAGAAGCAGACCCCCTGCTGAGCAGGGAGCCTCACATGGGGCTTGATCCCAGGACCCCGAGATCATGAAATCATGACCTGAGCTGAAGGCAGATGCTCAACCAACTGAGTCACCCAGGCACTCCAATTGCGCTTTTCTTTGTGGGAAGTTTTTTTGTTACTAATTTAATCTCTTTACCTATTATAAACCTACTCAGATTTTCTATTTCTTCTTGAGTCACTTTCAGTAGTGTGTGCTTTTCTAAGAATGTGCCCATTACATCTAAATTATCTTTTCTTTTCTTTTCTTTTTTGAATGGTGGCCAGCTCCATGGGCTTGGTGAGCCTGCGGGGACTAAGGCTGTGGTCTCAGGGTGTGGAACCCAAACTGCATCTTTTGGAGCTTGGGCTCCAGCTGGCTTTGTCCACGGAGGCCTGGCCCCCGTCATTGCTGGAGCACACTTTCAGTGGCTGCAGCTGCAAGAGGTTTCTTAAAGGCTTAGTCTTAGCTTTGGTCTTCCTATCTTCACTCCCAATCCACTGTGCCTAGATGGATCTGTTTAGATGGCTGACACCATGACATCGTCCTGCTCAGATGCCTTCTGTGACTGCCCTCCACCCACAGCATAAAATCCAACCCCCTTTGTTGGGGTCCATTTCCTGCTAGTCCATTCTGGGAACTGCTCCCTCCACCAGGTACGACTCTTCACTCTTCCTAGCTCCTGTCCCATCTTCTGCATTGTGATCTTGCGGTTTCCCCAGCCTGTGTTGCTCTCCCTCCTCTCTGCTTAGCCAATCCTGTCCATCCCCCTAGGCCTCAGCCCCATCACCTGCGAAGGCCCCATCCTCCTAGGAATGCTGAGCACTTCTCTCTGCACTAGTCATTTGGCACAGAGCAGAGAGTGAGTGCCTCATCACAACGCTTGTATTCTTGGCTTCGACTGTAATTTGTGTTTTTGTGGGTATAGCCCTGTCTCCCTATCTCTGTGGGCATAGACAAGCCTTCCGCTCGTTTTGATCTCCCACGGGGCCTGGCCCAGTGCTGGGTGATGGCTAGAGGGGAGATGGGCCCAGGCCGCCTGCCCCTTCTTCTCACAGCTCCCCACAGCTCCGCAGTCTGATGACTGCTTTGTTTTCAGCCTTGGGCCTCCCCCTCTCCATCCCCTTTTCTTGTCCTTCACTAGAAGCTCCTAGCACCATTCAGTAGCTTGCTTTTATTAATCATTGTGATGGTTCTTCCTTGGACCCTCTTCAGTTTCTCTGAAATTAATTAATCCAGAGGCAGCCAAGAAAAAAACAACAACTGGGAAGTCAGAGCAGTTTGTCTTTCACACAAGCCTCCCTCAGATGGGCTTTCAGTGTCTGCCGTTGAGTCAGACAGCCACTGTTTTTGCTAACTCTCCCCTGAGAGCACACTTG
Organism: Ursus americanus; assembly: GCF_024610735.1. NCBI lineage: Eukaryota > Metazoa > Chordata > Mammalia > Carnivora > Ursidae > Ursus > Ursus americanus. The sequence goes on along the minus strand of NC_142164.1, from coordinate 42,648,877 downwards.
ACTGAAAGAGGCTTGTCAATGTCCTTCTCAAAATTAAAAAAGAAATTCTTGATTGAGATGCTAATGAGATGCTCTGAGTTCCAGAACCTGCGAACCTGGGAACCTGGTAGCTGGAAGCTGGGACAAAGTGGTTGTTCTTAAATAGAAATGCATTTCCTGAGGCTCAAACAAGGGTGGTAGGAACTCATCCTTAGGGAAGGAAGTCTTTCTCTTTGTCTTGGTTCTGCAAACATACTTAAAATGACACATTTTAAGAGAGAAACTAACAAATTAGAGTTTGCTCTGAAGTCAGTGCTCAGACACCAACGAATCATACTAGACTCTTCCTTTATGACCCACATCTAGTCCTGTCCATTCCACTGTCCTCCCTCTCCTTATAATTGAAACATGAATGATGGCAATATCTTCCTCTCTGTTTTCCCTGCCTCTCTATTCTAGCCCCAAATCCAATCAGCCTACTCACTAGAGTCAGGACTCTTTAAAAAAACAATTCTGATCTATAGCAATTTTATTGTTTAAAACGTTTTACTGAAAACCGACACTGTTAGGGACATCTTCTTCCTCCTCCTCTCTAGTACCATTGTCACCCCACCCCCTTCCTCCCATAATAAGATGCAGTCCTTTGCTTTTCCCACTATCAAGGGACTCTTCTTTAAAAGAACAACATTTCCTGGGCTTCCTTCACTAAATTATTCATCTTTGCTGCCTAGGCATGACAAAACTTCTCATTAAAAGCCCTGGGGGGGAGTGACCTGCCTGGCCCCAGCTTCCACAGCTAGCTGGAGACACAGCCAAGCAGAGGAAGAGGTGCAGTGACAGGGGTGGGAGCTTGCTCTAGAGGGCTTGTGACAGGGAGTCCCTGAGACCCACAGAAGCAGGAGGGTGATGGGACACATGAAAGCTCTTTACTGTGCGGTGACCACTGCACTGGTCTGCTGTGTCATCCTTCTCGGAAGCTTTGGACAAACACAGAAGCCCGATTGCACCATGCTTTCCAGCCTTAGAACCTTGCAGTGCTGAGGAGTCCAAGGAAATCCAGTCATGGGATTGAAGAGAACTCAGCCTCTGTCTAGGCTGTTGTACTCTGCTTGTCTGGGTAAAGTAGGCCAAGTTATCCCTGTTGTACCTAGAGGGATAGGGCCACGTGGGGAAGAGAACCAGAGTGGAGGAGAGACCTAATTTCTGGTTCCAGCTCTGGCATTATCTGGCTGTGTGACCCTGGGCACATGGCTTGACTTCTCTGTGTCTGAATCTTCACTTGTTCGAAGGACAAAGCATATACAGTGTGTGATTCAGGGAGTGAGCTCTGGAGCCAGACTGCCCCAGTTCACACCCCAACTCTGCCACTCCTGATGTACATGACCATGAAAATCTGTTTAGCCCAGCAAAGCCTCAGTCTCCTCATCTGTAAAATAGGGACAACGATAGTGCCTGCCTTAAAAGGTTGCTGCAGATGCACGTACAGCAGGCAGCACACAGCCTTAAGAAACACTCAATAAATGGTAGCTATGTGTCTCTCATCAGAGATGCTCATTCTCCAGAGTCTAATCTGTTGAATGGTGACCTTTCAGGTCTTTCATTTGTCCCTGTGTTCAAGTCCCTGGGACCCGCTTTTCAATCTGGAGGGAGCATGACATTCTGGGGATGAGAAGATGTGCTTTGCAGAATGCCTGAGCCACCCCTTCAGAAAATATGCAGATCGACGCAAATTGCACATGATTGCATGCAAACCCACGTGTGACCCTCCTCATTTTCCAGGTGTCCTTGGAAATCCCGCTGTGGAGAACAATGCTCCCAGGCTTCACAGCCACCTGCCCATGACTCTGCATATGGCAGTGAAAGGGCTTTGGGGAAGGAAAAATAATTTTCCCTCTACCCTTCTAGGTTCCTGGCTGAGAACCCCCCCCCCCATAAAAGATAGATTAACAAGAGAAAAATAAACAGACATTTAATAACATGTGTACTTCCTGCATACATGGGACAGACCCAGGAAAATTGAGTAACTCCCCCCAAATGGCCCAAGCCACCACCTTAAATACCATCTTCAGCTAAAGACAGAGGAAGATGTTTGTGGGGAGGGGAGTCAGTTATGATAGGTTACCAGGCAAAGCACAGTAAACAAGGGTAAGGTTGCTATGCAGATGGAGGTTGTTGTCTTCCCCATGGATAAGAGTTTCTAGTGATTTAGTCATCCTTCTCTTCCTGGTACAGAGAGGGAGACACCTCTACAAATGGAGATTTCCCTTGTAAATGTAAATGTCTCTTCCAAAAGGGTAACTTGTACTCAGTTTCAGAGCTTCTCCTGTCTGCTCTTTCTTAAAAAGACTCAGCTAAAATAAGCCTCATGCCAAAGGGACATGTTTTGGGGTGGCAAATTCTCCTCCTCTTCAGTGCCCACCCTCAGGGAGCCAGAGGCTGGGTAGGCCAGGGCCAGGGCAAAAGGACAGCAAGTCCCAGGGCCTGTCCTTCCCTGGCCTCCAGGTACCCAGCCAAGCAGCTAGAAACGGGGCACTTCCCCTGGCCTCTTGCCTCAGACCTGGCTGCCTTGGCTTCTCTGTTTGCTTTCCATTTGGAGAGTGACCGAGGATTCTGGAAGACACTGAAACCTGTGAGCAAGGGGCCCAGGCCTTGCTTTGTCACCTTTCAAACCCATCCATGCTATTGCGAGCAGCCCTGCCAGCAGAGCAGCCAGGACTGGCCCCAGAGAGGGTTGCCACTTGGCAGTGTCCTCCAGGCTGGAGCTGTCACCAGTGCCTCCCCATCCATACCTTCATTTATTCATTCATGCACTCAATTCCAAAATATGGAGCCGCCACTTATCCAGGGCCCGGCCCTGCACTAGGTGTTGTGGGTACTCAGCCATGAGCACAATCAGCAGGGGCCTGGACCTCCTGGAGCTTACAGTCTAGTGAAGGGGCTGAGGAGGGTTTATGGAGAACCACACACATGGATGTGAGATTACAACTTGGAATAAACAGAAGAAAATAAAGGGCAGGATGTTGTGCATGCCTACACGATCAAGTAGTAGGCCAGGAAAGGACTCCAAGGAAGGTGGCGTGTAGGTCTGACCCCGACAGAGGGAAGGCACCAGCCAGGCAAAGAGTGCAGGGGAGATCGGTGCAGAAGGGCCAAGGTGTATCCCTGCCCCAGGCCCAGGGCATTTCCAAACCCTTTTGCCTTGGAGGAGTCAGGCTCTCTGAGGTCTGGACACTTGTTGGCTTTCACTTGTGAAACAGACTCTCTGACTGCTGCCACTGAGTCTTTTCCACACCAACTCTCAGACCATGTGCGTCAGAGCTGGCCAGAAAACTCAATAAAATGTAGATGCCTGGACTGCGCCGCCCCGCCAGAGACCTAGATTTAGGGGGTCGGGGCAGGGTCCAAGATTTTGCATTTTTTACAAGACCCCCATGTGTTTCTGCCATAGGTGGCCTGCTGCTCTGTGGATGATTCTTAGGAAATGTTGGCAGAGTAGAGTCTAGATGCCTTGCATAATTGGCATGTCTATAGTTACAGTCACTGGTCACTTGCCCCTAGGCTGCTCATCCCCACTCTTGCCACAAACCATCCTGCACATGGCTGGCATAATCATACCGTAATACAAGCCTGAGCTTCCCACCTCTTTGCTTAAACCCCTTCTCTTACTGCATATTATTTTCAAAATACATCCACATTTCTTAGTTGGGATTAAATGGTTCTTTGTGCTTTTGCTTCTGCCGCAAGGTTTGCTCCCGCTGCTTCCCATTTACTCTTTTCATCTCCATACCTCAAATAGTGTTTGGTGCAGGGTAGACACTAGATGAATATTGATTTATTACTATGAAAATGATGGGCTTAAACATGCCGTATTTTACTGAGGGACCTGGGAGATTTGAAGTCATGAAAATAATACCTGTGAGAGATAAAGCTGTCTTCAAATATTGGAAGATCTATGTCATGTGAAACACTTGTTTTTTATGGCCCTAGGACCAATCAGTGGAAGTCATAAGAAGTCAGAATTTGATTCCATATAAGGAAGGGTGTGCCATCTTTGTAAAGATGGAATCATCTGCGTTGTAAAATATTTAGTTCCCTGTCACCTGCAGTATTCCAGCATTGATTCAATAATCACTTGGCAGGTATTTGGTGAAAGTACTCAAACATGGAGTGGAATTTGGAAGAAATTACCTACCATTCTTGAAATAAGATTCTGTGGGGGAAAATATAGGTAAAGGGGAAAAGGAAAGAAAATGAATTCTCCATTCCAGAGAAGTAGAGTATTGGGGTTTATGTTATCATGCACACTATACCTATATACATCATACATGGAATACCTGTTTCCTATACTATAGAATGGATTAAAAAGTAATATCCCTTATTTTTTTTCTTTTATGATCCAGTAAGTAATTTAGCCAGTCACAATGTCTATGGGTTATCATTATAAACATTACTTCTCATTATAATATTGAAATGTGCAAATGCCAGTTAAGAAATATCTGCCAGAATTTTAGATAAATCAGCTTTTGCTACTGTAACAAAAGAAGTGTTCTAGAAGAAAAACAGTAAAAAGTGCATCATGCAGACAGACAGTGATTCTCCAGCTCAACTTAATATGTTATAAAAAAATTTCACTGGGACGAAGAGCCATGACAATATAAAAAATAACACTATAAATCAGGAAACTCACTTGGCTGAGATTTAGCTAATAACAAAAGCTAACAACTGCTATATAATTTAACAGCAATTTTCACAATCGATTGCCAATGACTATTTTTCTTTTTGGATCTCCACATAAAAGGAACAAGGAGAATATGGGATTGAAGAACAGAATTTAAAAAATCTTTCTATCAGGTATCTCTTTCCTTGTGCTTTTTATTAGGGACACTTAGATTTTAGTCATTTGAGTAATTTTTAATCAGACTTTTTAAAGACTTGGGATGCTAACAATAACTAACAGCTCTGATTTCAATGATTTTCAGTAGATTTTGTTTATTCAGGAAGGCAAAGGCTATTGGGGAGGCATACCTTCTCAGTAGTTCCTTCCTTGGGAGGAGTAAAAAGGGAATGACTGACTCTAAAGACATTTCTCACAGGCCAGAGCTGCTTGCTACTCTTCACTTCTTCCCCTTCCACTGTCTGAAACCTAAATCTTGCGTTGCTTAGAATCTTTCTTTTCCCTACCCTTCTGGTTTCATCCCCCACCAATCCCTACCTCTTCTGCATCTTTCAAACAACATAAGATGAATAAGTACTAGGGATCTATTTTACAGCGTGGTTACTATAGCCAACAATAGTGTATTTTAAAGGTTTTATTTATTTTAGAGAGAGAGGGAGAGTGAGCACACAAGAGTGGGGGGAAGGGGCAGAGGGAGAGGGAGAATGTCAAGCAGACTCCCAGCTAAGTACAGAGCCCCATGTGGGGTTCAATCTCACGACCCTGAGATCGTGACCTGAGCCGAAACCAAGAGTTGGACGTTTAACCGACTGAGCCATCAAGGTGCCCCAACAATACTGTATTTTATACTTAAAAGTTGCTAAGAGGGTAGAGCTTTCATGTTCTCACCATAGCAACAGCAGCAACAACAAAATGGTAATTATGTGAGGTGAGGGATTATTAACTAATCTTATCATTCCAAGCCCTTTGCAATATATACATGTATCAAGTCATCACATTGTATGCCTTAAACTTACACAATGTTATATGTCAGTTATATCTCAATAAAGCTGGGGAAGAAATGAAAAAAAAATCCTGGTTCCAGACAGTGAGGGGTCCTGAAAACAACAGTGGACTGAGAAGTAAGAGATGAGTTTTCTAAGGCCTGACCTGTCACTTCAGGAATTTGTCCAACTTCTCTGGTCCTCAATTTTATTATCTATAAAAAAAGGGGAGTGGATTACCTTACGTTAGAGTCAGTTCCGAAATCCGACCTATAGTAGCACACACCGTCATCATGCTTTCTGCGCCTCACTGGAATCATCTTCCATTTTTCAAAATTCCTGTAAGACTCTTGCTTGTTTTAAAGGGGGCTTTTGCATCTATTAAATACTGTAATCCTTTGCCAACTACGTCACAAGAGCCTGTGCTGTGAAGTTCTTTTTAATAATTATTCAACTCTGAGCACATTTAAAATTCAATGTAAATAATTCAGTAATAGTCATGAAAAGAGAAAAATCTATTCTGAAATCTATTTTTATTCATAATATGAAATAAATATACTAATACTGGATGGGGAGCAATGGATTAATATCTTGAAGAAAAGGAAGAATTCTTTATCCACTCTGTGCCAAGCACAGATCATTTCTGGTGATCCTCACAAAAACCTGTTATGGAAGACATGTTCTTCCTACACAGCTGAAGAAACTGAAACCCAGCAGGGTTATATAACTAGCCTAAGATAACACACCTATTTAGTGGTAGGACTGGGATTTGAATCCTGGAGATTAAAATGTACTTGTTTACAACATTGTGAATGTACTAAATGCCACTAAATTGTACACTTTAAAATGCCTAATGTTGTTATGTGACTCTTACCTCAAAAGGCAAAAATAAAAATTAAAAATCAGAAAAAATAAATGTACAGATCTTCCTCCACTGACAACGGGGTTATGTCCTGATAAACCCATCATAAGTTGAAAATATCCTAAGGAAAAAAATGCATTTATGGCACCTAACCTATGGAATATCATAGCTTAGCCTACCCTACCTTAAGCATTTTGCACCAGTGTGAAGTCGAAAAATCCTAAGTCAAACCATTATAAGTCAGGATCATCCGTATGTGTTTATAGCTTGTGTCAATTTAACTAACAGTATGGAAAATCACAGTATGTTAAACTAGAAAGTGCTTAGGACTCGGCTCTTTGACTAGCCAGCTCTGTGCCCTGGAACAAGTCATTTCTCCTCTCCAGAATTCAGTTTTCTAGTCTATATAATAGGGGAGAGGGAGACTACATGGATGACTTCTAGGCACCCCTTCAGCTCTTTCTTTCAGTCTGTCCTCTACTTATTTTCTGTGGCAGAATATTATCTGGTCTTCATTGCCCTCTTGTGGGTGAAAGATGAACTGTAACTATCACTGTATTTGTACAAGATTTCAGAATACTCACTTCATTTAAAAAACAACACTGAGAGACTATGGACTCTGGGAAACAAACTGAGGGCTTCAGAGGGGAGGGGGGTGGGGGATTTGGATAGGCTGGTGATGGGTATTAAGGAGGGCACGTATTGCATGGTGCACTGGGTGTTATACGCAAGTAATGAATCATGGAACTTTACATCAAAAACTAGGGATGTACTGTATGGTGACTAACATAATATAATAAAAAAGTATTATTTAAAAAAACCACTAAATCCAAATCAAAACAGCCATTTGGCATCACGCAGATAAAAAAGCTGGATGAACGAATATTCTGCTTCCTACCAGTTTTTCTATCACGGTGACACAAGCTTAGACTCATAACCTTTCGAAATAAAAATAAGTACATAGTTTCATGTGGTCAGGAACAAAGGACAGATCAAGTAGACATTTTTTCTCTCCCCTACCCACCTTAGTTTTCTATTTTCTTAGAACATGACCTTTTCAATAATCTGTCAGTGTTTTTTTTAAATACTGTAAACAAAATTAAAAGGGAGGACATATGGGAGAGGATTGCAGAAAACCCGCAGTATGGATAAGATCAAATGTTAATACCCTTAACATATAAAAAAAAGAGTTTCTAGAAATCAATAAGAAACAAAAACAAATGTTCTCCACCCCAAATGGCCTAAGGACCAGAATGAGTTATTCATTCAAGAAAAAATAAAAATGGTCAATAAATGCATGAACAACTGTTTACTCTCAAAGGATGAAAAATATGCAAATCAAAACATGAGATCATTTTTCATCCATCAAATTAGGCAAATGTGGTTTGAAAGGAAGATAATATTCAATGAGTGATGGAATTACATAAACTGGTGTTTATGTAATTTAGGACAACTTTCTAGATGGCCATTTGTCAATATATATTAAAAGCCATACAAATAGTCATAATCTTTGACCCAGAAATTTTACTTATAGAAAATAGAGATGTGAATTAAGATTAATATTAAAGACATTCACTGCTGTTTTGTAAAAGGAGACAGTTGGAAAACAATCTAAATGTCTAGCAATAAGTGTTTGATTCCATTTATTATGATAAATCCTTCAATAGAATATTATGCAAGCATTAAATACAATTCCTAGAAGAATATGTAATGACTTAGATGAAAGTCCAAGATATATAAATGAAAGATTATAATCAGTGTGTGTAGAATGATATCACTTTTATTATATAAATAATTATTAAATTATTTATTACATATAAATATTAAATATATTTATTTAAATATTAAATATAAATAATTTGTTATATAAATAAATATTAAAATTAAAATCTGGTTACCTCAGGGTAATAGGATTACAGATAACTTATTTTCTTTACCTTGCTTTTCTGTTTCTTTTGTTTCTTAGTTTTTTTGCTTTATTTTTATAATTATTATTATTTTTTTTTTACCATGGATGTATATAACTTATGTAATCAGAAAAAAAAACAAACTTAAGGACAAGGTTTTAAAGTTCTTACTGGTGACACTGTTTTCTCATTGGGAACAAATGGAAAGGGAGATGATTCAAAGTTTATACCAACCCTTGTTCATCTATAAGAAGACTCTATACTGAACAATATATTACGGAACACACCCTTGGATATGTTGATTTTAAGGCAGCCAGGAACAATAAAAGAGAAAAAAGAAGAGATAAGCCTATCACTTGCTTCCTCACGAATGCACCACAGGAAGGCATGATTTGTATTTTTACTCTGATCAATACAGCTAATGTTGAATTAAGAGCTATTTATTTCATTAAGGCAGCATTTCTCAATCCATTTGATCATCAATTAAGTAGAAGCACAGCTTGGCTTGTCTGGCTAAAATTCAGGGGGGTAGAGTGGGCCTCATTGCACATTTACCCATAATTCATAAAGCAGGAAAGGAATTGACGGGTTACTCAAAAATACACATACTTGCACTCACAAAACCCACCATTTAAAAAAGCACTGCGGGGCGCCTGGGTGGCACAGTCGTTAAGCGTCTGCCTTCGGCTCAGGGTGTGATCCCGGTGTTCTGGGATCGAGCCCCACATCAGGCTCCTCCGCTGGAAGCCTGCTTCTCCCTCTCCCACTTCCCCTGCTTGTGTTCCCTCTCTTGCTGGCTGTCTCTCTCTCTCTGTCAAATAAGTAAATAAAATCTTTAAAAAAAATTTAAAAAATAAAAAAAAAATAAAAAAGCACTGAATCAAAATTCTCTATATTGCTTTGGAGAAAACCAAAGTGATTTTTAAAGACACATAGATCACTGCAGCGGTTCCTATATGACTAAAGATGACAATTCCTTCACATCTTGAGCTGTGAAGACACTTATTCTCACTGGGAAAGCACTTTAGTAACCCTTCATCCCTCAAAAAAACCTCATACAAACATCACCACCTCCACCAGCAAAATAAAAGTCAGATCCTTGCTCAACATTTTTGGAAACATATCAATGAAGAGACACTTAAAAATTTCTTTCATTCTTGAAATATACCTAGCTTCTATCATTATCCCTTCCTTCTCTTAAAGAGAAAGGAGTAAAGAATGAGGGCTTCATTGGTGACGGTAACCTGAAATAATTTTAAAAAATAGCAAAACAAACAAACAAACAAAACACCCTGAGGTGATGGATATGTTAATTAGCTTGATTGTGGTAATGATTTCACAGTGCATATATATATCAAATTGTCAAGTTGAACACCTTAAATATATACAATTCCTTAACATTTAAAATAAATTTAATTAACATACAGTGTATTACTAATTTCAGATGTAGAGTTTAGTGATTCATCAGTCGCAAACAACACCCAGTGCTCATTACCTTAAGTGCCCTCCTTAATGCCCATCACCCAGTTACCCCATACCCCCCACCTCCCCTCCAGCAACCCTCAGTTTGTTTTCTAGAGTTAAGAGTCTCTTATGGTTTGTCTCCCTCTGATTTCATCTTATTTTATTTTTCTTTCCCTTCCCCTATGATCATCTGTTTTGTTTCTTAAATTCCACATATGAGTGAAATCATATGATATTTGTCTTTCTCTGGCTGATTTATTTTGCTTGGTATAATATCCTCTAGTTCCATCTACATTGTTGTAAATGGCAAGATTCCATTCTTTCTCATGGCTGAGTAATATTCCATTGTATATATACCACATCTTTATCCATTCATCTGTCGATGGACATGTGGGCTCTTTCCATATTTTGGCTGTTGTGGACATTGCTGCTATAAACTTTGGGGTGCAGGTGCCCCTTTGAATCACTATGTTTGTATCCTTTGGATAAATAGATATATGCAATTTTTATTGGTCAATTATACTTCAATAAAAGCAGGAGGAAAAAAGACCATTTTTTTGGTAAGATTTTATTTATCTGAGAGAGAGAGAGCATATGAGCAGGGTGGGGGGAGGAGCAGAGGGAGAGGGAGAGAGAGAGCGGACTCCTTGCTGAGCAGGGAGCCCAACTGGGGTGGGAGGCTCAATCCCAGGACCCCAAGATCATGACCTGAGCCAAAGGCAGACCCTTAACCAACTGAGCCACAAAGGTGCCCCCAAAAGACCAGTTTTGAAAAAATATATTAACATTTTATCAAAAGGTATATCACAGTTTATCTGCCCTTAAATCACGTGTGAGAAAAGCACTCCACTATAATGAATCCTAAATGTCCATAGCAAGAAGAGAAAAAAAGTGAAATGCTTATGAGGATCACTGAGGTAAAAAACAAAACAAAACAAAACAAAAAAACCTGACGCAATTAGAACTACTGCAGGTAATTAAATGAAAGTAGAGATGCCACCCCAACTCCCACCCTGACCTTACTCAAATTGCTGCCTTGATTTTCCAGTGTGTTTTAAAACTCAATTATAGAATTGAAGAGAAACCCATCTATTCCACACCCTCCACTTCCTGGAAGGATCATAGCCAAACTATTTCCAAAAATAAGGAGCTATACTATTTGTTAAGACATCCAGAGGAGATTTCCCCATGAATTATGAATCAAGCAGAAAAACAACGAAGACAGAAAGCTAGTTTTCTGCTTTCAAAATATCAGTTTTGGATGAGCAAATCTTTTTTAAGAGGCTTATAAATCTCTGATCTTCTACAGCCTAAAAGCTGCATCATTATAGCCTAATCAAAAGGATTTCAGGTGCTGTATTTGAAGCATGGTCTGATAATTTGTTAAATAATTATCTTCAGGATGGAAACAGTACACGTGGCAAAAAAAAGAAAAATCTGTTTTTTCCCCCCTATGATTTCAATTGCCCAGAGTCCCTACAGGCAAAAGTAGAGGAAGGGGAGAAGTCTGAATCTGTGATAGATGGAATCAATGTAATGAAGTTATGTGCTGCAGAGAGATATGTGCCCATGATTTAAAAGTCACCACTATGGATATTCAAGCCATTTGATACTAAGGCAAGTATCTTTAAAGTCCAGTATGTGAGAAGCAAGAGAACAGAGTTATTTAACAAAATTACCCTTTGTTTTCTGATTTGTTTCACCTACATTTTTGTGTTTTCCTAAGATCTGGACAGTATATCAGCCAAGAAGATAAAAGGACTATGTATACTCTGTTTATATTTTGTGATGGTTTAACATTTGTTTTAAATTATAACGAAGAAGTAGAGTGGAGAGTCAAGATCCAATTTCCAGTCTCGGCGTTCTTCACGCATTAAAAAGTGACATAAAATAAAAGGAACCTCCCCACCTTAATCTTTAGAGTTTGCTTCCCAATCGGTACAACCTATCTCTCTGATCATTAGGTTGTGGCTGATTGGGGTACCACGGCGAAAACATGATCCAGAGGCCACATGCAGTGCAGTCTCGAAGAGTGATTTGATTGGCACTATCTGTCATGCCCACCAGTTGCTCGAAAAAAGAAAGGCAGAGAAGAAGCACAAACGTTGTATACTGGTTATTCAAAATGCACTTTTTATTCACTTTAACACAGATGATTTTTTTACAGTTGGAACAAAATATCTGATACACAATTTTGAGTTTTTAGCAGCACCTGCAACGAGAGGATCGTGGAATACCTCAAGGTAAAGTAGAGATGGCTGAGGCAGGCACAAATTAACCTGAAATTCATCAATCCACTGAAGACATATGGAATCTGAGGCCCCCTGAATGTAGCCCAATACGTGACAATAAACCAAATAAATATTCTTTATGATGTTTTAATGGACTATTGAAAAACAGTATAGCTCCAATTAGAAATGTCTTATTCAAAAAATCCAGTGTTCATTAAAAAAAAACTTTCTGAAAATATTGCACTGCACATTCTAGCGTATACAATTTCTAAGCCTATATGCACAGTTCCTGGTACTCACAGATTCCAGCCTTTGGTGTTTTATAATCTTACCCAAACATATGTCAGCACCCCACTGAGTGTTACTCACCAAAATGCCACTGTTTTTGTCATTTAATATTAATAGCTTTCATTAGGATATTGTGTAGTGATTTGGCAGAAGAAAACCGGTATGGCTAAGAGGAAAGGGGCTTCAGATGACCTGTCAATAAAATTAACACTTGCCTTGGTTAGACAGGAGGTCTATGAATAGGATACCCACGTAATTTTTTTACTTAAATGACCACATGCCATTCTAATAGTGACAAGTACTTTTGTGAGTGGATGGAGGTCTTTATATAAGCCTGAGATCTACAAATAGAAACTATTATAAGCAGAGTGCAAGTAGAAAGAGAAGGCCCCAGGTCTCATGCACTTAAAAACAATTAGCATTTAACAGTTCTGATGTACAGATTCTCATCCTAACATGATTGTAGCAAAACAATCATAGAACTTGGAAACCAGTGTAGCTGGCTATAGGCATAGGCAGGATAGGGACCAATACTTAAGAGCTGTGGGGTCCCAGTTCTGGCTTCAACTTCTGGCATCAAAATTACTTTGACAATGGGGTCAGGACTATATTTAAATGGGAAATATTGAGTATGACGGGGTTGAGATACCGTCTTCCACTTGTGTATGTAGCCAAAAAGTCCCAGAGCTCTTAAAGCACATAAGGTCCCACATGTAAGGCTGATTCCATATGTGGCTACAATGGAGAGTTCTAGGCTATATTCCTGTGAAAGCTCCTGCTTCCTCCCCTGCCTCTGTCTCTTTTGCAGGGGGGGGTGGTCACTTCTAACTGTCCCTCACTACCTTGGGTCACTATTTTTTTTAACATAGATGTTTTAAAAGTACAGATTAAAAGCTTTGCAGGACAAACAGATCAACCAACAAGAACTAGACTGCATACTTGTAATACAGTATATAGCTAGCAGTCATGGTAATCAACATTTAACAAACCATCTTTGTATTTTAATATGGTATTTTTAGGATATTTATATCAGGGCACATAACGACTACTCAGAGCTCAAGAATTCATCCTGCTATGGTGCAAAAGAAAGAGCTGTGTAGTTGCTGTTAAATGCTGATCCCAGAATAGTTTGAGAATTTTAAAAGTCTCTCCCCAAAGTCTTCGCTGTTGTCTTAAGAAACATCTAATGATAACATGGCACTGAAACATAGTTTGTACCTTGCAGATTCATAGAACTTAGAGCTTAAAGGGACCTTAAGCCAAATATCTAGGCAGGATAGAAATTCTTTTTATGGCATTTTAACAGATGGTCATCTAGTATCTTCTTGAATATTTTCATTGGAAGGGAGTTCATTATTAAGGCAGTCCATTCCACTGTTGGACAACTCTATGAGAAATTCAGTCTACCACTGGGTTAAAGTCTGCTCTCTTGTTACTTTCAGTGTCCTAGTTTGGCCCTCCAAACAGTGCAACATACAAGATATTCGTTCCTTCTATAGTAAGTATTTGAGTTAAGGAAACTTGTAAGAAAAGCCCATTATCCCCCAATCTTTTCTGAAGGTTTCTCTGAGAGCAGAGCACAGTGGACCAAAGGACCATCAAAATTATGAGCCGAGAGCATTGCATCCAAAGCCATATACTAAGCAGCATTGCTAAATTGATAAGAGGTTGTCAGAGAAGCAACATCCCTACGCAGCAAAAGTCGACTTACAAAGTAAAAGCAGACCAACCATTTATTTGCAAGGGTGGTTGGCATATTGAAGCATAATCCATTCACTAGTACCCTGTTACTTCAAACACAAAGCGTATAATCAATTTCCAGTGTCGTCAGTGTAGCTCTTATTGAGATATTTTTTGAAAAGCTCAAATGGGAGCAAACCATATATAAGGATTCAAACGAGGCAGTGTACATCATTATACTCTTACATATCTAATTATCACAACCTTTTTATAATTGAAGCTTAGGTCATCCTCGTTTGCATTATTATTTTTTTATTCTGATACAGCTCAGAGTCTTATTTTTCCTTCCTCTGGCAGAAATGTCAGAAACTGCTTGCCTAGAGTCCATGGTGACATTTGTTCGTTGACTAATGGAACGCTTTAAGGGATAGCTGTAGCTCTTTAACTCCTTCATGCTGCTGGGTTCTAAGTTTAAACTGTGATTTGAAAATATTTAAATCTCTCAGGACTGAAGCTTTCTGAAATGTCCTGATACACACAAGAAGGAAACAGCAGAAATCACGCAAAATACACTTGGCTTGATAAAGCTTTTTTTTTTTTAATCACTCTACAACCTCAATTTGAAAGGCTCTGATACACAATCACAACCTTCTCTCTTACCCTTTTGTGTGTGTGCCCTCTTAGAGGGGCACAGTTATTCTGACACTATTGACTGAACAATTTGGGGCACACTTTTAAAAGGCTTCCTGCTTTTAACAGCAGGAGGATCCTGCTTTGGAGCCACTGTTCAAGTCAATAGTGTGACCTAACATGCAATGTTCCAGCTGTTCCTCTACAGCCAACACCTGCCTGACAGCTTCTTCAAAGGCCACTGTCACATTAGTATCATCTTTGGCACTTGTTTCTAGATAAGGGTAATCCCCATTCTCCATGCACCAGGCTTGTGCCTCCTCAGTAGTCACTTGCCTGTCCTCTTTGTCTACCTTGTTACCCAGAACTACAAAGGGGAAGTGCTCAGGGTCTTTCACATCTGCATAGTAGATGAATTCTTTCTGCCAGTTACCAAGGTTCTCAAAGCTCTGCCGGTCATCCACGCTGAAGGTCAAGAGGCAGCAGTCTGCTCCCCTGTAGAAGGGTGTCCTAAGGCTCTTGAAACGTTCCTGCCCTGCAGTGTCCCAGATCTGGAGAGTTACAAAACGTCCATCTACCTCCAGATCTCGATTTAAGAACTCTACCCCTATGGTGTGAAAAGCCTGGGAGTCAAATTTATTCGTTACATAACGGTTCATAAGCGAGCTTTTCCCAACTCCACCATCACCCAAGAGAATAACCTTTAAGAGCAAGGATTTCCCACTCATTGTTGCAGCACCAGATGGGGAGGAGTTTATAACCAAGAGAACCTGAAAATAAAAGAAAAGGTAGGAGGGAAAACAGTTAAACCTGAAACTGAAATCAACTTCATAGTAAATTTCTCTGAATTATATGGCCTACCAATTTAACCTCTCTTGATTCATGCTCATTAACTGTATAGTACAGCAGAAGGAATAAAATCCTTTTGCATACAAGGGAAAATAGGTCTTGTTTTTCTGAGGTCTTTCACCTGTGCCAGGAAAATGGCTGAATGCCATGGGTAAATGGACTAGCAGATGCTGCTATAATTTGGTTCAGTTCTGACCCTATTCTAGGGGAGAGAACCTAGAACAGGAATACCACTCAAATGTGTAACCATATTATTAGTTTCCAGTTTGACAGTTCCAAACAAGAGGCAAATAGTACTACATTGATTTGGAGTTTGAAGTCTGTTCATGACAGACCCAAGAATTATTGAGGAAAGGAAGCTGCATAAGCTGAAATTTTAATTCTGTCAGTAGAGTTTGGGGCTACAATAGACTGGACCCCAGAACTTGGAAGAGAGATAAAGGTCAAGTTTCTTCAGGCATTTGCCTCATTATACTTGCATTGATACAGATACCCACACAAATAAAGGATCTTCCATAGTCTTTTCTTCTGGAACAACGACATGTAAATTGATGATTATTGACTGGGATCATTATAACAGCTCTCACTTAGGAAAAAGACCTTGAATAACTTATTAATTTTTAGATTTAGGTTCTAATTCTATAATGGCACCAATGAAAATATACTGTAAACATTAAAGTGCTAATAACTATGCAGTACCCTTCTTGTTACCTCATAACGTGTCTGCACATGGAATATCTAGAATGCATCTTAAAATAAAAAGATCAAATGTTTACTGAACAACTAACTGGTACTAGATTTTGTTAAGTACTTTCACACTAGGTCCATTGTGGGAACAAAACAATGATGATGTTAATTGGGTGTTATTTATGCAAGAGACCCAAAGAGATGAAAACCAATTACTAATCAAAACAGCACATGCAAAAGAGCTTCTGGAAGCACACACAACTGAAATGTAATTTTAAAAAGCCTCATTAGTCCTTAGTATTATGTTGGTGTGTGTGTAATAATTATATGTTTTTCTAAATATTCCTCTTTAAGAGATCAAATGAAAAAAAATATATATATATACCTACCCAGTTGGGTCTTTGCCACAATTTTAGTCTTTTTTTTTCCTTGTTGTTGTTTTATTCTTTCTTTTTAGGTTTCTAGAAAATGGATTGGGAAACATTATTTTACAAAATCTATAATAAAACAAAGTTAAGGCTATATATAAATATACTCAAGTCAGGAAAGAAACAGACCCACCTCCACTTACTTACCTGAAGAAGATGCTTTTCACAAATATACTTAAGAATTCAAAATGCTACAAATGCTTAACATGGACAAAATAATATTATTGCAAGAACTTTAACTTGTCCTAATGAGTGTACCTCATACAGCTTATAAAGTTTTATATTGTCCCTCCATTGAACTCTTCATTCAAAGTAAAGGTAAATCAAAAGAAGTAGCCGATATTCACAATAGATGATATTCAGGAAAGGGAAAGCACAGAGGAGTCTAAGACGTGTTGAAATTCTAAGTCAGAGATGAAACTCCTTCCCTTTATGTTTACCAATGCTCCCATCTCCAAGAAAGTTATTAATGCATTCACCAATCTGTCTCGAAGTTGTCTCTGAAATTGATTCCACAAGATCAGAGAAGAAATAATTATGTTAGGAGATTCCCTGTTTACAATACATTCTCTTGGCTAATTATTTTACTCATTAATTTTGATCATCTGTCTTGAACAGAGGTTTTAGTATTTAGCTGGCTTTATTAAATTCAAACACAACTTCACTTAACATTATAGTTAATTATGGCAAGAGTGTTATTTAAACAGTGTCAAGAGTGCTGGTCTAAAGAGAAAGTTCTTAGATTTGTTGAGTATTCTTTCTTACTAAAGAATAAAGAAGACTGTAAGAAATCTCTATTGCCTAATAATCTCGTTATTTTTTTCAAATATAGATAAAGCGTATAATAAGGAATTCATCAGAGACCTTAATCAGTAATTATGAATTTAAATAATGTTTTCTAAATTGATAGGCTTTATCCTCCTCCTTAGTCTAGATCTACTCTAAAAATTTTTCAAGTGTTCTACCATTACTGATTTTTGTCCTTTTTTTTCCTGCTCTCAAATTGCTGTCTTTGGAATTAGCTCAAGTAACAAGCATTAGCACACTTCTTTATCCTTTATACTAGTCTGTAGGATAATTTTACAGACTGCTCCCTTAAAAAAGGAACAGAGGAAGTACAAACTTGGGTAACAGTACTGGTAGTACGAAGGGCCCATGCCAAATGAGCTTCCTCAAGTTCCTAGCAAACAGGTGTTCACATCATTAAACAACTCACTAACTCTACTTTCCTGGCTGTGGATAAACTCAAATGATGGGTCAAGGACTGAGTGAATGTGGAAACCAAATACTCAACTCCAGGAACGATGATGAAGTATTAAGAACCATCTGAGATAACGCTGCAGTTGCTTGTGGCATTCCCTATTTGGTCATTTGCACATACAACTTCTGGGTACATGGGCTCTATACCGGGGAAAAGGGAGGAAAAGCAACGCGGCTCCGTGTAAAGTGCCCTGGGTTGGCAGCAATCAGGAGACAAAAGTCTTCATCACTACTCTGCCATTCATTTCTTTTAGGAACATGAGCAGGTTATTTAATCTTGCTTTGTTTCAATATCTTCCTATATAAATACAGAGCTGATAATACCTGCCCTACTTAAATCATAGGAGTTGGAGGAAAATGAATAACTCGTGAAGTTTGCAAAGATTTGTAAGCATGTATTGAAATTTTGGGTTTGAGATTTTTGTTCCTCTTGCTCCTCCACCTCCTTTCATTCACTGCTGGGGGCCTTGTGACTCAGTATTAACCCTTCTCAGAAAAGACCTGCCAGTAGGATGATCACAATTCTTCCTTTTCTCTTTCCTCAATATCTGAGAAGGCCTTGTTCCCCAACAATTTTGAGTATCTGCATATACCACAGAATCTCAGTGTCGGAGGCACCGTAAGGGTCCTCTGGTCCAATCCTGCTACTGATGATTGAGAAAACATTTGAGTGCCTATTGTGTGCTCTGTCCTTACTAAGATAACCCTCCGCTCTCTTCCACTGTCTCCAACTCCCATTTGTCTCCTGAAGGTAGAATTGAATACAGTTTAGACATATCTCCTTGCCTTCAGTCACTGAATCCTGTGGATTTTTCCTTGGAATATTCTTTCCCAGTCCTCTGCTACCATCCTCACTTTGGCCCACGTCTCCTTGCATCTAATCTATTGTGAAAACTTCCTGGCTCTTCTCTCCCTGCCTCTGGTTTCTCCCTACCTACTTTGCAAAGATTCATCACTTGAGCACCCACTGGGTGTAGACACTGTTGGAAATGCATACATTTTTAAGGCAAGGTCTTACCCTCAAGGAATTTGTGAATTAACATATAAGCTTCAGATCTCATAACTTACAGTTGAAATGGTATCATTAAATTGCCTTATTTTGTTTAAAAACCTTTTCTTCCTAAGTATGTCTTTCCTACACAACCAAATTTTAAATTCCTGGATGGCAAAACCCTTGTTTGTATATGTCTTTGAAGACCCTCCAGCACGCAGCAAGCATATCCTTCATATGGATAATCTATCATATTTGCTTATTAATTAGCTGTTTAGGTGGATGCTCAGAACTAATGCCTCTGAATTGGTGCCAAGGCACAAGAGATCTGCAGTTCTGTAAGATGGCCAAACACTATTATTTACTTGTGACTAGGGAGCAGAAGTTATGGACTTATCTGGATCACTTTCTAGATGGGACTTAACAGGAATTTCACCTGTTGAAAGCCAGTGGCAATGCTCTAGTTTCCCTCCCTCCCCTACATTTTTAAGATAAATATATAAATTTCTCCATCCCCACCAAATATAAGAGCAGTATAATTATCTCCACATTATGTTTTCAGGGGATGCTGGCGTCCCCATCATCATTATCACTATCATCATTTGAAAATAAGTGTGATATCCTTTAGTACATACTCAAAAAGGACTAGCACAGTATAAAAGCAAGCCAAAATTTTTTTCCTCTCCCAGAATATGCCAGATTAAAGTCAAACCTTAAAAGAAGATAGCATGAAGGAGGCAATGGAATTCGTTTATAACCCTAGGTACATTTACAGGAAAAGTCAAATCCCTTATGCATCCTGTATGGGTCCCATATAGGCTAGGATTTTGACTAAAATGTTTAATCTGATTTTGGTCCTATTCAAAGAAAGATCTGCCTTTAAACAACTCAAATATCCTAGAGATGCAATTCCCCTTTCTTACCCCACTCCCCACAATTAACAAGAATTTTCTAAGAATAGTATATTCACTTTTTTCCCCACTTACAGTCTAAGTCTCAGACTATAAGGTAAATTAGAAATTCACATAACCAATACTCCCTAGTTTTCTTTGTTCTTCAACACACTTGAAACCTTTTGAATCTGCTGTGCCTGCACCCACACAGCTTATTAAAATTATTGTATTTAGTCGGGGATGCTTAGGGGTGTGTATGTGTGGTGGAAAGTGTGGAAGGAAGCAGTAAAATGATGAGAAACAAGTTAAACCTTTGAAAACAGAACATTTTAGTGTGATGATGGAGTGAAGAGAAATAGAAAAGCAAATTGGCAGCATCAATTCAGTTTCCATGGGTGGAATGATGCTTAAATCCATAGTGCAGTTTGTTTGGGGGCAAGTGTTGAGAGGGATGGGGTACTGCAGGGCTGGGAGTAGGGAAGGAGCAGCAGGGGAGAGTGGCCCTGGTGGCAATCTGCACAGGGGAGGAGCCATGGTTGAAGCTACAGGGAAAGCCCATCTTGGTGACACACTGGTTGGGCTACCCAACTCACTGTTGATTCCTGGCACAGTATTTGGAAAATATTGCATTGGAGAACTGGGCAGGGCTTTCTTTAACTTTATGTAAAAATCAGTACAAATAAGAAATGACTGCATCTTTGAGACCCTCTACCTTAAATGGTGTAGGTTGTTTCCAGTACAACCTGATGCTTGTTGGTGGGGGTGGGGGAGGGTTCTGTAGCGGGGAAGCCCTCTGACGCGCTGGATTCATTGTGTAGAGCAAACAAGTTACCAGCTACATTCCTGCTCTGAGTCCAAATGCCACAGCTCTCATGCCACAGAAACGCTATTCCCACATTTATGACCATATTTATATCCTACATGCAAGGGTTCAATGTGGAATTTCACCTCTAACCTTTCACTCCTCACAACAAACAGCAGCTCGAGGGCTATGAGCCTGAAGGCACACTAGATAGCAATTTGGCGCTGTCCCCAGGCCACTTCTTCCCAAGCAGACTGCCAGGAGACTGGTAGGTGAGGTTGGGTGACATTACGTGAGCAGAGTACAGGGAAAAGAATCTTCCTTAGGAGACTGGGAGCACTGTCATCTCTACGACAGGGTCACTGTTAGCATTGGGGATCTAGAAAGTGAGATGTTACGCACAGTTCCAACAAGCTCGGACCGGGTCATCTCACCTCATCCCCATCTCTCAGAACCAGCGGCTGTGGCGCATGCGCACTGAGCCACACCCGTTCCCCACGGAGCCCTGCATCTGCGGGGCTTTGGCAGCAGCTCCGAATTACTCAGCAACGCCCCCCTCCATCGTCACCCCCCCCAACTCCGACCCCTGCAGTGCCTACGCATCTTTCCCAAGGTGCAAATGCCCCGGGGGATCACCTAGACCTCCCTTTCTCCCTCTTCCCACAGGCCCCCCACCTCCCGGCCTCCCGCGTTCACTGGCTGCTAGCCCCTCTCCCTGCCCACGCACCCGCACCTTACCCAATACAATGGGAGAGCGATGGGAGGGGGCCGCGAGTGCCAGGCAGGTCACCTCTGTGTGCCGGCAGTCCGGCTCCTCAGTGACACGGTCACCGCTCCTGCTGCCTCCTCGTCCTCGGCGGGGCAGCAAGAGCAGCTCGGACCTTGGTGGCCTGACAGCTGCCGCTCGCGCCCGCCACCGCCACCGCCGCCGCGCAGCGTCTCGCGCCCGCGCCCGCCAGGGGAGGGGGCGGGGCCCGCGCCGCCTCCTTGTGCCCCATTCTTGGAGCCGGAGACCCGGCGTAGCGGCCTCCCGCCCTCGCGTGTTGCGAGCGCTCCCGGCTCGCTCGCTCTTCTTTCATGCTCAGGGTCCACCCCTGGCCTGCCTTGTCCTCTCCTCTCCTCGCTGATAGTAGGCACAATGACAATGGACCGTCAAATATTGCTCTCCCACTTAGCTCCTCTGTTGCCTGGGGCCACGCCCCATTTCCTGCAATTACCCTTCTTCAGCCTACCTCATTAACCTTTCCTCCAAACCCTCTACTTTTGCAGAGCATAGCACATACACCCACTGGTTTCAAATAACTCAGGGAAATCCATGATCACAACGCATTACTAGGCCCTCTAGCTGGGCACTGCTCATGAAATTCTCTTGGCAATCCAAACAGAAAGGTTCACGTTGATAGCTCAGGCCTGGAAGACACACTGCCCTTTAATCTCAAAGTTACCTTTCTAGATGGCCACACAGAGAGCATTACCTGAGGTTTCTGGGCATGTTGCTGGCGTAGAACGCACTGTTCCAAATGTGCTTAGCCACCCAGACAGTCCCTGCTTGTCTCCTGTGGCCCTCTGGTGCCTCCAACTAGTTTGTGATTTTTTTCCCTGAAACCAAAAAAGGATGGAGCTCCTGGGATCATTTAGCCTGCACTCCGACTCTCTGTCAGGCAGATCCAAGACCGAAGCTTCCCTGTTGTATGAGAACCTGTGCCTGTGTGGCACTGCCCCTCATTCATCATGTGCCCCCTCAGGCTGTCAATATGCTCTCCCTGCATCTGGGCCACTCTCTATCTCTTCACAAGTCAAGCACTCAGTCAATCTCACAGGCCCCAGGCTAACTGTCACTTCCTCAAGGTAACCTTTCTCAATAATCCTAGAATAGAGAAAGTGCCCCGATTTCTTTACTGGTGGCCTCCTATAGCTAGGCTGCTGTACTGTTCCTTCATAATATGTATCCATTTATGATGAGATATTTAAACACATGATTATTTGATTGACAACCACCTTCCCCCAGTAAATTATGTTTTACAACAAAGTCAAGGATTGTGACGGTTTAGATTTTCTATCATACCCTGAGAGCGTATGTCAATGTTTACTACATAGGACATGCTCGGAAAACATTTGTTTAATATGAATAAAATATTGTATCATCAATTATTGTTATTTTAAAATAAAATGAATGGCTCTAATTGAATCCCTTGTGCTTCTACTTAAACCAGTCCTGCCCCCCACAAACACCCTAAAACACACTTCTGATAAAGAGATGTACTTAATCCTCTAAATCAATATTTTACTCACACGTTCTTATCTGTAATAAAAGAAAACTTTTGAACATGGGCCCCAATATATGTATATGTATTTGTAGGTTATATACATGTACAACTGTGTATATATACTTCATACATTACATTATAGATACATTATAATACATATACATGAAAACATTCCAACATAGACATTTAAAAAGAATGAGAAAAAATAAATATGTTGATGTCTCAATGTTGTCTTTCTGCACTCCAATGAATTGTTTTGTGAACTCCTCAAAATTACAGTTCTTCATATTAGAGTCTCTCATCTTTAAGTGAATGTAGACTCTTTTGTCCTTTTCTCGTAGACGCTATTTTCCAAGTTTAATAATCTCTGAGAATCCTCTAAACCTAACTGCAAGTTTTAAGGAACTTTTAATTTCCAGGCTTGGGCACCCAGTTCTGTATCCAGAGGCTCATACTGCTGAAGGCATTACATATTTGCAGAATGTGGGAACTCCTAGGGGTAAGTGAAATCCTGTGTTAGTCCAAAGACTCCTAACTACAAATCGTATACTAAAAGAAACTTTAGAGGCAGTTTGAAAAGCAAAGTGGAACAGAAGCAATGTGACTACCATTAGTTAATAAGGAAACAGCACAAAGTGGACAGCTCAAAGTTTCAAAGTAACTGCTGTCAGTGGTTTTGTGGCTCTCAGACTAGACTATTTCAAATGATCCATCATTGAGGTCTCTCAGACCATTCCCTCCATGAATAATGCTTCCATGCATAATGAAATAATTTAATCCTATCTTTGTGACATGGTTACACACACACACACACACACACACACACACACACACACACACACATCACTTTTCTACCAAAAATAGAATCTTAGTGTGGTCAGTACATAGGAAGCTAAACCATGATTGTCTTTAGATACTGGAGAAAAGATTACTTTTGTAGAGTGACACACACATGCAAAAATCAGCATTCAATGTATGGAATTTATTATCTCCAAAGTCCCCAATCCTGATACAATTTTAAATACATTGACCTGGGCTTAAAGAAGACATAATTGGAATGTAATTAATATAAAAGAAAAGGCTGATTCAGTGTTCACAGGATGTGTATGAACAAAAGAGTTCCATGAAGAGTTCAAATAAATTAATAAACAATGCATACTATTTCTCTTCCTGGAGAATTACAGTGCATATTAGAACATTAAAGACTCTTGGAATTTTGCATTAAAGAAACCATATTTTTAAAAATTTTATTTATTTATTTGACAGAGAGACAGCCAGCGAGAGAGGGAACACAAGCAGGGGGAGCGGGAGAGGAAGAAGCAGGCTTCCAGCAGAGGAGCCTGATGTGGGGCTCGATCCCATAACGCCGGGATCACGTCCTGAGCCGAAGGCAGACGCTTAACGACTGCGCCACCCAGGCGCCCCTAAAGAAACCGATTTTTAAAAACCCAACGTTTCCCAAATATTTGTGACCACAGATTCCTTTTATTTATGGAACACCTGGTAACAGGACTAGTACACCTCAGAATCCCATTTGGCAACTGTGGTCTTAATCAATTTCACAATGTTGTTATGTGATAAAAGGACATTGGATTGCCTTAAACATGGATGGTAATACTTGTCATCTTGCTTGTAAAGGGATACTTTACAAGTTTTGCTTGGCCACTCAGATTGGTTTGTAGTGGTTTTCTGGAGAATTGTGCTGTGAAGGATTCTAAGGTGCATCTGGGCTCAGTAGGAAAGACTGATTAGTTAGTGATGACTACCATGGATGAAGCAATGTGTTTGCCATCCTTGGCCTAGAGTATTTCTATGGCAACTATACTTTTCATATTTTCCAGATACTTCTGATTTTGAATATTTTGTTCTTTTGTCCCCATATTTATGGTAATACTTACAGCACCATCTGATGTTTTATTCAAGAAATATAATAGCCATAGATATGTAAAAAGGAAATAGGACAGTAAAATTTGTCAATATTTACCAATCATTGTCTAAAGCAAGTCACTGGTTCTGGTGACATGATATATTTTTTTAAATTTATATTCAATTTAGGGGAGCCTGGGTGGCTCAGATGGTTAAGCATCTGCCTTCAGCTCAGGTCATGATCTCCAGTCCTGGAATAAAGCCCCACGGCCGGCTCCCAGCTCAGCGGGGAGTCTGCTTCTCCCTCTTCCTCTGCCTCTTCCCCTGCTTGTGCTTTCTCTGTTTCTCTCTCTCTCTCTTTCTTAAATAAATCTTTAAAAAATAAATAAGTTCAATTTAGCCAACATATAGTACATCATTAGTGACATGATATATATATATATTTATCACTTGGCTGAGGATTACCTTGTGGAAAAGGGATACTTTACAAGTTTTTCCATAGGTGAAGGAAAAATTTCTAAAGACTATTTAGTTATTGAAAGCCTCAGTATGAATTCTGTTTTATTATTTTAAAAACATCTGTATTTTCAAGCTCTGTTCACTTAAAAACACTTAGAAACAATGAAAACCTCAGTGTCAAAAAGCACCTCTAGTACCCAGATTGAGATTCTAAATACCATTCCCCAATGAAAGGGACCAAGGTTTCTTAGAGAAATGGCTGATTCTAGGTCTATGGCAAGAAGTGTCCAGAATGAACCTGGAATATCTTGTCATATTAGATATCAAGTAAGCTAAAGAACTGTGAGATAATAGAAAATAATGTGTTGTTCTCTAGCTCTGGATCCTGATACAGAGCTCCTAAATTCCATGTAAATTCCTAAGTGATAAAACCATTGGGAGCATCTTTTGTTCTAATACTTGGTCTTTAAAGTTTAATTTTAATTTACTTAATATATAGTGTATTATTAGTTTCAGGGGTAGAATTTAGTGATTCATTAGTTGCACATAACAACAAGTGCTCATTACATCCAGTGTCCTCCTTAGTGCCCATCACCCAATTACCCCATCCTCCCACCCACCACCCCTCCAGCAACCCTCAGTTTGTTTCCTAGAGTTAAGAGTCTTATATGGTTTCCTTCCCTCTGTTTTTATATTACTTTATTTTTCCTTCCCTTCCCCTATGTTCATCTGTTTTGTTTCTTAAATTCCATATATGAGTGAATCATATGGTATTTGTCTTTCTCTGACTGACTTATTTCACTTAGCAAAATACTCTCTAGTTCTGTCCATGTCATTACAAATGACAAGATTTCATTCTTTTTGATGGCTAATATTCCATTATTTATATCTCTTTATCTCTCTATTTATAGATATCTATATATCTCACATCTTCTTTATTCATCTTTATCCATTCATCTGTCCATGGACATCTGGGCTCTTTCCATACTTTGGCTATTGTGGGCATTGCTGCTATAAACATTGGGGTGCATGTACCCTTTCAAATCACTATGTTTGTGTCCTTTGGATAAATACCTACTAGTGCAATTCCTGGGTCATAGAGTAGCTCTATTTTTAACTTTTTGAGGAATCTCCATCCTGTTTTCCAGAGCGGCTGTACCAGTTTTCATTCCCACCAACAGTGAAAGAGAGTTTCTCCTTCTCCACATCTTTGCCAACATCTGTTGTTTCCTGAGTTAATTGTAGCCATTCTGACAAGTGTGAGGTGGTGTCTCATTGTGGTTTTGATTTGTATTTCCCTGATGATGAGTGATGTTGAGCATTTTTTTCATGTATCTGTTAACCATTTGTATGTCTTCTTTGGAGAAATGTCTGTTCATGTCTTCTGACTATTTCTTGACTGGATTTTTTGTTTCTTGGGTGTTGAGTTTGATAAGTTCTTTATGGATTTGGATATTAGCCCTTTATCTGATAAGTCATTTGCAAATATCTTCCCCCATTCCTTGGGCTGCCTTTCAGTTTTGTAGACTGTTTCTTTTGTTTTCTCTTGATGAAGTCCCAATAATTCATTTTTGCTTTTGTTTTCCTTGCCTTTGAAGACATGTCTAGCAAGAAGTTGCTGCAGCCAAGGTCAAAGAGGTTGTTGCCTTTGGTATCCTGTAGGATTTTGATGGATTCCTGTCTCACATTTAGGTCTTTCAACCGTTTTGAGTTTATTTTTCTGTATGGTGTAAGAAAGTGGTCCAGTTTGATTCTTCTGCATGGAGCTGTCCAATTTTCCCAACACCATTGGTTGAAAAGACGGTCTTTTTTCCATTAGATATTCTTTCCTGCTTTGTCGAAGATTAGTAGGCCATAGAGTTGAGGGTCCATTTCTAGGTTCTCTCTTCTGTTCCATTGATCAATGTGTCTGTTTTTGTACCAGTACCATACTGTCTTGATGATTACAGCTTTATAATACAGCTTGAAGTCCAGAATTATGATACCTCCAGCTTTGGTTTTCTTTTTCAAAATTACTTTGGCTATTTGGGGTCTTTTCTGGTTCCATACAAATTTTAGAACTGTGTCTTCCAGGTCCGTAAAAAATGCTGTTGGTATTTTGATAGGGTTTGTATTGAATGTGTAGATTGCTTTGGGTAGCATAGACATTTTAACAATATTTGTTCTTCCAGTCCATGAGCATGGAATGTTTTTCCATTTCTTTGTGTCTTCCTCAATTTCATTCATAAGTATTCTATAGTTTTCAGAGTACAGATCCTTTACTTCTTTGGTTAAGTTTATTCCTAGGTATCTTATGGTTTTCAGTGCAATTGTAAATGGGATTGATTCCTTGAATTCTTTCTTCTGCGTCACTGTTAGTGTACAGAAATGCAACTGACTTCTTTGCATTGATTTTATATCCTGCAACTTTGCTGAATTTCTGTATTCTAGCAATTTTTTGGTAGTCCTTTTGGGTTTTCTACATAGAGTATCATATTGTCTGCAAATAGCGAAATTTTGACAACTTCCTTGCTAATTTGGATGCCTTTCATTTCTTTTTGTTGTCTGAGTGCTGAGGTTAGGACTTCCAGTACTATGCTAAATAACAATTGTGAGAGTGGAAATCCCTGTCTTGTTCTGTTCCTGACCTTAGGGGAAAAGCTGAGAGCTTTCCCTCAATGGGGAAAAAAGCTCTCAGCTTTTCCCCATTGAGGATGATATTAGCTATGGGTTTTTGTATATGGCCATTATGATATTGAGGTATGTTCCCTCTATCCCTACTTTGTTGATGGTTTTTATCAGTTGAAGGTTTTTATCAAGAATGGATGCTGGACTTTGTCAAATGCCTTTTCTTTTTTTTTAATTTTTTATTTATTTGTTTTTTTGATGTAAAGTTCGATGATTCATTAGTTGCGTATAACACCCAGTGCACCATGCAATACGTGCCCTCCTTACTACCCATCACCAGCCTATCCCATTCCTCCATGCCCCTCCCCTCTGAAGCCCTCAGTTTGTTTCTCAGAGTCCATAGTCTCTCATGCTTCATCCCCCCTTCTGATTACCTCCCCTTTCTTTATCCCTTTCTTCTCCTACCGATCTTCCTAGTTCTTATGTTCCATAGATGAGAGAAACCATATGATAATTGTCTTTCTCTGCTTGACTTATTTCACTTAGCATTATCTCCTCCAGTGCCGTCCATGTTGCAGCAAATGTTGAGAAATCGTTCTTTTTTATAGCACTGGTTCTTTGAAAGAATAAATAAAATTGACAAACCACTGGCAAGACTTATCCAAAAGAATAGAGAAAGGACCCAAATTAATAAAATTATGTCAAATGCCTTTTCTGCACCTATTGAGAGGATCATTTGGTTCTTCTCCTTTCTTTTATTAATGTGATGTATCACGTCGATTGATTTGCAAATATTGAACCACGCCTGCACCCCAGGAATAAATTCCACTTGGTTGTGGTGAATAATCCTTTTAATGCACTGTTGGATCCTATTAGCTAGTATCTTTTTGAGAATTTTTGCATCCATCTTCATTAGGGATTTTAGTCTGCAATTCTCCTTTTTCATGGGGTCTTTGTCTGGTTTTGGTATTAAGGTAATGCTGGCCTCATAGAATGAGTTTGGAAGTTCTCTTTCCATTTCTATTTTTCAGAATAATTTGCAGTCAATCACTCTTTTCTCCCCGGTTTCCATCAGAACTCTGTGTTCACCTGGCCTGTGACCAAGAGTTTTTATCTCAGGCATGTGACTGAGTTTCAAAACTCCAAATATTACTGACTCCCAAGGCTTGGACCCACACTGTTCTTCCCTTCCAGGGAGGGTGTCTCACCACATTTCTGCCTTTTTCTGGACCCCTCCCAGGAAAGTGGTTGCATGCCCATGCAGTAGTTTGCAGTCTATGGCAACACAGAGCAGAAAGCTGGCACCTAGGCTTGCTGTTCTCAGCTGGCTTCCCCACTCTTATGCCTGGTAACTCTGCCACACTGAGGCACCAGCCATTCTTCCTGCAACCCTGGAAATCCTCCAACCATGCTATCACACCTGGGATTCCACCCTGCTTCACGACCTGAGCACCAAGCCAGGCACATTCCCCACTATAGTAGGCTTTTAAAAGTTCTGATGTTGCGCTCCACCTCTTATAATACTTTATGGTATCCTCCTTAAGCAGGCTCCCTCCCCTCTGCCATATCCTCAGCTATATCACACCAGATTCAAGTCTCTGCACCTCCTACCTTCCAAACAGTGTTCACTTTTCTACTGGTAGACTTGCAGCATTTGTTTTCTCAGATCTCTGATTGATTTCTCCGGTGTTCAGAATGATTTGGTAACTATCTAGTTGTATTACAGGGACCAGACAAATAGGCTCCTCCTACTCCTCCACCATCTTAACTCCTCTGTAATACTGGTCTTTGACACCAGTTCCTAACACAAGGCTCCTAAATCCTCTGGAATTTCCTGGGTGATAGAAGTGTCTTTTCTTTAGGTGCCTGGGTGGCTCAGTCTATTACATGGCTGCCTTAGGCTCGGGTCATGATCCCAGGGTGCTGGGATTGAGTCCTGCATGGGGCACCCTGCTCAGCAGGGAGTCTGCTTCCCCCTCTGCCCCTCCCCCCTGCTCATGCCCCCTTTCTCTCTCTCTCACTTTCTCTCAAATAAATGAAATCTTAAGAAAAAAGAAGGGTCTTTTGTTCTAATGGGGTAACTCTGGGTGAGCTCTTGGAGGGCTTCTGGATAGGGGTTGGTCACAACAAAGACCAAGCCATAATTAGAAACTTAGAATTTTCAGCTCTGCCCTTCTTTGGAGAGGGGAGAGGGTCTGGAAATGTAATTAATAAGTGATTCTGTTTATGTGAGGAAACCTCCATAAAAATCTCAAAAGTATGGGGTTTGGAGAGCTTCCAGGTTGGTAAACACATCTAGGTCCTGGGAGGGTGATGCACCCCAACTCCACAGGGACAGAAGCTCCTCCACTCAGGACTCTCCCAGAAACTGCCCTATGTATCTCTTCATCTGGTTGTTCATCTACATCCTTTAACATACCCTTTAATAAGTTGGTAAATGTAAGTAAGTGTTTCCCTGAGTTCTGTGAGCTGTTCTAGCAATTAATAGAATCCAGAGGGGAGGAGGTCATGGGAACATCTGATTTATAGCTAATTGATCAGAAGCACAAGTAACAACTTGGACTTGCTATTGGGTTTTTCCCCATGGAGGAAAACTACTAGGGTGTGTCAGAAAGGACTTGGGAGCCAAATTACAGAGACTTTACTGACCGAATATGAAGCAATTTGAGCTTCAGCAAATAAAATAACCACAATGGATTGAAATATATCAAATATGTTTAAATATCTGAGTTCATAATGACACTTAAAAATGTAATTGGTCAACTTGGAGAAAGCTAGGAAAGTAGCTCATTATTTTGAAACTGGTAAATAAAACAATGAACCAAACACTTAACTTGCCTTTTTATATACACATCTTCCTCTGTGTAACCAAATAATTTGTGAGGAAAATGTTTTAGTAGAATATTTCCAGCTAATAATTAAGAAAGAATGATAGAATTTTATAATAGTTAATGAATTAATGGATCTAGGCAATGAGCATCAAGGTCTACTAACATTACAAAGAGAGTAATAACCAAATATCGTATGACTCCTAATGGAAAAACAAAGCAGCACTTTTGAAGTATTTTTGCTGAAAAATGCAATTTGCATCTTATCATGCCTGTAGAGAGAACCATGAATTTTTAGGAAAATATAAAGACAATGATGTTAAACAACATTATAAGGACATAAGAAAAGAACATCTAGACTTAGGGTTTAGAGTGAGGATGTTGGGGAGAACTCTACAGAAAACAGCATGGTTTCTTCAACAAAAAAACACAAGAGAGAATTTGAAAATGAAAGTAAAAGGGCACCTGGGCGGCTGAGTCAGTTAAGCGTCTGCCTTTGGCTCAGGTCATGATCCCAGGGTCCTGAGATTGAGTCCCACATCAGGCTCCATGCTTCTCCCTCTGCCCGCTGCTCCCACTACTTGTGCATGCTCTCTTTCTCTCTCTCTGACAAATAAATAAATAAAATCTTTAAAAAAAGAAAGAAAAATTGCATTTATAATAGCTTCAAAGAGAATAAAATATTTGGGAGTAAATTTTTTTAAAAAAGTGCAAAATTTGTACTCTTGAAAGCAACAAAATTTTGAAAGAAATTAAAGAAGATCTAAATAATTGAAAGGTGTCCCATGTTCATGGATCAGAAGACTTAATATTATTAAGATTGCGATACTCTCAAAATTGATCCACATATTCAATGCAATCCTTAGTAGAATCCCAGCTAGCTTCCTTGTACAAATTTATAAGCCGATCCTAAAATCTATATGGATATTTTATAAATTTACAATTTATCCATGGTAAACGGATAAACTGATATATGGCTATCATGAATTTGATTGGCATGTATTGGTCTTCTTTGAGGTTTCTGCAATCTGGAAAACTAAAGATAATATCCTACATCTTGCCTATTTACCACAGTCTTTCTACCCTTTGAAGTTCCTCTTTAATAGAAAATCCCCTTCTCCCTGATATCTTCAGAATTCAGTATATAGATTCTTGGTCTTGGCAGGGATATTAAAAATTATCTAATCCATTGAATCCAAACCTAGCAGCACATCAAAACCACATAGAGGATTTATCAAAAGTATAGATTCCACGTGCCTAATATTGAAATCTTTGCAGTGTGGCTCAGAAATGTGTTTTTAACAAGTTCTTCTGATAAGCTGACTCGTGTACAAGAATCATAAATTCTTTCTAGTATCTCACCTATTGCAGGAATCCATTCTCTAACTTCCTAACTGTGGTCATTCAACCTCTGAATAGTGACTTCACAAGCAGCCCATTCCATGATTTAGTTTATTTTGCTAGAAAGTTTTTCCTTATGAAATGATGAAATCTTCAACCTCTAACTCCCATTGTTTTAATACTAGTTTTTTTTTTTAAGATTTTATTTATTTGACAGAGAGAAAGACAGCCAGCGAGAGAGGGAACACAAGCAGGGGGAGTGGGAGAGGAAGAAGCAGGCTCCCAGCATAGGAGCCTGATGTGGGGCTCGATCCCAGAACACCGGGATCACGCCCTGAGCCGAAGGCAGAGGCTTAATGACTGAGCCACCCAGGCGCCCCTGGTACTAGTTTTGACCTCAGAGATGGCAGGTAGGTTTTGTAGAAGTATATTTTCAGGAAAAAAATATCAGAAATACAAGTTTTTTCTTTGAGGATGGTGAGTAGCTTCTAAAAATACATTGCTTGTCAGCAAGAATACAGGTTAAAAGAAAAAAAAATCTAAGCAAATACTATGTTCAGCATCTCTGTGAATGAAGTCATTGTTCACTAAGGTACTAACAATTTCTCTTTGAAAGATAAGAATTTTCCAAGGCTGAAAGATTCAATATTTTATTTTCTTTGTTTTGAGAACATCACAGATCTGTTGTCCTATAATTGTTGCAAATGACACAAAACATTGTTCAGATGAATGTATAAGTCGTAATATGATGGTTTGTATGAAAATTAACATTTTGAAAATTGTGTTGGCTATTATAAAGCATCCAAAGTAAGCTTTCTCAACTTTTCTTAAAGAAAGCATTGTGTTCCAAGTCTTTAAGAGGTCATTTTATTTTTTTTTCAACTCATAGATTGGTTAAACTCATTTTTGAGTTAACTTTTGTGTATAATTTAAGAAGATCTAGTTTCATTCTTTTGCATGTGGTTGTCCAGTTTTCCTAGCACCATTTATTTATTTTCAATTTTTTAAAGGTTTTATTTATTTATTCGACAGGAAGAAAGCCCACACAAACAAGGGGAGTGGCAGGTGGAGGGAGAGGGAGAAGCAGGCTCCCCGCTGAGCAGGGACCCCCCCCGCCCCCCGCCGACTCAGGACTTGATTCCAGGACCCTGAAATCATGACCCGAGCTGGAGGCAGTCACTTAACTGACTGAGCCACCCAGGTGCCCCTCCAAGCACCATTTATTGAAGAGACTGTTTTTTCCGTTTCATGTTCTTGGCTCCTTTGTCATGAATGAATTGTTCATATATGTGTGGGCTTATTTCTGGGCTGTTTATTCTTTTCCATTGATCAGTGTGTCTGTTTTTATGCCAATACTATACTGTTTGGATTACTATAGCTTTGTAGTATAGCTTGAAATCAGGGAATGTGATACCTCTAGCTTTGTTCTTTCTCAAGTTTGCTTTGGCTATTCAGGATCTTTTTTTTTTTTTAATTCGTGTTAGTTAACATATAGTGAGTATTGGTTTCAGGAGTAGAATTTAGTGATTCATCACTTACATATAACCCCTAGTGCTCATCCCAACAAGTGTTCTCCTTTATGCCCATCACCCATTTAGCCCATCCCCCACCCACCTCCTCTCCAGCAACCCTCAGTGTGTTCTCTATAGTTAAGAGTCTCTTACAGTTTGCCTCCCTCCCTGTTTTTATCTTATTTTATTTTTCCTTCCCGTACCCTATGTTCATCTGTTTTGTTTCTTAAATTCCACATATGAGTGAAATCATATGATATTTGTCTTTCTCTTACTGACTTATTTAGCTTAGCATAATGCACTCTAGTTCAGGATCTTTTATTGTTCCACACAAATTTTAGAATTGTTTGTTCTAGTTCTATGAAAAATACCATTTGAGTTTTGATAGGGATTTTATTGAATCTGTAGATTGCTTCATGTCATATGGACATGTTAACAATATTAAATTTTCCAATTCATGAGCACAGAATATCTTTCCATATATTTGTGTGTTCTTCAATTTCTTTCATCAGTGTCATAGTTTTCAAAGATTTTTATACAGTTTTACAGATTTCTTACCTCCTTGGTTAAATTTATTCCCAGGTATTTTATTCTTTTTGATGTAATTGTAAATGGGATTATTTTCTTTATTTCTTTTTCTGATAGTTTGTTATTAATATATAGAAAGGCCACAGATTTCTGTATGTTTATTTTGTATCATACTACTTTAATTGAATTCATTTATTAGCTCTAACAGTTTTGGGTAGTGTCTTTTGGGTTTTCCATATATAATATCATGTCATATGCAAATAGTGACAATTTTACTTTTTCCTTTCTAAACTGGATGCCTTTTATTTCCTTTTATAGCCTCATCACTGTGGCTAGAACAATACTATGTTAAATAAAAGTGGTGAAAGTGGGTCTCCTTGTCTTGTTCCTGACCATAGAGGAAAACATTTCAGCTTTTCACCATTGAGTATGATGTTAGCTGTGGGTTTGTTATATATGGCCTTTATTATGTTCAAGTATATTCCCTCTAAATCCACTTTGTTGAGAATTTTTTATCAGAAATGAATGTTGAATTTGTCAAATACTTTTTCTGCATTAATTGAGATAGTCATATGATTTTTATCCCTTATTTTATTAATGTGGAAAATCATGTTGATTGATTTGCAGATTTTGTACCATGTTAGCATCCCTGAAATAAATCTGACTTGATCATGCTGTGTGATGCTTTTAGTGTATTGTTGGATTCAGTTTGCTAATGTTTTGTTGAGGATTTTGCATTTGTGTTCATCAGGAATATTGACCTGTAATTTTCTTTTTCTTTTCTTTTCTTTCTTTCTTTTTCTTCCTTTTCTTTCTTTTTCTTTTCTTTTCTTTCTGTCTTTTTTTTGGTAGTGGTGGTGTCCTTGTCTGGTTTTGGTATTAGAGTAATTCTGGCCTCATAAAATGAGTTTGAAAATTTTCCCTCCTCTTCAATTTTTTGGAAAAATTTAAGAAGGATAGGTATTAAACCTTGTTTGAATGTTTGGTAGAATTCACCAGTGAAATCATCTAGTCCTGGACTTTTCTTTGTTGAGAGGTTTTTGATTACTGATTCAATCTCCTTACTAATAATCAATCTATTCACATTTTTTATTTCTTCATGATTCAGTCTTGGAAAATTGTGTATTTCTAAGATTTATCCATTTCTTCTAGGTTGTTCAATTTGTTGGCATATAATTGTTTTACTAGTGTTTTATGATCCTTTGTATTTCTGTGGTGTCAATTGTAACTTCTTTTGTTTCTTATACTGTTTATTAGAGCCCCCTCATTTTTTTCTTTGTTAGTCTATCTAAAGGTTTGTCATTTTGTTTTTTATCTTTTTAAAGAACCAGCCCTTAGTTTCACTGATCTTGTCTTTTTTTTTTTTTTGCCTCTATTTCATTTATTTCTGCATGAATCTTTATTATTTCCTTCCATCTACTGACCTTGGGCTTCACTTGTTCTTCTTTTTCTAACTCCTTTTTGTATAGCGTTAGACTGTGTATTTGAAATTTTTCTTGTTTTTGAGGTAGGCTTGCATTGCTATGATCTCTCCTTTTAGAATTGTTTTTGCTGCATTCCAAAGATTTTGGTATGCTGTATATCTGCTTTCACTTGTCTCTAGGTATTTTTTTTCTTTCTTTCTTCTTTGATGATCCTTTGGTTTTTTTCAGTAGCATGTTGTTTAATCTCCACATTTTTGTGTTTTTCCAATTTTCTTCTTGCAACTGATTTCTATTTTTATATCATTGTGGTCGGAGAAGATGCTTGATATGATTTCAATTTTCTTGAATTTATTGAGACTTATTTTGTGGCCTAAAATTGATCTACACTGTTCCATGTGCACTTGAGAGGGATGTGTTTTCTGTTGCTTTTGGATGGATTGTTCTATATGTATTTATTAAGTCCATCTGGCCTAGTGTGTCATTTAAGGTTGATGTTTCCTCACTAATTTTCTGTTCGGATGATCTATGCACTGCTATAAGTGGGGTGTTAAGGTCCCCTACTATTATTGTAATGCTGTCAATTTCTCT
Source organism: Ursus americanus (assembly GCF_024610735.1). Lineage (NCBI taxonomy): Eukaryota > Metazoa > Chordata > Mammalia > Carnivora > Ursidae > Ursus > Ursus americanus. The sequence goes on along the minus strand of NC_142164.1, from coordinate 42,612,849 downwards.
CTTTATGTACATTAATATTTGCTTTATATATCTTAATGTCTTTATGTTGGGTGCATATATATTTATAAATGTTATGTCTTCTTGTTGAATTAACCCCTTTATGATTATGCAATGCACCTCTTTGTCTATCATTACATCTTTGTTTCAAAGTCTATATTGTCTGTTATGAGGATAGCTACACCAGTTTTCTTTTCGTTTTCATTAGCATGGAATATCTTTCTCCATCCCTTCACTTTCAGTCTGTGTGGGTGTCCTTACTTCTGAAGTGAGTCTCTTGTTGGTGGTATATAAATAGGTCTTATTTTTTTAATCTATTCAGCCACTCTGTCTTTTGATTGGAGTGTTTATTCCATTTATATTAAAGTAATTATTGATAGGTGTGTACTTACTGCTGCTTCATTAATTGTTTTCTCACTGTTTTTGTAGTTCCTCTCTTTTCCTTTCTTCTCTTCCTCTTTTCCCTTGTGGTTTGTATACAGTGATCTGCTTTGAGTTGATAGCAACTTAATTTTGAATACATACCAAAATTTTACTTTTTTTCTCCCCCTCCACATTTTATATTTTTGATGTCACTTTTTATATATTTTTTTGTTTTATGCATCCCTAACAAATCACTGTATTTTAGTTAAGTTTGCTTTTTGTCTTTTAAACTTCATACTTGCTTTATAAGTGATCCACTACTTTTACTATATATTTACTTTTTCTGGTAAGATTTTTACTTTTGTACGCTTTCTTGTTAGTAATTATTGCCATTTCTTTTCAGTTTACAGAAATTCTATTAACATTTCTTGTAATGCTAGGTTAGTAGATTTTGTTTTCCTGGAAAACTCTTAAACTCTCCTTCAATTCTGAATTATAACTTGTCAAGTAGATAATTCTTGATCTGAAGCTTTTTTTCCTTTCATCACTTTGAATATGTTATACCACTCAGTTCTGGCTTGCAAAGTTTCTGCTGAAAAATCTGCTGATAGCCTTATGGGGTTTCCCTTCTACATAATTAATTGTTTTTCTCATGCTGCTTTAAAGATTATCTCCTCATATTTAATTTTTACCATTTTAATTATAATGTGTCTTGGTATGGATCTCTTTGGGTTAATCTCATTTAGAACTCTGTGCTTCCTGGACCTGTATGTTTGTTTCCTTCCCCAGATTAGGGAAATTTTCAGCAGCTATTTCTTCAAATAGGTTTTCTAGCCCTTTCTTTCTCTATTCTCCTTCTGAGACCCCTAAAATGCAAATGTTATTCTGTTTGATGTTGTTCTAAAGGTGCCTTAAGTCGTCTTCATCTTTTAAAATTATTTTTTCTTTTTGTTGCTGTGTCTGGGTAAGTTCTATTGCTTTGTCTTATAGTTTGCTGATCCAGTCTTCAGCTTCATCCAGTCTGCTGTTGAACCCTTCTAGTGTATATTTTTTCAGTTCAGTTATTACATTCTTCAGCTCTATAACTTTTGTTTGGAGTTTTCTTATATTTTCTATTTCTGTAGATGATCTCACTATGTTCACCCATAGTCAGTTTGGTGAACATCTTTATAACCATTACTTTGCATTCTTTTTAAAAAAATATTTTATTTATTCACTTGACAGAGAAAGAGCACAAGCAAGGGGAGCAACAGGCAGAGAGAGAAGGAGAAGCAGGCTCCCTGCAGGTAGACTCATGCTGGGCTTGATCCCAGGACACTGGGATCATGACCTGAGCCGAAGGCAGATGCTTAACTGACTGAGCCACCCAGGCACCCCTGTAATGGCCACAAGAACAGAAGAAGAAGAGGAACAAATAAGTGATATAGAAGATAGAATTATGGAAAATAATGTAGGTCAAAAGAAAAGGGAAAGTAGACTTAAGGAATTCAGTGACTCCAGCAAGTGTAATAACATTTGTGTCATAGGAGTCCCAGAAGAAAAAGAGAAAGAAAAGGGGGTAAAAGGTTTATTTGAGGAAATTATAGCTGAAAACTTTGCTAATCTGGAGAAGGACAAAAACATCTGAATCCAGGAGGCACAGAGAATTCCCATCAAAATCAACAAAAGCAGGCCAACACCAAGAGATATTGTAGTTAAATTTGCAAAATATAGGGGCACCTGTGTGGCTCAGTTAAGTGTCTGCCTTTGGCTCGGGACATCATCCCAGGGTCCTGGGATTGAACCCCACATCGGACTCCCTGCTCAGGAGGAAGCCTGCTTCTCCCTCTCCTTCTGCCTGCTGCTCCCCTGCTTGTGCTCTCTCTTTCTGTCAAATAAATAAATAAATAAATAAATAAATAAATAAATAAATAAATCTTTAAAAAATAAAGATAAATTAATTTGCAAAATACAGAGATAGAAAAAAAAATCCTAAAAGCAACAAGACAAAAGAACTCCCTAACTTACAAGGGAAGACCAATAAGGTTAGCAGCAGATCTCGCCACAGAAACATGGCAAGCCAGAAGGGAGTTGCATGATATATTCAAAGTTCTGAATGGGAATAATCTGCAGCCAAAAATACTTTATCCAGCAAGGATTATCATTCAGAATAGAAGGAGAGATAAAGAGTTTCCCAGACAAACAACTAAAGGAGTTTGTGACCATTAAACCAGCCCTGCAAGAAATATTAAAAGGGACTCTTTGAGTGGGAAAGTAAGACCAAAACTGAAAAAGACTAGAAAGGAACAGATAAAATCCTCAGAAACAATGACAGAACAACTAATAAAATGGCACTAAATACATATCTATCAATAATCATTCTGAATGTAAATGGACTACATGCTCTAATCAAAAGACATAGAGTGTCAGAAAGGATAAAAAAAACAAGACCCATCTATATGTTGCCTACAAGAGTCTCATTTTAGACCTAAAGACTCCTACAGATTGAAAGTGAGGAGTTGGAGAAACATTTATCATGCAAATGGACGTCAAAAGAAAGCTGGAGTAGCCATACTTATATCAAGCTAGATTTTAAACCAAAGACTGTAAGAAGAGATGAAAAAGGACATTATATCATAATAAAGTGGACTATCAAACAAGAAGATCTAACAATTATAAATGTTTATGTCCCAACTTGGGAACACCCAATTATATAAAACAATTAATAACAATCATAAAGGAACTCAAACATAAAGGCTAATAATACAATAATAGTTTGGGACTTTAACACTCCCTCACAGCAACAGACAGATCATCTAAGCAGAAAATCAACAAGGAGACAATGGCTTTGAATGATCCACTGGACTAGATGGACTTAACATATATTCAGAACATTTCATCCTGAAGCAGCAGAATACACATTCTTTTCAAGTGCACATGGGACATTCTCCAGAATAGATCACATACTAGGTCACAAATCAAGCCTCAACAAGTACAAAAAGATTGAAATCATACCATGTAACATTTCTGACCACAATGCTATGAAACTTGAAGTCAACCATAAACAAATTTGGAAAGGCCACAAGTACATGGAGGTTAAAAAACATCCTACTAAACAATGAATGGGTTAACGAGGAAGTTAAAGAAGAAATTTAAAAATATATGAAACAAATGAAAGTGAAAGCACAATGGTCCAAAAGCTCTGTGATACAGCAAAAGTGGTCATAAAGGAAGTATATAGCAATACAGGCTTACCTCAAGAATCAAGAAAAATCTCAAATAAGCAACTTAACCTTACATCTAATGAAGCCAGAGAAAGAACAACAAATGAAACCTAAAGCCAGCAGAAGAAGGGAAATAATAAAGATTAGAGCAGAAATCAATGATACAGAAACATACACACACACACACACACACACACACACACACACACACACACACATATCCAGTAGAACAGATCAATGGAACCAGGAGCTAGTTCTTTGAAAAATTTAATAATATTGATAAACCCCTAGTCAGACTCAGAAAGAAAAGAGAAAGGACCCAAATAAATAAAATCACAAATGAGAGAGGAGAAATAACCAACACCACATTAATACAAACATTTATAAGAGAATATTATGAAAAATTATATGCCAACAAATGGGACAATCTGGAAAATATGGATAAATTCCTAGAAACATATAAACTACCAAAACTAAAACAGGAAGACATGGAAAAGTTGAACAGACTGATAACCAGCAAAGAAATTAAGTCAACAATAAAAAATCTCCCAAAAGGGACACCTGGGTGGCTCATTTGGTTAAGCATCTGCTTCAGCTCAAGTCATAATCCCAGGGTGCTGGGATTGAGCCCCGTGTTGGGCTCCCTGCTCAGTGGGAAGTCTGCTTCTCCCTTTCCTTCTGTCCCTCCACCTGATTGTTCTCTCTATCTCTCCAATAAATAAATAAAATCTTTTAAAAAAATCTCCCAAAAAACAAAAGTCCTGGGCCAGATGGCTTCACAGGAAAATTCTACCAAACTTTTAAAGAAGTGTTAATACCTATTTTTCTCAAACTACTCTGAAAAATAGAAATGGAAGGAAAACTTCCAAACTTATTCTATGAGACCAGCATTACCTTAATACCAAAACCAGACAAAGACCCCATGAAAAAGGAGAGTTACAGACCAAAATCCCTGATGAAGATGGATGCAAAAATTCTCAACAAGATACTAGCTAATAGGATCCAACAGTACATTAAAAAAAATCATTCACCATGATCAAGTGGGATTTATTCCTGGGCTGCAAGGATGGTTTGGTATTTGCAAATCAATTGACGTGATACATCACATTAATAAAAGAAAGGAGAAGAACCAAATGATCCTCTCAATAGGTGCAGAAAAAGCATTTGACAAAGTCCAGCATACATTCTTGATAAAAACCATCAACAAAGTAGCGATAGAGGGAACATACCTCAATATCATAATGGCCGTATAAAAAAACCCACAGCTAATATCATCCTCAATGGGGAAAAACTGAGAGCATTTCCTCTAGGGTCAGGAGCAAGACTAGGATGTCCACTCTCACCATTGTTATTTAACATAGTACTGGAAGTCCTAGCCTCAGCAATCAGACAACAAATGAAATAAAATCAGCAAGGAAGAAGTCAAACTTTCACTATTTGCAGATGACATGATACTCTATGTAGAAAACCCAAAAGACTCCATCAAAAAACTGCTAAAATGAATGTATGAATTCAGTAAAGTCGCAGAATACAAAATCAATGTGCAGAAATCTGTTGCATTTCTATACACCAATCATGAAGCAGCAGAAAGAGAAATCAAAGAATCAATCCATTCAAAATTACACCAAAAATAATAAGATGCCTAGGGATAAACCTAACCAAAGAGATGAAAGACCTGTACTCTGAAAACTATAAAACACTGATGAAACAAATTGAAGATGACACAAAAAATGGAAAAACATACCATGCTCGTGGATTGGAATAACAAATATTGTTAAAATGTCTATATTACCCAAACCAATCTACACATTTACTGCAATCCCTATCAAAATACCAACAGCATTTTTCACAGAGCTAGAACAAACAATCCTAAAATTTGTATGGAACCACAAAAGACTGTGAATAGACAGAGAAATCTTGAAAAAGAAAAGCAGGGGCGCCTGGGTGGCTCAGTCATTAAGCGTCTGCCTTCGGCTCAGGGTGTGATCCTGGCATTCTGGGGTCGAGCCCCACATCAGGCTCCTCCACTGGAAGCCTGCTTCTTCCTCTCCCACTCCCCTTGCTGTGTTCCCTCTCTCGCTGGCTGTCTCTATCTCTGTCAAATAAATAAATAAAATTAAAAAAAAAAAGAAAAAGAAAAGCATAGCTGGAGGCATCACAATTGCAGACTTCAAGTTATTTTACAAAGCTGTACTGATCAAGATAGTATGGTACTGACACAAAACAGGCATGTAGATCAATGACACAGAACAGAAAACCCAGAAATGGACCAAAAACTATATGGTCAACTAACCTTCAACAAAGCAGGAAGGAATATCCAATGGAAAGAGACAGTCTCTTCAACAAATGGTGGTGGGAAAACTGGACAGTTGCATGCAAAAGAATGATACTGGACCACTGTCCTACACCATATACAAAAATAAACTCAAAATGGATTGAAGACCTAAATCTGAGACCTGAAACCATCAAAATCCTAGAGGAGAACATAGGCAGTAACTTCTTTAATATCAGCTGTAGCAACTTCTTTCTAGAGATGTGTCCAGAGTCAAGGGAAACGAGCAAAAATAAACTATTGGGATTACATCCAAATAAAATCTTCTGCACAGTGAAGGAAAGAGTCAACCAAACTAAAAGGTGATCTACAGAATAGGAGAAGATATTTGCAAGGGGCATTTCCAATAAAGGTTTACTATCCAAAATATATAAAGAACTTATACAACTGAACACCCAGAAAACCAAATAATCCAATAAAAAAATGGGCAGAAAACATGAACAGATATTTCACCAAAGAAGACATAGAGATGGTCAGCAGACACATGAGGAGATGTTCACCATTAGTTATGACCTGGGAAATGGAAATCAAAACTACAATGATATATCACCTCACACCTGTTAGAATGGCTAAAATCAACAACACAAGAAACAAAAGGCCTTGGCAAGAATATTGAGAAAAAGGAACTCTCATGCACTGTTGGTGGGAATGCAAACTGGTCCATTCCCCAAAAAGTTAAAAATAAAACTCCTTTATGATCCAGCAATTGCACTACTGAGTATTTACCCTTAGAATACAAAAACACTAATTCAAAGGGATACATGCACCTCTATGTTTATAGCAGCATTATTTACAATAGCCAAACTATGGAAGCAGCCCAAGTGCCCATCGACAGATGAATGGATAAAGAAGATATGGGATATATATATATATATACACACACACACACACACACTTTATACACACACACACACAATGGAATATTACTCAGTCACTAAAAAGAATGAAATCTTGCCATTTGTAATCACATGGATGGAGGTAGAGAGTATAATGCTAAGTGAAATAAGTCAGTCAGAGAAAGACAAATATGATATGATTTCACTCATATGTGGAATTTAAGAGACAAACAAGGAAAGGGAAAAATAAGAGAGATAAAAAGACAAATCAAGAAACAAACTCTTAATTATAGAGAATAAACTGTCGGTTACCAGAGGGGAGGTGTGTGTGGGATGGATTAAATAGGTGATAGAGATTAAGGAGTGTACTTTTGATGAGTACTGGGTGATGTATGGAAGTGTTGAATCACTATATTGCACACTTGAAACTAATGTAACACTGTATGGTAACTGAGTGGAATTTAAATAAAAAACTTCAAAAAAATAAAAAAATAGGGGCACCAGGGTGGCTCAGTCAGTTAACCATCCAACTCTTGACCTCAGCTCAGGTCTTGATCTCGGGGTTGTGAGTTCAGTCCCCACATTGGGGTTCATGCTGTGCATGGAGGCTACTTAATAAAAGAAAAAAATTAAAAATAAAATTAAAAATTAAAAAATAAAACATAGAATTCTGTACTCACACACATACACAAAAAGAAATGCACATGTTGTGATGAGCACTGTGTGATGTATGGAAGTGTTGAATCACTACATTGTACACTTGAAACTAACATAACACTGTAGGTTAACTATAGTGGAACTGTTTGTATTTCATAAAATTAATTAGGCAGAGGGTTTTGAGTGGTGTATGAAGGCAAAATTGTGGATTTAGTCTTAATCATCCAATTTATGCTCAAGTTGAAACATTCCATTTTCTTAGTCTGTGTCAATTGTTCTATCGTTAATTTTCATCAGGTTTCTTTTTAGTATGACATTGGTTTCCCAAAAATCTAAGGACCTTTGGGAGGCGGTTCACTCAGCTTATGCTCAGGAACTTCTTCCTAAAGAACTTAAACATTCCTTTATTCAGCTTGTCTTTCATCACTATTAAGTCATCTTTGTATAAAGATCACTTTCATAAAAATGGATCCTCAGAACTCATATTTTACAGATGAGGAAATCGACATTCAGAGAAGCTATTTGATTCACCCAAGATGACGGAGCTGTTCAGTATCAGGGTCAAAGTGTAGACGTGTTTTATCTATTCTGTGTTAATTAAGCACTTACTCCATCCAGGGCAATGTATTCATTGATGAGGACACACAGATGCAGAAGACTTGGTCCCTGCTCTCAAGGAAGACGAGTTCTTCATATTCCAAAATAAGTCAGGCAGCCTATGAATGCTGGGACATCACAAATGTCATTTGAACTTCATTAGAGAAAGTTGCTTTTAATTTTGACTCCTTCATTTGTCAAAATATTCCTGGGGCTGTGGCAGGACAAAGAGAGATTGCAAACTATTATCCTAGAGACCTGTTTTGTTTGGTCAGCATAGCACTTATATTTTCTTTAACTGTCAGTTAAAAATTTGGAGAGATCAGGGGTGCCTGGGTAGGGCAGTCGTTAAGCATCTGCCTTCGGCTCAGGGTGTGATCCCGGCGTTCTGGGATCGAGTCCCACATGGGGCTCCTCTGCTAGGAGCCTGCTTCTTCCTCTCCCACTCCCCTGCTGTGTTCCCTCTCTCGCTGGCTGTCTCTCTGTCACTTAAATAAATAAAATCTGTAAGGTGTATTTCTTAGAAAAAATTTTGGAGAGATCACATTTAAATATCTAGATTTCTAGATTCTTTTAGAAAAAAAATCCAAAGATCTGGCCTTACTAGACCAATGTTCCCTTGTGGCAATATTTCTCTGGAGGGGAGGAGCTGCTGCCTATTTTTTATGGGTTGGTGCTAGCAGTTTTCATAGTTCCTAACCAGTATCTTGCACACACTCTTACTGCCTACCCAACCACCGAAGTATTTAAGTTGGCTAACCCCGTTAACTAACTTGTGGGGCTACCAAATTGTTGTTTGAACTATGCCTGACAGCAGATGGCAGCAATAAGCCATGTAACTGCCATTTCTCCTATAAGTAGGAAAGTGGTACTACAGCAACAGTTGACTTCAGAGGCTTTTCTTTTTTCCTCTAAAAAAAAAGACAAAACAATCTAAGGTCACTAGATTCTAGTTGAGCCATATTTTGACAAAATAACTGGCGGGAAAGGGATTTAGTGCTAATAATGAGAAGCAGCCCATTGTGTAAGAATCTGTAAGGCATGAATGGAATAGGGGGCTACAAGCAAAAAATCCTGAAACTGAGAGAGATTGGGCAAGTTGGTTTGCAACCACTGGTTGAAGACACTCTTCCTCACACAAAATACATACCAAAAAATTAGCTTAAAATGGATCATAGACCTCATTATAAGCCCTAAAACTTTAAAACTATTAGAAGAAAACCCAGAAGTCAATCTTTATTAACTTTAGAATAGACAATGGTTTCTTAGATATGACACTAAAAGTATAAGCTACAAAAGAAAAAGTAGTTAAATAAGACTTCATCAAAATTTAAAACTTTTGTGCTTCAAAATATACCATGAAGAAAATGAAAAGACAACTTGAAGAATGGGAGAAAATTTTTGTGAATCATATATCTCATTAAAAAAACTTGTGTATAAAGAATGTTTATAAATGAACAATAAAAAGACAAATGACCTAATTAAAAAAAAAACAAAGGATCTAAATAGACTCTTCTCTAAGGAAGATATACAAATGGATTATAGGCATATAAAAAGATGTTCAATCTCATTTGTCATCAGGGAAATGCAAATCAAAACCACAATGAGATACCGCTTCACTCATCACAGGATGACTAAGATGAAAAAGACAACAATATGTGTTAGCAGTGATGTGAAGAAATTAGAACCTTCAAATGGTGCAGCTACTTTGGAAAACAGTTTGGGTGCTCCTCAAAATGTAACCCAGCAATGCCTTTCCTAGTTATATAGCCAAGAGAAATGAAAACATATGTCCACACAACAGTGAAGGAAACCATCAACGAAACAAAAGGCAACCTACTGAATGGGAGAAGATATTTGCAAATGATATATCTGATAATGGGTTAATATTCAAAATACGTAAAGAACTTTTACAACTCAACACCAAGAAAAACAAATAATCCAATTAAAAATGGGCAGAGGGCCTGAATAGACATTTTTCTAAAGAAGACATACAGATGGCCAACAAACACGTAAAAAGATACTCAGCATCACTAACCACCAGGGAAATGCAAATATGTAAATCAAATCCACAATGAGATATTACCTTACATCTGTCAGAATGGCTAGAATAAAACAGACAAGAAATAATAAGTGTTGGCGAGGATGTGGAGCAAAAGCAACCCTCATGCACTGTTGGTGGGAATGTAAATTGGTACAGCCGCTGTGGAGAACAGTATGGAGGTGTCCTCAAAAAAGTTAAAAATAGACACACCATATAATCCAATAATTCCACTACTGAATATTTACCCACAGAAAACAAAAACAGTAATTCAGAAAGATACATGCACTCCTATGTTTATTGCAGCATTAGTTATAGTAGCCAAGATATGAAAACAACCTGATATTATAGCAGCAATGTCCACAATAGCCAAAATATGGAAAGAGCCCAGATGTCTGTTGACAGATGAATGGATAAAGATGTGGTATATACATACAATGGAATATTACTCAACCATCAAAAAGAACAAAATGTTGCCATTTGCAATGACGTGGATGGAAATAGAGGGTATTATGCTAAGTGAAATAAGTCAGTCAGAGAAAGACAGTTAACATATGATTTCACTCATGTGGAACTTAAGAAACAAAACAGATGAAAATAAAGGAAGGGAAGGTAAAATAAAATAAGATAGAAACAGAGAGGAAGGCAAGTCATAAGAGACTCTTAACTCTAGAAAACAAACTGAGGGTTGCTGGAGGGGAAGTTGGTGGGGGAGGGAATAATTGGGTGATGGGCATTAAGGAGGGCACTTGATATAATGAACACTGGGTGTTATGTACAACTGATGAATCACTCAGCTCTACCCCTGAAACTAATAATACACTATATGTTAACTAAATTGAATTTAAATAAAAAATTAAAAAAAGAAAGCAACCTAAGAGTCCATCAATAGATGAATAGAGAAGATATGGGGGTGTGTGTGTGTATTATATATCGTATACATACATACATACACACAACAGAATATTACACAGCCATAAAAAAGGATAAGATCTTGCTATTTGCAACAACATGGATGGAGCTACGGGGTATTATGCTAAACGAAATAAGTCAGACTGAAAAAGACAAATACTATATGATTTCACTCGTTTGTGGAATCTAAAAAACAAACGAATAAACAAACAATCAAAAAGTAAAATCAGACCTATAAATACAGAGAACATACTGATGGTTGCCAGAGGGAAGAAGGTAGTAGATGGGCAAAATGAGTGAAGGGGAGTGGGAGATACAGGCTTCCATTCATGGAATGAATAAGTCACAGGAATAAAAAGCAGAGCATAGTCAGGGAATATAGTCAATAGTATTGTAATAGCATTGTATGGTGACAGATGGTAGTTACACTTGTGGTGAGCATAACATAATATATAAAGATATTGAATCACTATATCATACACCTGAAGCTAATGTAACATTGTGTGTCAACTATACTGAAATAAAAATATATATCCACACATAAACTCATATATAAATATCCATAGCAGCATTATTAACAATAGCCAAAAGGTAGAAACAACCCAGTTGCCCATTAATTGGCAAATGCTTAAACAAAATGTAGTATATTAATACAATGGGATATTATTCAGTTGTAAAAAGTAACAAAGTATCAAACATGCTACAATATGGATGTACCTTGAAAAATTACACTAAATGAAAGAAGGCAGACATAAAATGATTCCATTCATATGAGATGTCCAGAATAGATAAGTATATAGACACAGAAAGTAGATTAATTGTTACCAGGGCCTGCAAAGAGGGGACATCAGGAGTGACTGCTAATATTTTGAAATGAGATATTCTGAAATGAGATAGTAGTGGTAGTTACACAACTCAGGGAATATACTAAATACAACTGAATTATACACTTTCAGAGGTTGAATTCTGTGTTATGTGAGTTATAACTCAATAAGTTGTTATTTAAAAGGGCACATTAAATATTACTTTCCTGTAGTGCTTCAGGATCAACTATAAGAAAATCAGTTTTTTAACATTGAAAGAATATGGTGTAGTATAATTTATGAGTGATAGGATGTGGATTAAAGCAGTTATGGCTATGACCCAGACCTCTTCCTCTGGCTTCTGGAGGACAGTAAACTGGAGGAGAGGACAATTGGAGAAAAGGAAAAGTGGGAAAGTTGGTGAGGAGACAAAAGTAAGGGGCCAGTCTGGTATGGAAACTACCTTACTCTTAATGGATGGAAAAGGTGAGGTCATACAACTTCCATCTGTCTTTATGAGACATCAGAAATCAGCCTGATAATCTCCTTCCAACAAGAGTAGAGTATGAACACAGTACAAGTTTTAGCAAGGCAAAGGATAGGCAGGTCTTATTTTTAGGGCTTTCCTGACCAGAATTTCCTCATTTCACCCTAAACACACTGAGTTCACACACACACACACACACACACACACACACACACACAATGAGAGAGAGAGAGAGAAAGAGAGAGAAAGAGAGAGAGAGAAACTGTGGAAACACAATGTTTCATGGTGACCAAATTATTTTGCTGGAGAAAGTGATGGCATGGCTCTCATGCAGTTTGCTGCAAAGCTGAGCCTAAAGCATCAAGGCTCTCTGTCACCCAGGCTGCAAACCTTTTTGTGGGTTTGGCCTCTTCCTTCTCGGGGTCTCTCATCCATATCTATTTAGCCATCATGGTTTATTGATTTATTTTTCTCATCTAATGTACTTCACATCTGTCCCTTTGTTTTCAATCTTCTTACCACTCTATCAGACCAGGTGTTCATCAATTCATGCTGAAAAACAACTGAACAAACTAATGAGGAGAAAATAAAAGTGTTAGTTTAAGAGCTAACTAACCATAAATTTCCACTTAAGGGAAGAGATCTGTGTTTGTTTTAGCAAAAACCTTGATGGATCATTTTGATTGCTCAAAGATTACTCTTGGGACATGGTTGGAATAGACCTGGAGCTAAACTGCTCTGCTTGAGAAATTACCAGTAATGGCATGGTTTGGATATTCAATATCTGAGGAAAAGTAGGGAGAAGACTGAAGGAGAGAGGAGAATTTAGCAGTATCAAGAAAACTTAAACCCTAGCAAAATGGCTAAGGAACTTTTAAGGTGAGAGATATTTAATATTTAATTTCAACTTGTTTGCAAGTATCTGGTCCTTTAGTAAGATCTGAGAGCACACAGCTGTTGGTAGTGTATGGGAAAGTGAAGGAATCAAGGAATAAGCCGGGAGGCAACATAGTACAGAAAAGGAACCGCATACCCAGGAGACATGAGAAGAGAAAAAGAAGCAGAAACTCACAGACATTGGTGACCAGAAGAAACATAAGCATCACACCTTCCCCAGGATCTCTTAAATCTTAGAAGGCACAATGATCCCAGCAAGCCACTAGGTTTGGGGCTTTTCAGGGACTCAATCTAAAGCATATTACCACTGTTTATTTGGCACTTACTGTTCTTCCAGTTTTACACTTTGTCCCTCCCCATTCTTTCCCATGCTTTGTGTCCGAGGAGGAAATTGACCTGTATTGACATCATTAATGGGATTTTTTATATTTTGGCTTTCTGGTGGGTTCCACCCCTGAGAAGCCCTGGCAGGAGATCTGAGCGAGGAAGGAGATTGAGGTCAGGGTATTTATTCACTCAGCTCCTTCCGTGCAAGGTCACAGTGGGGTAGTTAAGTTCATAGTACCGATAGATGACCCTCTCAACATCCCTCTCTCTCATCAACTAACTTCTCTCACTCCTTTCTCTTCTCCCTCCTATAAGATTAAAAGTGGCAATAACCCCACTGTTATTTGTCCCCAGGTACTTTACCATTCCTTATGTTTTCCCTACACCCAACCAACATAATTGTTAATAGTCCCTTTATTAAATTCTCTTAAATTACCTAGCACCCTAATACTCTTATTAGGGCATTACTTCCATTATCTCAGTTGATTCTCACTACAACTCTTTGAGGTAAATATTATTATTATTATTTTAAAATATTTTACTTATTTATTTGTTAGAGAGAGAGAAATAGAGAGCAAGCACAAGCAGGGGGAGGGGCAGAGAGAGAAGCAGGTTCCCCGCTGAGCAGGGAGCCCTATGCGAGACTCCATCCTGGGACCCTAGGATCATGACCTGAGCCGAAGGCAGATGCTTAACCAACTGAGCCACCCAGGTGTCCCTGAGGTAAGTATTATTATTAACCTCACCTTACAGATGTGGAAAATATGAGACAAAGAGAGATTAAGTAACTTGCCTGCATACCTTCTGACTCTAGAGCTTTGGCTTTATGCACAATGGTTTTGGTTTTTGTTGTGTTTTTTCTACTTTGATGGTAACCCTACATCCAGATTTCAAGCCATCTGATACATTATGCCCAGATTAGTCTTCCTAAAGCATTCATCCAAAACCCTCTAAGATCTGACTTCTATCTACCTTTTATCTTCCCTATACCTTTTTTCTGTAAAAGCCTTACAATAGAGCTGAACTGGACTATTCATTTTTCCATGAAAATATCTTATTAGTCCTACCTCATCCTTCTTCTCATAAAATGCCCCAGGGCTGGACTTCTCTCTTCACTCCCATTCCATCTCTTTATTTGTTAGTCTCAATCACCCCTCTCCTCTGGGGACCAACCAAAATCCTACCTCACCCACAGAGTCTGGCTAATTTTACTTCTTCCACTTTCTTGTTATGTAACCTTCAGTGACACATGCTAACTTCTCTGAGTCAGTGTTCTCAACTATAAATTTCATATCAATTGCTGGCCTACTGATGTTGAAATACTTACTAACAATCACTGATCTCAAAATGTCTCAGCAATGAGGCCACCCAACCTAGGAACTCTTCTCTTTAACAACTTGATCAAGATTTCACAAGTGATGTTTTATAGTAGAAATTTGCCAATCTTTTTATGGTTGCATAGCATCTGAACCCCCTTAGAGTTGTCCATTGTGTATTAGAAAGTGCCCTGAATGGGATAGGCTGGTGATGGGTAGTAAGGAGGGTGCATATTGCATGGTGCACTGGGTGTTATACTTAAGTAATGAATCATGGAACTTTAAAAAATAAAATAAAATTTTAAAAAAACCAAAAAAACAAAACAAAACAAAACAAAAAAGTGCCCTGCATCTCACTACAGAGGCCAAGAGGTACCAAACATTCCTACTTCTTGCTCCTGGCAGCTGGGATATAGACACATAACTTGACTCGGCCTTCCCAGGGCTTTGAATATGGAAGAAGTAGACACAGAAGCTTTTGGAGATATAGCATGGTTTAGTGATTCTTAAACTTTAGTGTGCATCAGAAACTCCTTGGTGTGATACGCATGTGTGTATGTAAGGGGTTGTTTTTGTTAAAATGAAATCTCCTGAGCCCTACATAGATCTGCTAGGTCAGTATCCTTGGGAAAGGGGCATAGGAATCTTAATTTTCACAGGCTCCTTAGGGCCTGGGGAATCTGATATACAATAAATTTTGAAAATTATATCTCTAGGTCTGTAGATAATACATTATTTTTACCATATACATTATTCCTTTCTTCATCTGTGGCTTTCCTATATCCCTCATTATTTGTTTCTACAGAAGAGATCTATTTTCTCCTTAGAGACTTTGACTTTACTCTTTTCCTGAGAATAAACTTTACATTAGCCACCCCACACCCACATTAAATAACACGCACACACACACACACACACACACACACACACACACTGGAAATCTTGAAATATGAACAGGGCTTATATGCCATCAATAATTTCTCTTATATTTCTAATTTCTCTAAGAGCAAGAATTTGCTTAACCTCCATACTCCTCTTCCAACTTTCCAATCTTTTAAGAAATTAATTGATGGTTGGAAATGATGGCATCTTTCACTTCATTTTGCATTACTTCTTTCTTTCACATAAGTCCTATTAATTTTATGGGAATCTTTCATTTTGTGCTTAATTGATGGTATGAATTTATCTCAACCAGTTCTTCCAGTCCTTTATCATACTAATGTTAACCATTTGGCTTTATAGTCATTTTGATTACTTCTCTTTCCCAAGATATTTGAAAATTCCTCCCCAACCATTAACTTATTTTATATATTGGAAGAAGACATTACTTTCCCTGACATAGGTATTTCCAGTGGCATATGTATTCATAAGTTGTATCTCTTATCCTTTCAAATACATAGCTGTGATCAGATATCTTCTTGCTTTATCTTATGGCTTTTTGACATTCTAATTACAATCTCGGGTAACTTAAAAACTAAAACTAATTTGAGTCTTCATTTCTCCTCTGTAAAAGGAGAAGACTAAAATCAAAGCTCTCTAAAGAACTTTCTAGATAGTCTATGCCTACAAAGGATTGGGTAGCTAGACATCAGAGCTGGGCGCTGGGGAACAAATAAGAAAGTTTCAGTTAAACAAAATGCTCTAAAATGTTATAGAAAAAGTTTTCTGAAACTCTCCTCATACCAACAGTATCCTGCAAACTTTGTACCCTTTCACCATCATCTCCCCATTTCTCCCTCTCTCTAGCCCCAGACAATCACCATTCTACTCTCTGCTTCTTTGAGTTTGAGTACTTTAGCTTCCACATATAATTAAGACCATGCAGTATTTGTCTTTCAGTATGCTTAAAATTTTTCTAAAAGGGTAGATCTCATGTTAAGTGTTCTGACCCCACACTCACACACAGACACACAATAGTAGTAGTAGTAGTAATAACAACAACAACAACAACAACAACAACAACAACAACAACACAGGTATGAGAAGAAACTTTGGGAGGTGATGGTTATGTCTATGGCCTTGATGGTGTTGATGGTTTCACAGGTGTATAGTTATCCCCAAAGTCCTCAAGTTGTATACAATAAATATGTAGTTTTTATATGTCAATTATACCTTAATAAAGTGTTTTTTTTAAACAGGATATCCTTAGAAAATTGTTGGTAAAATGCTGATTCCCAGCGCTTGCCTACCTCCAGAGATCCTGATTCAGGTGGTCTGAGATCAGGACTGGAAATTTATGCTTTAAATGATTTTCAGGATCAGGCAAGTTTATGAGACCCCCGCTAAAAGAATGGAAGATAGTGCAGAGTTTGATGTTTGATAAACTTAATTTTTATTGAATTATAACATACATACAGAAAAGTGCACAAATTGCTTCATGTATTTTCTCAAAGTGGACACACCTGTGCAACTAGCACCCAAATCAAGAAACAGAACAGTACCAGCACCCTTGAAGCTTTCCAAGGTAGCCACTCCCAGTAACTACTTTGTCTAAGGATAATGATAAACTTCATTTCTAACAGCACTGATTAGTTTTGTCTGCTTTTTTGTTTTGTTTTGTTTTCAAATTTTTAAAAAAATTTAATACCAGTACAGTTAACATACAGTGTTATATTAGTTTCAGGTATACAATACAATCATTCAACAATTCCATATATCGCCCTGTGCTCTTCACAACAAGTGCACTCCCTAATCCCCATCACTTATTTTACCCACTCACACCCACCCCTCTTGTAACCATCACACCTGTCAGAATGGCTAAAATAAAAAACACAAGAAACAATAGGTGTTAGCAAGAATGTAGAGAAAAAGGAACCCTTGTGCACTATTGGTGGGAATGTAAACTGGTACAGCCACCTGGAAAACAGTATGGAGTTTCCTCAAAAAGTTAAAAATAGAAATACCTTATGATCCAGCAATCACACTATTGGGTGTTTACCCAAAGAATACAAAAACACTAATCAAAGGGATACACGAACTGCTATGTTTATAGCAGCATTGTTTACAACAGCCAGAGTATGGAAGCAGCCCAAGTGTCCATCAACCGATGAATGGATAAAGAAGATGTGAGATATATATATATATATATATATATATATATATATATATATATATACACACATATATATATGAATGTTATTCAGCCATAAAGCCATAAAAAAGAATGAAATCTCGCTGTTTACAATGACATGGATGGAGCTAGAGAATATAATGCTAAGAGAAGTCAGTCAGAGAAAGATAAATACCATATGATTCCACTCATATGTGGAATTTAAGAAACAAAACAAACAAGCAAAGGGAATAAAAAAAGAGAGAGACAAACCAAGAAACAGACTCTTAATTTAGAGAATTGGTAGTTACCAGAGGGAAGGGGGTAGAGGGGCTGGTTTAAATAGGTGATGGGGATTAAGGAGTGTACTAGTCATTATGAGCACTGGGTGATGCATGGAATTGTTGAATCACTATATTGTACACCTGAAACTAATATAATACTGTATGTTAACTAACTGGAATTAAAATAAAGACTTAAAAATAAATTTTAAAAGTTTACTGCCTATGTTTTCTTTAAGAAGTGTTATGGCTTCAGGTATTACATTTAGATCTTTGTCCATTTTGAGTTTATTTTTGATATAAGAAAGTGGTCCTGTTTCACTCTTTTGCATATACCTGTCCAGTTTTCCGACCATTTATTGAAGAGACCATCTCTCCCCCATTGTATATTCTTGCATCCTTTGTTGTAGATTAATTAGACCATATGAGTGTGGATTTTTTTCTGGGCTCTTTATTCTGTTCCATTGATCTATGTGTCTGCTTTTGTGCCTGTATCATATTGTTTTGATTACTATAGCTTTGTAATATAGTTTGAAATATAAAAGTACTATATCTCTAGCTTTGGATATTTTTTTCCAGTTTTGTCTTGGCTATTCTGGTTTTTTTGTGATTTCATACACATTTTAGGATTATTTGTTCTCGTTCTGTGAAAAATGCTATTGTTATTTTGATAAGGATTTCATCAAATCTGTAGATTGCTTTGTCTCATATGGACATTTTAACAACATTAATTCTTCCAATCCATGAGCAAGGAATATCTTTCCATTTATTTATGTCATCTTCAATTTCTTTCATCACTGTTTTATAGTTTTCAGAGTATAGGTCTTTTAACTCCTTGGTTAAGTTTATTCTTAGGTATTTTATTCTTTTTGGTGCAGTACTAAATGGAATTGTTTTCTTAATTTCTCTTTCTGCTATTTCTTTATTAGTGTAAAAAAACACAACATATTTCTGTATATTAATTTTGTATCCTGCAACTTTGTTGAATTCATTTTTTTTACTCCTAATAGTTTTTTGGTGAAGTCTTTAGCATTTTCTATGTTTAGTATCATGTCATCTGGAAATTGTGATAGTTTTACTACTTTCTTACAATTTGGTTGCCTTTTCTTTTTCTTATCTGATTGCTGTCATTAGGATTTCTATGTACTATGTTGAATAAAAATGGTAAGAGTGGACATTTTTGTCTTATTCCTGATTTTAGAATAAAACCTCTCATTTTTTCACCTTTGAGTATAATGTTAGCCATGTACTCATATATGGCCTTATTATATTGAGGTATTCTTTCTTAACCCACTTTCTCGAGAATTTTTATCATGAACAGATGTTGATTTTTGATGCCTTTTCTGCATCTGTTGGAATGATCATATGATTTTTATCCCTCATTTCATTAATATGGTGTATCACATTGATTGATTTGCAAATATTGAACTATCCTTATATCCCTGGAGTAAATCCCACTTGATCATGATGAAAGACCTTTTAATGTATTGTTGAATGTGGTTTGCTAATATTTCGTTGAGGATTTTTGTATGTATTTTCATTAAGGGTGTTTGCCTGTAGTTTCTTTCTTAATAGTGTCTTTATCTGATTTTGAGTTCAAAGTCATGCTGGCCTTGTAGAATGTATTTGGAAGCCTTCCTTCCTCTTCTACTTTTTGAAATAGTTTGAGGATAATACGTATTAATTCTTTAAGTGTTTTAATTTTTTTAAAGATTTATTTATTTATTTTAGAGAGAGAACATGAGCAAGGGGAGGGGCAGAGGGAGAGGGAGAGAGAGAATCCTTAATCAGACACCCCCTGAGTGCAGAGCCCGACTATGGGATCATGACCCGAGCCAAAATCAAGAGTCGGCCACTTAATTGACTGAGCCACCCAGGCATCCCTAAATGTTTTAATTTAAATGTTAGAATTCACCTGTGAATACATCTGGTCCTCTACTTTTGTTTTGTTGGGAGGTTTTTTTTTTTTAATTGCAATTCAGTTTCATTACTAGTAGTTGGTCTATTCAGATTTTCTATTTCTTCCTGATTCAGTTTTGGAAGATTGCATGTTTCTAGGAATTTTCCATTTCTTCTAGGTTGTCCAATTAGTTGGCAAATAATTGTACTCAGTAGTCTTTTATAATCTTTTGTATTTCTGTGGTGTCAGTTGTAACTTCTCTTTCATTTCTGATTTTATTTATTCAGGCCCTCTTTTTTTTTCTTGATAAATCTTGCTAAAAGCTTATCAATTTTGTTTATATTTTGTTTAAAAGAAACAACTTAGTTTTTTTTTATCCTTTCTATTGTATTTTTAGTCTTTATTTCATTTATTTCTGCTCAGATCTTTATTATTTCCTTCCTTCTACTATTTTTGGGCTATTTTTCTAGTTCCTTTAGGTGTAAGGTTAGGTTGTTTATTTGAGATTTTTCTTGTTTCTTGAGGTAAGCCTGTATCACTATAAACTTCCCTTTTAGAACTGCTTTTGCTATGTACCATAGAATTGTGCATGTTTTGTTTCAACTTTTGTTTGTCTCAAGGTATTTTTTAATTTTCTCTTTGATTTCTTCATTGATCCATTGGTCTTTCAGTAGTATATTGTTTAGCTTCCATGTACTTGTGTTTTTTCCAGTTTTTTCTTTGTGATTGATCTCTTGTTTCATACTGTTGTGCTCAAGAAAGATGCTCAACATGATTTCAGTCTTCTTACATTTTGGGACTTGTTTCGTGGTCTTATATGTGATCTATCCTGGAGAATATTCTATATGCGCTTGAAAACAATGTGTATGATTCTGTTTTTGGATAGAATGTTCTGTATATGGGGTTCCTGGGTGGCTCAGTTGGTTAAGCATATGACTCTTGATTTTGGCTCAGGTCATAATCTCAGAGTCATGAGATCAAGCCCCTCATTGGGCTCCATGCTAGGTGTGGAGCCTGCTTAAGATTCTCTCTGTCTCTCTCCATCTGCCCCTTCCCCCCATGCACACACTCCCTCTCTGTCTAAAAAAATAAAAATTTGAAAATTTAAAAAAGAACCTTCTGTATATATCTAGTAAGTCCATGTGGTCTAGTATGTCATTGAAGGCCACTGTTTCCTTGTTGATTTTCTATCTGTATGATATATCCATTGATGTAATGTTGGATTGGAATGCCCTTCTTTGTATCTTGTTACAGTCTTTAAAGTCTATTTTATCTAATATATGTATTCCTACCAGCTTTTCTTCATGTCCTTTGGCATAGAATGTCTTTCCATGCCTTCACTTTTAGTCTATGTGTGTCTTTAGGTCTGAAGTTAGTCTTTTGTAGGCAGGATATAGATGAGTGTTTTTTTTTTAATCCATTCAGCCACCCAATCGTTTTTGATTAGAGCATTTGTTCCATTTACATTTAAAGCAGTTCTTGATAGATATGTGCTTTTTGCCATTTTGTTAATTGTTTTCTGGCTGCTTTTTTTTTCTTCTTTGGTTCTTTCTTTTCTTGCTTTATTCCCTTGTGACTGATGACTTATTTAGTATTAGGATTGGATTCCTTTCTCTTTATTTTTTCTCTATTGTAAGTTTTTGGTTTTTGGATACCATAAAGTTCAAATAGAGCAACCTATGTATATAACAGTCTATTTTAAGTTGATGGTCACTTAAGTTCAAATGCATTCTAAAAGCACTACATTTTTAATCCCTCCCTCTATTTTATATTTTATGTCATGTTTTGCATATTTTTATTTTATATATCTCTAAACTAATTATTGTAGATATAGTTAATTTTGCTACTTTTGGTTTTTAGCATCATATTAGACTCATAAGTGGTTGCTTTTACCAGTGAGACTTTTTCTTTCATAATTTTTTCTCATGATTTTCTTACTTGTAGTCATAGTCTTTTCTTTTCTGCTTAGAGAAGTTCCTTTAACATTTCTTGATAGGCCTGTTTAGTTGTGATGGACTCCTTTAACTTTTGTTTGTCTGGGAAGTGTGTTATCTCTCCTTCAATTCTGAATGTTAGCTTTGCCATGTAGAGTATTCTTGGTTGTAGGTTTTTCCTCTTCCTCACTTTGAATATATAGTGCCACTTTCTTCTTCTTTTTTTAATATTTTATTTATTTATTTGACAGAGATAGAGACAGCCAGCGAGAGAGGGAACACAAGCAGGGGGAGTAGGAGAGGAAGAAGCAGGCTCATAGTGGAGGAGCCTGATGTGGGGCTCAATCCCATAACGCCGGGATCACGCCCTGAGCCAAAGGCAGACGCCCAACCGCTGTGCCGCCCAGGCACCCCATAGATATTTCTGTACTGAATTTGGGTCCTTCTTGATGCTTTTCAGTGAACTGCATAATGTGAATAGTGTTGAAAACAGTTTGAGTTGGGTAAGCTTGTCCAATTAATACTATTTTCCCTGTGTTGCTGCTTATAATTTGTTAGTGAAGCAGGATCCATTCTCTTACATCATCTTACAAGTAACCAAAAATTTGGTTGCTCACTAGGTACATTTTTTCTCAATCACCCACTGAAAAGAATAATCAGATGTATTCAATTTCCATCTTCATCTTTAACATTAAACCTCATTTTCATGTCTCCTCTCAGATTTCATGTGTGTCTCTCACACTTGCACTCCCAGTCTTCATCCACAGCCCAATGACGGTGCATTTTAAAATCGTTTTACTGGTGCTCCCACTTGATTTCTGAAATTACAAATGGAAAACACACAACCACCTGTATATGGTCCTAGTGCCTACATGCCACCACCCACTCAAATATCCTAATGGATTTATGTCCTCAAAATAACGTTTTACATAATATGACAGGGATGACATCAGTATGCATGAAAAACTGAAAAACCACTGTAAGTCATATTGCCAAACAGGGCATTTTGAACCAGCAGCAATTAGCGTGACAGAAACTAAGTGACTTAGAGAAACAGAATTTTATTTTTCTAAGTGGTCCACAGTCCTTTCTCTGAAAAGGCTTATGGCTCTGAAAAGAACCTTTGGCTTCAAAAATTTTGTGTCCCCATGTAAAAGGCAATTTCTTAGCACCACCGACAGGGACTTATTCGCACTTCATTTGATGGGAGCTTTCCTTGAGTATTTATGTAGCAAGCCCCCCACCCATCCCTTTACATATCCCTTTGGCTTTCTCTCTCTTCTGATGGGCTCGAGAAAAGGTTGGATTGCTGTAGTTTACCTAGCTTTTGTCTCACTGTTTGGCTCAGAGTGACACGTTTCACAGGTTTCTACATTCAAATCAAAGGTTATTTAGAATTTATTTTAAAAGTTCACGTGGAACACAGAGCAGACATGATGAAATAGTGGGTTTTAGTGCAACTCCTAACAAATTTCAAAGGACTGAGGTCCCCCGGTGTGTTCTCTCTCCACAGATAGATAGGAAGCTGGAAATCAATTAAATGAAAAGTACTTGCATAATCACCAACTACTTTGAAATTCAGTGTGTACCTATGGGAAAAGGAAACAAGGAAAGAAAAAAAGCCCATGCACCAGGAAGAAAACACAATGGGTATTCAAGGGCAGTACCAGTATCCTGAATCCTCCTCCGCATCAAAACATTTGCGGTAGAGGCAAGAGTCATCTTTGCTCTGGTAACTGCCAAACAGCCTCCTCTTATTTTGATGCAAAACGACAGGGACATGTCCCACTGTGGCATCTGCATGCTGACACTTCAACCACCCTGGTTTAAAAGCAAGAGCTTCAACGGAAACCCTCAGGCAGGCAGAGGATCCTACCACCTTCCCGCTCAATCTCCGGGGGGCGTGTCATAGGAAGGCTGTTATTGGTTCAGCCCTGGTCACCCCACCACCCTTTGGGCCAATGGCCGCGGATCATGTGCTGCCGGTTGCTTATTGGCTGCGGCTAGCCGAGGCTGGGAGCAGAGCTGCTCTTATTGGACCACCCCGTCATCCATGCGTAATCGCAGTTCAGGAAGATGTTGGTGTCAAAAGGGAAAGACGATAGGCTACCAAAGAACAGAATCCGATAAATCTGAATGAAGCAAAGTAGGTCTTTCACCAGGTCGGGAGCTGGAGTAGAGCATGATTCTAGATAGCTTCAGTTTTCTGCACAGTGTTTGGGCCCTCTTTTACATATGTAATCGAATTTGAATAAGGGGGTGTGTTGAGGGAGTGTGAACAGGGTGCGTGTGAGTTTTGTTATCTGCCACAGCGCTTCCCTTGTTGCTGTACCAACACACTCAAAAAAATCTCTAGTCGAGACTACTCTACACAGGGGGGAGAAGGAGAATCCAAAAGGCAAGAAAAATTATTGTGGACACAGCTGTGACCATAAGGAGTCTGAAGAGGCTTACCTGAAGGAATGGGCCCTTTAGGAAAGTAGTGAAATGCGGTATGGCCAAGGAAAATCCTAACAGACCGCACCACACGCATATATTAAAGTGGACTTGACAACGATTTGCCATGTTCTGCTCACGGTAAAAGTGTTTTAAGAACGGGCAGAATGGCGCAGGTCCAAAAACCGCTAGGCTAGGTGGCACTCTGGGGAGTTACAGGTCTTTCAGGGCCAAGTGAGGTGGCTCTGAAAAGAGCCTTTGGTTTGCGAGGTGGTCAGCTGGTCCGGGGGCAGCTCATTCGTGTCTCTGGAACCTGATGACGGCCTTGGTGGCCTCGGACACGGCGTGCTTGCCGATCTCCCCAGGCAGCAGCAGGCGCACGGCTGTCTGGATCTCCCTGGAGCTGATGGTGGAGTGCTTGTTGGAGCCCTTGGTGGAGCGAGCCAGATGAGCGGCCTCGTAGGCGATGCGCTCGAAGATGTCCTTAACGAACGAATCCATGACGCTCACGGCCTTCTTCGAGAAGCTCAGGCCCTCGTGCACCTGCTTCAGAACCCTGGGGAAGTAGGTGGCGAAACTGTCGGGGGCGGGGGGGGGGGCGGTGGCGGCCGTTGCCGCAGCGCCTCGGCTGCTTCTGCTTCTGGCTCTTCGGGTCGGCTGCCGAGGGCTCCTCCGTGCCCAGGCTTTCCTCGGAAGAGGGCTCACAGCCAGGCTCAGCCATGTGGGGCTCGTCCTCCTTACAGCTCAGAAGGAAGGACACTGGCGGCTGTTGAGGGGCGCTGGCCCATTTATAGCCGCTGCATTTCTTGACATCACGGGCAAGCCCTACCTGATTGGACAAAATGCAAAGCCGGGAAGCGGGTCACTGAGCCAGGTCTTGTCAGATCTGATTGCAGACCCTCGATCTGCCTTCATTTCAGTCAGGATGGGCATCAGGAGGCCTCTGAAGTTCTTGCGATGGTCACCAGAAAATCTTTCAAACATTCTAGATGTCAGGTCACGATCTTAGGGTTGGGAAATCTAGGTCAATATCGGGCTCTGCGCTGAGCTTCGAGCCTGCTTGGGAATCTCTCCCTCTCTCTCTGCCACTCCCACTTCTCTCCTACCCTTGCTCTCTGTCCCTCTTTTAAAACAAAGTTCACATTGGAACTGCAATAAACTACACCTTCACATGGATTGTTTGAAAGATTTAAATTAACTAAAGATGGGTCAATGACCAAAATATGAGTTTAAAATATAAAACGATTAGGAGGAAACGGAAGGTTAATCTTCATGACCTCGGATTTGGCAATAGAACTTTAGATATGATACCACAGCAATAAAAGAAAAAATAGATAATGTGAATCTCGTCAAAATTTAAAAATTCCATGCTTCAAAAAACATCATCAAGAAAGTAAAAAACCCACAACATGGGAGAAAATATTTACAAACATATGTGCATACATCTGATGAGGGACCTGTCTCTGCAATATATGAAGAAGACCTACAACACTGTAATAAAGTGACAAATAACCAAATTAACAAGTGGGCACAGGATCTGAATGCACAATTCTCCAAAGAAGATACACAAATGTCCACCAAGCACATAAAAAGATGTTCAACATCATTAGTCACTGGGGAAAGACAAATCAAAACCACTATGAGATACCACTCCACACCCACTAGGATGGCTACAATCAAAACCATAGATAATAAAGCGTTATCGAGGATGAGGGGAAAGTGGTGCTGTCATTTGTTGTTGGTGGGAAAGTAAAATCATGCAGCCACTTTGTAAACCAGTCTGGCAGTTCCTCAAAACATTAAACGTAGAAATAACATATAACCCAGCAATTTCACCCCAAAATATATACCTAAGAGAAATGAAAATCTATGTCCACATAAAATCTTATGGAAGAATGGTTATAGCAGCATTGTTTATAATATCCAAAAAGTGGGGGAAACCCAAATGGCCAGCAACTGATGAATGGATAAACAGATGTGGCATGAATGGAATATTATTCATCCATAAAGATGAATGGAATACGGATCCGTGCTGCAACAGGGACAAACCTGCAGGCATTGTGCAAGTGAAAGGAGCCAGCCAGAAAACATGACATATTGTATGATTCCACTTTTTTAAATGTCCAGGTAAGCAATTCCATAGAGACAGAAAACAGAAGAGCGGTTGCCTATAGCTGGGGAGATGAGGAGACTGGGGAGTGATGCCTCCATCGCTGTGTCTGAAGGACTCCTGCCCACCTCAGGGACCTCCTTCTGTCCATGGCTACGGGGGAAGACAGGTGTCAGGTGGGTGCTGTGGCAGGCTTGCAGGGGGAGCGGGTCCTTCTGCACCTGGAGTGAGAAGACCTGGCTTTGAGCCCCCCCCCCCATGCTCACACCCAGCATCCTTCAGGCAAGTCGCTTCATCTGCCATCACACTGCTACTCAAAATGTGCCCCCTGGGCTGGTGCTGCTCCGCAAACCGTTATCCTCCCACGACAACGTAAACACAGAAACTGGAAGAAGCATTTACAAACCTCAATAGCAATCTGACAGAGTGGTTTTATGACTGTTGAATTTAATAATAAACAGGTCGAGCTCATTAAAGAAAAAGAATCGGAGGTGCTTCCCCCTCCATGTCCCAGGGGGAATAACCAAGGAAGACACGTATCAGTTCATCCACAGACACCGGCGGCTCAGAGGCTGCAGGTCCGTCAGAGGGGCACTCAGAGGCGTGGTGCTGTGCTAATCGGATGCTCCATAACACCCGGAGTGCTGTAAGTAAGTAAGCTCTGGCTTTTCCAGAACAAAAGGTTATAGCCTGAAAAGAACAAAGTCCAATAAATCTGAATGAGTTAAGAGCAGCAGCCTCAGTTGGTAGGGGTCCTGAATAGGTGTTGTGTCTTGAACTTTGGGATTTAGATGTTTCTGTACTGTGTTTGGGTCCTTGCTTATGCTTTTCAAAGAATTTCACAGTATGAATAGCATTGAAAAAGTTTGATTTGTATATGCCTGTCCTATTACAGCCCTTTTCCCCGTGCTGTTGCTTATAATTTGTTAGTGAAGCAGTAGCCATTCCCTTATTTCATCTCAGTAACCACAGCAATACATCATGATTGCTCACTAGCTACATTTTCCCTCAATCACCGGTAAAGGGAATAATCAGACGTATTCAATTCCCACTCTGGTCTTCATCAAACCCCATTTTCCTTTCACCTTCCCAGATTTCCTGTGTGTCTCTCACATTCCACTCCAAGTGTCCCATCCCCAGTGCAATTATGGTGCATTTTAATGTTGTTCTCCTAATGCTCCCATTTGATTTCTGAAATTACAAATGCAACACACACACACACACACACACACACACACACACACGCACGCACACACACACACACAGATATCCTAATGGATTCAGGTTCTGAAAATAACTTTTTACATACTACAACGAGTATGTAAAAAAGACACCAATATGCATGAGTAACTTTGAAAAACATCTGTATGTCACATTGACAAAGATGGCCAATTTGAACCAGCAGCAATTAGCATGATAGAAATTAAGAGACTTAGTGAAATGCAGTTTTCTGTGTCTAAATGGTCCACCAGTGCTTTCTCTGAAAAGGCAAATGGCTCCACAAGGAGCCTTTGGCTTCTAAAATTTTCTTCCCGCAGTGTATTGCAAATTCCAGGTATCACTCACAAGGATTTCCTTGCACTGAATTTTGTGGTAGCTTTTCTTGTTTTTTTTTATGAAACCCCTATCAAATGCCTTCGGCTTTTTCTTTCCTCTAATGGGCTCAAGAAAAGCTTGGCTTGCTGTAGTTTACCTAGCTTTTGTCTCTCAGAGTGACACCTTTCACAGGTTTCTACATTCAAATCAAAGGTTATTTAGAATTTATTTTTTAAAGTTCACACGGAACACAGAGCAAACATCAGGGAATAGTGGGTTTTAGTGCAACTCCTAACAAATTTCAAAGGATTGAAGCCCCCTCCCACCCCTGTGTGTTCTCTCCACAGATAGATAGGAAGCTAGAAATCAGTTAAATGGAAAGTACTTGCATAATCACCAACTACTTAGAAATTCAGCGTGTACCTATAGGAAAAGGAAACAAAGGAAGAAAAAAGCTCATGCGCCAAGAGGAAACCACAATGGGTATTCAAGTGCAGTACCATTATCCTAAATCCTCCTCCCCATCATAGAGGAAGGAGTCGCCTTAGTTCTCTTAATTGCCAAGCAGCCTCCTCTTATTTTGATGCAAAATGTTAAGGACAGGTCCCACTGTGACATCTGCATGCTGACACTTCAACCACCCTGGTTAAAAGCAAGAGCTTCAACAGAAACCCACAAGCAGGCAGGCAGGCAGGCAAACAATCACACCACCTTCCCCCTCCATCTCCAGGCCTGTCACAGGAAGGCTGTTACTGGCTCAGCCCTGGTCACCCCACCACCCTTTGGGCCAAAGGCCATGGATCATGTGCTGTTAGTTTGTTTATTGGCTGTGGCTAGCGGAGGCTGGGAGCACAGCTGCTCTCATTGGACTACCCCATCATCCATGCATAGCTGCAGTTTAGGAAGACGTTTGTGTCAAAAGGGAAAGATGACAGGCTACCAAGGAACAGAACCAGATAAATTTGGATAAAGTAAAATAGACCTATCACAAGGTCGGGAGCTTGAGCAGGGTATGATTCTAGGTAGTTTGCTTGAGTATTCTGCACAGTGTTTGGGTCCTCTTCTGTGTATTTGTTTGAGTTAGGATAATGGGATATATTAAAGGGGTGTGAATGGGGTATGTGTGATTGTTATAGCTGCCATTGCACTTTAATTGTTGCTATACCACACATTTTGAAAAAAAAATCTCTAGTGATATTACTGTACACAGGTGGGAGAATGAGAATACATGAGGTAATAAAATTATTACGGAAATAGTTTTGACCATAAAGATCCCTGAAGAGTCTGACGTAGGGGAATACCTAATAGAAACGACCATTTAGGAAAGTGATGAAATGCAGTATGGTTAAGAAAAACCGTAACAAACTGCACTAAAGACATACATAAAGTTGAGCTGATAATGTTTTTTAGCATTTCTTTCACAATAAGAATTTTTAAAAATTGGCAGAATGGCACAGCTCCAAACACTAGAGCAGATCCCACTTTGGAGGGCTGCAGGTCTTTTCCCGCCAAGTGAGGTGGCTCGGAAAAGAGCCTTTGGTTTGCTGTGTAGTCAGGTGCTCCTGAGGCAGCTCACTGGCATCTGGTGTACCTGATGACGGCCTCGGTGGCCTCAGACACGGCATGCTTGCCAATCTCCCCGGGCAGCAGCAGGTGGACGGCTGTCTGGATCTCTCTGGAGGTGATGGTGGAGTGCTTCCTGTAGTGGTATGAGGTGCTCTCCTTAGACTGAACCCATTATCCAAGTGATTCATAATACTGTATTTAGTTCTATCTTGTTAACTTTTTTCTTTAAGTTGCCAGAATCATTATAATTATTTTATGCCGTCAATGTATCAATTACCTTTATTTACCAATTCATTCTATTATCATTCCTTCTTACATCTCACATCATTTTCTATCTTCCTAAATTACATTCTTTACAATTGCCTTTCATGTGGTGTCAGTTGGTATAAATACTCTGAGTTATCATTTTTCTTAAATGTCTCTACTTCTGAATTAAAGTCTGAAGGTAGCCAGAATTGAGATGGGGTTAGGTGTGCAAGGCATTAAATAGGTATTTAATCTGCTGAAATCCTGAAAGCTGTCAGTTATGTACCTACCTCTTCTTACATGATATTCCTACAGAGGCAGTGGTGAACAATGTTAACCCATGGGAAATGTAGTTAGGGTCCATATCGCTTTGGGTGGCTTTGACGCTTACCCGGGTGTACTGTCACACACCTCTGGGAATTTTGGTTAGAGAAAAATCATGTGCATAATTACTGTGCCGATTATGGTAATTGGACTGGCATAGTGGATATTCTTTCCCTTTTACGAACTCAGTGTTCTTTCCCACATGGGGTAATCTCAGACTCTGTAGAAAAATGGGGATGTGGGGATCTCAGCTCCCCGATTCCTTGACAGCATCAGTGCTTAGATGGTGGTTCATGAACAAAACCAGTCTGGGAGACCTCTCCATTCCACTTAGGAGGCTCTAGCCATAGTGTCAAGCAAACAAACAAGCAGAGCATAATTGCACAAGAAGTGAAGGAAGACAACTTCCTTTACCCTGCATCATTCCATCCCCCAAGCCAGCATTGTTCTGGGCCAGGAAGAAATGTCCCAGCTAATAAGAATTCCTCTCACCAGGGAAGGAAAAGTGGAGTGAGTGACCAGCTTTTCTAGACTGTCCTGGCACTGCATGGAGGTCTACCTTCAGTTTCACCCCACCCATAGGAGCAAAGAGAGTTGGCTAGGAACAAGGAATAAAAGCAGAGGCTGCTATTAGCACATACACAGCAGGAGTGATTGTGGTTTCCAGAGAATTTTGTGCTGATGAACTCACTTAGCAGCTTCCACCACTGAAGACGTCACTGGCTGGGCGCACAGATCCTGACAACTGTCCCAGTGGTATTTAAGTTTTCTAAAGCCAGCCATACCTCAGTTCTTGCACCCCCTGGCCGCGGACCTCCGTCCAGCCAACACCCCTACCCAAACCCCACCCAGGTAGAACCCAGACCCACACGAGTAACCATCCAAACTCTCTGCAGCTGCACAAGTGTAGAACACCAGCCACCTGGATCCCTTCCCAACACCACCAGAATCCAGGAGTCAAGCTTACAGCCAATCCAGTTTTCTAGCAGCTGTGCAAGAGCAAGGCACCAACTTAGGTACCCTTGGCTGACCCAGCAGCTTGCCTGCACTTGGGGCTAGCCTCTCTAGCTATCTGTGCACCTGCATGCCATGGCCTGATGCCTGTCATCGACATCCCTGCTGTGGCAAGTATGCACACAGAAGAGACTGTGCGATGACGGGGGAACACTCTGACAGCCAGGCCCCCGCCAACAGCTGCTTATGGATAGGAATCATGCCCAGGCTCCTGTCACTGGCCTGCAACACCATGCCCACCTATAGATAGCACCTCCAGGTTCACTCTAGCAGGTCTCCCACCACTGGCCCTCACTATACTGCATAGGCACAGGGGAAAGATCGTGTGGCCACAGGACAGCATACTAAGATCCAGAAACCCCCAATGTCCTCATGGGTCTGTATCAGGTGCTGTCATTTGTCACTGGCCAGCAACACCACACTCACCTGTAGATAGTCCCTGTGGCTGTGAACCTGTAAACCCCCAGCCTGACTCCCATCACTGGCTTTCAACTCAGTATGCAGGCCCAGTGGAAGACAGTGCAGCTGTACAAGAGCACACCAGCATCCAGGGCCCCTGTGGCTGTCTGTGGGCTCAGATCAGGCTCTGCCTTCTGTCACTGGCTGGCACCACCATACTCACAAGTAGCTCGTTCCTCCAGTTGTGCACCTTCATGACCCCCAGCCTGACCCCCATCACTGGACTCCACTGTAGTCTGCTTACCTGCGGGTAGAGTGTGAAGCCATAGGAGAGCACACTGGCACCCAGGTCCTCCACAGATGCCAGTGAGTGCATAGTTGGCCTTGGTTTTTGCTACCTTCCCTGGCCCCCATCACCACAAGTGTGTCTGCAGGTGACACCTGCGGTAGGCCCTCAGACCAGAGTGTGTGTACACCACTGGCTCTAGCCGCCATTACTGCCTGCCCTGGTCCCTAGCTATGGGTCCTGGAGTCACCACTTAGGAGCCCAACAGCCTTTGCAGCCACTGCATTCTCTCCGCCATGCTCACTGACAAACACACAGTTGTTGATATTGTGGACCTGGGGGCCCTGAACTGAAGAGACATCACAGCCCCCTTGGTCCTGCCGCTGCCATGTGCTCCTGCACATAGCGTCCTGCACCAGTAGATGCAGGGTCACAGCACAGTCCAGTGTGCTGCACATCCATACTGCATAATCACTCCATAAAGTCTCAAAGAGGTGGCTGCTTCTTCAAATGCACAGACACCTACACAAGGCAACAGTGACCACGAGAATCAGGGAAACCTATATCTACCAAAGGAACACTGTAAATCTCCAGTAACTGGCCCCAAAGAAGTGGAGATCTGGAAATCGTGTGACAAAGAATTCAAACAAAATTGTTCTACGAAGGCTCAGAGGGCTATAAGTGAACACAGATAAACAAATTAATAATATCAGGAAAACAATACAAGAACAAAATGAGAAGCTCAACAAAGAGACAGAAAACACAAAAAAGAACCAACCTGAAATTTTGCAGCAGCAGAATACAATGAACTGCATAATTCAATAGAGAACTTCAACAGCAGACTTGAATAAGCAGAAGGGAGAATCAGTGAGGTCAAAGACACATCAATTGAAATGATACAATTAGAAGAGCAAAAAGAAAAAAAAATAACAATGAAAAGGAACAAAGAAAGCCTGTGTGAGTTATGGGGCACCATCCAAAGTAATAATGTATGAATTATTGGCACCTCAGAAGGAGAAGAAAGGGAGAATGGAGTACAAAACTTATTGAAAGAAATAATGGCTGAAAACTCCCCAGACATGGGGAGAGATGTGGACATCCAAGTTCATGAAGCTAATAGGTCACCTCGAAATTACAATCCAAAACATGCTTCACCAAGACACATAACAATAAAATTGTCTAAAACCGAAATCAAAGAGAGAGTTTTAAATGCAGCAAGAGAAAAACATTTTTCTCTCACACAAGGAAAGCCCCAGAAAGCTATCAGTGGATTTTTTAGGAGAGGCCTTCAAGGCCAGGAGAGAATGGGATGATTGATATATTCAAACAGGTAAAAGAAACAAACTGCCAACTAAGAGTACTTTACCCAGCAATACTGTCCTTCAGAATTGAAGGTGGAATAAAGACTTTCCCTAATAAACAAGAGCTGAGGGAACTCGTCACGACTAAACCTGCAACACGAGAAATCCCGAAAGGAGTTCTTCAAGCTGAAACAAAAGGACACTAATTGGTAACACCAAAACCTATGAAAATATACAACACACTGGTAAAGGTAAGCATATAGTCAGATTCAGAACACCCTAATACTGTGTAATGTGGCAATGTGCTGATCACATAACTTGAGAATAAAGGATAAAAGATAAAGGTATTGAAAATAGCTGTAGTTTTAACAATTTGTTAATGGATACACACACACACACAAAATGTAAACAATAATGTAAAACAAGTAAAAGGGTGGGGAATAATAGGATGGCCACAACTTTGGTTGTGACCAAAGTTAAGCTGTTGTCAGTGTAAAATAGACTGTTATACTACAAGATGTTATATGTAAACCTCTTGGAAGCCACAAAGCAAGTATCTACCATAGATACACAAAAGAGAAAGAGAAAGGAATCAAAGCATGCCACTACGGAAAATAGTCAATTTACAAAGGAAGGCAGCAAGAAAGGAAGAAGTGAAAAGTAGAACTACAAAACAGCCAAGAAACAAATAATACAGTGGCATTAGTAAATCCTATCAATAATTACTCTCTTAATGGACTGAATTCTCCAATAAAAAGGCATACAATGGCTGGGTGGACAAAAAGCAAGATCTAACCAAATGCTGCCTAGAAGAGACTCACCTCAGCTCTAAGGACACATGTAGATACAAAGCAAAGGGATGGCAAAAGATATTCCATACAGGTGGAAACCACCGAGAGCAGGGTTAGCTATACTAATGTCAGACAAAATAGACCTTAAGCCAAAATGGTAACAAGAGACAGAGATGGTCATTAGGTAATGACAAGGGAGTCAATTCATCAGGAAGATATAGCAATCATAAATATGAGCTCAACATTGGAGCACCTAAATATATTCAGCAAATACTTAAAAAACTGAAAGGAGGAATAGACAACAATACGATAATCCAAGGAGACTCCAATACCCCACTTTCAATATGGGATGGGTCATCCAGACAGAACATCAACAAGGAACATTGGACTTGAGCCATACTGCAGACAAAACGGACTGAACAGACATATATAGAACATTTCACCCAACAGCAGCAGAATACATGTTCTTCTCAAGTGCACACGGAACATTCACCAAGGTAGATCAGAAAATAAGCTTTAGCAAATTAAAGAACATTCAAATCATACTAACTTTTCCGACTGCGAGGGTATGAAACGAGATATCACTAACAGGCAAAAAGGTAGAAAATTCACCAGTATGTGGAGATTCAACACCATGCTTCTAGGTAACACTTGGGTCAAAGAAGAAATCAAAAGGGGAAATACAGAAACAAATGCAAATGGAATCACAGCATCTCAAAACATATAGGTTGCTGCAAAAGCAGTTCTAAGAGGAAAATTGACAGTGACAAACACCTACATTAAGAAACAAGAATGATCTCAACCTCACTTTTCACCTCAAGGAGCTAGGAAAAAAGGAGAACAAACTAACACAAAGTCAGCAGAAGGGAGGAAGTAACAAAGATCTGAGTGGAAATAAATGTATGTACCAGAGACCAGAAAAAAGGATGGACAAAATTAGTGAAACTAAGAGCTGGTTATTTGAAAAGAGAGATAAAATTAGTAAAACTTTAGCCAGGCTGACTGAGAAAAACAGAGAGAGGACTCAAATAAATAAAGTCAGTAATGAAAGAGGAGACATTACAACTGACACCATGGAAATACAAAGGACCATGAGAGATTACTACGAATGGTTATCTGCCAACAAATGGATAACCTAAAAGAAACGGATAAATTCCTAAAACACACAACCTACCAAGACTGAGTCATGAAGAAACAGAGAATCTGACAGGTCAGTATCAAGTACGGAGATTGAATCAATACTCAAAAACCCACCAAAGCAGAAAATCCCAGGAACAGATTGTTTTACTGGTGACTTCTACCTAAACATTTAAAGAACCAACACCAACACTTCACAAATTCTTCCCAAAAACTGAAGAGGAAGGAATACTCCCAAACTCATTTTACAAGGCCAGCATTACTCTGACCCCAAGACCAGATAAGAACACTACGAGAAAAGAAGATGACAGACTAATATCCCTGATGAATACAGATGCAAATATTCTCAATAAAAGAAAAACCATTAGCAAACTGAATCCAAGAGCACATTAAAAAAAATCATTCACCACAACCAAGTGGGATTTATCCCTGTTTTGCAAGGATGGTTCAACATATGCAAATCAATAATCATGATATACTGCATTAACAAGACAAAGGATAAAATCATGTAATCGTCTCAGTAGATGCAGAAAAAAGCATTTGACAAAATTCAATATCCATTTCTGATTAAAAAAAAAAACTCTCAAGAAATGGGGATGGAGGGGACACACCTTACCATAGTAAAGGCCGTGTGTGACAAGCCCACAGCTAACGTCATACTCAAAGGTGAAAAGCTGAAAGCTATTTCTCTGAGATCAGAAACAAGACAAGGATGCCCACGTTTGCCACTTTTATTCAACATACTATTGAAAATCCTAGCCAGAGAATTTCGGCAAGAAAGAAAATGAAAAAGCATCCAAAGTGTAAGGGAAGAAGTAGAACTGTCACTATTTGCAGATGACATAATATTACATATAGAAAACCCTAGACACTCCACCAAAAGACTGTTAGAGCTAATAAATGGATTCAGTAAAGTTGCAGAAAAATCAAACCATGAAAATCTGTTGCATTTCTGCACTCTGCTAATGAGCTATAAGAAAGAAATCAAGAAACCAATCCATTTACAATCGTATCATAAAGAAGTAAATAACTGGGATTAAATTTTTTTTTAAAAAGATTTTATTTATTTATTTGACAGAGAAAGAGACAGCCAGCGAGAGAGGGAACATAAGCAGGGGGAGTGGGAGAGGAAGAAGTAGGCTCCCAGCAGAGCAGGGAGCCCGATGTGGGGCTCGATCCCAGGACCCTGGGATCAGGCCCTGAGCTGAAGGCAGACCCTTAACGACTGAGCCACCCAGGCACCCCAACTGGGATTAAATTTAACCAAGGAGGTGAAAGACCTGTACACTGAAAACTATAAGACACTGAAGAAAGAAATTGAAGAAGACATAAATAAATGGAAAGATATTCCACCCTCAGGGAAGGGAAGAATAGGCATCATTAAATGTCCATCCTACCCAAAGCAATCTAGAGATTCAGTGCAATCTCTACCGAAATTCAATGGCATTATTCACAAGAATAGAACAAACAATCCTAAACTTTGTATGCAACCACAACCAACTAATCAACCAACCAAACGAACACAAAACCCAAAATAGCTAAAGCAATCTTGAGAAAGAAGAACAAAGCTGGAGGCCTCACACTCCCAGATTTCAAACTCTTCTACAAAGCTATAACAATCAAAACAGCATGGTATCCTCATAAAAACAGAGGCCTAGATCAACAGATGAGACTAGAGAGCTCCAAAATAAACCCATATATGGACGGTCAGTTAATTTACAAAAAGAGCCAAGAATATATACAACGGGGGAAAGAATAGTCTCTTCAATAAATGCTGTTTGGAAAACTGGACAGCTGTATGCAAAAGAGTGGAATGGGATCACTGTCTTACACCATGGGCTAAAGATTGAATGTAAGACCTGAAACCATAAAACACCTGGAAGAAATAACAGGTGGTAAGCTTCTTGACATCAGTCTTGGATTATTTATTTATTTGTTTGTTTTTGGATCTGACCCCTAGAGGAAGGACAACAAAAGCAAATATAAACAAATGGGGCTACATCAAACTAAAAAGCTTCTGCACGTCAAAGGAAACTGTCAACAAAATGAAAAGGCAACCTACCCAAAACGGGAGAAAATATTTGCAAATCGTGTTTCTGATAAAGGGTTAACATCCACAATATACAATGAATTCCAAAAACTCAAAAGCAGAAAAAAGAAAAATCAAACAACTTGATTAAAAACCGGGCAAAAGATCTGAATAGACATTTTTCCACAGAAGACCGACAGATGCCCAGCAGGTACATGAAAAGGTCTCCCATATCACCAGTCAGGGAAAGACAAATCAAAACCACAAGGAGGTAAAACTTCCCACCTGCTAGAATGGCTATAATCAAAAAGACTAGGAATAACAAATGCTTGTGAGGATGGAGAGAAAAAGGCAGTCTCCTGCACCATTGGTAATGTACTGTATGAAACGAAAACTGGTGCGATCACTTTGGAAAACAGCATGGAGCTTCCTCAAAAAATTAGAAGTACCATATGATCTGACAATTCCACTTTGGGGGTATTTATCTGAAGAAAAACCGGTACAACGAACGGGCACTGCCATGTTCGTTGCAGGATTATTCACGATAGCCAAGATACGGAAGGATCTAAGTATCCATTTCTGTCGGCAGGATATGGCCTGGTTTTACGTGCTTTGAAGTCAGACCGACCTGGGTACAAATCCCAGCTTTACTCTTTACCAGTTGTGTGCCATTAGGGAAGCTCCCTGAGCCTGTGTTTTCTCATCTGTGAAAAGGGAATGATAGTAGTAGCCACCTCATAGGGTTGTTGTGAGCATTAAATGAGATGATGGAAGTAAACTGCTTAACACAATAGACGTCATGAGCACTCAATAAATTTGGGCTGTATCATTTCCTCCCACATGGCACAGGAAGTCAGCCCATTCACCCAGCCCTGGCCTTCCTCTCCACGGTCTGCTTAATTTTCTTCAACCACGTACCTGCAAAGTGGTTATAACAGGGGCTTTGTTGGCTGCTAAGCACCCTCACACACTCCCTTCTTCAGTGAGGTTTCAGCCTCGGCAGAAAAGCTGCACATGGCCTGCTTTTGCACTGCTTGCCGCACATGTCTTACTGACAACTGTGGTGGGTTGAGATCTCTGACCTGGCTTTCGAGCACCATCCAGGGCTATCCTGCCAACTCCGGCAGGCCCTTAACCGGTTGGCACCTCATGTTCTCCAGCACGTGTTTTAATATAGAGCCCACTCTCCTACTCTTCTCCTTTCTAAGACAGCAGTGTGTCGCAGCAAAACTAAAACATTCTAAAAGAGTTGATCAGTGTTTTCACGAGCTCTGCCGTGTATGCTGAACGACTCCCCGGCACTGCCCCTCTACCTCCACCCACAAAACATCGCTGGAGTGCAAGTACTCTTCTGACCACGGGGTTGTGAGCAGCCTAGGAACTCCACTCAATGTACTTCTCTCCGACTCTGGGAAGGAAACCAACATCCCCTGTGGTTTTTAGGAAAAGGGGTTTGAACAGCACTTTGGAGATGAAGGGTGGACCGTGGGTTAAAAGTGTTATATAGCATAATACATCCCCAAGGGTGGTGTACACGCCTCTGCAGGCACACGAGATGGTTTCGAGTGGCACGCAGATTTTTTTTTTTTTACACGTAAGCAGTTGAGTTAGTGTGACTTTAAAATAGACAAATACCATGTGTCCTGTGACATCGCAGATATCATGGCTTAGGAAAATGCTTTTACAAATCTTGAAAATAAGTTCCTTAAAATAGCTATGTTAAATAAACGATTGTATAGGTGATGTGCACATATAGCGAAAGGCATGAAACTGTTAGAGGAAGGACTGAAATAGTTGCTTGCCTGCAGAATGGTTATAAGCTTAAGCGTCAGACAAACCTCATTCAAATCTGGTCTACCACTTCCTAGCTGTGTGACTTTAGGAAAGTAACCTAATCTCTCTGAGCCTCAGGGGAAAATGGAGGAGAAAATAGTACCAGCTTCACTGGATTGTTGCCGAGGAGCTTTACAGTGTAGTGGTGTGAGGGCCCAAAACCTGGTGCCAGGTGGTCTGGTTTCCAACCCTTGCTCTTCTGCTTACTAGCTCATCGACACTGGGCAACTTACTTCATCTTTCTGTGCCTTCGTCTCCCTGTCTGGAACGTGGGATTCTTAGGAGGGTTAAAAGAGTTACTACATTTGAAGTGCTTAGAAATATACCATGGAACACTACATCAAAAACTAATGATGTGCTGTATGGTGACTAACATAACGTAATAAAAGATTTAAAAAACGAAAAATTTCTAGTATATATTAAGCGTTGTGTGTTTCTTAGATTAAAAATACATGTATATAAAGCTCCCAACACCTGACACCTAGTAAGTCCTCGTGCAATGTTACCCATTGGGGATGCTTTGTATTCCCAATGCCTGGAACAAATACATCTACGGTCAGAGTTTGATTAAGAAGCAGCATTTAATTGCCCAAGACTCATGGAGAATTGACAGAGCCCAGCACCTCTCTGCAGGAAAAATCAAAACACAGGCCCCAAGGAAGCTGGGCCTTCTTAAAGGACTATCAGGAGTGGGGTTGGAGAGCGGGCCCGTGCTACTTTTCTTTACCCTGTTAAAATTGGTGTGGGTCATTCCACTTAAGAGAAAAGGAAATTAAGTTTCAGAGAAATTAAGCAAGCAGCCTCATGACACACAGCCTATAAATGACAGAGCTCGGCAGAACGCTATCTTGATGGAGAACTTACCTCCCGAGTGGAGGAATAGAGAACTGGTCCACTGGGGTGCTGAAAGGGGTATGTTATGGGAGTTCTTATGGTAGAAGTACGGTGATGATGATGATCGTAATATAACAGCAATAGCATTCACTGAGATTCAGCCACTATTACTGAGTACCTCTAGACATTGTCATATCTCTCCCAATCCTGAAAAGAAAAAAAAAACCTAAAACAAAAAACAACTCTTCTGTGATGCCATAACACTCTCTTCCTACTTTCTGACTGATATCCCTTTACTTTGAAAGAGTACCCTATTTCTATCTCCATTCCTCATCTACCACTCACTCCTCAGCCCGCTGCAGTTTGGTTTTTCTTTCCCGAACCATCACTGCCTCTTCTGGGACTCTAGAACATCTGCTCTCATCCATCTTCACATATTTATTCAACAAATACCGAGTCCCTACCAAGTGCCATACACGGTTCTCCCTCTTGATATAGACAGCAAATGAGACAAGGTCTCTCTTCTCAGGAAGTTCACATTCCAGGTGTGAATCAAAGATAATATGTGAGGAAAAAAGGAAGCAGATTGTGAACAAAATAATTCAATGGAGAATGAAATAAATAAATACATATATATATTATATAGATTTTGTATTTATTTTATATATTCATTATATATATGCATATTATATATATTTATTTATAAGCAAATATATATTTATATATGTGATGAAGGAGACAGCAGTACTTTAAATTTGGTGGTCAGGAAGACCTCGATGCAGAAGTAGCAAGCAAGGGAAAAATGAAACCCCTAAATGACTGTACTAAACAGTTCTAATAAGAATTGGACATGAAGATCGGTTAAACAGGATGTAAAGTAATTTGTGTGAATTTTAAAAGATGACAAGGATGTAAAATAAAGTGAGACAAAAAATCTAAAAGTGAACCACTTTTGATATCAAGTGGAGCCTAATTCAAATACAGGACATTTGGGCAAAAAGGAAAATTCTAGAGCATGCATATAGTGAAAGGGAGAAGGGAAGGAACAACCTAGTAGGCTGACCTTGATTTGACATCAGTAGACTGCCAATAAAAAGAGGTACTTCAACTGAGCATACTCTTATTTCATAAACTCACGGGATTTTGATGAAACAACAGCAACAAAAAGATCTCTGGGCTACATACGTTTTCGAAGTGCCTCCAATTAAGGGATTCCCCTCCACAAATTTAAGGAAATTGTAATATTGGAAAATCTATCATTTATTTACATAAGCCAAGAGAAAATAGGGTTCTCAATGGCTGCTAAAGCTACTGGAAGGGTATGTTCGATATTAATAAGTCACCTGAAATGGCTGAGAAACCAAAATTGATATTCTGAGCACATACATCTCAAATAAAATCTTAATACCACCTTTGCTGAGGAAATGCTACAGTCATTCTTATCAGAGCCAGAAAGTGACAAGAAAGCTTTGTGTCAGCATTACAGTCGAAAAGTGTTTGTGAATATTTGGAAATTAAATTTTTAAAAGATGTAAACCGTATAAAAGAGCCTAAATAGTTTTGGTTGGTCTGATTGCACTGCTGATGAGTAAATATCTGGGACAGCTTTGTCTTGGGAAACTTTACACTCTTCAAAATAAACAGGAACCCTATCAGACTCTAAGCAACTGTAACCTGAAGTCAGGCATGTTTTTTTACTCTTAGACATATTTGCAGTGTCTATTCCAAACCTGCAGTAGATAGCAAGAATTTTGTTGAGTGAATGAACGAGCCATGTTTTCAATCTTTCGCTAGTAAGAATGGCGGGGGTGGGGGAACGAGATTAAGAAGATGATTAATTTAAATGAGAGGTGGTAAGAAGTAACCTAATACAGTTTTCTTAAGCTCCAGGAAAATTATTTCAATTGTACGTCTTTTCTCCACATTTTCTTACGGACCTTGGTGGAGAGTGTGGATCTCCTGGTTTCAAGCACCGATCTTGCACTTATGAGTTTTGTGACTCTGTGCTCCCCGCACCTGCGTCTCTTCTGTAACAAACTAGTTATAATAGCATTGCTATAAACTCCAGATAAAATAGTACCTGTAAAAATATGCTGTAAACTAAAAAATCTTGTCTAGTGCTAGGGCTATATTATCACAAATACGACAGAACTGCTTTCTCTGACGTTGAAATAAAAGACCCGATAAAACAGAACAAAACAAACAAAAAATAAATAAATAATGAGGAATCACCGAAGCAATTATGTCAATAACATCTGCCAATATTTACTGTACAAAGCATTATGACAGAAATGTTCATACATTTATTGCAGAATCCATTTAAAAATTGTAGTAAGAACCCAGTAATCATGTTTCAATCATATCCCAGAAATCATAAATTTCAAATGCATATGAAGAATGTTTTTTTCTATAAAAGCATAGAGGAGATTGACGTTGCTTCAGATATTTAAAAATCTCTTCAAGACTAACTCGCCTAACAGAAGTCAGATGGATTCTTATACCAGCCTCTGCACTTTATCTATTGCCCTATCACCCATAACGGACCCCTGGATAATTCAGCATACGCTCATGAGAGAATGAAAGAAAAATGTAAACATCGCTATAACAAAAATAACCCCCATTGAGGCTGACCTACAGAAATATCTAACGGAAATGACTGTTTGGGGCAGCCAAGAAATGCAGCATGGTTAAGGAGAGTCCACAGTTGTCTAAGGAATAAACTGCGCTCAAGTATATATTAGAGTAGGGCTGATCATGTTTTGTTCAAAGTGAAAATACTTTACGTACCCGCAGAATGCCACAACAGCAACAACAACTATAGAGTTTGTCCCACTTTTTTAAAGCTACAGGTCTTTTTGTGCCAAGTGAGGTGGCTCTGAAAAGAGCCTTTGGTTTGCGAGGTGGTCAGGTGGTTCAGAGGGCAGCAGCTCACTGGCGTAAGGTGTACCTGATGATGGCCTTGGTGGCCTCGGACACGGCGTGCTTGCCGATCTCCCCGGGCAGCAGCAGGCGCACGGCTGTCTGGATCTCCCTGGAGCTGATGGTGGAGTGCTTGTTGGAGCCCTTGGTGGAGCGAGCCAGACGAGCGGCCTCGTCGGCGATGCGCTCGAAGATGTCCTTAACGAACGAATCCATGACGCTCACGGCCTTCTTCGAGAGGCTCAGGCCCTCGTGCACCTGCTTCAGAACCCTGGGGAAGTAGGTGGCGAAACTGTCGGGGCGGCGGCGGCGGCGGCATTGGCGCCTCGGCTGCTTTTGCTTCGGGTTCTTTGGGT
The DNA here is from genome assembly GCF_024610735.1 of Ursus americanus. NCBI lineage: Eukaryota > Metazoa > Chordata > Mammalia > Carnivora > Ursidae > Ursus > Ursus americanus. Next base: position 42,569,800 of record NC_142164.1, on the reverse strand, counting down.
CGGCTGCCGAGGGCTCCTCCGTGCCCAGGCTTTCCTCAGAAGAGGGCTCACAGCCAGGCTCAGCCATGTGGTGCTCGTCTTCCCGACAGCTCGGAAGGAAGGACAAATGGCTGCTGTTGAGGGGCGCTGGCCCATTTATAGTCGCTGCATTTCCTGACGTCACGGGCAACCTCCGTATCTGATTGGAAACAATGCAACGCTGGGAAGCGGGGCTCTATGCCAGGCCGTGTCACCTGTGATCGCATACCCTCGAGCTCGACATCACATCGGACGATCAGAGAGGGAATCTGACGTCCTCTAAACTTCTTGGGACCTTGGTCAGAGAAACTTTTGAACGTTCCATTTCATTGTGCATTTTGTCTGCTGATTTTCAACATCAAAACAGTAACAGATCTTAGAAGAGTCATGTTTTTATTGGAATGCTTTATATTCCACATCATTACCTCATTTCCGATAAGCAGTAAGTGCCATTGGTTCAGGACACGCCAGAAACCAGGATGGTCTGGCGACCCAACGTCAATGTGTCCACCTCTTAAAATGACAGCAAAGGTAAAGTGGTGGTGACGGAAACACGTGAGCACATAGGGAGAGAAGGGGGAAAATGATGCCTGGGTTTAAACAGTTAATGAATGTGTAACAGGAGGTAGCACTGTTTGAGCACCTTCCCTTTCTATCCAATTACTTTGTGGAGGGGGGGCACTGTTTTGGCGGGTAAGGAGCAGCACACAAGAAAGGGTGGCATACCTTTCCATTTATACTCCCAAAGACGGTAGATTGAGGAGCTACAAGTAAGAGGTGGGGGGGGGGATTCCATCTGGTCATAACTAATAATATATCTCATAATAGCTCCTCGTGGTGCTAGTTTGTAAACGCTGTAAGGAAGGGCCAGCAGACTGGGATAACCCAGAGCTGAATCTTATTTCCCCATGTTCTCCGCACAAAGCGAGAGGTGAGGATATGCGATTGAGGTGGTTGGCTGTGGTGCCCTGTGAACCTTCAAGTTTGTCCACAAGAGATAACAGGAGATCCCAGAAATTCTCAAGCAGAGCTCTCACGTGCATGTCGGGCCCACCCTGGTGCCCAGTAGTGCCCAGACTAGAATGGAGAGAAAGCCAAGCAGCCAGGAGTCCCCAGTAAGCCTCCATTCTGTCACGGTCACTTGCATACCTTTTTTTTTTTTCTTTCTTGCCAAGCAACCAGATGCCGATCCTCACAGATGGCAAAAGCACTACTGACAAATAAATCAGAACAGGTCTGGGCACGCAGGCCAGTTTGTCAGGACCAGTTTGCTTACCTTTGCAAGTAACTACTACCATTGTCAGATGCTCAGCCTAACCCAACAGGTGCCGCTACGGGAGAGGAGAGGGAGAAGGACCGGCCCCAGAGGGCCCCTTCCCGGTGTACCCCAAACTCCTCCTCCTCCTGACAGCCTGGAACCTGCAGCTACCACAGATGGGTCCTTCTGAAGATCCTTTCCCCTCCTCTGGCTTTCCAGGTATTGTATCAATTAATCCGAGTTGGTATTAAGCTTCCTGTTGCCTCTATCAGAAATACTACAAAAACACTCCAGTGAGAAGAAAGGTCAACCAGCAACATTTGTTCACTGATGCCCCAGCAGGGGAGCTTTTGAAAGACTTTGCCGGAAGCGCCAAAAACTGTAGGCTTTTCAACTCTGGCTCACTGAGAGAGTCTGACCTCCATATCCCAAGCCCATAGTTCCAGAGGAATGACTGGCCAGTTTGGGGCCATTTCTCCTACTACTCAGAATGGACTGCTGTCCTGGGCTAAGCCACCGTGGCTTGGGCAGGAACTCCTGCATGGCCAGCAAAGTGCTGGTGCAAAGCAAGAGCCATAATTGACAAGCACTGGCCCCGATATTTTTGATAACAAATCAATTCTTACTCATATTTTACATGTCTTGTAATTATTTTTTTAAAGATTTTATTTATTTATTTGACAGACAAAGTAAGAGGGGGAGAGAGAGAGAGAAAGCACAAGCTGGGAGACCAGCGGGCAGAGGGAGAAGCTGGCTCCCTGCTGAGCAAGGAGCCCGATGCAGGACTCGATCCCAGGACCCTGGGATCATGACCCAGCCAAAGGCAGACGTTTCACCGACTGAGCCACCCAGGCGTCCCTCTTGTAATTATTTATATAAATGTGTTAAGCATTTTTTAAAGTTGGCATTTGGTGATAATACTTTGGAGCTTTCCAGTTTGGTTTCTTGTTTGATTTTGCCGAGGGTGGCTTGTTCTGGGATTGTGTGCTTGTACAGGTAGATGTTATCTGCAGGAATGTTGTAAAAACCTCAATTAAGGTTACTCCTCCGGGAAGGATTAGATGTGCATTTGCCGTGGGCCTGGGTTTGTGACCAGGAATTGTTTGCATCCCGCTGGTAGTGCTAACCCGAACCCCAGAGCTACACCAGGACACTCGTGTGAATGCGCATGCTCGGGGAAACTCCCCCCACCCCAACTCAGAACTAAGGACCGGGAATCGAATTTTCCTTGGCATCTCCTTTTCCCAATAGGAAACAGTCCAGTTTTCCCAAAGGCTGTAGTCCTTCAAGCACCACTTCATGAAAGCTGAGTATGTAATGCGATGGGTCTTATTCGCTCAGGCCCATGTGGCTAGAGATAAACAACAACAACAACAACAACAACAACAACAACAACAACAAACCTGAACAGTCAAATAGCCTGAGTTAAAATACATGGTTGGCGTCAAGGGAAATCATTTCAATACTATTAATTTGAACAACTCTCCTCTGACCTGACGGAAGTGGTGAGAGATACGTCCACTCACAGGTCTGGATTCATACCCTTCTCATCGTGGTTAAGAGCATACAACTGGTCAAAGAAACAAATAGCAGGTAAAGTATAATACCGGATTCCCCCTCAATCTCAGAGGCTGAGTACCCGGTAAGGCTCTTACTGGTTCAGCCTGAGACACCTGACTGCACACTGGGTCCATGGCTGTGAGTCAGTGGCTGCACATCCCTGATTGGCTAACTCAGAGCCGACCGAGGCTTGAGTTGCCTTGACTGGATGCCTCCATCATCCTCAGGAAGCTGGTCTGCAAGTCCAGAAGGTTTGCGTTTTCCACAAGAAAAGATTACAGGCTTGGGAAGAATAGAATCAGACATATCTGGGCTACTTAAAGCGGTAGCTCCAGTTACTAGGGAGCCTGGAATAGGAATTGGTTCCTGAACTTTTTGATTTAGTGATTTCTGTACTGAGTTTGGGTTGTCTCTTCTGTTTTCCCATGAATTCCATAACAAAAGTAATGTTGAAGAAGTTTCACTGGGGTGGGGGGGCACCTGGGTGGCTCAGTCAGTTAAGCGTCTGCCTTCAACTCAAGGGTCATGATCCCTGGGTCTTGGGTTCGAGGACAGCGTCGGGCCGTCTGCTCAGCAGGGAGCCTGCTTCTCCTCTCCCTCTGCCTGCCGCTCTGCCTGCTTGTCCTTGCTCTGGCATCCTCTCTCTCTCTCTCTCTCTCTCTATCAAATAAATAAATAAATAAATAAATAAATAAATACATTTTTAAAAAAGTTTGATTAGAGGATGTTTGACTTATTAATACTATTTTCCTGGGGTTGTGGCTTATACTTTGTTACTGAAGCAACAAATCCACTTCTATCAGTCTTTACCATTAACCACACTGTTAGAGAATGAATGCTCACCAGATGCCTTGGTCCTCAATTGCCTTCTGAAGTGAACAATCAGAGGTACTCACTTCCCTTTTGTCCAGGCCTCGACACCCATTTTTCCTCACTGCATCTTGGATTTTGTATCTGTCACTCAGCTTCACACTCTCAGTCTTCACAGTCTGTATGGCGCATTCGACGTTGTTTTGCTCATGCTCCTATTTGATTTCTGAAATCGCAGAGCAAAGCACCCAAAGGAGTGCAAAAATGTCCTAACGGATTCCATTTCTTAATATGACTTCTCACATAAAACAATACATATGAGACCAGTACGAAAGACCAAGATGTGCAAAACCTTTGTGTGTCATATGGCAAACACTGGGACTTTGAAACAGCAGCAGTGAGCATGATAGAAAGGAAGCGCCTCAGTGAAATGCTGTTTATGCAAAGAGGCTCACCGTTCTATCTCTGAAAATGGGCATGGTTTGTGAAGAGCCTTTGGCTCCCCAAATATTTTGCCCCATCTTGAGGCACTACCGAGGACAATTTACTGGTCGTTGATTTCCTGATCGTTTTTCCCACTGGCCTGAGGGAGAAAATTCTGTATTTTTCCAAATCCTTTCATTAGATTTTTCAAATATTCCAGAATAATAATAAGCAATAAACCTCACAAGGGTGGCCACTCATGCTACATTCTTACTCTCGTGATCCCAAGGAGAACTCTGGAGGTGTAACGGCTCATCGGAGTTCTTCTACATCGGGCCAAACAAACAAGCAACAAAACAACAACAAAAAACCCAGACTTTGCACCTAGTGATGGAAGAGGCATTTTGCACGCCTTCACGTCTTTGCTACACACACAAGCCTTCTCTGGCATCCTTATTTTTCTGGAACTGCCCACCATAGTTTTCTGGAACTCACGGTGTTCTGCCATAGCTAAGTAAGTTTTGTGATTTGTCTCTCCAGGGGGTACCTGGGGCACTTCTGGTGGGCTAAGGAAAGTTTTTTGAGTTTTGTAGATTACCCAGATTTGTTTGGCGGGAAATGTCATCGTTCACAGGGGCATTTACAAAGTATTTCAAAAGTACGAATGCCATTCTTAAAATATTGACCAAATATTGGTTGCTAAAAATATCCTAATCAATTTCTAAAGCTTGAAATCAAAGTATCTTCACTTTTACAGAGATAGGAAGCTAGAAAAATTTTTTAAAAATACAATAAAATTAAGCAACATTAATACCATCTTGAGTCAAAGGCTGCTGAATGAGGTCACCTCACTTCTCTAATGGGACACCAAATAATCAATATGATGGAAGAGGCAGTGCATGCGCCCACGTACAGCTCAGGTTTCATATCTCACACGGGTTGTTTACCCGCCCCCCCCCACCCGCCTGCACCAAAATCATATGAAGACGTCCTCACCCCCAGTACCTCGAATGGGATCATATTTAGAGATAGAATCATGAATGAGGCAATCAAGTCAAAATACCCTCTTTAGCACGGATGCTAATCCAGAATGACTTTTGCTTGTATGAAAGGGAAGAATGTTAACACAGAGACGTGTGCATAGAGAAGAAAACGTAGGGGGGAAGAAAACACCACGAATGGGAGAAGTCGGCATTGTAAGAGCCTAAGAGAGAGACCAGGAACAGATTCTTCCCTCACGCATCTCAGAGGGAAGCAACCTGGCCCACAACCCTTGATTTGGACTTCAAACCTCCAGACCTGTGGGACAGTACATTTCTGTTAGGCTCCCCAGTCTGTGGTACTTTGTAATGATAGCCTTAGCACACTCATGCAGATTTTGATTCCGGAAGTGGGGTGATGTTGTAACAAAGACTTAATAAGTTGGGAGTGGCTTTGAAACTGGGTAATGGGGTGGGGGGAGAAACTGGGTAATGGGTAGGGATGGTAGAGTTTTGAGATACATGATAGAACAAGCCGAGATTGCTTTGAGGGACTGCCAGATGAAATATGGACATTAAGTGTATTTCGGGTGAGGGCTCATACAGAAAAGTGGAGAGCTATAAGGAAAGACTCTATCATCTTAGAGAAGACATAGAGCATCATGAAAATTATGTTGCTAGAAATGTGAGTGTCAAGGGTGCTTCTGCCGAGATAGCAGATGGAAATTAGAGGCATGTTATTGGAAACTTGAGAAATGGCCGTCCTTGTCATCAAGTGGCAGAGCATTGGCCCACGCCACGGTCCAGTGTTTTGTGAAGACTAGAACGTTCACGTGATAAGCTGGGACAGAGAAGCTGGGGAGATTTCTAAGCGCAGTGCTGAAGGCATGGCCTGGTCTCTCCTTGCTGCTCACAGGAAATGCCAGAGGAGAGATGTAAATGAAAGAAGGTAGAGTGAAATAGGAGGAAACTAGCACATGACGATTTGCAAACTTCTCAGCCTAACCAGGTAGCCTGCTTTGGGAAAAGGGCCAAGGGTGTGCCTGGAAAACCATCAGCTGGGAGCTTAGGCTGGTGCCACATGGGTCCAATCGACCATCTCAGCAGCCGCCAGGAATGGAGATACAGTTATCCAAGAAGAATGTGTGCAGGACCCTCCTGTGCCATGGCTTGAACCCTTTGGATTGCAGGGGAAGCCCACAGGTGCCTTATTCTGAGAATTTGACGCTGGCTGAAACGCGGCCAGCTAGGACTAAAGGGAAAGAGATGGCACAACGTGAAGGAAGACTGTTGGACTTGCTGGGATTCTGCAGGCAAGGAAAGGGCCCGCAGATATATCTCACTGGGAACATGTGCTGTTCTTCAGGAAAGGGGGCAAATGACCCCACAGAAGGTTGAGTGGCTGGCAGGGCTGCCACTGCCACTACAGACCCAGAGGTGGAACGCCAGGGTCTGTAGAGCCATCTCCCCCTTGATTCCTGAGACCGAGGCCACCTCCTGGGTTCCAAAGGTTAAGAACACCTGGCGTTCCGAAAAAGGTACTGCAGCAGCCACGGACAGGTGGGAGGCCACCACCTCCCATGGCAGAGAGCGTGGGGCTGCCACCCCTGTGGGATCAGAGCTCAGAGCCTAGAGCCAAAGAGGATTCTTTCCCATCCTCATGATCTAATGTAATGTTTCCTACTGGGACCCACACTTGCTCTGGACCCACAAACCCTTGTTTCCCTTTCCGGTATCTCGATATTGGTATAGTAATGACTGTCCTCTGCCTGTCCGTCCATCGTACTGTGGAAGCAGATAACTTCTTGTCTTCTGTCACACATTCTCAGTTGGGCGGGAATTACACCTCAGCATTAGTCCTAGCTGGAAATGCACCCTTATCTGGTGTACAGGATACTTAGATGAAATCTCGCCTTAGCGTTGATGCTGGAATGGGTGAAGACTTTTGGTGACATTCACATAGGATGAATGTATTGTGGACAGGAGGACATGAATTTGGGGGGCGAGAGGGCTGACTCTTACGGATTGAGTTTCGTCCTCCCATAATTGATATGTTGTACTCCTGATCCCTCATTCCTCAAAATGCGACCTTATTTGACGGTAGTAGTGGCATTACCGTGGTGGTCGTGTTCAGGTGAAATCATTAAGGAAGGCCTCATCCAATAGGACTGTTGTCCTTATTATAGAAAGGAGAAATTTGGAGCCACAGACACTCACGGAGGGAAGACCATGTGAGTAGATATTGTGAGAACGTGGCTATTTTAGGACAAAGAGAACGACTAACGAAAGATGCTTGCCCCGTAGCCCAGAGACTCACCCACCCATCAGACCATGAGTTTGGACCTCTAGCATCCAGGACTGTGAGGCAATAAACGGACATATCATTTAAGTTGACCAGTCCCTGGTATTTGGATTAGCAGCGCTACAAAACTAACATAACATCCTTAGATCGCTGTGATTAAAACACCTATGACTAATCCATCAAGCAAATAAGAAATAGCCGGTAAAGAGAAACAGCTGCTTCCCCACCCCCATCCCCACCCCCACCCCACCCCCACCCCCACCAATCTCCCAGGTGGCACAACCAAGGAGGTCCCTTGTTGGCTCACCTCGGGACAGCTTCTCACACGTGGGGCCAATAGCTGTGTCTCAGAGGATGTAGGTCCCTCATTGGCTGACTCTGAAGAGTCTGGGGCTTGAGCTGCTCTGACCAGAGTCTCCCATCATCCCCATGATGAGGTGTTGCGTGTTATGAAGTTTTGAGTGTCTCAGAAACAAAAGTTGGTAGCCTGAAAGGAACAGAGTCAGGTTAAGTCTGGACGTGTCAGAATAGTAACTTCAGTTTCTAGGGAGCCTGAATAGGTTTTGTTTCTTGAACTTTTGGATTTAGGTGTTTCCGTACTGGGTTTGGGTCCTTGCGTCTGTTTTCCAATGAATTGCATAAGATGAGTAGTGTTTAGAAGAAATTGACTCGGGGGGCACCTGGGTGGCTCAGTCGCTTGGGTGTCTGCCTTCGGCTCAGGTCATGATCCCAGGGTCCTGGGATTGAGCCGCACATCAGGCTCCCTGCTCAGCAGGGAGCCTGCTTCTCCCTCTCCCTATGCTGCTCCTCCTGTTTGTGCTCGCGCTCTCTCTCTCTCTCTCTCTCTCTCTCAAATAAATAAATAAATAAATAAATAAATAAATAAATAAATCTTTTTTAGAAAAAGAAGAGGTTGGCTTGGGTATGTTTGTCCTATTAATACTATATTCCCATGTTGTTGCTTATAATGTGTCAGCAAAGCAGTAGCCCTTCCCTTGTATCATCTTCTCAGTAACCACAGCATTGGACCATGATTGCTCACCAGGTACATTTTTCCTGACTCACCCACTGAAGGGAACAGTCAGATGTATTCACTTTCCACTCTGGACTTCAACATCGAACCCCATTTTGCTTTCTCTTTCCCAGATTTCGTGTGTGTCACTCACCCTTGCATTCCCAGTCTTCCATCCACAGCCCAGTTTCGGTGTATTTTAATGTTGTTTTCCTAGTGCTCCCATGCGATCTGAAATTACAAATGCAAAACACCCACAGCCCACATGTGCCCTCATCCCCCACACATACATCAAACATATCCTGATGGATTCCTGTTCTTTTTTTTTTTTTTAAGTTCTTGTTTTAATTCGAGTTGGTTAACATACAGTGTTACATGAGTTTCGGGTATAGAATGTAGTGATTCAACAATTCCATATATCACCTGGTGCTCATCAGGACAAGAGCCCTCCTTAATCCCCATCACCTGTTTAACCCGTTCCCCTCCCAGCCCCGCTTCCCTCTGGTAACCATCTGTTTGTTCTCTATAATTAAGAGTCTGTTTCATGAGCTCTCGCTCCCTCCCTCCCTCCGTCTCTCCCCCACCCCTTTCCCTTTGGTCATTTCTTTTGTTTCTTAAATTCCACATGTGAGTGAAAGCCTATGGTATTTGTCTTTCTCTGACTGACTTATTTCACTTAGCATCATACTCTTTAGCTCCATCCGTGTCACTGCAAAATGGCAAGATTCCATTCTTTTTTATGACTGAATAATAGTCTGGTGTGTATATATATGCCACACCTTTTTACCCACTCATCAATCGATGGACACTTGGGCTGCTTCCATATCTTGGCTATTGTAAGTAATGCTGTAATAAACACAAGGGTGCGTGTATCCCTTTGAATGAGTGCTTTTGTATTCTTTGGGTAAATACCCTGAAGTGCGATTGCTGGATGTAGGGTAGTTCTATTTTTAACTTTGTGAGGAACCTCCATACTGCCTTCCACAGTGGCTGCACCGGTTTGCATTCCCACCAGCAGTGCACGGGGGTTCCTTTTCCTCCACAGCCTCGCCAGCACCTGTTGTTTCTTGTGTTGTTGATTTTAGCCATTCTGACAGGTGTGAGGTGACCTCTCATTGTAGCTTTGATTTGCATTCCCCGGATGAGTGAGATTGAGCATCTTTTTATGTGTCTTTGGCCATCTGGATGTCTTCCTTGGAGAAACCTCTGTTCATGTCTTCTGACCAATTTTTAATTGGATTATTTGCTTTTTTGGTGTTGAGTCTCGTAAGCTCTTGCTATATTTTGGATACTAACCCTTCATCACATATGTCATTTGGCCATATCTTCTCCCATTCAGTAGGTTGTCTTTTAGCTCTGTTGGTTGTTTCCTTTGCTGTGCAGAAGGTTTTCATTTGGATGTGGTCCCAGGAGTTTCTTTTTGCTTTTGTTTCCCTTGCCTCAGGAGACACACCTAGGGAAAACTGCCACGGCTGATGTCAAAGAGGTTGCTGCCTGTGTTCTCGTCCAAGATTTTTATGGTTTCAGGTCTCACACTTAGGTCTTTAATCCATTTTGAATTTACCTTTGTGTATGGTGTAAGAAAGCGGTCCAATTTCTTTCTTTTGCATGTTGCCGCCCAGTTTTCCCAACACCGGATGTTTCCTGCTTTGTCGGAGATTCCTTGACCCTGTCATTGTGGGTTCATTTCTGGGTTTTCTACTCTGTTCCATTGATCTATGGGTCCATTTTTGTGCCTGTACCACACCGTTTTGATTACTATAGCTTTGTGATATAACTTGAAGTCCGGAATTGTGATGCCTCCGGCTTTGCTCTTCTTTCCCAAGATTGCTTTGGCTATTCAGGGACTTTTGTGTTTCCATACAAACTTTAGGATTGCTTGTTCTCGTTCTGTGGAAAATGCTGGCGGTACGTTGATAGGGATTGCACTAAGTGTGTAGATTGCTTTGGCTGGGATAGACATTTTGACAATACTTGTTCTTCTAATCCGTGAGCATGGAATGCCTTTCCGTTTCTTTGTGTCATCTTCAATTTCTTTCATCAGGGTTTTATAGTTTTCAGAGGACAGTTCTTTCACCTCTTCGGTTACATTTATTCCTAGGTATCTTATTATTTTGGGTGCATGTGTAAATGGCATTGTTTTCTTAATTTCTCTTTCTGCTGCTTCATGATTGGAGTATAGAAATGCAGCAGATTTCTGTACATTGATTTTGTATCCTGCAACTTTACTGAATTCGTTGATCAGTTCTAGCAGTTTTTGGGTGGAGTCTTTCATGTTTCCTACATATAGTATCATGTCATCTACAAAGAGTGGAAGTTTGACTTCTTCCTCGCCAATTTGGATGCCTTTCATTTCTTTTTGTGGTCTGATTGCTGTGGCTAGGACTTCCAGTACTATGTGGAGTAAAAGTGGTGAGAGTGGACATCCTTGTCTTCTTCCTGACCTTTGGGAGAAAGCTCTCAGTTGTTCAGCATTGTGGGTGATGTTAGCATGGGCTTTTCATGGCTGTGGGTTTTTTCATGTTAGCTGTGGGTGTTGTTTTAAAAGATTTTATTTATTTGTTCATGAGAGACAGAGACAGAGACAGAGACAGAGACAGAGAGAGGGAGAAGCAGGCTCCCTGCTCCCCGATGAGGGACTCGATCCCAGAAGGCAGGCAGTTAACGGACTGAGCCACCCAGGCACCCTTAGCTGTGGGTTGTCATGGTTTTTCTTATGTTGAGGTACGTTCTCTCTAAACGTACTTTTGTTGAGGGTTTTTATCATGAATGGATGTTGTACTTTGCCAAATGCTTCTCCTGCGTCTCTCGAAATGATCATAGGGTTCCTATCCTTTGTTTTATCGATGTGATGTATCATGTTGATTGACTTGCAAAGATCGAGCCACCCTTGCAACCCAGGAGTAAATCCCACTTGACCGTGGTGACCGATTTTGTTTTGGCGTGTTGTTGGATTCGGTTTGCTAGTATGTTGTGGAGGAATTTGTGCAGCTATGCTCAGCAGGGATGTGGGATATTGGCCTGGAGTGCTCCTTTGTAGTGGTGTCTTTATCTGGTTTTGGTATCAGGGTAATGTTGGCCTCATGAATGAATTTGGAAGTTTTCCTTCCTTTTCGGAAGGAAATCGCACATCCATGTGCACGAATAGTTTGAGAAGAATAGGTATTAACTCTTCTTGAAATGTTTGGTAGAATTCACCTGTGAAGCCATCTGGTCCTGGACTTTTGTTTGTTGGGAGTTTTTTGGTTGCTGATCCAATTTCTTTGCTGGTTATTGGTCTGTTCAAATTTTCCATTTCTTCCTGATTCCGTTTTGGCAGCTTATATGATGCCAGGAATTAATCCATTTCTTCTAGGTTGTGCAATTTGTTGGCATAGGGTTTTTCATAATATTCTCTGATAATTGTATTTCTGTGGTGTTGGTTGTTATTTCTCCTCTCTCGTGTGTGTTTTTATTTTGGGGGGGGGGGTCCTTTCTCCTTTTTTCTCGATAAGCCTGGCTAGAGGTTTGTCCATTTTACTGATCCCCCCACCCCCCCCCCCACCAAAGAACCAGCTCCCGGTTTCGTTGATCTGTTCTGTTGTGTTTTTAGTTTCTGTATCATTTATTTCTGCTCTAATCTTTATTATTTCCCTCCCTCTGCTGGTTTTAGGTTTTGTTTGTTGTTCTTTTTCTAGCTCGTTTAGGTGTTATTTGAGATTTTTCTTGCTTCTTGAGGTAGGCCTGTAATCGCTATTAACTTCCCTCTTAGGACTGCTTTTGCTGCATCCCAGAGGTATTGGACCATTGTGTTTTCATTTTCATTTGTTTCCATGTACTTTTTAATTTCCTTTTATTTCCTGGTTGAACCATTCATTGTTTAGTAGCATGTTATTTAACCTCCCTGTATCTGTGGCCTTTCCAGATATTTTCTTGTGGTTGACTTCTAGTTTCACTGAGTTGTGGTCAGGAAAGATGGGTGGCATGATTTCGATTTTGATCTTCTTGAGTTTGTTGAGGCTTGTTTGGTGGGCTAAGATGTGATCTATTCTGGAAAACGTTCCCTGTGTACTTGAAAAGAATGTGTATTCTGCTGCTTTAGGATGGAATGTTCTGAACATATCTGTTAAACCCATCAGGTCCAGTGTGTCATTGAAGGCCATTGTTTCCTTGTTGATTTTCTGTTTAGATCATCTATCCATTGACGTAAGTCAGGCATTAAAGTCCCCTCCTACTATTGTATTATTATTGATTAGTTCCTTTGTGTTTGTTATTCACTGTTTTATGTATTTGGGTGCTCCCACGTTGGGTGCATAAGTATTTACAATTGTTCTATCTTCTTATTGGAGTGTCCTCTTTATTATTACATACTGTCCTTCTTAGTCTCTTGTTACGGTCTTTGTTTTAAAGTCTAGTTTGTGCGATACAAGTATTGCTACTCCAGCTTTATTTTGACATCCATGTGCACGATAGATGTTTCTCCATCCCCTCACTTTCCAACTGCAGGTGTCTCTAGACCTAAAATGAGTCTCCTGTAGGCAGCATATAGATGGGTCTTTTTTTTTTTTTTAAATCCATTCGGTCACCCTGTGTCTTTTGATTGAATGTAAATGGACTAAATGCTCCAAAGTAATTATTGATAGATATGGATTGATTGCCATTTTATTACCTGTTCTGTGGTTGTTTGTGAAGATGTTCTCTGATCTTTTCCTGTCTCTGTCTCTTTCATGTTTTGCTGATTTTCTTCAATGATATATTTGGATTCCTTTCTCTTTATTCTTTGCATATTTATTAGCGGTTTTTGATTTGTGGTTACCATTAAGTTTGTATATAACCTCTTCTGCATATATCAGTCTATGAAGTTGATGGTCACTTAAGTTTGATTCCGTTCTTGCCTCCTCTCCTCCCCATGTTTTAGGTATATATTGTTACATTTTAGTTTTCATTTATTTTTATTTTTATTTTTCTTAGAGAGGGAGAGAGTGGGGAGTGGAGAAAGGAGGTGGAGAGAGAGAGTCTTAAGGGGGTCCACACTGGCCATGGAGCCCAACGCAGGGCTCGATCCCACAAACCCAAGATCAGGACCTGAGCCAAAATCAAGAGTCGGACACGCAACCGACTGAGCCACCCAGATGGCCCTATGTTGTTACATTTTAAATCCTTTTATTTTGTGAATTCCTTGACTGCCTTTTTGCAGAAATATCCAATTTTTAGTACTTCTGTTTCTTTTCTACCTTTATACTGTCACTTCTGGTTTCTCCTTTCCACTCAAAGGGTCCCCTTTACTATTTCTTGCAGGGCGGGTTTAGTGGTCACAAGATCCTTTAGTTTTGGTTTGGCTGGGAAACTCTCTCTCTCTCCTTCTGTTCTGAATGGTAGCCTTGCTGGATAGAGTCTTCTTGGCTGCAGATTCTTTCCTTTCAGCACTCTGCATATATCACGCCACTGCCTTCCGGCTTGCAACGTTTCTCTTGAGAAGTCTCCTGCTAGTCTTAGAGGTTTTGCTTTTCCCTTGTAAATTACTGTCTTCTTTTGTCTTTCTGCTTCTTAAAATTCTCTTTATCACTATGTTTTGCCGATTTAATTACGGTATATCTTGGCATGGGTCTGTTTCTGTTGATTTTGATAGGGGTTCCCTGTGCCTCCTGGATCCGGATGTCTGCTTCCTTCCCCAGTTTAGGGAAGTTTTCAGCTATTATTTCTTCAAATACATTTTCTGCCTCCTTTTCTCTCCCTTCTTCTTCTTCTGGGACTCCTATAATGTGAATGTTATTGCATTTGGTGGAGTCACTGAGTTCCCTAAGTCTATTCTTGCTTTGTGTAATTCTTTTTTATCTCTACTGTTCAGCTTGATTCCTTTCCGTTCCTCTGTCTTCTAGGTCACCAATTCACTCCTCTGCATCTTCCATCCTGCTGTTCATTCCATCAAATGTGTTTCTCATTCTGTATGAGAGAGAAGGAGAGAGACAGAGCACAAACGGGCAGGGGCACAGGGAGAAGCAGGCTCCCCGCTGAGCAGGGAGCCAGATGTGGGGCTCGATCCCAGGACCCTGGGATCATGACCCGAGCCAAAGGCAGAGGCTTAACCGACCGAGCCACCCAGGCGCCCCTGGTGTATTTAGTTCTTGTGGATGGTATCTACTGTAAATGTGGGACGGGGTGAGCTCATTCTCCTCCTACTCTGCCATCTTCCCAAGCTCCTCTGGATTCCCATTCTTAAAAGGACTTTTTAACTAATACGATATGCATGAGACCAATGTGCATGAATAACTGAAAAACTACTGTAAGTCATATTGCCAAACAGGGCATTTTGAACCAGCAGCAATTAGCGTGACAGGAACTAAGTGACTTAGAGAAACAGAATTTTATTTTTCTAAATGGTCCACAGTCCTTTCTCTGAAAAGGCTTATGGCTCTGAAAAGAACCTTTGGCTTCAAAAATTTTGTGTCCCCATGTAAAAGGCAATTTCTAGGCACCACCCACAGGGACTTACTCGCACTTCATTTGATGGGAGCTTTCCTTGAGTATTTATGTAGCAAGCCCCCCCCACCCATCCCTTTACATATCCCTTTGGCTTTCTCTCTCTTCTGATGGGCTCGAGAAAAGGTTGGATTGCTGTAGTTTACCTAGCTTTTGTCTCACTGTTTGGCTCAGAGTGACGCGTTTCACGGGTTTCTACATTCAAATCAAAGGTTATTTAGAATTTATTTTAAAAGTTCACGTGGAACACAGAGCAGACATGATGAAATAGTGGGTTTTAGTGCGACACCTAACAGATTTCAGAGGACTGAAGTCCCCCGGTGTGTTCTCTCTCCACAGATAGATAGGAAGCTGGAAATCAATTAAATGAAAAGTACTTGCATAATCACCAACTACTTTGAAATTCAGCGTGTACCTATGGGAAAAGGAAACAAGGAAAGAAAAAAAGCCCATGCACCAGGAAGAAAACACAATGGGTATTCAAGGGCAGTACCAGTATCCTGAATCCTCCTCCGCATCAAAACATTTGCGGTAGAGGCAAGAGTCATCTTTGCTCTGGTAACTGCCAAACAGCCTCCTCTTATTTTGATGCAAAACGACAGGGACATGTCCCACTGTGGCATCTGCATGCTGACACTTCAACCACCCTGGTTTAAAAGCAAGAGCTTCAACGGAAACCCTCAGGCAGGCAGAGGATCCTACCACCTTCCCGCTCAATCTCCGGGGGGCGTGTCATAGGAAGGCTGTTATTGGTTCAGCCCTGGTCACCCCACCACCCTTTGGGCCAATGGCCGCGGATCATGTGCTGCCGGTTGCTTATTGGCTGCGGCTAGCCGAGGCTGGGAGCAGAGCTGCTCTCATTGGACCACCCCGTCATCCATGTGTAATCGCAGTTCAGGAAGATGTTGGTGTCAAAAGGGAAAGACGATAGGCTACCAAAGAACAGAATCCGATAAATCTGAATGAAGCAAAGTAGGTCTTTCACCAGGTCGGGAGCTGGAGTAGAGCATGATTCTAGATAGCTTCAGTTTTCTGCACAGTGTTTGGGTCCTCTTTTACGTATTTAATCGAATTTGAATAAGGGGGTGTGTTGAGGGAGTGTGAACAGGGTGCGTGTGAGTTTTGTTATCTGCCACAGCGCTTCCCTTGTTGCTGTACCAACACACTCAAAAAAATCTCTAGTCGAGACTACTCTACACAGGGGGGAGAAGGAGAATCCAAAAGGCAAGAAAAATTATTGTGGACACAGCTGTGACCATAAGGAGTCTGAAGAGGCTTACCTGAAGGAATGGGCCATTTAGGAAAGTAGTGAAATGCGGTATGGCCAAGGAAAATCCTAACAGACCGCACCACACGCATATATTAAAGTGGACTTGACAACGATTTGCCATGTTCTGCTCACGGTAAAAGTGTTTTAAGAACGGGCAGAATGGCGCAGGTCCAAAAACCGCTAGGCTAGGTGGCACTCTGGGGAGTTACAGGTCTTTCAGGGCCAAGTGAGGTGGCTCTGAAAAGAGCCTTTGGTTTGCGAGGTGGTCAGCTGGTCCGGAGGCAGCTCATTCGCGTCTCTGGAACCTGATGATGGCCTTGGTGGCCTCGGACACGGCGTGCTTGCCGATCTCCCCAGGCAGCAGCAGGCGCACGGCTGTCTGGATCTCCCTGGAGCTGATGGTGGAGCGCTTGGTGGAGCGAGCCAGACGAGCGGCCTCGTCGGCGATGCGCTCGAAGATGTCCTTAACGAACGAATCCATGACGCTCACGGCCTTCTTCGAGAGGCTCAGGCCCTCGTGCACCTGCTTCAGAACCCTGGGGAAGTAGGTGGCGAAACTGTCGGGGTGGGGGCGGCGGCGGCGGCCGAGGCGACCGCGACTGCGACCGCGGCCGCGGCCGCGGCCGCGGCGCCTCGGCTGCTTCTGCTTCGCGCTCTTCGGGTCGGCTGCCGAGGGCTCCTCCGTGCCCACGCTTTCCTCGGAAGAGGTCTCACAGCCAGGCTCAGCCATGTGGGGCTCGTCCTCCTTACAGCTCAGAAGGAAGGGCACTGGCGGCGCTTGACGGGGTGCTGGCCCATTTATAGCCACTGCACTTCCTGACGTCACAGGCAAGCCCTACCTGATTGGACAAAATGCAAAGCCGGGAAGCGGGTCACTGAGCCAGGTCTTGTCAGATAGGATTGCAGACCCTCGAGCTTGCCTACATTTCAGTCAGGATGGGCTACGGGAGGCCTCCGAAGTTCTTGCGATGGCCACCAGAAAATCTTTCAGACATTCTAGATGTCTGGTCACGATCTCACGGTTGGGGAATCTAGTTCAATATCGGGCTCTGCGCTGAGCTTCGAGCCTACTTGGGAATCTCTCCGCTCTCTCTGCCCCTTCCACTTCTCTCCTACCCTCGCTCTCTGTCCCTCTTTTAAAACAAAGCTTCACGTGGAAATCTGCAATAAACTACACCTTCAGACGGAGTGTTTGAAAGATTTTCTGGTGGCCACCGCAAGAACTTTAGAGGCCTCCCGATGCCCATACTGACTGAAATGAAGGCAAGCTCGAGGGTCTGCAATCCTATCTGACAAGACCTGGCTCAGTGACCCGCTTCCCGGCTTTGCATTTTGTCCAATCAGGTAGGGCTTGCCTGTGACGTCAGGAAGTGCAGTGGCTATAAATGGGCCAGCACCCCGTCAAGCGCCGCCAGTGCCCTTCCTTCTGAGCTGTAAGGAGGACGAGCCCCACATGGCTGAGCCTGGCTGTGAGACCTCTTCCGAGGAAAGCGTGGGCACGGAGGAGCCCTCGGCAGCCGACCCGAAGAGCGCGAAGCAGAAGCAGCCGAGGCGCCGCGGTCGCAGTCGCGGTCGCCTCGGCCGCCGCCGCCGCCCCCACCCCGACAGTTTCGCCACCTACTTCCCCAGGGTTCTGAAGCAGGTGCACGAGGGCCTGAGCCTCTCGAAGAAGGCCGTGAGCGTCATGGATTCGTTCGTTAAGGACATCTTCGAGCGCATCGCCGACGAGGCCGCTCGTCTGGCTCGCTCCACCAAGCGCTCCACCATCAGCTCCAGGGAGATCCAGACAGCCGTGCGCCTGCTGCTGCCTGGGGAGATCGGCAAGCACGCCGTGTCCGAGGCCACCAAGGCCATCATCAGGTTCCAGAGACGCGAATGAGCTGCCTCCGGACCAGCTGACCACCTCGCAAACCAAAGGCTCTTTTCAGAGCCACCTCACTTGGCCCTGAAAGACCTGTAACTCCCCAGAGTGCCACCTAGCCTAGCGGTTTTTGGACCTGCGCCATTCTGCCCGTTCTTAAAACACTTTTACCGTGAGCAGAACATGGCAAATCGTTGTCAAGTCCACTTTAATATATGCGTGTGGTGCGGTCTGTTAGGATTTTCCTTGGCCATACCGCATTTCACTACTTTCCTAAATGGCCCATTCCTTCAGGTAAGCCTCTTCAGACTCCTTATGGTCACAGCTGTGTCCACAATAATTTTTCTTGCCTTTTGGATTCTCCTTCTCCCCCCTGTGTAGAGTAGTCTCGACTAGAGATTTTTTTGAGTGTGTTGGTACAGCAACAAGGGAAGCGCTGTGGCAGATAACAAAACTCACACGCACCCTGTTCACACTCCCTCAACACACCCCCTTATTCAAATTCGATTAAATACGTAAAAGAGGACCCAAACACTGTGCAGAAAACTGAAGCTATCTAGAATCATGCTCTACTCCAGCTCCCGACCTGGTGAAAGACCTACTTTGCTTCATTCAGATTTATCGGATTCTGTTCTTTGGTAGCCTATCGTCTTTCCCTTTTGACACCAACATCTTCCTGAACTGCGATTACACATGGATGACGGGGTGGTCCAATGAGAGCAGCTCTGCTCCCAGCCTCGGCTAGCCGCAGCCAATAAGCAACCGGCAGCACATGATCCGCGGCCATTGGCCCAAAGGGTGGTGGGGTGACCAGGGCTGAACCAATAACAGCCTTCCTATGACACGCCCCCCGGAGATTGAGCGGGAAGGTGGTAGGATCCTCTGCCTGCCTGAGGGTTTCCGTTGAAGCTCTTGCTTTTAAACCAGGGTGGTTGAAGTGTCAGCATGCAGATGCCACAGTGGGACATGTCCCTGTCGTTTTGCATCAAAATAAGAGGAGGCTGTTTGGCAGTTACCAGAGCAAAGATGACTCTTGCCTCTACCGCAAATGTTTTGATGCGGAGGAGGATTCAGGATACTGGTACTGCCCTTGAATACCCATTGTGTTTTCTTCCTGGTGCATGGGCTTTTTTTCTTTCCTTGTTTCCTTTTCCCATAGGTACACGCTGAATTTCAAAGTAGTTGGTGATTATGCAAGTACTTTTCATTTAATTGATTTCCAGCTTCCTATCTATCTGTGGAGAGAGAACACACCGGGGGACTTCAGTCCTCTGAAATCTGTTAGGTGTCGCACTAAAACCCACTATTTCATCATGTCTGCTCTGTGTTCCACGTGAACTTTTAAAATAAATTCTAAATAACCTTTGATTTGAATGTAGAAACCCGTGAAACGCGTCACTCTGAGCCAAACAGTGAGACAAAAGCTAGGTAAACTACAGCAATCCAACCTTTTCTCGAGCCCATCAGAAGAGAGAGAAAGCCAAAGGGATATGTAAAGGGATGGGTGGGGGGGGCTTGCTACATAAATACTCAAGGAAAGCTCCCATCAAATGAAGTGCGAGTAAGTCCCTGTGGGTGGTGCCTAGAAATTGCCTTTTACATGGGGACACAAAATTTTTGAAGCCAAAGGTTCTTTTCAGAGCCATAAGCCTTTTCAGAGAAAGGACTGTGGACCATTTAGAAAAATAAAATTCTGTTTCTCTAAGTCACTTAGTTCCTGTCACGCTAATTGCTGCTGGTTCAAAATGCCCTGTTTGGCAATATGACTTACAGTAGTTTTTCAGTTATTCATGCACATTGGTCTCATGCATATCGTATTAGTTAAAAAGTCCTTTTAAGAATGGGAATCCAGAGGAGCTTGGGAAGATGGCAGAGTAGGAGGAGAATGAGCTCACCCCGTCCCACATTTACAGTAGATACCATCCACAAGAACTAAATACACCAGGGGCGCCTGGGTGGCTCGGTCGGTTAAGCCTCTGCCTTTGGCTCGGGTCATGATCCCAGGGTCCTGGGATCGAGCCCCACATCTGGCTCCCTGCTCAGCGGGGAGCCTGCTTCTCCCTGTGCCCCTGCCCGTTTGTGCTCTGTCTCTCTCCTTCTCTCTCATACAGAATGAGAAACACATTTGATGGAATGAACAGCAGGATGGAAGATGCAGAGGAGTGAATTGGTGACCTAGAAGACAGAGGAACGGAAAGGAATCAAGCTGAACAGTAGAGATAAAAAAGAATTACACAAAGCAAGAATAGACTTAGGGAACTCAGTGACTCCACCAAATGCAATAACATTCACATTATAGGAGTCCCAGAAGAAGAAGAAGGGAGAGAAAAGGAGGCAGAAAATGTATTTGAAGAAATAATAGCTGAAAACTTCCCTAAACTGGGGAAGGAAGCAGACATCCGGATCCAGGAGGCACAGGGAACCCCTATCAAAATCAACAGAAACAGACCCATGCCAAGATATACCGTAATTAAATCGGCAAAACATAGTGATAAAGAGAATTTTAAGAAGCAGAAAGACAAAAGAAGACAGTAATTTACAAGGGAAAAGCAAAACCTCTAAGACTAGCAGGAGACTTCTCAAGAGAAACGTTGCAAGCCGGAAGGCAGTGGCGTGATATATGCAGAGTGCTGAAAGGAAAGAATCTGCAGCCAAGAAGACTCTATCCAGCAAGGCTACCATTCAGAACAGAAGGAGAGAGAGAGAGTTTCCCAGCCAAACCAAAACTAAAGGATCTTGTGACCACTAAACCCGCCCTGCAAGAAATAGTAAAGGGGACCCTTTGAGTGGAAAGGAGAAACCAGAAGTGACAGTATAAAGGTAGAAAAGAAACAGAAGTACTAAAAATTGGATATTTCTGCAAAAAGGCAGTCAAGGAATTCACAAAATAAAAGGATTTAAAATGTAACAACATAGGGCCATCTGGGTGGCTCAGTCGGTTGCGTGTCCGACTCTTGATTTTGGCTCAGGTCCTGATCTTGGGTTTGTGGGATCGAGCCCTGCGTTGGGCTCCATGGCCAGTGTGGACCCCCTTAAGACTCTCTCTCTCCACCTCCTTTCTCCACTCCCCACTCTCTCCCTCTCTAAGAAAAATAAAAATAAAAATAAATGAAAACTAAAATGTAACAATATATACCTAAAACATGGGGAGGAGAGGAGGCAAGAACGGAATCAAACTTAAGTGACCATCAACTTCATAGACTGATATATGCAGAAGAGGTTATATACAAACTTAATGGTAACCACAAATCAAAAACCGCTAATAAATATGCAAAGAATAAAGAGAAAGGAATCCAAATATATCATTGAAGAAAATCAGCAAAACATGAAAGAGACAGAGACAGGAAAAGATCAGAGAACATCTTCACAAACAACCACAGAACAGGTAATAAAATGGCAATCAATCCATATCTATCAATAATTACTTTGGAGCATTTAGTCCATTTACATTCAATCAAAAGACACAGGGTGACCGAATGGATTTAAAAAAAAAAAAAAGACCCATCTATATGCTGCCTACAGGAGACTCATTTTAGGTCTAGAGACACCTGCAGTTGGAAAGTGAGGGGATGGAGAAACATCTATCGTGCACATGGATGTCAAAATAAAGCTGGAGTAGCAATACTTGTATCGCACAAACTAGACTTTAAAACAAAGACCGTAACAAGAGACTAAGAAGGACAGTATGTAATAATAAAGAGGACACTCCAATAAGAAGATAGAACAATTGTAAATACTTATGCACCCAACGTGGGAGCACCCAAATACATAAAACAGTGAATAACAAACACAAAGGAACTAATCAATAATAATACAATAGTAGGAGGGGACTTTAATGCCTGACTTACGTCAATGGATAGATGATCTAAACAGAAAATCAACAAGGAAACAATGGCCTTCAATGACACACTGGACCTGATGGGTTTAACAGATATGTTCAGAACATTCCATCCTAAAGCAGCAGAATACACATTCTTTTCAAGTACACAGGGAACGTTTTCCAGAATAGATCACATCTTAGCCCACCAAACAAGCCTCAACAAACTCAAGAAGATCAAAATCGAAATCATGCCACCCATCTTTCCTGACCACAACTCAGTGAAACTAGAAGTCAACCACAAGAAAATATCTGGAAAGGCCACAGATACAGGGAGGTTAAATAACATGCTACTAAACAATGAATGGTTCAACCAGGAAATAAAAGGAAATTAAAAAGTACATGGAAACAAATGAAAATGAAAACACAATGGTCCAATACCTCTGGGATGCAGCAAAAGCAGTCCTAAGAGGGAAGTTAATAGCGATTACAGGCCTACCTCAAGAAGCAAGAAAAATCTCAAATAACACCTAAACGAGCTAGAAAAAGAACAACAAACAAAACCTAAAACCAGCAGAGGGAGGGAAATAATAAAGATTAGAGCAGAAATAAATGATACAGAAACTAAAAACACAACAGAACAGATCAACGAAACCGGGAGCTGGTTCTTTGGTGGGGGGGGGGGTGGGGGGATCAGTAAAATGGACAAACCTCTAGCCAGGCTTATCGAGAAAAAAGGAGAAAGGACCCCCCCCCCCAAAATAAAAACACACACGAGAGAGGAGAAATAACAACCAACACCACAGAAATACAATTATCAGAGAATATTATGAAAAACCCTATGCCAACAAATTGCACAACCTAGAAGAAATGGATTAATTCCTGGCATCATATAAGCTGCCAAAACGGAATCAGGAAGAAATGGAAAATTTGAACAGACCAATAACCAGCAAAGAAATTGGATCAGCAACCAAAAAACTCCCAACAAACAAAAGTCCAGGACCAGATGGCTTCACAGGTGAATTCTACCAAACATTTCAAGAAGAGTTAATACCTATTCTTCTCAAACTATTCGTGCACATGGATGTGCGATTTCCTTCCGAAAAGGAAGGAAAACTTCCAAATTCATTCATGAGGCCAACATTACCCTGATACCAAAACCAGATAAAGACACCACTACAAAGGAGCACTCCAGGCCAATATCCCACATCCCTGCTGAGCATAGCTGCACAAATTCCTCCACAACATACTAGCAAACCGAATCCAACAACACGCCAAAACAAAATCGGTCACCACGGTCAAGTGGGATTTACTCCTGGGTTGCAAGGGTGGCTCGATCTTTGCAAGTCAATCAACATGATACATCACATCGATAAAACAAAGGATAGGAACCCTATGATCATTTCGAGAGACGCAGGAGAAGCATTTGGCAAAGTACA